>NC_141764.1:34994628-35619628 GCF_982258835.1 Parasteatoda tepidariorum
ATTAAGTAAACAAAATCACTCATTATCTATAGCTGTAGTATTCTGTCATCTGCTTCTAATACAAATAAAATCACAACTTACTTTTACTTCCTCGAAATATATGGAATATTCAAAAATGACATCCCACCCTCTAGAGTGCTGCTAACCATGGATGGAGTAAATGCATCTGAACTTGGTGTAAACTTTATCAACTATTAGATTAACTGCACATTGTAATGTGCCCATGAACACTCTATTTGGTTTTAACTTGAAATATCACAAAATTGGAACTGTTTTGGATCACCCAAAGCAACACTCTATTTTCTTTTCAAATTAAAAAATATACGTAATAAAATTATGCAATAAAATTATATAATACAATAATAAATTATAATTATATATCGAGAACGTTTTAATACGAATCACTTTCGCTTCTCTAGTCTAGAAAAAATTCTTTTTTAAAGCTGAAACTTCATAAGAAAATATTCTATACTTACTGATCTCAGAATTTCCAGACATTCTATTATGATCTGCAGAACGATGATCTTTCAGTTATAATGAAACATAATTTCAGCGATCCCATTTTACCGTCGAAGTAATATGAAACAGTATAAGCAGTCATGTGTTTTTTTTTAATATTATGCAAAGGAGTAACTTTGAATTAATTATTATTAGTTAATTTACTTTTACCTGCACGCAATAACATCATTTATTTCCATGCATAATAGTTAAGAGGGCCGTGAAACTTGTTTTCATAATTAATTAAATATATATCTATGAACAATATTTTGCGTGATACTTAATAGAGCTGTATTTCGGTCTCTAACAACAATTTTTTCCGCCCAATCATGAAACATGGTCCATTTTTAATTATTGAGAGAAACTCAAGAAGAAATGCATAATTTGTCTCATTTAGACGATAGTAAATATATTGAGCAACACTAGTAATTTAAATATTTAAACCTCATTTACATACTTGTCAGCTTTTAATTTTGCAGAGGAAGAGTTTCCCTAGAGGTAGTAAAATAAAAGTTTTATTACAATTATACGCTGAACTATGTTTTATTTTGCTCAGAGTTCAAAAGTAACATTGTATCATACATTGTCATACATTTTTCCTCTTATTTATAGACTTCAAAAAAATTTTGCTGTATAGTTGCCATAATTTTTGAAATCGAAATAAACTAAATGCATTTTTAAGTAGAGAACTGTAGTTATCGTGCAAAGCAATACATGAAATTGACAAAATAACAATTGTTTGAAAAAATTAACCCGAATATATTACTATAAATATGTTGGTTTTTTGAATGAAATGTTCTTGTGATAAAGAAATAAAATTGATTTTAATGCGCATGGTAATATGTGTTCTCAGTAAACAAAATCTGAATAAATAAGTAGATAAAACTATGACCGTGGAAAAGTAGATTAAATATGTGACCAAGCACTGTAAGTAATTTTAATTTACCTGAACACAAAAAATTATGGCTACTATACACCAAATTATATTTCAATGGACGAAATCATTTTAAATTTAGTTTAGAAATCCAAGAAATAAAAAATAACATAAGTTTTACTATAAATTTAAACACGAAAATAAAATTTTACACAAAATACGTATAAGTTGACATTTTTGCATTTATAAAAGTGCAAGTTACGATCGTGTTGTGGCTTTTAATACATGCGTTTTTCTTATAAAACTATAATTATAAAAATATTTTTTTACTATTAAATATTATTAAAAATTATTGTTATAAAATATTCTACTTTAAATATTTTACCGAAATTCCAATTAAGTTAAAAACAAGTTCTTCTTAAAAACTAAACTTCTTCAAAACTAATTCTTTATAAAAACCATCATAAAGAAAACTTTGAACTTTATGAAACTTTTTTTTTAACACGAATCGCAAACTTTTTAAGTATAAAACAGTTTTTAAATTAATGAAAAGAATTAAAGCATTTATTTTTTACTTCAAGAACGGAAATTAAATTAAAAAAATGCTTACATAAATATCTATATTTCAAAAGGTTGCTCTCTCAAAGTAAAAAAATAAAATAAATCGAAACCTTCTAAGTTAGAGAACAAAGAAGTATGGAATGAAGAAAATTTATCTTTTTTATTAAGATGTGGTCGTCTCATCTAGTATCAGCTGTTGTTTCAGGGGAGCAGTAATGTTCCATCTGTTGCCATTTGAGCAGAATTGGAATCGTTTTCATTTCTTTCTAGCTTCTTTTGTCTGTATTGCTTTAATAAAACTTTCAACATGAACCAGTTAAGATTTGAGGGTAGTTCTTTCTATCACATACGCTGAAAAAGAACTGTGCAGGATATATAGTAATAAATCAAACAAACATTTAATTAGTGTCTAGAAAGTAGTAAATTACTTGATACCAGATTAGAAGAAATGTTTCATACATGCAATACTAGTAAAAAAATTATAGCTGTATTCTACCGTAACGTAATATTATTTTATAATGTTTTATTGAAATTATTAATTACTGCAAATAAAAAGAATATGAGTTGTTTACATTAATCATAACTGTTTTTACATTAGTTTAATTAAATTATCATACACTCTCAGAAATAAAACTCTCACTTTTGACGATTCAGCAACTCTTGAGCTACATTTAGTTGATTTTGAGAATGATTTCGTCACGAAATCACGTGATCTGTGACGAACCGTGAACTTTCATGCATCTGACAAAAATGTTTCTTCAACTCGAAACAACATCATTGTGCAAGGTGGGAGATCGTTTACTTGAATGATAAAACTCGAATGAAAATTAGACGATCGAAAATAAAGTGACGGAATAAGTTGATTGCTCTGTATGATAGTTAAGGAATCGACCTGGCATGAGGAAGACCCTGGGATTGAATCCCGCTTAGGGCATGGGCTTAATTTATCTCTGTGTTCTATCCGTCCTTTAAGATGACATTGATCAACCTATGTGGTGGCCACGATAAAACGATAATTAGAAAAATTAAATACTTTAGGCACTACAATTATAATTTTTTTTAAACTTTTTTAAAACTTTTTTCTTTAATTTAATTTTGACGTAATTCATTTCCTACAAGAGACGATAGTTATTTCGTCACTTTGATTTAAAACTCTCTCGAAGCATACACTAGGAAATAATTTCGTCAAAGACGAAGAAAGTTTCGAGATGTTTGAGTGTTAATTTTTTTCGTCGTGTTTATTATGCAGATTTTTCACAACAGTTCTTATTTAATAAATACAAGTGTAGAATGCATTTCAATTGCAAATGATAAATTAAGAGAAAATCGAATAAATGAAATGCACAAAAAAAATTCCAAGATTTCACACTTTTAATGCATCGCTAATTTGCTCAAATAAGCAGCTTCAAATATGAAATCATAACTAAGAAATTAAAAAATTCTGTCATGCTTGAATTTTTCTTAATTCATATTTCTGTGAAATAATTAGGTTTTCTGCTCTAGAGATTTAGTTTTTGCTATGTGACACCACCATATGATTTAATTGAAGCACTTCACTGTAATTAGTTTGTGTTTTTTGACCGAAATTGACACACACGCTCGTTGCGAAAATTCCTTTGCAGTAATATATTTTTTATTGGCATTTCAGGAGTATTTTTTATTTAATTTTTACATTGATGCTTTTTATTTTAAAAATTATCTTGAGGCTTAGATCAAACAACTAATTTAAATACGAGCGTTAATAATTAAAGTAAATAATGTAATTCGGTAAATTCAAAAATAAGTTTATGCTTTAATTACTACGTACAGCCGATTTTATTTTTATTTTTTCAGCCACGCATTCTATCCGAACAAAGTAACATTCTAAATTACTAGAATGAGTGTAAAAATTTATAATATACGCATTTGAACGACAGTAGTTTTAAAATCTTGTTCAGAAATTAATTTTTATTTATACATTCAAAAGATATGCGTAATGCTTGCAAATAACAACAAGTTGAAACAGTATAAAAAAAAGTTGGTATTGTTTTAAAATACATTTTCAAACAAGGCGGAAAAACTTAGTGGTTATTAACGGTTATAAACTTAAAATTATTAACGGATAAAAAATAAATTTACTATAAAACCTTTTTATACACGGCACGCGTCACAATCCTTATAAGCAGGAGAAAACGTGGTCATTTGAAGAACAAATAACGTAAATTTAATTTTTTAATTTAGCTGAAAAGTTATTCAACCTATCAAAAGTTAATTTGGCATGATTCGCAATACAATGCTAATATACAAAAGAACCTAGAGTGGCGCATATATATATATATATATATATATATATACAGTCGACTCGTGTTATAACGATCCTGTGATAGAACGACCAACATGATATAACGACCCTGTGAAGGAGTCCCAATTCACATCCATAAAATATAACGTTATTTTACTCTTGCTATAACGACGTAAAAAAGGTCAACTCTTAATATAACGACCCTCTCTGAATTTGAACACAGCTCTTTTCTAACTTCCTATTGGAAACTGGGGTTGAATGGTTGACCTTGAACAAGCACACCTCCGTTAAGAGGACGCGATACCCAGATAAAAAACCGGAATTGGCAAAATCAGAGTTGTAATAGTCACCCTTTGGGGGCGTCGCTTTGAGGGAGGAGTGAATTGGTACAGTGACAGTGATATATGATAGAGGGTCAGTTAAACTATCCCATCCATAGAGTTGAAATACTGGGTTGACCTACTATATCAACTCTATGATCCCATCCTTCCCTTAGCAAAACTGATCAATATAAGCATTAGTTTCGAAAAGTGATTCTGGGTACGCGGTCCTTTATTTTTAAACCCATTCTTAGTTTCGTTGTGAAATATCCAGAATAGACATTCTAACTATTTATTTGTATGTAAATAGGTGTTTACAAGATAATGGGGATTACTTATATCTTACAATTAATTCGTTTCAAATTAAAACACCAAGAAGAATATAAATTTTTATTAATGTGTGTGGAATTAATGGAATTAATTAAAGTAACTTAGTTTTAATAATCGGAGCTAGAACTGCTAATTATATTGAGCTGTAAATATATGAAGAAATATAATTATAAAAATTCTGAAAAATACATAATTTATTAAAACGTAGGCAATTTATTAAGTCATAATACAGAATTGAAAAAATTATTAAAACTTATACTAATATAATAAAAAGTTATAAAAATAAAAAAATAAGAATTAATTATAAAATATGATAAAAGAAAAATCAAACGCTTTTTAAATTGCATCAAAGAAAATTTTTGTTTTGATGTATCTTTTTCAAACTTACATTCACCATCCGGGAAAATTTTATTTTCTGTAAATAAGTATAATAATTTCTCAATAAATTTTTTAATTTATTTATATTGCTTTGTAATTTTGCTGAATTACAAATTACATTGTTTTGTATTTGTCTGAGAATTTTTCTCCTTTCATTTTCAATAGTTTAAGACACATACGTATATTAGAATATGGGTGTGTGTTTGTGCAAAGGAGAAAGAAAATTTAAAAATAAATATTTCTACACAAAAATAATTTTTTATTTTTTTCCGTTTCAATAATTTTATATTCTTTTCTGTTTCATACATTTCAATCTCCATTTGAATTATTAAAATTTCTGTTTGAGTATTATTTATTTTTGTATTTTAGTATTATTTATTTACTCTCCTTTTTTAAAGCGAATTCTCACCACATGTTCCATATTACTTCAGCCTCAGAAAGATGGAATTCAGATGAAACATCTGTTAGCGTATAGTTTGATAATCAACGAATTAAAAAAAAATTTCCCCTCGATTTTTATTTTTCTGTTATTCTACTTTGTTCTCTAAAGTTTTAAAATTTTGTTTTGATCACATCTTGAATTCTTTACTATCATTTTAATTGTGTATCTATGAGCACACACCTGTTCATACAGATACATATAAAAGCTAAGAGACACTATATTTTTAAAAAAAAAATGGTCATTTTGTTATTTTGGGTGTTTAAATTCAGTGAAGAAAATTTTCTCGAACTACTTTTTTGATGTATGAAACATATGTTTTGTAACATATGTTTGAAACATGTGTTACTTTTTTGTTGTTATTTACGTAATGAAATATAAACTTATTTATAACGCAGATAAGTTTGCAGACATATGTCAGAACTTCGCAAACACAAAAATAAATAATAAATCAAAAATAGAGAAAATGACTGTAATATTACAAAAAACTCTTAATTTTGTGGGCGAAGCATGCAATTAAAAAAACTCTCTAATTAAAAGCATAAAAAATCTTTATTTATAACCATCCTGATCTTTTACTTCCGTATAATCAAGATAAAAACATAAAAGGGAAAAAATAAAAAATTTAAATTACAAAATAGAGCAAATATAAATAGTTTACATGTGTGCATTACAAACAGTATAACTTGAGTCACAAGAAATGTATAATTGCAATAGATTTATTATGTTTACATATGGTGACAAAATGAGGGCTAAAAGCAAGAACACAACTCTTACTTTATCACAGATGGAAAAAAGGAATGTAATATCAAAAAGTTAATTAAAGGTAAAATTGGCAAAGTAAATAATACAATGCTAATTATGGGCATTTTGTAGTAGTTAAAAGTCGAAGTAAACATTTATTTTCTTAAAGTGAACATTTTTCTGTTAATTTTAAATAGCCATCGAAATATCCTGCAAGATATAAAAACGTGTTTCTCAACAAAAGATTTTTAATATAATTTTCTTTAAAAAAGTTTTTAAAGATAAAAGCTATTTTGCAATAAAATACTAAAAATTGGTGTTATATTTTTTTTTCTAAAAATTTTAATGCAACTCGCTAATATCACCTACATACTCCCCTATCCCCATTGTCTCATGATTAAATTAATCTGAATACATTGTATGTTATTAAATTTATGGTATGTCTTAATGGATTAAAATAAATTAATTGTGACATAAATTAAAAATTGATTTATCCAAAATGTAGTTTTAGCGATGATTATTTGAATACATATAAAGTAACGACTTTTAATAGCAAGTCTGTCAAATTGCTATAACTACTTATTTTAGAGAATAATAATTCTGATTCAATAATTGCAAATAATGCTGACAAAAAAACAAAAGAAAAGAAAAGAATACTAAAATATAGAATTAAAATATAAAGTCAGGCAAGAATAAATAAAGCAAATAGGCATTACGATGAGCAGGCAATAAAAATTTTAAGAAATGTTAAAATATAATATTCATGTTTAAATCTAGCATTAGTATATAAAACAAAATAAATAAAATCTGAGCAACAACATGTGTTGCTGAGAAATATAGAGCATTTGCGAGAAGGAAAATTATAATATACAATCGTTGACACTGTGAAAGCAAAATTTTACTGAGAAAACTCATGATAGTAGGCAATTCTGTAAACTAGCACAAGTATTTTTTCAGGCAAACTCATGGTCCTAAATAAATGTGGAAATTTTGAAGATAAAATATGAGTAACTAAAACAAATAATAGTGAAAAAAAAATTCTTTTCAAGAATATACACTATGATGTACAGTTGCAAACATTAAATTTGAAAATAATAATAATAATAATATATATATGTACATTTACTTTCTTCATGCACATTAATGGATTTTTTTTTTTTTTTTTTGTGTGTGTGCTTTGTGCCCTTGCCATACCAGATATTTTCCGATGAGGTTCATTAAATAAACGTATTAATGATGACAGATAATTATAGTATAAATATCTAACGTAACCCACACGTATTATTCATTTCAACAAAATAACTAATTTTAAACACGCCTTTAAATGTGTATTACTCCATTTGTAAAAAAAAGTTGAAGTTATATACTTTTAAAAGTATGAGATAGTTTGAAACATATAAAAAAATTTAAATACCTGCGAAAAAAGAATTTGAGCTTACTTTAAACGAATTGCTAATTTTCTACCTGCTCACTGTATCTGGGTTTTACTTATTTTTACAGAATAGCGATCCTGATTCATTAACTGTGAATAATTCAGACCGAAAACATAATAAAAGGAGAAAATTATACTAAAATAAAGAACTGAAATACAATTTTAGACAAAAATAAATATAGCATACATGCATTACAGAAAATTAAATTACAACAAAAGTAAAAATATAACGGAAAAATTTATTTATGTCTGGTCGCACCGTGAAAAAAACCTTTTTTACAATTAAACTAAAGCATAACAGCTGTGAAAGTTTGCAACTATAAGAATAACATGCTAAACCTATTATTGCTTCTACTAAAATAACGTTTTTTGGAAAATACATATGATGCTAAAAAATAAGAAAAACATGCAAATATGCAGTTAAAATATGAACTATAAATCAGTAAACACTGTGAACGCAACATTTCTTTAGAATACCATAATACTAAAAAATAATTAGAATTTGCAAATGTGGAATACTACAAGGATCATAAAATTTATTGACACAGTCAAGAAGTATCTTTTCGAATAAACACATAATGCTAAATAGTGGCAGAGATTTGAAAATGGGAAAATAAAACGGGAATAAAACAAATTATACAGGAAAAAAAATTTCCTTTTCAAAAATATACATGACTCTGCACAGTAATAAAAATTAGATTTGAAAATACTAAAATGAAATATGTTCATTTAACTCTGTTAGCACTGTAAAGAAAATGAAACGTATTTTCAGAAAAACTCATTATTATTGAACAGTTAGGAAAATTTACGAAATGGGAAAATATAATATTCATATTTAAAACTAGCAATCTATATTTACGACCATAAAAACATGAGTAACATTATATGATGCTCAGAAATAGTTAGCATTTGCTAGTGAAGAAATTAAAATATAAATCGCATATCGGTTATTATATCGGATAATTTAAAGAAATTGCCAATTAATAATTTTAGAAAATTAACTTTTATTTAAGAAAAAAATAAATAAAACAGAAGAGAGAGGGAAGGAAATATGAATTGCCTGTTATGCACATAATTTCAGCCAAGGATTTGCCCGAAATGGATTTGCACACGGTAAAAATTGTATAAATTAACGAAGAAGTTTTTTAGTAAATTTATTCACAATAACATACAATTAACTTAATGTTTTTATATAGAATTTAATTATTTTATTTGGGTAACCATTGTTTTTTTTTTTTATCAAATTTTGTCTATTTGTTTTTTGGATAACTAAACATTACTACATAATCTTTTAATTCTACACATTTGATTAAAAATGGTATTAAAATAGATATTTTTAAGAACATTAGAATTCCAAATAATTTATTTGCCTTAAAATAAAAATAATTTCTTTTATAAAATAGACCAACAAAGCAGATATTTTCTCCTTTTATAATACCCAAATCCAAAAAATTAAAGCTATCATTATGATTACGAAGCGAGGTTAATTCCTAGGGGTAAATATTATTAAATAAAAGAGTATATTCATGAAAATTGAAGATAATTAAATCATCAATAAATCTAAAAACAAATTTAATATTAAGAGTACAATTTCTTTTTTTTAGTGCAAACAAAAAATTAGCTAAGAGAGATGAAACGTTAGGTCCTTCCGGTATTCCATCAACTAGGAAAAAAAAAATATCTTTTCCATTTTAAAGATAATTATTGAAAAGACAAAAATTAATTGGAATTTCCCAATAATCAAAATCGCAATTAAAGATTTTTTCAAAACATAGTAATAATTCAAAAGAACATCTTTTAGTTTAGAAAGGGGAATGCTATTGAAAAGATCTTGGAAATCATAAGTGGCAATAGAATTAATTTTATTATGTTTAATAAATTCTAAAATCGGTGGATTATTAGTGATAATCCAAGAAAAATCCTCTTTAATAATATTGTTGATAATTTTATTTAAGTAGTTAAAGAAAAAGGTTCCAAGTTTAATTAGGAAAGTATTAGACCCACATGTGACTGTTCTGAAATTTATTGTAATTTTATGAAATTTAGGACTGATATTTAAGTAAAGAAATTTCATATTGCTAGTTTCAATTTTTAACCTCTTATATAAAGCTAAAAAAAATTTTATGACAATATTATAATTTAAATTACGAAGTTTAAAATTTTTACTATTTTTTAACTCCGTATTTAAAAGTGCTACATAAAATTTTTTACAGAAGATTGCATAATTATTGTTAGCTTAATTGATATATATAATTAACTAATTAAATATATTTATCCTACAATGTTTTGATAAGTTGTTATTGCCAAAATTAAGAAGAAAAAATAATAATAAATAACATAAGAAAATTCGAAAGAAAGTCTTCCATCCTAACTCATTTTAAAGAAAGAGAATGAAATAAAAACTGTTTTCAACCACTACAGAAGACCCCAAGGCTATTTAACCCCTCAACTATTCAAAGAAAGTAAAGAGGCTTTTCTCCTAACCCCCCAAAAGATCTCCCCACTAGAACTTTTACTCGTATTGGTAAATGAAGGGAGGACAGATGGGAGGCGTGGTTTAGGCTCTTTTCCCAATTTTTTTAAGAATTTTTTCATCTTTCTTTCCTAATAACACATTTCATAATTGAAGAAAATAATTACTAGTTATTTCTTCTGGTAGCTTGAAATGTATAGTTCGAGTAAGTGAACTCAAAAATAAGGATTTACTAAATGAATTTTGATAAAAAACGGATTTCAAGAAGATGTCTCTATTACCGATATTTAAACTCCATTAATAATTTAAAATTTATGGTAAAACAAAAAGTGATTTCATAAGACCTTAGAGTAAACTATGAACTTTCAAATGCTGAAAGAATTTTTCCAAAATATCAAAATGCAAAAAAGTTATTAGCAAATGAAACTCCCATAGAGAAAGCATTAGCAGCTGGCATTGAGAGGGTAGGTATTGCGTCCTCTTAAGTCCTGTTAACCTGTAACTTCTACAAATTAATGCACATCAACAAATTAATGTCTTCGTCTAATGAAGCCTCGTTTATGTTCCTCGGTTTACTCTCCTTTATAATACTGCAGATTATGTACATAAAAAAAAATTCGTTATATATACCGCAAATTATGTACATCAAAAAACTAATTCATTAGAAACTAGATTTTTTTTTTGTCATACTATGTTTTTTAATCTGTACTTTAAAATAAAATTCTTAATTGTTAACAGTTGTAATTCAATTGTTAAAATGTCATTATGTTTTATTAATGTATGTATCTTATCCTTTTTTGGTTTATAACATGTATACCACAAATAGTATATGCATGCATTATGACGTTTAAAGCCATTATGTGACCGATTTTCAAAGGAAATTTGCTCATTTGATATAGCGACCATTCGATATGACGACCAGATTGGGGCAGTCCCGATGGGGTCGTTATAACGCGAGTCAACTGTATATATATATCTCCTAAGTTCTAAATTTAATATAAAACGAAACTTTTTGGAGAGGGGGGATGTAATATAGAATTTCTCATGCGAGTCATTCTATATTAATTGATAAACTTAAAACATATGTTTCTTATCAAGTTTAAGATGTAGAAGTCGGTCTCTCACAAAGAGTCATAAGAAGTCAAGATGAACCAGATAAGGCCAGATAAAAGATTATTTTCTGAAGTTAATGGGCAATAATTCGTAGATGAAGTACACATTAAGATAGTCGCAAGAACGTCCCAGCACCAGAACGGCGCTATCCTTTTAGCGAATCAAAATCTTTAAATTTTATCAATTGAATGACGTTTCAATATGATAAGAGGATCCTTGCAACCTTTCAGAACATCACTTTAAAAACTTGGGACAGGCAAAAATGCCTGTCTTTTTTCATATTTTCATGGCTAGATAAGTCTGGGCCAAAAGCCAAACAGTTCCTGCAATGGGGAAACCATTGATATAAATATCCCACGAATTATGTTTGCAATACTCCACATAACGTAATAAAATGCCTTTCTAAATGCATTAGCCTAAGTTTCTTCAATTATCTAGCCTTTAAAGGCATAACATTACATATATATATATAGGATTTTCTTACGAAATAATATAATAGAATAATTTGAAGTGAAGACTGATCAGGAAAATTGATTTAGTGAAAAAATATAATTTTAAAAATTTTAAAAAAGGCATGTATTTTCTTAAAAATTCATTTTTATAGTTCATAAAAATATAAATATTTTTAAATGAAATATCTTGATTATTATTTTTAACACATTAAGTTAAAAAGCTAAAGAATTAATGACAAAAGCAAAAATGTATCTAAAAATGAACTGTTTGTTTACTTTAAAAATGATTTACATAAAACTTTTGAGTTTTCTTTAATTTACCTTTGCTGCAATAAACTATTTTGTTTTATTTATTTATTTACTTATTGGAACTGTAAAAAATATAAAGTAGTGGGGAAAAAATCCCTCTCGTGTGGATTTATCATTCCCAGCATGCAGAAAAAAGTTACATTTTCAAAAAGAAAGTAAGAAAGTTCTTTGCATTTTTATGAATTTTCATTCATTAAGAAGATGTATGATGTAATCGAAAAAAAGTGTTGCGTTTCTTAACGCCATCTTTAAATGTGATAGCGTGACGCTTCAAATTTATTCTGTTACATTGATGTGATGTGTGTTTTCCTTTTTACGCTGAGTTTATTTCAAGATAACATTTTTCTTCCTTCTATTTTAGTAAATAAACAGTAAAGTTTGTTTTTCAAATCTAGTCAGACTTAAGTTTGAAGCATGTGAAACCTAAATTTGTTCAATCTTTTCTTCAACAGCAATGTCCTTACATTGACATAACATAATTTATAAATTATATATATTTGGAAAAAAATCTTTTCATAAAAAAAATATTTTGTTTAAAAAAAGGACAGATATAATTGAAACAGATACAGAAAATGAACTAATAAAAAATAATTCATTCAATTGATTATAACATAGTCTCGCTTTTAAATATACAGAGGATCCACCTTCAAGCTCAGTGCTTTAACCGTTCAGTCAACCATCTTAAAGGGTTAAAAAAGCGATTAGAATCTAATGTAATGTTATGGTTCTACAATGTGCAGTTATTTAATTTTTAGGACTGATCCACTCACTCATGAAAATATTATACATAATCACTTTAGTATATATAGTATAGAAAATATTATATATAATCACAGATCACTTTAGTGCATTTTGAAATAACCTAGGCCTGCTTTCTACATGAAATTCTGTACGTATCAGCAAAAGTTGCAGAAACAACTTATACAGTTCTCTTTCGGAATTGTGTTGTTTCTAATGCCTCTTGCCAATGCCAGCCAGACTGCTTGGTGAAACCAAGCGAATTTAAGGTAGAGAGTGAGTTTCTTGTTTTTCAGTGGCGCCATCTATGGTCAAGAATCAGTCTTCAATTTTACACACGCGTCAAAGCTTTTTACAGGGGGGAACATTTATCCATCCATTCATCCACCAATCGCAATTTTGACCTGGAACAGAGAACGATCAATGCCAAATTTAGTAACCCCAGAGGCATTGATATGCTATGGGAACTTGGAGGACTTTATGACCCAACTTATTTAATGTACACCAGTCATCTTTTACTACATGGGGAGTCTTTGGCTTGCGGGGATCGAACTTAGGACCTCTTTGACATGGGTCCAACACTCTACCAGTCAAGCTATCCCGGGCACTAGGAATCTGTCCAATTCTGATATTCATAACTTCTTCAGCATTCGTGAGCCTTGTTTTTTAGAAGATTTATCACTTCCAGAAACGAAAATTCTTCTAGAGTTGGGGGTATAATGAAGGAATCATCTGAACAACCTCTAAAAGGGGAAAAAATAGTTAAAGGAGCAATGCTTAAGAATGGCGAAGACATTAAGAACTTTGAAATGGAACATGCTTCCAAAAGAAGACTTTAAAAGTTATATCTGTAGCTTTCACATTTTAGAACCAAACAAAGAACTTAGAAGCATAGTAAGTGGGTCTGTATTCTCAATATTAAGTTTTTTAGAACAATCATGGAAATCAAATAGCAGTGTGGAAATGAGGTTTGTGCGTTTCACTATTTGCCCCAGAGGCATTTAGTGAAACGCACTATCCATTTTAGTTTATTTAAACGTTTAATGTTTTGAAAATTTTTAAAAAATTTCAGAAAAAACAACTTTAAAAAAAATTAAAAGCATTTAAAAAACAATTGACTTTAAATCACTAATAATCACTGTTGGATCAGTGATCCACTTTGAATCACTGCTTTAAAAAAATTAAAAATCAATTTCAGAAATAATATGAAATTTAAGTATTGTCCAAACGAACAAACTTAACAATCTAAACGTAAGCCATCTAACAAACTTGACTTTAAATCCTTAATTATCATTGTTGGATCAGTGATCCACTATGTGAAACAGTGACCCACTATGGATCACTGTTTCAAAAAAATTAAAAACAATTTCCGAAATAATATACGAAATTTAAGTATTGTCCAAACAAACAAACTTAACCATCGAAACTTAAAACATCAAACAAACTTGTCTTTAAATCACTAATAATCACTGTTGAAACAGTGACCCACTATGGATCACTGTTTCAAAAAAATTAAAAAAACAATTTCAGATGTATGAAATATAAATATTGAATGTATGTATGAAATATAGGTATTGTCTGTGTTAATGATTATAAAGGGATTTTTGTTTAAGTCTAGTAACTTCTTTAAATAATACGCCAAAAATGAAACGTTTTCACAAATGGAAAAATAACATCTATTGTTGGGGTTCTTTCTTTTATTCTTTAATAGAGACCTGTCAGTTATTTTTATTTCTTCTCCATACCTAGTTTCGATCGAGTTATCGGTAAATCTCAGGAAATGGAGAGATAATTGGCATCATTAGAGACAAAGCTTGAGCGGCAAAGCGAAATAGTTGCTCTCTTAGTCATTATCATCCTCAATTCTTCCTAACGACTTGAAACCACAAATGGAAATTTCGGGGGGGAAAAGTTTTAGTTGGTAGTTAACAGGAAGTGAAGTGTGTTCTTAAATGATTTTTAAAGATGATGAAAAGCAAAATAAATTCTTAATAGATTAAGAAAAAGAAAGTTTCCTTTAAATTTCTAGTACTTTCCTGATGATTCCAGCATTAAATTTCTAGAAGAGTTCATTAATTTATGTGTTAAGCACTTACTTTACCCAACGTAATTTAAAACGCTTTAACATTATTAATTAAATTAATTAGCTGCTTAATGTATTAAACAAATTTGACTTTAAATCTCTAATAATATACTTCTTTATTTTATTGAAGATATTTAACATTGATGCGGTTGATCAAGGCACAACAGTTTTTGTTAATTAATTTTGTTATCAAGAGTATTTAGATGATTAACTGTTGAGATAGATATTACAAAGAAAATTTCGCGTACCTAAAAAATACATTATATGGAGGGCATACATATCATATACCTTAGATGGTTTGTGCATTCTTGAAAAATCATTAAAAGAAAGGGTATTTAATAATTTAAATTATAAATAATGATAAAAATTTAAAAGTATGTCATGATCATGTTTTTTACATTATTAATTAAGTTAATTAGCTGCTTAATGTATTAAACAAATTTGACTTTAAATCACTAATAATATACTTCTTTATTTTATTGAAGATATTTAACATGGATGCGGTTGATCAAGACACAACAGTTTTTATTAATTAATTTTGTTATCAAGAGTAATTTGATGACAGACTGTTGAGATAGATATTGCAAAGAAAATTTTGCGCACCTTAAAATTACTATATATAGAGGGCACACATATTAGATAGCTATATACCTTAGATGGTTTGTGCATTCTTGAAAAATCATTAAAAGAAATGTTCTTTAATAATTTAAATTATAAATAATTATAAAAATTAAAAAATATGTCATGATCATGTCTTTTACATTATTAATGAAATTAATTCGTTGCTTAAACCATCAAGCAAACTTGACTTTAAATCACTAATAATATGCTTCCTTGTCTTATTGAAAGTATTCAGCATTGATGCGGTTGATCATGACACAGCAGTTTTTATTAATTAATTTTGTTATTAAGAGTAATTAGATTATAGACTTTTAAGATAAATATTACAAACGAAAATTCTACTTACCTTAAAAATACATTATAAGGAGAGCATACATATTAGATGGTCATATACCTAAGATGGTTTGTGCACTCTTGAAAAACCATTAAAAGAAAGAGTATTTTATAATTTAATTATAATAATTATAAATTATCAAATTATAAATAATGATAAAAGTTCAAAAATATTTCGAAAGATGGTCATACAGAGAAGCATGAGAATTGTTACGCTCTTTTTGTTCTTAAATTAAGTAGTAAAATAAAAAAAAAACGTTAAACTTCTTCAAATATGAAAAATAAATAAATGACATAGTGCCGGGAAATAGCTAAAACAAATGCCGTTTCTTATAATAAAAATAATCGCATACACAACCAGCTCAATATCCTATTTTTAATAAAGAACAAAGTGCCTTAGTTTCTCTTCAAAAAAGGAAGGAAAAAAAATATCGATTCAGATAATATCCTAAAAATATCAATTGTGACTTTTAGAAAAATACTCGATACTGACTTTTTTGATCTCCTTTTTTTATGGGGGGGGGGGGGGAGGCAAAAAAATCGAAGCAGTGTCAATACTTAAGTTGTCAGAATTTTTTTCGTAGAGTAAGGAAATCTTTTATTCTTTTGTAAACTAAAGAAAAAATATCGATTATAGGTGTCATATAATAGAACAATTAAGCTGCCAGTTAAATTTATGTTTGCTTTCTTTGATCATTTTAGTTTCTTATAAAATTTAATACCTTTTGGAGATAGATATTTTCTTTCAGGATTTGCATTTCATTCGGCAAAATATACCCTACATTTTGAAGATTTGTATCATGAAGAAATTAAATCAGCTGCTAAAGTCAAAAAATCTCATTTCAGTTCAAAATATATCAAAATATTATATCATATATGTTCAAAATAATAATCTGTAACATTGTTCAATTTTGCAACAAACTTAATGTACAACCATAGATAGTTTCTTAAAGAAGTATTTTAAGAATTAACTTTCGATATTCTGAAATTATTTTTGGCACAAGAGCTTCCTCAGTTTTTCGTACATTTCTCTAATTCGTATCTACGCCTACCCCTCATTTTAATTGTAAAAATAATTAAACTAAAACAATCTGCTTATGTACAAAAAAATTTTCTAAAGACATGTTATCGAACCTAATGATTCAATTTTATCCAGGACATTTCACTTAACTTAATTTTCGCAACTTGCATTCGGGTTGAAACTTCATTTAATTTTTTAGTTGTTTTCTCCCTTTTAACTGTTCCATAAATATTCCAATATACTCTCTGTGAATGGAAAAAGATTCTCAAGCTAACGCGATTTTCTCTTTCTCCAAACTTTTCCCATCTCTGTCACCATGGAAACAAAAAATTTTGATTTTTTTCCCTCGGCAGTCCGTTTCAGAGGGAAGTGGGTAGATACTGGCATGAGAGAAATGCTAGTTTTGCAGATATAGGTAGCGGAGAGGGGAAAAGTGTGGAGAATGTGAGAATCGTGTAACCTTGAGAAGCCTATTCTATTTACAAACAGTATATTAAACGATATTGATTAAATCATAGTTAACTGTAATCGATGCAACTCTTTTTGCTCATGTCTCAAATTTTCAATCCTATACATATTGGACTTGGTTTTTTTCCCCCATTTTGTTAAGATTAAAATGCTCTGTGATGCAAGATTAATTAACAATGAGATAAATGCAAGATTGGGCCTTTTATACACCAAAATCTACAGTATTAAAATGTGAAGGACGTATGATAATGACCGCTGTCATTATATAATCTTTTTAAATCTTTTATAAAATGAAGTTAAAAAATATTTGCATTATTTTCGTTAGCAATTTAGCATTTCAGTGAAAAGGCAAAAAGACTTTTTAAAACTGAAGGGGCAGGCAGCAGAAGAAAATATCAACTTAGTATAAATATGTACTATGTACTACTTTATTCATTTAGGTGTTTTTCATACATAGACGTTTCTCGTGACTGAACATCAATACATTAGGGAGTTGACTACGCCCATGCACCGAAAGTTAGATGCCTTGACGAAGCAGCCCCTCCCAACATCAGAGCTGAGTAAAGCGGACCATCAAATACAAGGCCTCGAATCACGCTCGACTAAGAGTACCACAATAACGGCAGATGAGACTTGTGAGCACACAAGAGCCAAATCCAAACTCCCAGGGCGGAAGCGCCAAATTTACTGCAGAAGTGGCAGAAAGATAGCTGTAAGCAGCGAGTCCCAATGGCAATCAGTGGCGTATCTAGGGTATGGCAGGTATGGCGAGAGCCATGGGCGCAATATTTGAAAAGGGCGCAATATTTGAAAAGGGCGCAAAATCAACCAACACCAACGTTTCTTTTTTTTTTTTTTTTTTTTCAATTTTTCGAAATATTTTGATATTTTGTTTGTTTAAAAAAAAAAAAAAAAATTTACATACATACAAATAAAAATTTTAAAAACAATAATACAAATTTTAAAAAAATAAATAAAACATTGAAAAAAATCATTTAGAGAACTGTCCAGAATGCAGAATAAAAACTTCCAATGATCCGATCCTCAGATAAATCTTTATTTTTCCAGTACCACAAGCAAAAAGACAAGATAAACATCTCTTCATATCACATTACCAGGATGTAAAAGGGCAATTATCCGGGTATGAATAGAACACCTGCAGGCAGAGAATAGCCCTTTGGTGGTGACAGAGGGCAAAGAAATGTGAAAACCATGGGGTGTCCCTGTCCAGTTTATAGAACCCTTGCTGTAAATTGGCGTAAATCCTTCCAAAAAGGGAGGTTTTGCCACACACGGTGGGAATGACTGTCACAAAACATTTAAATACTAAAAATAGGAGGTGCCTCTGTTGCTTAAACCAATGGTAATACTTAACAATGAATACACCCCATCTATTCTTTTTTTATGAAAAAAAAAAGACAGTCATAAGTGTATTTTAAACGAAGTGTTAGGATTTTCTTATAATCAAGGATTAAATTGTAAGTAATCATTTCTTATTTATGAATATGAATTTCTTATTATGAATAATGCTCACTTTATTATTTCACGTTATATTTTGTAGCGATCGATATATTTTCTAGCAATGCTCAACTTTCTTTAAAATATTTTATTGAGTGGTAATTAAAAACGAAACCATGCACAATTTAAGATAATTCTGGAAAAATTTATAATTTTAACCTGGAAAAAAATTATGTTTCACATGATTTTTTTTAATTATTTATTAATTATACGTAGAAAGGGAAAATGGTTTTACATTAAATAAACAAAGAATCATACAATAAATATAACTACACGGAGCAGAGCAAGTTTGCATCTCTGTATATGTAGATTGAGAGGGGCGTTTACTACATTATAATATTTTGTTTTTGTATATAATTATTTTATTAAAAAAATCATTTAATATGTCCAATGATATTTTGGTAGCAAAAAGTGAACTTTGTGTAATTAAATGCTCGTTATTGTATTATTATTATTAAAAACAAAGTCGTAATGGAAAAAAAAAACGAATGTTATACATGTTATAAATGTTGGAAACATAATTTTTCAAGTTTCCTGAAAAATTATTGCAATAAGTAAACATTTTTGCGTAAATTAAGTAGCATTGGCTCTGTTAAGAGTGCCAACTACAAAAAAATAAATTTCTTTTCATTCATTAAAAGATTTTAGGTTTAAACACTCATAAAAGTTCAATTTATTTATTTTTAAATAATTAATTTATTTTTTAATGTACTTATTTATTGAATGAATGGATTAAGGAACGTATCTGTTAATTGCTCAAACTGATTTTCTTTTTTGCTTTCAAGTCACAGAAATATTATTCACACATAATTTTAATTTTAAATTAATAACTTAGGCTCAAGTTTATTCGGATAATGGCTTTGTGAAAAAAAATATCGATGGTTAAATCCTTTATTTTATATATTAATTATTTGTTGCTTGTAAACTGAAGTTGTATTTTAATGTAAAGGTTTTCGATTGGGTAAATTTTTAACCGCTTAAAATTTTAAACTTACTTATCACCCCAGACAATATTTAAATTTTAGAAAAATGTGTGTGCATCATTAATTGTTTAAACGAATAACCGCTAAGACAAAAATGTACGTTATTAATAATTATGTATTTGACCATCTATGTGTTTGGATTAAATTTGATCATATGAATTTTAAATAGTTATTTCTGTAAACGTGCATTTCGTCTCTATCTTTTTTTTTTTTTTTTTTAATATATTTTCACCTAATTGCCGCTTGAGTGCAAAATTTAAGAAACGACATTTTTTTTAACTAAGGTTTAACGTAGTAATTTGGTCACATAACAGCCTACTTTGGTTTTAATAAACAGTAATTATAGAAATTTCTTTGAACTATTCAAAATATTTAATAATAATATTACATTACCTTCCTTTAAAAAAAATTTTGTCCCCACGAAAAATAATATATATTTTTTTAGGTAATTCTTTTAGTAATTTTTTTATCATATCTTTTATGGATTTTTTTAACAATACTCTTGGTACAGTAGCCATGGCTATATTTGGAAAAATAAGATTATTGTAAAACAGTTTTTATTTATTATATTAATTCAGAATATTTCTGCTTAGAATTTAAGTTTTTATCCTTCATTTTATTTATTTATTTATTTTGTGAAATATGCGAAAATTGTGTGACAAATATGAGCAAGAGAAATTAATGTGTGTTTTTAACATTTTAATATTAGTGCAGATTTTCTAAATGTGTTTTCAGTTATTATTGTACTTTTGTTTGTTTTTTGTTTATTTACATAAAAATAATATTCTATTTAGTTCAAATTTAAGGGAAATATATTAGGGGGGAGGAGTATCATCATTACGATGCACAGAATTTCGACCTGTTTTCTAATCTAACCTTCTGGGGAATATTTTGAAGATCAAAAACCTAAATTCGATAAAAAATGTGTTTATTAAGGGGAAGTATGTTTACGTTTTCATATTTGATTTTATTGCTCACGTTACTGTATGTACTAATTTTTCAGCTTATTTCTATGGGTTTAAAGAAAAATAAAGTAACTTACAATTTTATCGTAATATTTTGTAATTTAAAATAAAAGATTTAACGTTTTCCTATCGAACCATTAAAATTGTAATAATGCATGATTATCTGATACTAATAATTAGGATTATCAAAATTAATTCTTTTTCTAATTTGCTTGATGGGTTCCTACCACCTTCAGACTTAAGTGTATAAAATGAACAAACAAGAATTAAAGATAAGAATTTTTAATTTAAATATACAAACTTTTTATTAAACATATAATTCTTTTGAATAGTTCCAAGTCTACAATACGATTTTTAAAAAAAGTTTTATTATCCTAAAAAAGAAGAAAAAATGCGAAACGAAACTGAAATGTCTAGACTTTAACTGCCTTTATTTTCCTTTTAAAAATTTCAAGCACAATGCCGGAAAAATATGTACATAGTGGTTTCCATTTTCTCTAACTACTTTAATATTAATTATTAACAATATTATTAAAGAAGGTTTTTCCTGAATTGTCACTTATAATCACCCGAGTTTAGAATATCGATGGAATATCACAAGGATTTAATTTTTTATCTCTCTTAGCTAACTTATTTTTGCACTATTATGAAAGGAAAAAAAATATACTCTTAATATTAAATTTAGTTTTAGATTTATTGATGATGTAATTATCTTTAATTTTCAAGGTTATACAATTTTATTAAATAATATTTACCCCGAAGAATTCATCTTGATTCGTAATCATGATGATAATATTAATTTTAATTTTTTAGATTTGGGTATTATAGAAGAAGAAAATATCTGCTTTGTTGATTTGAACGATAACAGAAATGATTTCAATTTTAATATAAATAAACAAATTTCTTAGAATTCTAATATTTCTAAAAATATCTATTTAAATACCATTTTTAATCAAATTAATAGAATTAAAAGAACATGTAGTAATGTTTATTTATTAAAAAAAAAGTTTTTTTTTTTTTTTTTTTTTTTTTTAAAGTGGCAAACTCTTTAAAAATTTGATAAAAAACAATGGATACCCAACTTAAGTAATAATATTCTATGTGAAATTATTGAGTTAATTGTATGTCATTATAAATAAGTTTATTCAAAACTTCTTGGTTAATTTATATAATTTTATAATTTATATAATGTGCAAATCCATTTCGGGCAATTTCATAGCTAAAAATATGTGCAAAGCGGCAAATCATGTTCCTTTCCCTGTTATATAAATGTTATTTTTCTAAAATCATTAAAATTGTATGACTAAATATCAACCTTAATTATCATAAACTTCTTTAATTATCCAGTATAATATCACCTTGCGCACATCCATTTTCAAGCCAATCTTTGGTAACTAACAAATTAAACGCGCTTCAGTAAGAACGCGCTTTAAAACAAATCCCTCTATTTACGCTTTTACCTCAATTTGCGTTTCTGTTTTTATATTTTACAATCTGACAATTTTATTACGGAAATATTTTAAATCATTCTTTCAAAATTTTCCCGTACATGTAAGTTCATTTGAATTAGCTACTCGCTTTATAGATTTTGTTGTGTGTTTTGTTCAGTTTTTTCTTTACATTTCATTTTCTGCTTTTTGCGTGATATTTATTACTTAATGTGTTCTATTTTGTTTCAAAAAATTTTTTTGAGTGTTCCTCGCACTATTGTATTGATCCTGCAATATTTTTTGTATCAAATAATGTATTATTGTCACTATTTAATCAAGAGTTTCGTATGTAATTATGTGTAGATGCTTTTTTGTTATTATTTATAAGTATGTAATGTTTGCAAAATTTAATTACATTAAGAGCGTCGTTTTTTTTCCCAATGAATTGTAAATAAATTAACTAAATTGATTATTTGGTTCATTTATTTTTAGAAACATCCTGCAATATTCTTTGCATGAAAGAATGTATTATTGTCAATATTTAATCAAGAGTTTCGTATATAATTATGAGTAGATAATGTTTTTAATTTATTATCTGCTAGTATGTAATGTTTGCCAAATTTAGTTATATTAAGAGCATCGTTTTCTTTAATGAATTGTAAATAAATTAACTAAATTGATTACTTGGATCAATTATTTTTAGAAACTTCTTGCAATATTTATCGTATCGTTGTTGTTGTTGTTAATTTACGTCGCACCAGAGCTGCACAATGGGCTATTGGCGACGGTCTGGGAAACATCCCGGAGGATGATACGAAGACATGCCATCACAATTTTGATCCTCTGCGGAGGGAATGGCACCCCCGCTTTGGTAGCCCGATGACCTGCGCGCGAAGTCGAGCACTTTACTGTAGCACAGTTTAACGAGGATCCAATACCGCACACCCTCGGTCCCTACGCAGACTGATCCAAGTGGTCACCCACCCGCACACTGACCGCCGCCAGTGATGCTTGACTTCGGTGATCTGCTGGGAACCGTGTCTTATCGATCAGTCCACTGCGGGACTTATTTATCGTATCAAATAATGTATTATTGTCATTATATAATCTAGAGTATGTAATTATGAGCAGACATTTTTATTATTATAACTTAGTATAATATGGTTGTCAAACTTATCTGACCTACATTGAAAGCGTATTGTTTCTAATGACTTGTAAATAATAAATATATCAAAATGAATAATTTAATAACAATTATTTAATTTATAATTGCCATAACAAAACGTAATTATTTACTCTGTGATCTTTAATAAATTTATAATATCACGATAATTTTACTGCTTTGATGATAATAAAACATAATTACTCTTAAAAAATCAACTTCTTTCAGTTTTAATTATCAGCATCCAGTTATGTTACGGTTTTCTTTAACTCAGAGCAACATTTGTGTGCGCGTATTTTTGTTCAAAATTATATTTGTAACACTTTATAATATTTTTTTGCTTATATAAATGAATTTTTAGCATTTTATTGATACAAACACAATATATATATATATATATATATATATATATATATATATATACATGTGTGTGTGAAACAATAGAGAATAAAAATATCTTAAAAAGGGCGCCGATAGGAGGATTGCCATAGCCGCCATTTTCTCTAGATACGCCTCTGATGGCAATAGCATCATGTAATCAAGTATAACATAAATACTGTAAACTTGATTACATGATGCTCTGTCTCAACTTGAACTGTTATAAAGTTCAATTTAACACCTAATTAAGATAGAAGAAAATTTTCATCTTTTTAAGGTTGAACGAAATCTTCTGAGAATGTACATAATTTGTTTTTAAATTCATCTTCCCTTATACATTAATTTGCGTAAATAATTACACGCACCTTTTCTTACGCATGTTAAAAGATTTTAATTTCCTTAAAGCTTTTAAAAATAAACTTTATTTTAAAGACAAATAACGATGCAGTATATTTAAAAACCATTTTATTCTATTAAAATAAAAAAAAATGTACAATTTTGAAAAGAAACCTAAAACTAATTCTAATTAGATGAGATAAGTTTAGCATAAAGTAGTGCTTTCTTTTGAGTGTCACAGAGCTTTTAAATGTTGAAGCTATAACATCCTGATTTAAAGAAATATGGTTTTCCAAAATAAAGTAAAAACTTCTAGAATCAACTGTTTACCGCTAAAAAAAGGGAATCAAGTTTTAAATATTTCTTCTGAAATCATTTTTTCATTCCGCCTTTAATTTCAAGCAACTAAATGAGATAAAAGGGATTAAAACGTTTATTTTGCTTTCGGCGATTTCTTTAGTAATGAAAGAAAAAAATATATTTGATTTTGAGCGGAAGTGAGTTCTAAAAGATGCATAAATAATTTCTTAACGAATCGGTAGGTAGCATATTTTTAGAGAATATTAAGAGTTATTTTTCATTATGCATTATGTAAAAAAAAATTAAGGGAATCAGAAGAAATAAAAATATAATTTACTGAAACAAAGCGTTTTGAAATAGATAATTATCTATTTTAACATAATACCTTAAGAGAAATTACGTAGATCGAAAACTAATTTCTTTTGTATTTAATTATATATTTCGCCTCGAATCATAACCCAAATGGTTAAAAACATTTTGAAACAAAAAAGAAATTAATTTTATTCAATAGAACTTTTAAAAATATTGGTGGTTGTGTTAAAAATGTGATGTTTGTTAAAAATGTTTTAAGTTATAAAATTTATTGATGTTGGTTAGCAATATAACTTGATGGACAGACTCATGATTAGAGCCGTAATGGCTCAGGGGATAGAGCGTTCGCCTTCCAATAAGGTGACTCGGTCTTGAATTCCAGCCTTGGCTAGTCGATACGAATTCCGCATCCGGCTTGCACCGACCACGATGCTGACATGAAGTATCCTCAGTAGTAGACGGATGAGTTAGAAACCCCTTGCAGTCAGGCTAACCGTGGTAGGTTTTCATCTCCATGTTGCGCTAATGCGGGTAGGTGCCATCAAAAATTCCTCCACGAAGGCAAATTTCTCCCAATACTTGATCCAGAAGTTCCCTTGTCTTCTGGATTTGGTTGAAAATTAGAAGGCTACGGAGTTGAACATTATAGTATAGACATAAACCAAAATAATCTCAAATCTTGTGTCGGCTGTTCAACGACGGTTATAAAATAAAATTAAAAAAAAATTCATGGTTTAGTTTAAAACATCTTGAAATAAAAAGGAAACTTTCTTTCCATAAACTAGCTAAAATATAGGCAGTTAATAAAAAAATGTGTTTTTTGTAAAATATGTTTTAAGTTTCATAAGTAAATGATGTAGGTTATTAACATAACGTGATGGTCATACTCATGGTTACATAAGTGGAAAGTTGACAAATAATTCTGAGTATATAAGAAGTCAATCTAATATTCTAATTCATTAAAACTAGTAAAAATATTTGCGACTGTTTCAAAACTATTTTTTTTAGTTCGGTTTGTATAACGTTCATGCAAAACTAACACAACATGATTGACTGAGTTATGAATAGATAGTTGGAAGGGTTTACAAGATTTTTACCAAACCGACTGTCACAATTTTGTTGTATTGCTAGAATTACTTTTTTTTTTTAACAAATCTTTTTATATTAGTATATTTTCTAAAACTATTTACTCTTAATTTCATGGCAGTTTTAATTTATTCTATGCAAATTTTGCAAAGTGATTTTTTTTAATTTAGTGATTTATCTCAATTTAAACGCAAACACGATGAATATAATTTTTTGTCTTAAAATTTCACTTCTACTTTGGGAATGGATTTTAGCCAAGTAGTTCCAGTACCAAATACAAATTAAAAACCATAAGTCTATTTCAGAGAGTCTAAATATTGCGTAATGTTATATGTATTTAACCTTACATGGTAAACGGAATTGAGCATGATATGTAATAATTCTAGAATGAGCCGGCTGTTCAACGCCGATATGAAATAAAAATAATTAGTTCGAGACCGTCGTGCGAAAAACGAAATAGTTTTTAATACAATTAACTTACCCTGAGTCGTGGAAACTTAGTAAATAGCTCACTCCCAATTGAGGTGACTCAGCTTCGAATCCCAGGGGTGGCTGATTGATACGAATTCTGCTCCCGGCTCGCACCGACCACAGTGTTGACGTCGAATGTTCTTAGTGGCAGACGCATCATGCGTTAGAATCCCCTTGCAGTCGGGCTGACCGTGGGATATTTTCGTGTTTTGTCTCCCCCTGGAACGTAAATGTGGGTTAGTTCCATTTAATAGAACTCCACGAAGGTTGTTTTATCGCAATGCTTGATATAGGCCTCGATACTTAAGAGTTAGAAGGCCCGACCTGAAATATGCTAATTACTTAGTGCAGACAATATTTTGTATTACGAAATCATACACAAAAAGCGGACTTTCTCTGAATAATACCCTTATATCTGATTTTGTTTTTAACGCCTTTAGTACTCATAAAATGTTTAAAAGTACTAGTTGGTGCTTCAGTTATTCAATATGGAATTCTTCGAATACTGTAAGTAAATTTTCATTAAAATTATTATTAGTTGTTCTAAGTTACGTATTTAATAACAGTAAAATTCCGTTATAACGACATTTCAAAGAAACTTGATCTTGTCATCATAAGCAAATATACTTATTCATCATGTTAAAAATAGAATTTAAAAAGATTTTTAAAAAAACATAAATAGAGCACTTTTTATTTTATTTTGAGCAACTATATTTTGATTTAAGATGAATGAACTAATAACATACATTTTTATGCAAATATAACCGTCGTTGAACAGCGGATCCAATTTTGAATTTACGACTCTGGGCTGGGATTCCAAACAGACGACGAGTCGAAGTAGACCTTCCCCGAGTGACGCCTTCCCCTGACGTCACACCGTCCACTGTTTTGAATTTCGGTATTCTGAACTCAGTGGTCAGTGGAGGAGACTTGCGGACTGGTCTACCTTATGAGAAGAGTAGGGGTGAAACTTCTTCCGTGTTATCAGCCAATAAAAATGCTCGAAGCAATGTGATGCACGACATTCACGCGCGACAAGCTATTGAAAAAGGCATTTTGAGTATCTATTATTTGAGATAAAATATTGTCTTTTGAGATTTATTTTATTGCACTAATTTTTGATACTTACATTTATTAAATAAAATTTATATACATCCCTGAAATGATAATGTTTTTTCTTATTTTTGATAATAATAAACATTGACCTATTAGATAAATTTTATTTACAAATCTGATAATTAAAAATCTAATATGTACTATTATTATAAGTATATGTTATTGAGTTGCTATCAGATCTTTGGTTTGTTTATTCCAATAGCGATTAAGACACTAAATTTTCGTACATCGTATTGGCATATCACATGCATGCTTTTTTCTTTTTTTCTTCTTTTTTTTTTTGTTTGAGAAATAAATTTTTAATTGCATTTAATATTATGTGGATAGTAAAAAAGATCCAGAAAAAAAAATTTCAAATATCAGAATTTTTAAATGTTAACAGCAATTTTGCTACATATCACTTTATGTTGCTAAACAGATGGTTTTCACATTGCCTTTTGAAAATTACGAATTTTATTAATTATGATTTAATAGAGGTGAGCGAAGGCTTATTTTATATTTAAGAAGGTAGTATTTATATCACTTCATTTGTGTTGATAATAAAAGAAAGTATAATTTGCAGTTTAAATTCTATTTTCAAGTAAGCTTTTTATTTTGTGCTTCATTATTCTTAGACGGGTGAAATTTGATAAATACCGAACAAATGATGAAAAGATATACATTACATTTCATTATATGGACCTCTTTGTTACATGGAAAATGTTTTGAACTCTCCTTAACAAAACTTTTATAAAATTTTAGCTATAAGAAAAAAATCACTTTGAGAGATTCGAAATATTTAGTTAATAATTTGTCAAGCAATTTATGTACTACATACTACAATTATCCCGTTCAGCAATATTAGTTTTATGTTAAAAAAGATTTTTCAAAACTTTTAAGTATAGTGAATTATAGTATAGTTTCATAGTTATAAAATACTTTATTATTCACTCAAGTATTCGTTTATATCCCATTTTCAGTTTTTATGGTAATATTAGAATCATTGTAGATTTGATTTGAACCTAAAATCTGACAAAAGTGTTTAAAACTTTTTCATTTTGTTGATTGTACGTAAATGCCTTTTTTGGATAGTTGCAAAAAATCTTAATGCACATAAAACCTACGAATCTAATAAACAGTTATGTAAAGTAGCTCTATTTAAATACACATCAGAAGTTGAAGTAATTTAGTCTTAAAACTTATCTTTTTTACTGGAAATAACGCAGACAATATCTACAAGAAATGCAAATTTAACTATTTGAAATTTAAAAAAAATTGAAATTTCTTGAAAAGAATTCAGAAAAAAGTTTCATATAAGCATGTGAGGTTGTAAAATCTTAATTTTTTTTTTTTTTTTTTTTTGAAATTTAAGTTCAAAAATACCTTGTAATCATATCTTTTCCATATTGATTAAAAAAGGAAATACTTCTATGTTAAATTTTTCTACTTTGTTTCAGAAATAATAAAAATTACTTTTTATTACATATAAAGCTAATGAAAATTACAAGTTCTTAATTAAAAATAAATAAATTAAAAGCGTAATTTAACACATTCTATCTGCAGTATCTTTTCGAGATTATAAAAAGTAATTAAAAAATGACACACTTGTTTTTTAATGGAGTAAAAGATTTGCGAAGAAAATTGAGACAATTTCTGGTTATTAATCATCAATATTTATTAATTACAATTTAACTTTAGATAATCTATTAAAATAATAAAAAATTCTACAAAAGTTTTAGTCAGAAAAAATTAACATTTACAATTTTACCTATTAAGTTTATCAAATATACTATTACAACCCCAAAAATACCTATTTTTTCGCATATAGCAAAGAAAAATTCAATTCAATTAGTTAAAAAAAAAAGATAAATATACTAATGATATTGAAAATAAACTAAATTTAACTTGTGTTTCTACTGAAATCACATTTCCTCGCCGTGCTTCTTTTTCTAAGTCCACTCTTAGTTTCATGCATATATACAGTACAAGATTATTCGTTAATCGAAAAAAATCTAAAAATACATCGTCATACCATCACATTTTCTCTGTTTCGATATATCGGTCTCCTCCGAAGACTTAGCCGTGTAAAATAATTAATTATCAATGCATTCCATTTGCTCACCATTACTCTACTGAAAATACCAGTGGTTTTCGCGTCGACCGAAAAGAGCGCTCAACATCCACTAAAACTTGCTTGGAATACCAAAAATCGAGCGATGGACGGAGAAAGTAGAATATCAGGTAATGTGCCCCCTGGTGCGGCTTCCAAAAGCTCAAATCGACGGTCGACTGCGAGCTCAGAATACTACCCCTGGAGCCTTTGTAATTTCGGGTGTCTTGGGGTATTAATCCGTTTTTAGATGCACCTGGACTTCAGCCCCCACCCCTCTAAGAAGCTGCAGCCATGATGGAGGAAATAATGATATAGAAACTTAAAGAAGGGTGGTGCACGTAGGGTTGCACACCCCTTCGTTTTGGCTTACGAAAGGGACACCCCTTCGGGTTGGCGTCCGTAGGGGTGACGCTCCAGCAGAGGTTGAACTGAGGAGTCTTACTTGCTGATAAAAATATCCTTAAATGTATTTTCGTCAAACATGAAGTGACTATTAACTATTTTTCATTATATTTTTAGAGATATGTAAATTGATATATTAAATTATTTTAAAATCAAAAGTTTTAACTATAAGGATAAGATACGATTGCCCGATATTTTTATCATATATAAACTTCAGAGCATGATGACCACATTTTATGTATTTATCTAAATTATTTAAAATCCTTCCTTATCCAAATGCTTTTTTTATATAAATTCCGGAAAAATATGTTATTAATTGCCAACAATGTTTAATTCCCCCCCCCCATTCAAATGCAGCTTTTGCTGAATTTGTAGAGAAAATTTTTTGATTTCCACATCTGGGCTGTTTCAAACTACTATTTTAAACACAAAAGACTTGCTGAATTATTATTGGTTCTTTTGTTTATTTTCAAATTAAGTGACAAAATGCTATAATTTATCATTTATAGACACAGCGGTCGCTGTGTCTTATTGAAAATATAGCGGTGGTACAGAATATTAACAAATCGAATAACCAAGTTGAAAATTGAATGGTATTTTAATTTTATTTACTTTTAATAATTAACAATAGATTAAATAATTATTTTTATAACTTATCCACAATAGCCCCCCTCCCGTGTCTACAGTAGTGTTTAATTATTTTAAACAAAATGATTATTGAAAAAGTATACTTCCAAATTATTAAAATCATAATGTTCGATTTTTTCATTCAAAATGAAGATAAATGTTCGAATTTTGATTAAAAGAATACTACAGGAGTTGCACAAAATAATCGAAAGACTTCGATACTAACACATTTTTTGATATTTCTCAGAAAATACATAGAGAATCAAATAATAAATTTAGATCCTGCGATTTCTTATACATATCAATGAAATTTAAATCTTTTTGAGGGCTGAGGCACCGAGAATGAATGACAAATGGAAAAAATTCTTTTGAACACCCTATGACAAAAAAATGTAGTAATAAATTTGTAACTTATTATTTTGGTTCTTATATACAATAATTGAAATAAACTTCGTAAACGTAGCTTAAATATTTTTGAAAATATAAACATTTTTATAAAAGAAAAAAATTTAAAAAAAAACTTATTTTTTTGCCTTGCGTTTTTTTTAATAACTTTAAAAAAATTCAATAAAATAAAATAAAAAACGTTTGAATCAATTTTAAATTGATTAAAAAATTATTGACATAAAATTTTTTAAAAAAGTTTGTTAAAAACTGCTCCAAATACGTGTAATTAACGTTTTTTTTATACTGCGCATATACGCAAAAAATAACTAAATAAAATAAATAAATAATTTTAAAAATTTTCTTAATTTTGTAGTGAATCTTATTTGACAACTACTTAAGTCCGATTTGAATATCTTAAACAATTTTCTAAGGAGTTTTTTTTTTTCTTTTTAAAAGAAATCTCAAAATAATAAAGGATTTTCCACAAATTTCATTTTGTACTGTTAAACAAGATTTATAAATGACACCGGCTGGAGATTATGCCGATTAAAGTATCTTTTCTTTCGCATGTTTTATTTCCTAATTCCATCACACTTTGTTGTCCAGACTATCATTTGTAGCGTATTATCATTTGTTAAAAAATCTTGTTTAATAGTACAAAATGAAATTTGTGGAAAATCCCTCATAACTTTGAGCTTTCTCTTAAAAGAGTAAGAAAACTACTTAGAAAATTGCTTGAAACTTTTTTCATTTTTAAGATATTCAAATGGAACTTAACTTATTAGTTGTCAAATACGATTCACTGTAAAATTAAGATAATTTTTTTTTAAATTTTTTTCCGCACATGCGCTGTATAAAACAACTACTTCAATTACTCTTATCTGGCGGAGTTTTAATTATTATTTTTTTAATTTTAAAGCAATAATTTCGTTATCAGTTTAAAATTGATTCAAACGGTTTGTTTATTTTTTTTAATATTTAAACTATAGCAAAAAATAATAACAAATTCTTTTTTTATAAAAATTTTCATACATCTCCATAAATATTTAACCAAGGTGTACGAAGTTTTGTCCAATTATTGCATATAATATCCAAAAAAATAGTTATGAGTTACAAATTTATTGCCACATTTTTTGGCACAGATGTTGAAAAACATTTTTTTCCGTTTGTAGTTCATTGTCGGTACCTCAAACTTCAAAAAGCGTTAAACTTCACTGATATGTAGGAGAAATCGTACCAGTTAATAATTTTTAAATTTATGAACTGATTCTCTAAGTATTTATTTTTTAAATATCAAAAAATGCGTTAATATCGAAGTGTCTCAATTATTTTATCACATGTATTTATGATTCGACACATACATATATATAAATTTAAAATAAAATTTTTTATTAACGCATGTCATTCCAAATTTTTCTTTTCATTTTTATTTAATAAAATCTCCTCTCCTAGAGATTACATTATTACACTATTCTTTTCATATCCTTCTTATCTTTATTAAAATGACATAATCAGAAAGCTATAATGGGTAAATGAGATATATAATTTTTTCCCTGTCTTAAAGCATTTTAAAACATGTGGTGAATTTATTTTGCTAAAAATTTTATAACACAAATTAAATCTAAGACACATGTTTATTTAATTTTAATTACATATGAAGTTTTAATGAAAAACAAACTTTTTATTTTAGTGAATCCTTTTGTTTTACATATATACATATCTGTGAATAACAAAATAAAGCGATTGAAATAAAGGGAAAAGAAAAAAAAAAGAACTATAGAAATGAAGATTGGTACTTGGTCAGGTAAGCGAAGAATCACTTTAACTAAACAGAAACTAGCATCCACACAGAAATCGGAACTTTTCTGCTAAAGTTTTCATTCCGGATTCAAAAAATAAAAATAATTTTTTTTGTTGGCGATGATCTCGTAAGGAGATAAAGAATCATGCATAGTACACACGCAGAGCATTCAGAAATCTTCGCTAACAGCTTCTAATCGCTTTCTAAACGATAATAACAGGGGCTTCAATATTCGACGGGTAAGGAAGGGGGAATGAAATTCTCCTCGAAGGAAAAACGGATTAATACCCCAAGGAACCGTAATTTCGAACCCAATCTAGATGACAAAGGAACTCCAGGATCAAGTATTGGGAGACGTTTTGACTTCGTGAAGGACATTTTGATGAAACTAACCCGCATTTGCCTTACATGGACAGGAAAACCACAAAAACACCCCACGGTTAGTCTGACGACAAAGGATCGAACTCTAACCGACGATCCGTTTGCCACTGAGGATAATTTACGTCAGCGCTGTGGTCGGTGCGAACCGAGTGCGGAATTCATATCGACTTGCCATTGCTGGAAACCCGGAGCATCTCATTGAGAAGTGAGCGCTCAATCGCCTGAGCCACCACGGCTTCAAGTAATACATAACCGAATGTGACCGAATTTATAATACGTCGTCAAAATACTAATATTTAAAATGCAAAAGGTGTTTTTTATAACGAGTTAATAATTTTCTGGTATTAAGATAAAATTTTGTGGACTGCCCTTATTCGCTAATTGAAAACTTATAACTTAAATGAACTTTCACTGTCAAAATTTATTGGATTACATTTTATTTTCTTCTTGCAAAAACTTATCAAGTTTTGAAAACCTTTGATTTAAATGTTCCTGTCGTAGACATTTCTTTCTTTCACTAAGTAAGCAACTAAATAATTCATTCAGCAATCTGTAGACAAAGTTATCTTGTCTACTCTAGATATGCATTTTAATCGTTTTCATTTCTAGTCAACCCTTTCATTCATAAAGTTATTACCATGAAGTCAATATTTAATAGATTCGAGTGAAAATCTTTCTCACTGTATGAATGGAAATCTAGAGATCTGAAGTAAACCAATTGAGAGTTTACACAATTGCTAAAACCACGTGTTTTATTTACAAAATACAAACTTATACTGCCATCTAGTTACTACTTTTAGAATTATACCAATCAATATATATGTCTACTCAATAAAGGTACGAAAAATTTAATACGAAATTTAACAAGTGAATATAAATCACAATAATAACAACGTATTTGATTTGTATATAGGGGAGAGTCGGGTAGCCCCGCCCGCAGTCAATTTCGTATGTATAGAGTATTTTTTCAAGTCAATGGGCCATCGGACATTAATTGTTGTATTAAAAAAAGATTATTTTCAAAGTTTCAAGTATTTATGCGGCTGTTAACATGGTAAACAATAGTTTTGAATATATGTTGAATACAGTAGTCATGAAATTAAGAAAAATTGGTTGAATGTTTCGATTAAACTTCATTTTAATACTAAAAAAATTATTTTTTCTATACATACAGCATTAAAGTGTGTAGTCTTAAGTTTAATTTGCACGAAGAAAGAAGTTCATATGTGAAAAATTGCTCGAGTAATTATAAATTTACAAAAAAATTGGATTTCGGGTAGTCCCGCTCACATGTATGTCGGGTATCACCGCCCAATTTTATTTCGTCGATAAAAGTACGGTTGCAGAGATTATTATTTTATTGCTTCAAATTTGAATGTTATATGAATTTTTAGCAGCAAATATTGTTGTTATTAAATGATTGTTATTAAATGATAGAATTCACTAAAAGTATATAAATATGTAATAAATAAAATAATTTTGTGATAAAAAGGATAAATGAGGTTTATCTATTGTCAATACATTGGTAACTTTCATTTACACCTGAAAAAACAGTCAAAAAACATAATTTTTGTAACTGGGCGAGGCTACCCGACACATTTTGAAAAGAGCTGAAAAACATGTTTTTTTTAAATTTTTATTTTTTTAAGTTAAACTATTCTTTTTTTTTTGGTTTATTCTTTTTGCATTATTTAATTAGATGGTAAAACAATAGAAACATGCAAAAATATTGATTATTACTCAATATTATACAGAAATATAAGCAATACTCCTTAAGTGGGCGGGGCTACCCGACTCTACCCTACTGTTTTTCTTTTTCTTTTAAATTTCACATTTTTTTTTTATACTTTCACTTGTTAATCTAATAAAAGTTCAAGGCAGTTATAAGCGGAAAATTTCAGCCCGAAAAATTGAATAGATAAAAATAATATACCGTAAAATAGGATAACTTTTTTTTTAACATCTCATTTAAATTACAATGCAGATCACTGTACTAAACATCTTGGCACTTGCGGCTTTTTTCCCATTCAACTTTAACTTGAACGTGGTGGTTTTTCGATGATGTAGTGGAAAGCAAATGAAGTAAAAGAGTATTCATGTGGATAGATGATCATTGAGTTCTGACAGTGTAGTTATATGCAGTAGTACCCATCTATGTTTGGGTAACTTTGGAATACATAATTTAAAGCTTTATTGAAATCAACTAAAACATTATTCTAGCACACGGAATAGATTTCGTGATTACGAATGGAAACATAAATTTTTTAAGATTACTCTAAAAGTTTAACTATGCAATTCACTTAAATACTTTAGAAGAAAAATCTTTTTTTGAAAAAGTGTTAGATTTTTCTTTTTTATATAGTTATGAATAATTCTATTATTATTGTTATTATTTGCATTTTTTATTAATTCTATTATTAATTTTATAAGTATTATTAATTCGATTATCATTACTAATTGCATTACTATTATTTAAAATTTCACGCTAAAATCAGACTCAATCAAAGTTATTAGAAATTCTGATTGGAAGTAGAATCTTTATTTTAATTTGATTTTTCTTGTACCAGACAAAATCAGACAATTCGACGATATCCAATAAATTGCCATTTTTGGAATTAACTAAAACTAGTGTTCTCCGCTCTCATTGGTATCTGTACTCTTCCTCCTAGAGTAGCATTAGCATACATCCCAGTTTGTTGAAATACTGAAAAACAACATAGTGCAGCACTACGTATATTCTTTGTGTTTCATCATTGAATCAGGCTATTTCTTTTACTGGTATTGCAAAGTGAAAAAAAATTGTCCACATCATTCTTGATAATTACTACCTTCATTACAAGTCGACAAAGTTAAAATACTATTAATCAACACATTCTGGAAGTTGTTAAAGTATTATGAACCTCCTGAATGTTTTGGAAACATTATCAGTTGTAAAAATTACATTACATGACCAACACCCTTCAAGACATGCAAACATTTTAAACGTAAAGGTAAAAATACGAGGGTTGCTATTTATATTTCTGGCCTTGGCAACAGTAAGTGTTGCTAGGCGACCGCAGACGATTTTAATCGAAAGTTTGATATTTTTAAACATAAATTCAGCAGACGATTTACCACTATAGCTTCATTTGTGTTGTTGACAGCAAATTGAAAAGTTCTTCTCTTTCAAAAAATGGAATTGAATCGTGAACATTTTCGTGCCATTATTTTTCATAACTTTCGACGTGGATTGTCAAGACAAGAGTGCTTCGATGAACTTAATTTTTTATTCAGCGATAAAGCGCTATCCTACAGCACTGTAAAAAATTGGTGTAACGAATTTAATCGTGGTCGATGTTCGATCCAGGACGAATCCCGTGCAGGTAGTTCAAAATCCGTTGTTGTGCCAGAAAAGATCGATGCTGTGCGTGAACTGATAAAGCAAGATCGTCATGTGACATATCGTGAGATAGAGACGTCTTTGGACATTAGTATGACTAGCATCAATAAAATATTGCATGAACATTTAAGCGTAAAAAAAATTTGTTCGCGTTGGATCTCGCATAATCTGATAAACGCTCAAAAAAAGTCTCGTGTCGATTGGTGCAAGGAAATGTTGGAAAAATAAGTTCAAGTTACGTGAAAGGCTGTGTAGAACATCTACACAGGTGACGAATCATGGATCTATGCATATGAGCCGGAAACAAAACAGCAATCAACTGTATGGGTCTTCCAAGACATTGGCAAAACCAACAAAAGTTGTTCGAGGAAGAAGCACATAGAAACAAATGATTGCCTGTTTCTTCGGCATTAACGGTCATGTGGCAACAGTGGCGTTAGAGCAACGCAGGACGGTCAATTCCGAATGGTACACGACCATTTGTTTGCCAGAAGTCATCGGAGAAATTCGAAAAAAGTAGAAGAACAGGCGAATCATTCTTCATCGTGACAATGCGAGCTCTCACACATCGACTCAAACAAAGGCATTTCTGATGGAGCGAAAGATCGAACTGATGGGTCATCCGCCGTACAGCCCTGATTTGGCACCCAATGACTTCTTCTTATTCCCACACATCAAAAATAAATTACGTGGACAACGATTTTCGACCCCCGAAGAAGCGGTTGATGCACTCAAAACGTATGTTTTGGAGTTACCTCAATCGGACTGGAAAAAGTGCTTTGAAAATTGGTTCAAACGCACGCAAAAGTGTATTGATCATCATGGAGAATATTTTGAAAAACAGTAAAACCAATTTCGATCCTACATGTTTGTTTTTTCATTAGTAGGCCAGAAATATAAATAGCAACCCTCGTATGGGGATTATTATTAATCAAAATAAAACTTTTTTTTCCAATGCCCTCCCGATTAGCATTCGTCACTCAGGTATCAGAAGGGCAGATTTGTTGGTCCCTCTTTCAGGCGTACCATATTAGCTGAGCTAACGTTACTTCCACAGTAAGAACAAACAACGGCATCAAAATAAAACTAAAATTTTGAAAATTAATCCAAAAAATTTAAATGGCAGAGTCGTCAAAAATAACAAATCGAAAAAGGTAAACAGTTTTGCGTATTTCGAAAGTATAATAAACAACAAAGGAGGAATTGATGAAGTTAAAACTAAATAGATTAAACAAAGTTCAAAGCACTTATGCTGTTCTCCGTGATTTCAGGAAAAACAAAAACATAACAAATTCCGCAAAATGTAGAATTTTCAATATTAAATCTGACCTACTCTATGGATTGGTGACATAGCACTGCAATAAAAATAACGTGAAAAAATTTCAAGTATTTATTAACATCAGTTTAAGAAGAATTTTACGTATCAAAGGGTTCCCTAGAATTTGCAAAGCTGAAATCCTTAGAAAAGCAAAGCAGATACCAATTAAACTAGAATTTAAAAAACGTGAATGGAAATATATTGGTTATGTTCTACATAATCATGAAAAATTTAAAGTAAAACAAGTTTTGAATGAAACCCTCAGGGAAATAGAAAATAAAATAACTTAAAATTCATTGGCGAATGGCGTTATATATCCTCTATGAAAACGAGTTTATCTAAATATTTGATCCAGGAGTTTCATTGTCTTCTGGTATAGGTTCAAAATTGTGCAACTGGCAAGTTGAACATTGATTAGCCGCAAATCGAATATGGACTGTCTGCTAAGCGACCTAGATAAAACGAAGTATTTTTCTTTTGTGGGGATCATAAAAATTAAGGATTACAAGCTGATTAATTTTGACTGAAACCCATAGTTACGGAAAGATTACACCCGGCTTGCACCGACCACAGTGCAGGCATAAAATATCCTCAATTGTAGACGGATCCTCTTGCCGTCAGGTTAACCGTGTGAGGTTTTCCTCTCTATGCAACGCAAATGCAAGTTAGTTCCATCAAAAATATTTCCCAATACTTTATCCAGGTGTTCCCTTATCTTCTGAGTTGGGTTCAAAATTACAAGGCTACGAAGTTGAACATTAGTAGTCATAACTCAAAAATTGGGTCGGCTGTTCAACGACGGCTATAATATGAAAAATAGCATGATTTGGAGAACTAAATCAGAGATGCCGTTAAATAACAGAGCTTACAAGTTTGCTTTTTTTTTCAAATAAAAAACATCATATCTTTATAGTATAAATACTTAGTTTTTCATTTAAAAAAGAAAAGATATTACTTTTTGGCGTACAAATTCAAAAGGATTATTTTTTGTTTCTATTTTGCGTTGAGGAAGACGATAATTAATACTATGTAATTTCATAAAATGTAATTCTTAAATTAAATGGTGCATCAATCTGAGTTCTTAAGAAGTAAGGATTGATAAATGCGTCTTTTAGTGGACAACTTTAATCGATTTTCATCTCAAACAATAAAGCAAAGAAAATCTGATTTAGTTTTCGCAGCCGTTTCAAGACTTTAAGGCGAAAGAAAAAAAAAATAAAGAAGGATTATTTAAAATCCAGATCATTAAAAAAAGGACGTCTTGCACTTAATCCTCTGAAAGTTTGACATTTTTCTTCAAGAGTGCACCTCTTACTATTTTTCGAAAAAAAGTACTACTGTAAATGTATTTTCTTTTATGTCATTTTTTCGAAAACATTTGATTGTAGATTGATAAAAAATTAGTTCTAGAATGACAAAAAGTCAGTTAAACTGTCTATTTGTTTTTAAAAATTTGTGTTTCATACTTATTATGTAAAGACCTTTGAAATTAAATAATAAATTAGTCTGTAAATTGAGTTATTTATTTTGCGTCACCCACTTTTCTTATTACAGTAATTTAAAATGATGGTATTATAAATAATGCTATTTGTACGTGAAAATCCGATCAGGAGAATTTTGCGCAGTGCACACTAACCATGCATGGTAAACCTGTTATGCTCAGTTTCTTTAAAACATTAGTTGAATAGCCGGCCCAATTTTTTGGTTCACGAATACAAATATACAACTCTGTAGCCTTGCAATTTTGAACCCAATCCAGAATATAGGGGAACTCCAGGATCAAGTATTGGGAGAATTACATCTCTTCTTCCTCAACAGATAGCGCTATTTCCAGTACTACTGTTTGTTGAGTGATAACAGTTTAAGTAGCCAGTATCAATGTAAAGCAAATTCGGGTTAGTTCCATCAAAAGGCAAATTTCTTCCAATACTCAATCCAGGAGTTCCCTTATCTTCTAGATTGAATTCAAAATTACAAGGTTACAGAGTACATTAGTAGCCGTAAACCCTAAATTGGGACGGCTGTTCAACCTCGGTTATAAAATAGTTTAAGTAATTATAAATAATGGTTCAAAAAATATTATTTAGGTTAAGATTTACTTGCACATTTCATAATTCGCTAAATAGTAAGTGCTTATATTATTTCCAATTTTGAATTGCTCTTTTTGACTTACATGATAAGCATGATGTATCTAAACTTTACTCGTAACTTAAAAAATGCCGGTAGTAAATGGTAGCTTCTCCAATGTTGGCAGGTATGTAAAATAAAAGCTTCATTTAGTTAATTGAGAGAAGTGATTAGAGAATCAGTACTTTTTGAATTCTCTAACATACAAAGCAACTCAATGCATAGAATGCTGTCAGTATTTTTCAGTTAACAACTAAATATTGCACATTTGTACGTGTTTAACTCTCAACACCTTTTTTAAAGTTTCTTTTCACTGTTGGCTGAACCTGATAGGGGGACCACGCTGAGAAATTATCTTAAGATGCTGAGAAATCGAATCTCTCTATCTTCTAATTCTTTTTTTATATCCGTCATTGACAAAATGTTTAGTTTACGACTACTGATGTTCAACCTTGTAACTTTGAACCCATTCCAGAAGACAAGGAAACTCCTGGATCAGTAAACCCAGAGGTATTGATTTGTTGTGGAAAAATGGAGGACTTAGGGACTCGACAGATATAACGTGATTCAGTCACCATTTACTACACGGGGAGCCTTCAGTTGGTGGGGATCGAATCCACGACCTCTGGCACATGGACTCAGTGCACTACCAACCAGACTATGCCAGCCGCTCTATTTTTGCCAAAATACAGTCTCTGGCCATGTTATTAGACGTACTATAGAATTTTATGTAAAATTATAATTATCAGTTGATATTATACGGCTGTATTATTTTAACTCGAATGAAACCGGTTTGCATTTGTTTATGCTCCTGTATCAATTGGTTACCATTGTAATGCAATACGTTAAAAAAGATCTCTTGAATAAAAACCCATAACATGTATGGTTAAATATTCCATGTAAAGTCATATAATTATTAAAAAACTACAGTGCGTCAAATAATTTGATCTAATTATTATAGTATACTGATATATTGCTTAATATAATACATATTCTATTTTTATATAATCTATCACCTAATTTATATTATATATTGTCTAATTAAGCCTATTGATACGCTAACGTTAACAAGTGCAAACCGGTTTCAGTCACATAAAAACAGTAAAGCTGTATAGTATTACCTGATAATTAAGATTTTACATAGAATCTTATAGTACGTCTAATGATTATGCTAGGGACTGTAGTGATTTTTTTCTAAAATCTAAAATAAGAACTTTGTAAATAGCAGAACTTCGGCCCCTTACTTGGCTTATAATTATTTGATCTTGTAAAAAAAAGTAGTTCGAAAAAAAATCTGACAGTAGAATTATATTTGAATGATTTATTCAATAAAAATTATTCTTCTTTTATCTGAGTAATAACATTGCTTATTCTGAAGGATACAGTTGAGTAAAATAGACAAAACAATTTTAATTCCCTTAGATTTTTCTTTTTAAAAAATATTACCGATTTAAATAAAAAAAACATATTTACAATAACCTTTTATCATCTCAACATGAAATTTAGTTTAACTTCAGCTTATTTAACATTTATATAAAATAAAATCTTTGTTAAGCTCACATATTATCAACAGTAATAGAATGCCTTCCTCTATGACTGTATATCTTCCTAGTGACTGTTTTTTTTTGGGACAAGTGATGAAAAATAAATCACGTAAAATTGCTGCTTTTTCTTCAGGTGTAACAAAACTAAAAAAATTAAGTTGTGACAATTAAATTAATTATTGAAGTTGTGACATATTATATTGTTTCATTAACATTAAACAACTAACACTAAAAAATGGAGTTACATATTTATTATAAGTCAATTTATCGTTTGACGGTGATTGCGCAGTGCACATGATTTGACAGAGAATATGATTTTATTTGCATTCGCTTTTGATCGCAAAAATATGTACAACTATCATGTAGTATCTTTTTCAACAACATTCTCCAGTAAATCAAGGAGAGCTGAAATCTGTGGATTCAATTCATCTTGGAAAGAGTGACTAGTTTTTTGCTCCAGAACTAGCGACTGCAATTCTGTGACTGTACTCAGGAATAGAGGTGACGACCACATTACGATTTCTTTCACGTGATTCCAATCAGCATCAGTAAGTGATTGCTTTAAAATTAGATTCTTCTTAATTCCTCTCTCAGATAGTATAAGTTCATTTTTGTATCGCTTCACTTCATCGATACTGTTATCAAAAGATGCATTCAAAAGTATGGTGGCCCTTTCAAGAAAACCTTTACTCAGTGCATACTCTATACAACTACGACAAATAAGTCGAAATTCTGCAACATTTTCAAGAGAAGACAAGTTGTAATTTATAAATTTTTGTAACACATCGCCTACAATGAACGGCGCGTCTATGAATCGCTTGAAATAATAATTACCCCATTTTCGCAAAATATCTGCTTTAAATTGTTGAATTTCCTCTACCGTCTGGAAATACCAATTCAAGAACTGGTCCACACGCTCATGGTTGGGCAAAAATATTAATGTTAAATAGATAACATCCGGAGACGACATAGCTTTCTTAAATGTTTCAATTCCCACAGATTGATAAACCCATCTCAAGAAGGACTCAGCTGCTTGGATGTTACCATCGCATATCCACTCAATACAAATATGCCAATCACTAAATCCAACAAGCCACGATATTATCAGTTTATTTTGCTCTCTTTGTCCTATAAGATTGATTTTATAGGGATAACATTCTGGTGGCAAGGTAGATTTTGATAACATCACGTGAAGCGAATTCAGATTGCTTAAATAAATAAAACGCTTAAATTCAGGCCGACCAAACATAAAGCAGATAAATAGATTAATCTCTTCTTTGGAAGCATCATTTAATACCCTATCAGCGATGCTTATATTTTCTAATCGCACCAAACGCAACAACACTTTGCAAAGACATTTATTTTTCAGAAAGGATCGTCTTAGTCTTAAAGGACTGGCACACCATATTTCTTTAAAAATCATCATTTCATTTACCCTCCTCTTAAAACTAATATTCTCCATCATACATGCATAAATGTCTTCTTGCAGATTGTCTAATAGTTCAAAAACAGTGGACAAGAATATTCTTCGATAGGGCCAACTTTCGAACAAAAACGTTAATACACCAGAATGATTCCGAAAAAATTCGGTCATTTGAGTTGAACGATTGACACGAGATAATAAAAAACATAAAACATCTACAGTTTCTGAAGAATACTGACAATATATATGGTTTGGAATGCTCATACCTTCAGTAGCTTGTAAAAGCCACTGACTCAAATGATCGTTTTTCTCCTGCTCCGACAATTTTTTCCAAAAATACTTTAGGGCAACTTTGTTACCAATACGAATCGAGAAAGTAATCATATTTACATCAATACTAACCTTATTATCGTATATGTTTTCAGAAGCCATGAGTTCAGTTAGAAAACTCCCTAAATTATTGTCGAGGACACATGTCCAATATCTTATCAAATAATTCCGGTGCCTTCTAAAGCTGTCTCTACTAAATTGTTCTGAAATGTTCTCCCACAAAATTGAAACATATTCCTCTAAACAATGAGAGCAGGCTATCTCATACAAATCACGAATATCTAAGCTTCCATTATCGAATAGTTCCTTAAGGGATTTTACTATGTCAACTGTCCCCTCAACTGTCCAATAAATTGCACCACGCTTCATGTAATACTCACAGAGTTTTCTTTGATGTCTTATCCATCTGTAGTAACTACGAAACAATTCCCACAACTGCCACTGAATGGGTCGAATAACGTATGAGATTTCGCTCCTCAGCGATGAGGGCAAAGAGCTATTGGACAATTTGTTCAATATTCTTCTCTCTAACTCATACATGACTGCGTTATCGTTTGAGGGAGAAGATAAGAAAGAAGATGTCAATTCATTCCTTATATCAGGCGCCGTCCATAGCCCAATTGCAATCGACACTACTGCTATATGCTGCAGGGAAGGAGGTTCAGAAAAAATGTTTATGAAGACGATTTCAGTTGATTCTGTTTTAGAAGTTTTGAGTGTCCAGCTTCCAGATCTCTTTTCTTTGCGGACTCCATCTGTAAAATACAATTTTTAAATTTAGTTTTGAATTAAAGATTCGAATAAAAAGAGAGAACATGATGCTTACGTAATTTATAACGAACCTAAGTCATATATTTAATATGCATGTTACTAGTTAAGGACAAGAGTGGCGCCAGACTTAGCCCGACAGGGCGTCAGCAATGCCCCGACAGGGGGGCTAAGATAATTTTGAAAATAAGCAATAATTTTTAATATGCGAAAAATAATTAATATGACATAGACATATTTGTTCTGATAAAAAATTTATCATGATTCAAATATTAACAAAGAAAAAATATAAAAGTGATATCTGAATAAATAAACAATATATGCACATCCATCATAAGATTCTACAGTGTTCTCAATTAAATATTCTACTCAAACAATGCAACTCAAACAATAAAAAATTTATGCACAACTAGAAAAAATTCCAAAAATTCGAGCTTACTACTACTAATGTTTAATTCCGTAGCCTTGTAATTTTGTACCTAATCCATCAGACAAGAGAACTCCAGGAGCAAGTAGTGGAAGAAATTTTTGCATTCGTGGAGGACGTTTTGATAGCCCGCATTTGAGTTACATGGAGAGGAAAACCACGAAATCCTCCTACGGTTAGTCTGATACCAAGGGAAGAAATGGTCCGCTTACCACTGAGGATATTTCACGTCAGCACTGTGGTCGGTAAAAGCCGGGTGTGGAATTCATATCACTCAGCCATCACTGGGATTCGAACTCGGTGCACCTCATTCGGAGGAGAATGCTCTATCCCTTGAGTCCAACTTTATTGAGTAATAACTCTGCGGCAGGTACCAATTTTCCAATTTTATTGATTGGTACCAATTTTATTGATTTACTTAAATTTAATCACCTTCAAAATGTAAATGGGAATTCAATCGTAATTTTTGTAGAAAAAAAGGAAAATAAACCGTTTTTCCTCTAAACCTGCAATGAATGCAGAAGCAACCACGAGGGTTAGTGAGCAAAATGAACAGGTAGCGGAGCCTTCCAGTTCTTCAAATAATTGTTAAATTACTAGTTATTAACATGCATACTTAAAAAAATACGAAAAACATTTTTCAGTATTAAGAATTAATAATTAAAAACTGCCATCAGCTGGAATAGAGCCCCCGATCTCACAGTTTTGTGTTAGATTTCATAATCATCAGCCCCAAATATACAAACCTGCCTTGTGGATATTTTTTAAAAAATTTTTTTAAATTCAATAAATTAAGTCATTTGGATACTTAACATTCTTGAAAAATGCTTTTCAAATTGATCAGTTCATTTAGAAGTAAACCATAATTCGGCTTATCTTATTCATTTTCAGCTTATGTATATATATACACCAAAAATTATTCAAAACTAGATTAGATATAACTCAAGGACTGCAAACTTAACTGTCGGATATAAAACCTTATTTAAGATTGAAAATGGTAAAACGAGGAAAAATCTACATTCCTCGAATTAAATATTTTAAAAATAGTCTGTTTTTAGGTTATAATATTCGTAATTACCTTAATAAACTTTAATCGTAATGTCGGGGTTCCGCCGATGGAAGACATTTAATATATACACACTAACGCTTTATATCAATTAGTTTTAGAATTACAATTATAGAATAATTATTATAAGATTATTATAAAATTAATATAGAATTAATAATTATTATAGAGTGAAAGGTTTTAAAAGACAAATATTTGTTAATGTTTAATATTTAATCTATGAAAAAACATAACACATATTGAAATCTAACGAATAGCCCCTGATAAATTTCGTGACAAAAAAAAAAAAAAAAAATTGAAGCTTGATTGATTTCCGGATTTTAAAAACACCTTCTAGTTTTACTATTCAATCAAATTGGTTTCGATGTCGCTTGTGACTGTGTCATTCAACTTTTGAAATTTCAATTGTAGACCTAATTGTTCGATATCCTTAAAAAAAAAATTTGTTTTTTTAAGATAAGCAGTAAAAAAAATCATTGCATTGATTTTTTAAATAGTTTTTTGACTAAAATATTTTTTTCAATCTAAAAGTTATGACCATTTTCTTACGTATAACTCATTTTAATACCGCATTCAGTATTTTACTTTAATATACATATTTTTCGATCCCATCCTGAACTGTCTTGGTCTTCTCTGGGAAGACATTTACTCTACTCCTCTTTTGGTCTTTGATTTTCTTCAGGTCAACGGGTTCATAGATCTGGTCTGACTTCGCCAGGCCATAAGAGGATAAGAAGCAACAACAACAACTTTAATATACTGTGTTACTAGTGTTCACGTCACGAAGTCATTCCCGTCTGGCAGGTCTGGAGAATGGGAACTTATTTTTAACCTCTCGAAAACTGTAAACTTTTATTACCATGTTCATTCGATTGTTTAAAACAAATAATTCACGCTCTCAAAAATGGGGTCCCATTCTCAAGATTCGCCAGACGTGAATAAGGAAAGCAAAAATAACCTGAAAAAAAACCCAGTAAAGTATCTTAAGAAAAAATGGAAAATAAAAAAGAGAAAAAAAAATTAGAGAAATCGCGGTAGCCGAGAGTGAAACAGAGAATGAATGCGTTACTAGTCCAACCTTCGCTACATCGCACAAGACAGGGGCAAGCTTCAAAATTTTGACTGAAAGAAATTGGTAGTTAAGATCGTTATCTAGAATGTGATAAGCATTCATGACCTCTTGGAAATGGTCTAGCTTGCAACTGGACATTGAGGAATAAACCACAATAGCAATTGCTTGCTGCACAAAATTACAAGATTTCGAAACTTGAAATTACAAAGGTATGAAAAAAAATGTACAAGGAGTACAATTGAATAAAAACTATTAAATTTTTTTTCGAAAATTTTTCGAATTTCGTTAAACTTGTAAAAAATGCCATTACTCTGAAATCCAAGGGAAGGTAATTGCAAAATTGAAATTTGACGGGCTGAATTTATTTATTTATTTTCAAAATTCTAATTCGTTTGAAAGTTTTTGTAATTGTATTTTTCTCTCTCCAATTGTTTAACTCTTTTTGCTATGCTTTACAATTTGTTTTACTCGGCAAAAACTAACTTGGACACTTAAAGTTACAAAATGTGAAGAAAAATTTCGAGAATTTAAAAAAATTAACAGTCGTTAAATAGTTCAAGAAATTTCAACTGTTAAAATTGTACTACGTGGGACTCTCTGCAACTTACAGAAATGCATTTGCTGAAAAGTCCATTTTCCATTATGAATTTAAGCCAATTTTTTTCCGGAATTTCTATTTTGTCGAAAGTTATTGCAGTTTTAAGTGCCGTTTTTAGCCATTTTTTTTTCCATTTTTCCTTGCTATAAACAATGACTATTGCTTTAGAAAAAAAAGTTTCCCCTCGAGATCTTAATTTTATAAGCTCGCTCTTGTAAACTTTAATAAAATAAGTATAACAAAAAAAAATGTGATTGGTTAGATGTTTCCAGGCATACATTTTAGCATTTGTATTGAACTTTTTAGGCTATATAAATGGGTCAAGAGAAGAAGAAGAAAAAAAACAGTTTCGTATTTGAATTGTTATGTGATTTAAAGTAATCGTTACATATTATTATGTACACAAGTTATACATTTTTAGTAAGTAAAATGACTTCCTATCGTGCCACTCATTCTATATTCTTGAAGTACATTTTTTTTCTCAAGTACAGTTGATTATTTTTTAAATCTAGGTATCCATTCATTTCGTTGTAATTAACATGTTAATAAACTGCTTTGCATAAAATTATACTAATTTGATAGTTTATAAACAAAATGATCTTTTTTTATCAACGTTTAATGGAAATAAAAAACAATGATGAAAAAGAAACAACCACATGAATTGAAAATTGAAGCCTCTTAAATTAATAAAATAAAAAATAAAAAAAATAAAAAACATTTAGTTTAAATTTAACCAATGAGTACTTGATCAAAATCCAATTATACATACTTCTTCATGAACATAAATTAGAATTGTTGCTTAAAATAAAATAAATTCTGCAAAAGGCCATTCCTTTTAAGCACATTCGTAATCATTATCATAACAGACAGACTACAATGAGTACTTGATTCAAAACTAATCATACGTAGTTCTCTGTAAGCATAAGTTAGAATTGTTGCTTAAAATAAAATAAATGCTGCAAATGGCCATTCCTTTTCAGAACATTCATTATCATTATCATAACAGACAGACTATAATGAGTACTTGATTCAAAACTAATCATACGTAGTTCTCTATGAGCATAAGTTAGAATTGTTGCTTAAAATAAAATAAATGCTGCAAATGGCCATTCCTTTTCAGAACATTCATTATCATTATCATAACAGACAGACTATAATGAGTACTTGATTCAAAACTAATCATACGTAGTTCTCTATGAGCATAAGTTAGAATTGTTGCTTAAAATAAAATAAATGCTGCAAATGGCCATTCCTTTTCAGAACATTCATTATCATTATCATAACAGACAGACTATAATGAGTACTTGATTCAAAACTAATCATACGTAGTTCTCTATGGGCATAAGTTAGAATTGTTGCTTAAAATAAAATAAATGCTGCAAATGGCCATTCCTTTTCAGAACATTCATTATCATTATCATAACAGACAGACTATAATGAGTACTTGATTCAAAACTAATCATACGTAGTTCTCTATGAGCATAAGTTAGAATTGTTGCTTAAAATAAAATAAATGCTGCAAATGGCCATTCCTTTTCAGAACATTCATTATCATTATCATAACAGACAGACTATAATGAGTACTTGATTCAAAACTAATCATACGTAGTTCTCTATGAGCATAAGTTAGAATTGTTGCTTAAAATAAAATAAATGCTGCAAATGGCCATTCCTTTTCAAAACATTCATTATCATTATCATAACAGACAGACTATAATGAGTACTTGATTCAAAACTAATCATACGTAGTTCTCTATGAGCATAAGTTAGAATTGTTGCTTAAAATAAAATAAATGCTGCAAATGGCCATTCCTTTTCAGAACATTCATTATCATTATCATAACAGACAGACTATAATGAGTACTTGATTCAAAACTAATCATACGTAGTTCTCTATGAGCATAAGTTAGAATTGTTGCTTAAAATAAAATAAATGCTGCAAATGGCCATTCCTTTTCAGAACATTCATTATCATTATCATAACAGACAGACTATAATGAGTACTTGATTCAAAACTAATCATACGTAGTTCTCTATGAGCATAAGTTAGAATTGTTGCTTAAAATAAAATAAATGCTGCAAATGGCCATTCCTTTTCAGAACATTCATTATCATTATCATAACAGACAGACTATAATGAGTACTTGATTCAAAACTAATCATACGTAGTTCTCTATGAGCATAAGTTAGAATTGTTGCTTAAAATAAAATAAATGCTGCAAATGGCCATTCCTTTTCAGAACATTCATTATCATTATCATAACAGACAGACTATAATGAGTACTTGATTCAAAACTAATCATACGTAGTTCTCTATGAGCATAAGTTAGAATTGTTGCTTAAAATAAAATAAATGCTGCAAATGGCCATTCCTTTTCAGAACATTCATTATCATTATCATAACAGACAGCAACAGGGTGATCATTAAATATTCATTACATTAGTTAAAAGTCTTGTATTTCAAGTTGTAACAATACTTCTCTTTTGAGCTATATATTAATTCTAATTATTTTAATTTGGCACAATATTCATTGGTTTGGTGCACTATTTAAATTTTTGTTTAAATAATTACAAATGTTTATCAGTGTTACAATTGGGTACTTGCACTTTAAGAAGAAGGAGACCTCCTATACCCACACATGGGACTTATGACATCAGCGGCATCATGAACTATGTTTCTCTATGCATATTAGAAAGTTAATTATTGTTAAGTTAATTAATACAGAGCTGTATCGCACATCGAAATTGCTGAAATATAATTCTATCTCAACTACTTTTTTTACTTAACTTAGAGTTATTATTTGTTTATATATTTTATTCTAATCACGATATATTTTTATTTTGAGTACCTGGCAAACTTCTTTGCATAATTAGTTTGTTTATGTTCCGCATGGCTTCGTGCCTGTCTTTGTGTTAAATCTCTGCGTAAATATATAATAAAAGAATTGAAATCTGTGATAAAGAATTTCGAATGAATTGATACTTGAAGCTTGGCTTTCTCGAAATAGAATGGAAAGAACAGTTGCTATCAAAAATGCCACTTTTGATTAATCAATCAGGATCAAGTTACTTGGGAAGTGGTGGACTGCGCTCCGTAATTGTCTCAATTATGACCCCCACCCGTTTCCAGGTAGATCCCTCTTCTCATTGACATGTGAGGGGTGCAATTTATAAAAATCAAGCACTAACTTGACAATAAGCTTTTACTTGGCCAAGAAATGTATCAAAATATATTATGACAAGTTACTAAATTCGAGATATTGCAAGCACGATTAGATTTACAATTAGAATATAATACATTTACTGATAGTATTGCATTTATCAAAACAATTTCATAATCTTTATGGGTTAGTCAATTTACAAATGTGCGGAATTATAAATTTTGGAATTAAAGAACGGGTGAACTTAGCCATTTGCGAATGTTGTGTTATTCTCCTTTCAACTTTTGATTTATTGTGAATAAAAGAATTTGATTAGGACACACTTAAACGCATTATTTTGTTTAAATATAGTACTCAGTGTTTTGTAGTTAAAATTAAGAAACAGTTTCAATCACGAGATTGCTTAAGAGTAAGAATAGAAATTTTTTTAAAAGTTTTACAAAACAACTCCTTTATGGTTTTACTTCATGAAGTAAAAATTAGAATATTGAGTGTAACTTTCTAATTTTGGGAAAATCAAGTTAACATAGCTTCAGTTAATTTTTCTGATATTATAATATTTTATGAAATTTTATCTTAAAATTTGTTGCAAGATTTTCTTATTAACTCTAAAAATAAAGAAGGAAAGTCGAATAATATAAAAATATCAAACAAGATATCAACTTTTATTTTTAAAAAAAATAATTTATAAGAAATTCTTGCAACGCCTTTTATGAAAAAAGTTATATTTAAAAAAAACGTGTACTGAGACTATACTGACTCGACTATCATTAGTTAGAAAGTTACACTCAGTATTTTAAGTTTTGCTTTTCTTAACAAAACCTTCGAAAATTTGTTTTTTTAAGCTTTTTTATTTTATAGGATATATTAGGATTTCTATCAAGTGATTAAAGATTCTGCCTTTAAAAGAAACTTATTTACTGCACTGGATTTTTGACCGCAATTTTATGTGCAAATCAACTGCTTGATGGGGACCATCTATCGATGTTGCTGAGTACAGTCATCAATGTGGGGAGTTTATTATGTCTTTTTTCACCTCTCAAAGGGTACCTCTATATAGAATCGAGTTAACAAGTGTTATATACATTATACTATATAAGTCCATGGTTACATACTACTGAATTGGTATTGATATTATTAGTGTAGTTATAACACATTTTCTTATTGCTTTAGGTACTAGTATTTTAAGAAATTTATTTCTAGTAAATACCTGGTATACAGCACTAACAAAATATAAGTATTTGTTTCTTAAATTAATTAGTTTAATTATAAATTTATGTCGCAAATTATAATTCATTACTGCAATTAATAAAAGTTCTTAGGATTCATGGGGCATTTAGTAAAAAAATATTTAATGTCATAAAAGAAATTAAATATATCTTTACTATGATTGGTAACAGGAACATGGGAAAGATATAAACGCATAACACGAACAACGTGAATAACATGAAAAATATAAAAAATAACATAACTTATTTCTTTTATTCTTTTCCAACGTAACCATGTGTAAAAAGATTAAAAAGCTTAGAGAAAATAACCTATTTTAATACTTATACACCTGCATAAAAGATTTTTATTTAAAATAAATAAATTTAAATGTTGAATTCTCTTCTCAAGTACTGGAAGTATAAAATATCTGCATCGCAACTTTAATAAAAAATAAAAATGTTTTGTTAAAAAACTAGATACGGCTGATGTTTTAGGCATTTAGTTCTCTACACAGAAAAAAATTTTTTAAAGGCATGTAAAATATGAAATAATCGTAGCTTTTAAGTAATAAATTTTTATATTTTCCCAAAACGCATGTTTTGCAAAAAGAAAAAAATGCTCTTAAAAATAGCAATTAATAAAAATAAATGATAAGAGCGAGAGCAAATTGTGTAGCAATTATTCTTTTTTGAAAAAAAGTTTTGAAGTTTTATAAAAAAAAGTTCCCAAAACTAGATTTCCTTAAATTTTTTTTATTTTCATAAACTCGTCGCAATTGCTGATATATTCAAACTTTGATGACGGAAACGTTATTAAATCCACAAATCAAGAATTATAAGCAATTTACATTATAATTCTTATGAAATTGGATCTATATATCTCATTTACGTAATATTTTAAAATATCACTTTTGACTGTAAGTTCATATTCAATAATTGAAGTCAAATAAGTAGTTTGCATTTTACTTCTTATTAAAAAATTGAAATATTATTATAGCATATTTACTTACAATGAAATTAATCTAATTGCATTTCTTAAAATTTTTTGAAAACCAGTCGCAATGGCTGATACAAAAAAATTTTGAACACGTGTGTGAATAAATCAACAAATGCATATTTGCAATGTATTCATAAACTATTAAAACATGAATTTGCATTCCCGATTGCAATACAAATTCCCGATTGCAATTTCACCAAAATTTTTTGTTAAATAATTATATAATCTGCATTATACTTTTTAATAAAATTTAGTAGCTTAAATAAAAATTAATAATTTTTTAATAAAAAGTATTGCATATATAAGAGCGAAATAACATCTCCGTTTTATATTTTTTAAAAAATCGAACAAAACTCTTTTTCCTAAGTTAATAAGAAATACTTTTCTATTTCACATTACAATTAAGTAAATTTTATTACCGAAAATAAATCTTCGCATTAAAAATTATTTATTAGTATTTTATTATATTTCATTTAACTATATATAGAATGGGCATAAGTACTTACCATTATCATTTTCCATAGCATAACTTTCCATCCTTACAATTTTAAACACCTACTCACTTTCGTCTGAGTACACTAAACTATGTTTCTTTTCTTGAGGATCCTTGCACTCATAAGGCTAAACCCCGTACATTTCAGAGCAATTTATTCTTAAGTGCATATGTTGCCCATTCATCAATGTCGAATGCGAATTGTTCACTTCCTTGAATAACCACACCTTACTAACTCTCAAATGAATGGTTTCTTATCTACTTTTTCTATTGCTGCTTTCTAACATAACAATACTCAGGGCCCGATTAACCTCTGAAAATAGGGGAAGCATAATAGAATTTTGGAGCCCCCCTAACTTGAGCAAAAGAAATTTTTGATATTTTTCGCCCATAAACAATACATTTTAAAGAGACAAGAACCATGTGAAAACTATTAGAACCTTAGAAAGGAATACAGAGATCTTATGCAATCATGTTGGGCCCTTCTTTACGTGCTTTATAGTAACAAAAACATGTTAACAAAATTTAAATATTCCAATAAATTAAATTATAAAATTACTTGTTGTTATACGAAAGGTTCTTTGCAAGATTAGTCTCTTATTTTACGCCAATTCGTTTACTAGCGGCAGAACAACACAAAATTCTAATTCAGCATAAATTATTGTTACTGCACCAGAAAAATCATACCAAATAATTTTCAAACATGAAACAAAAATATTTTTCGTACTGATAGATATTTAAAAGTCTTGTGTGTTTAGTTCAACAATAAAAAGCAGAGTAAAATTAATTTGAGCACACATGATAGAGAAAAAAAGATTTTTAAAAAAAAATAAGAAAATTCATAGGTTTATTACCATTACATATGTTTTTTTCTCGCTGTTAAATTCGCAAAATCTTCAATAATATCTGCAAATTGTAACCTATTTGTAATATCGCTCTCTTTTGCCCAAAAGGGCTAAACTACTTAATTTATTATTTGAAAGAGTTGATCTCCACCGATTTTTTATTCTTTTCAATACAGAAAATGAACGTTCTCTAGTGCAGTTATAAGTCACTAGTGCATTTTCAAAAATAAGAAATTGGGCTCTTAATTTCTGTCGTTTGGGGGCCCCCCCCTAGAATTTCACAGGGGAAGCACTTGCTTCCTATGCCTTTTCGGTAATCAGGCCCTGACAATACTTGCTTACTAGTAAATTCACCTTTATACTGAATACTTTTGAGAAATGGACACTGTAACAGAGGAGAATTTTTTATAGCAATTTCTCTGAAAATAAATAATTATTTGACTGCGTAATCTGTTTTTAAAGCTTAAATGGGGAAAAAATTATTGATAGATATCAAAACTACTTAATTAAAAAATTATTTGCAATGAGTTGAATAAAAGTACATTTCCTGGCCAAATTATTTTACGCACTGAAGAGTCTATGTCAAATCTTAATTATGAGGTCATACTATACAGCTTTATTGCTTTTACATGACTGAAACCGGTTTGCACTTGTTTACGTTACTTGGTTGTTAACATTGTAATGCAATACGTTAAAGATAAATACAAATAGGAAGTACATAAAAAATTTCCCGAATAAAAACACATTACATGTATGTTCAAATGTAAAATTATTGCATATAAATACGAGCAAAACAGATAATTTTTAAAAAAACTGCAGTGTGTCGAATAATTTGGTCGAATTATTATAACATACTAATATAATACCTGATATAATAAATATTTTATATAATATACCGTCTAAACTTATCTTATTTTATAATTTAATTAATTAATACACGAACATAAACAAGTGCAAACCAGTTTCAGTCGCATAAAAACAATCAAGATTATATAATATCACCAGATAATTATAATTTATCTTAGAATATTATAGTGCGTCTAGTAATTTAGCCAGAAACGGTAAGCAGCTTATAATTAGTCATTTGATATTATATAAAAGTTTAAGTAATATTTATATAGAAACCAAACTTATTAGCAAAATGAGAATAAAAAAAATGCAAGAATAGAAGATAAAAGGACGGAAAAGAACAGGATTAAATAGCTAATTATAATAAATTTTGCTTTATTTTATATTTTAACCTTATTAATGAGTGTAATATGATTGCTATTGTTCCAATTCAATAATTAATGATAAATAACGGTTAATTTTAATTATTTATGGCGATTATTCTAAGATAATTTTGAAGTTGAATTAATTACAATTATATAATAGATAAATTTATTTCTATTTAAATTATTTATAATAATTTAATGTTAATTATTAATTTCAGAATTTTTTTACTTTAAGTTTTGTCCAGTCGAAGTTATAACCACGCGAATCTTAGTTAGAGCGAGGTTTTGCCCTGAAGTTTTGTCCGGCGAAGTTTCGACCTTGAAGGTCTGACCAATTACTTTTACGAATCTGAATCATATCTGTTAAAATAGCAAGAAAAACTTTCATAATGCAAGAATTAGTTTCAGTCCCCTTTTCAAATAATTATCTAAAGAATAACGCATCTTTCATAAATAAATAAAAACATTTTTAATGCTCAATATACCCTCCCCCCTCTTTACTTCAATTCACAAGTCTGAATCATGTCTATTTAAAACGCCAGAAAAGGTTTCATGATGCAAGGAATCATTTTTGCCCCTTCCATAAAAAAAATATTTCACAAAAATAAACGTTTTTATAAAACACCCCCTAAAAAAGAAATAATTTCCACTCAATATCCCCCTCCATCTTACCTCAATTAGCGAATCTGAATTATATATATTGAATTAGCGACAAAAATTTTCCTGATGCAGAGAATCTTCAACACCTTTACAAAAAAAATTCATATGTAGAATGTATATATATATATTTAAAAGCAGAAGGGCGTCATCTATGGCTAAGAATATGACTTCTGCCACACACGTACAACACAGCCTGTTTTACAGAGAGGACACATTCATACGCCATCCTCAGATCATAATTTTGACCTGCATCGATCAGAGCACGATCAATCTCCGATCCAGTACCTCCCGAGGTATTGATTTGTTATGGAAACTTCTTGGAAGACTTCGTGCCGCCGACAGATTTAGCTTGCATCGGTCACCATTTTGCGGACAGGAACTCACGATCTCTCGGGCATGGCCCCAACTTCCTACAAATCAGGCTATACAAGCCCACTGATTTGCATTTAAATACATTTAACGTTTCTTTTTCTTATATATCCTAAATTCAAGCGGTTTTTTTCTTTAGGGGACCAAATTAAGGGATCAAAAACACGCAAAGATGTTAACACATTTGTTCACATGGATTGTAATCTTTCTGTGATGTACAGTCCGCAAAAAAAAAAAAAAGATATCACCCTGAATAACTTTCGTTCTAATGATCGCATTTTCACGAACCAATTGTCAATCTTAATGGTTTCTGGAGGTGACCTCAAATATGCTAATTAATTAGTGCTAACTATTAATTAAGTTGCGAAATCAGACACAAAAACGTACTTTCTCTGAATAAACATATATTTTTTTTTTACATATTTGGATTTTTAATCTTCAAAATATAGGGGGTAGCCGCAATCTGGGAAATGTGGTCCCCATAGTTTGGGCAGGAGAGCGATTCAAAGTTTGGACCCCTTAATGTTAAATTCACTTTTTGGGTTTTTATTCATATTTTAAAAGCTAATTAAGCAATTAAAAAAAAATTACACCCACTCATAAAACTCATTTACCCAAAGATAATTTCATGAAAAAAAAATTTTTAATAATTAATTATTATTTTTTATTAATTAATTAAATTGAGGATGAAAAATTTTTGAATTATAAGGTATGAATTTTTTTATACCATATTAATCTACACATTTTTCAATTGAAAAATCTAAAGTTTCAACTGTTTTTATTTATTAGGAGCTGAGAAAAATTAAAATTAATTATTTTTAAAAAAATAATTTGGCGACAATGAAAAAATACTTAAATGGGGCGATTAATATTAAAATGTGATAAACTTGCGAGAAACTTGACTTCACATGCGTAGCGTAAAATTTCATTCATATTTTTTTGCCAATAATCGTTTGCTAATCTTTTTATTTTTATATCTTTCAAACTATAAAATACAATGTTTCTTCATAATTTTTTTGCAATTTAGGGAAGAAATTTGAATAAAACATTTTGAATTAAAAACACTTTATTCAAGGAATGCGTAGTTTCATAAAAGCATGCTTCTGATAGAATATGATTATACACCAGAATGTGCTTATTTAATGTGATTATTTTTTTATTTTGTTTTTCAATAACTGATACAATTTCAATAATATACACGCGTATGCATAGATTTGGAATAATATATTTATTAATTTCTTGAATATATATTTTATGAATATTAATAAAATTACGTTGTCAGCATTTTTAATTATCTTAAAACTTCAAGATATCAAGATCTTCAAGATTCCTGTATCAATTGGTTACCATTGTATTGCAATACGTTAAAAAAAAATATAAATAGGAAGTATATAAAAAATCTCTCGAATTAAAACCCATAACATGTATGCTTAAATATAAAAGTATTGCATGTAAACTCATGTAATTATTAAAAAACTACAGTGCGTCAAATAATTTGATCTAATTATTATAGTATACTGATATAATGCTTAATATAATACATATTCTATTTTAATATAATCTATCACCTAATTTATATTATATATTATCTAATTAAACCAATTGATACGCTGACGTTAACAAGTGCAAACCGGTTTCAGTCACATAAAAACAGTAAAGCTGTATAGTATTACCTGATAATTAAGATTTTACATAGAATCTTATAGTACGTCTAATGATTATGCTAGGGACTGTAGTGATTTTTTTCTAAAATCTAAAATAAGAACTTTGTAAATAGCAGAACTTCGGCCCCTGACTTGGCTTATAATTATTTGATCTTGTAAAAAAAAAATAGTTCGAAAAAGAATCTGACTAATCTGAGTAAAATAGACAAAACAATTTTAATTCCCTTTATATTTTTCTTTTTAAAAAATATTACCGATTTAAATAAAAAAACATATTTACAATAACCTTTTATCATCTCAACATGAAATTTAGTTTAACTTCAGCTTATTTAACATTTATATAAAATAAAATCTTTGTTAAGCTCACATATTATCAACAGTAATAGAATGCCTTCCTCTATGACTGTATATCTTCCTAGTGACAGTTTTTTTGGGACAAGTGATGAAAAATAAATCACGTAAAATTGCTGATTTTTCTTCAGGTGTAACGAAACTAAAAAAATTAAGTTGTGACAATTAAATTAATTATTGAAGTTGTGACATATTATATTGTTTCATTAACATTAAACAACTAATACTAAAAAATGGAGTTACATATTTATTATAAGTCAATTTATCGTTTGACGGTGATTGCGCAGTGCACATGATTTGACAGAGAATATGATTTTATTTGCATTCGCTTTTGATCGCAAAAATATGTACAACTATCATGTAGTATCTTTCTCAACAACATTCTCCAGTAAATCAAGGAGAGCTGAAATCTGTGGATTCAATTCATCTTGGAAAGAGTGACTAGTCTTTTGCTCCAGAATTAGCGACTTTAATTCTGTGACTGTACTCAGGAATAGAGGTGACGACCACATTACGATTTCTTTCACGTGATTCCAATCAGCATCAGTAAGTGATTGCTTTAAAATTAGATTCTTCTTAATTCCTCTCTCAGATAGTATAAGTTCATTTTTGTATCGCTTCACTTCATCGATACTGTTATCAAAAGATGCATTCAAAAGTATGGTGGCCCTTTCAAGAAAACCTTTACTCAGTGCATACTCTATACAACTACGACAAATAAGTCGAAATTCTGCAACATTTTCAAGAGAAGACAAGTTGTAATTTATAAATTTTTGTAATACATCGCCTACAATGAGCGGCGTGTCTATGAATCGCTTGAAATAATAATTACCCCATTTTCGCAAAAAATCTGCTTTAAATTGTTGAATTTCCTCTCCCGTCTGGAAATACCAATTCAAGAACTGGTCCACACGCTCATGGTTTTGCAAAAATATTAATGTTAAATAGATAACATCCGGAGACGACATAGTTTTCTTAAATGTTTCAATCCCCACAGATTGATAAACCCACCTCAAGAAGGACTCAGCTGCTTGGATGTTACCATCGCATATCCACTCAATACAAATATGCCAATCGCTAAATCCAACAAGCCGCGATATTATCAGTCTATCTTGCTCTCTTTGCTCTATAAGATTGATTTTATAGGGATAACATTCTGGTGGCAAGGTAGATTTTGATAACATCACGTGAATCGAATTCAGATCGCTTGAATAAATAACACGCTTAAATTCAGGTCGACCAAACATAAAGCAGATAAATAGTGTAATCTCTTCTTTGGAAGCATCATTTAATATCCTATCAGCCATGTTTATATTTTCGAACTGCACCAAACGCAACAACACTTTGCAAAGACATTTATTTTTCAGAAAGGATCGTCTTAGTCTTAAGGGACTGGCACTCCATATTTCGTTAAAAATCATCATTTCATTTCCCCATTTCTTATAACTAATATTCTCCATTATACATGCATAAATGTCTTCTTGCAGATTATCTAATAGTTCAAAAACAGTGGACAAGAATATTCTTCGATAAGGCCAACTTTCGAACAAAAGCATTAATACACCAGAATGATTCCGAAAAAATTCGGTCATTTGAGTTAAACGATTGACACGAGATAATAAAAAACATAAAATATCTACAGTTTCTGAAGAATACTGACAATATATATGTTTTGGAATGCTCATACCTTCAGTAGCTTGTAAAAGCCACTGACTCAAATGATCGTTTTTCTCCTGCTCCGACAATTTTTTCCAAAAATACTTTAGGGCAACTTTGTTACCAATACGAATCGAGAAAGTAATCATATTTACATCAATACTAACCTTATTATCGTATATGTTTTCAGAAGCCATGAGTTCAGCTAGAAAACTCCCTAAATTATTGTCGAGGACACATGTCCAATATCTTATCAAATAATTCCGGTGCCTTCTAAAGCTGTCTCTACTAAATTGTTCTGAAATGTTCTCCCACAAAATTGAAACATATTCCTCTAAACAATGAGAGCAGGCTATCTCATACAAATCACGAATATCTAAGCTTCCTAAGCTTCCATTATCGAATAGTTCCTTAAGGGATTTTACTATGTCAACTGTCCCCTCAACTGTCCAATTAATTGCACCACGCTTCATGTAATACTCACAGAGTTTTCTTTGATGTCTTATCCATCTGTAGTAACTACGAAACAATTCCCACAACTGCCACTGAATGGGTCGAATAACGTATGAGATTTCGCTCCTCAGCGATGAGGGCAAAGAGCTATTGGACAATTTGTTCAATATTCTTCTCTCTAACTCATACATGACTGCGTTATCGTTTGAGGGAGAAGATAAGAAAGAAGATGTCAATTCATTCCTTATATCAGGCGCCGTCCATAGCCCAATTGCAATCGACACTACTGCTATATGCTGCAGGGAAGGAGGTTCAGAAAAAATGTTTATGAAGTCGATTTCAGTTGATTCTGTTTTAGAAGTTTTGAGTGTCCAGCTTCCAGATCTCTTTTCTTTGCGGACTCCATCTGTAAAATACAATTTTTAAATTTAGTTTTGAATTAAAGATTCGAATAAAAAGAGAGAACATGATGCTTACGTAATTTATAACGAACCTAAGTCATATATTTAATATGCATGTTACTAGTTAAGGACAAGAGTGGCGCTAGACTTAGCCCGACAGGGGGTCAGCAATGCCCCGACAGGGGGGCTAAGATAATTTTGAAAATAAGCAATAATTTTTAATATGCGAAAAATAATTAATATGACATAGACATATTTGTTCTGATAAAAAATTTATCATGATTCAAATATTAACAAAGAAAAAATATAAAAGTGATATCTGAATAAATAAACAATATATGCACATCCATCATAAGATTCTACAGTGTTCTCAATTAAATATTCTACTCAAACAATGCAACTCAAACAATAAAAAATTTATGCACAACGAGAAAAAATTCCAAAATTCGAGCTTACTACTACTAATGTTTAATTCCGTAGCCTTGTAATTTTGAACCTAATCCAGCAGACAAGAGAACTCCAGGATCAAGTAGTGGAAGAAATTTTTGCATTCGTGGAGGACGTTTTGATAGCCCGCATTTGAGTTACATTAAGAGGAAAACCACGAAATCCTCCTACGGTTAGTCTGATACCAAGGGAAGAAATGGTCCGCTTACCACTGAGGATATTTCACGTCAGCACTGTGGTCGGTAAAAGCCGGGTGTGGAATTCATATCACTCAGCCATCACTGGGATTCGAACTCGGTGCACCTCATTCAGAGGAGAATGCTCTATCCCTTGAGTCCAAATTTATTGAGTAATAACTCTGCGGCAGGCACCAATTTTCCAATTTTATTGATTGGTACCAATTTTATTGATTTACTTAAATTTAATCACCTTCAAAATGTAAATGGTAATTCAATCGTAATTTTTGTAGAAAAAAAGGAAAATAAACCGTTTTTCCTCTAAACCTGCAATGAATGCAGAAGCAACCACGAGGGTTAGTGAGCAAAATGAACAGGTAGCGGAGCCTTCCAGTTCTTCAAATAATTGTTAAATTACTAGTTATTAACATGCATACTTAAAAAAATACGAAAAACATTTTTCAGTATTAAGAAATAATAATTAAAAACTGCCATCAGCTGGAATAGAGCCCCCGATCTCACAGTTTTGTGTTAGATTTCATAATCATCAGCCCCAAATATACAAACCTGCCTTGTGGATATTTTTTAAAAAAATTTTTTTAATTCAATAAATTAAGTCATTTGGATACTTAACATTCTTGAAAAATGCTTTCCAAATTGATCAGTTCATTTAGAAGTAAACCATAATTCGGCTTATCTTATTCATTTTCAGCTTATGTATAGATAGACACCAAAAATTATTCAAAACTAGATTAGATATAACTCAAGGACTGCAAACTTAACTGTCGGATATAAAACCTTATTTAAGATTGAAAATGGTAAAACGAGGAAAAATCTACATTCCTCGAATTAAATATTTTAAAAATAGTCTGTTTTTAGGTTATAATATTCGTAATTACCTTAATAAACTTTAATCGTAATGTCGGGGTTCCGCCGATGGAAGACATTTAATATATACACACTAACGCTTTATATCAATTTGTTTTAGAATTACAATTATAGAATAATTATTATAAGATTATTATAGAATTAATAATTATTATAGAGTGAAAGGTTTTAAAAGACAAATATTTGTTAATGTTTAATATTTAATCTATGAAAAAACATAACACATATTGAAATCTAACGAATAGCCCCTGATAAATTTCGTGACAAAAAAGAAAAATTGAAGCTTGATTGATTTCCGGATTTTAGAAACACCTTCTAGTTTTACTATTCAATCAAATTGGTTTCGATGTCGCTTGTGACTTTGTCATTCAACTTTTGAAATTTCAATTGTAGACCTAATTGTTCGATATCCTTAAAAAATAATTTATTTTGTTAAGATAAGCAGTAAAAAAAATCATTGCATTGATTTTTTAAATAGTTTTTTGACTAAAATATTTTTTTCAATCTAAAAGTTATGACCATTTTCTTACGTATAACTCATTTTAATACCGCATTCAGTATTTTACTTTAATATACATATTTTTCGATCCCATCCTGAACTGTCTTGGTCTTGTCTGGGAAGACATTTACACTACTCCTCTTTTGGTCTTTGATTTTCTTCAGGTCAACGGGTTCATAGATCTGGTCTGACTTCGTCAGGCCAGAAGAGGATAAGCAACAACAACAACTTTAATATACTGTGTTACTAGTGTTCACGTCACGAAGTCATTCCCGTCTGGCAGGTCTGGAGAATGGGAACTTATTTTTAACCTCTCGAAAACTGTAAACTTTTATTACCTTGTTCATTCGATTGTTTAAAACAAATAATTCACGCTCTCAAAAATGGGGTCCCATTCTCAAGATTCGCCAGACGTGAATAAGGAAAGCAAAAATAACCTGAAAAAAAACCCAGTAAAGTATCTTAAGAAAAAATGGAAAATAAAAAAGAGAAAAAAAATTAGAGAAATCGCGGTAGCCGAGAGTGAAACAGAGAATGAATGCGTTACTAGTCCAACCTTCGCTACATCGCACAAGACAGGGGCAAGCTTCAAAATTTTGACTGAAAGAAATTGGTAGTTAAGATCGTTATCTAGAATGTGATAAGCATTCATGACCTCTTGGAAATGGTCTAGCTTGCAACTGGACATTGAGGAATAAACCACAATAGCAATTGCTTGCTGCACAAAATTACAAGATTTCGAAACTTGAAATTACAAAGGTATGAAAAAAAATGTACAAGGAGTACAATTGAATAAAAACTATTAAATTTTTTTTCGAAAATTTTTCGAATTTCGTTAAACTTGTAAAAAATGCCATTACTCTGAAATCCAAGGGAAGGTAATTGCAAAATTGAAATTTGACGGGCTGAATTTATTTATTTATTTTCAAAATTCTAATTCGCTTGAAAGTTTTTGTAATTGTATTTTTCTCTCTCCAATTGTTTAACTCTTTTTGCTATGCTTTACAATTTGTTTTACTCGGCAAAAACTAACTTGGACACTTAAAGTTACAAAATGTGAAGAAAAATTTCGAGAATTTAAAAAAATTAACAGTCGTTAAATAGTTCAAGAATTTTCAACTGTTAAAATTGTACTACGTGGGACTCTCTGCAACTTACAGAAATGCATTTGCTGAAAAGTCCATTTTCCATTATGAATTTAAGCCAATTTTTTTCCGGAATTTCTATTTTGTCGAAAGTTATTGCAGTTTTAAGTGCCGTTTTTAGCCATTTTTTTTTTCCATTTTTCCTTGCTATAAACAATGACTATTGCTTTAGAAAAAAAAGTTTCCCCTCGAGATCTTAATTTTATAAGCTCGCTCTTGTAAACTTTAATAAAATAAGTATAACAAAAAAAATGTGATTGGTTAGATGTTTCCAGGCATACATTTTAGCATTTGTATTGAACTTTTTAGGCTATATAAATGGGTCAAGAGAAGAAGAAAAAAAACAGTTTCGTATTTGAATTGTTATGTGATTTAAAGTAATCGTTACATATTATTATGTACACAAGTTATACATTTTTAGTAAGTAAAATGACTTCCTATCGTGCCACTCATTCTATATTCGTGAAGTACAATTTTTTTCTCAAGTACAGTTGATTATTTTTTAAATCTAGGTATCCATTCATTTCGTTGTAATTAACATGTTAATAAACTGCTTTGCATAAAATTATACTAATTTGATAGTTTATAAACAAAATGATCTTTTTTTATCAACGTTTAATGGAAATAAAAAACAATGATGAAAAAGAAACAACCACATGAATTGAAAATTGAAGCCTCTTAAATTAATAAAATAAAAAATAAAAAAAATAAAAAACATTTAGTTTAAATTTAACCAATGAGTACTTGATCAAAATCCAATTATACATACTTCTTCATGAACATAAATTAGAATTGTTGCTTAAAATAAAATAAATTCTGCAAAGGGCCATTCCTTTTAAGCACATTCGTAATCATTATCATAACAGACAGACTACAATGAGTACTTGATTCAAAACTAATCATACGTAGTTCTCTGTAAGCATAAGTTAGAATTGTTGCTTAAAATAAAATAAATGCTGCAAATGGCCATTCCTTTTCAGAACATTCATTATCATTATCATAACAGACAGACTATAATGAGTACTTGATTCAAAACTAATCATACGTAGTTCTCTATGAGCATAAGTTAGAATTGTTGCTTAAAATAAAATAAATGCTGCAAATGGCCATTCCTTTTCAGAACATTCATTATCATTATCATAACAGACAGACTATAATGAGTACTTGATTCAAAACTAATCATACGTAGTTCTCTATGAGCATAAGTTAGAATTGTTGCTTAAAATAAAATAAATGCTGCAAATGGCCATTCCTTTTCAGAACATTCATTATCATTATCATAACAGACAGACTATAATGAGTACTTGATTCAAAACTAATCATACGTAGTTCTCTATGAGCATAAGTTAGAATTGTTGCTTAAAATAAAATAAATGCTGCAAATGGCCATTCCTTTTCAGAACATTCATTATCATTATCATAACAGACAGCAACAGGGTGATCATTAAATATTCATTACATTAGTTAAAAGTCTTGTATTTCAAGTTGTAACAATACTTCTCTTTTGAGCTATATATTAATTCTAATTATTTTAATTTGGCACAATATTCATTGGTTTGGTGCACTATTTAAATTTTTGTTTAAATAATTACAAATGTTTATCAGTGTTACAATTGGGTACTTGCACTTTAAGAAGAAGGAGACCTCCTATACCCACACATGGGACTTATGACATCAGCGGCATCATGAACTATGTTTCTCTATGCATATTAGAAAGTTAATTATTGTTAAGTTAATTAATACAGAGCTGTATCGCACATCGAAATTGCTGAAATATAATTCTATCTCAACTACTTTTTTTACTTAACTTAGAGTTATTATTTGTTTATATATTTTATTCTAATCGCGATATATTTTTATTTTGAGTACCTGGCAAACTTCTTTGCATAATTAGTTTGTTTATGTTCCGCATGGCTTCGTGCCTGTCTTTGTGTTAAATCTCTGCGTAAATATATAATAAAAGAATTGAAATCTTTGATAAAGAATTTCGAATGAATTGATACTTGAAGCTTGGCTTTCTCGAAATAGAATGGAAAGAACAGTTGCTATCAAAAATGCCACTTTTGATTAATCAATCAGGATCAAGTTACTTGGGAAGTGGTGGACTGCGCTCCGTAATTGTCTCAATTATGACCCCCACCCGTTTCCAGGTAGATCCCTCTTCTCATTGACATGTGAGGGGTGCAATTTATAAAAATCAAGCACTAACTTGACAATAAGCTTTTACTTAGCCAAGAAATGTATCAAAATATATTATGACAAGTTACTAAATTCGAGATATTGCAAGCACGATTAGATTTACAATTAGAATATAATACATTTACTGATAGTATTGCATTTATCAAAACAATTTCATAATCTTTATGGGTTAGTCAATTTACAAATGTGCGGAATTATAAATTTTGGAATTAAAGAACGGGTGAACTTAGCCATTTGCGAATGTTGTGTTATTCTCTTTTCAACTTTTGATTTATTGTGAATAAAAGAATTTGATTAGGACACACTTAAACGCATTATTTTGTTTAAATATAGTACTCAGTGTTTTGTACCGTTAAAATTAAGAAACAGTTTCAATCACGAGATTGCTTAAGAGTAAGAATAGAAATTTTTTTTTAAGTTTTACAAAACAACTCCTTTATGGTTTTACTTGATGAAGTAAAAATTAGAATATTGAGTGTAACTTTCTAATTTTGGGAATATCAAGTTAATATAGCTTCAGTTAATTTTTCTGATATTATAATATTTTATGAAATTTTATCTTAAAATTTGTTGCAAGATTTTCTTATTAACTCTAAAAATAAAGAAGGAAAGTCGAATAATATAAAAATATCAAACAAGATATCAACTTTTATTTTTAAAAAAAATAATTTATAAGAAATTCTTGCAACGCCTTTTATGATAAAAGTTATATTTAAAAAAAACGTGTACTGAGACTATACTGACTCGACTATAATTAGTTAGAAAGTTACACTCAGTATTTTAAGTTTTGCTTTTCTTAACAAAACCTTCGAAAATTTGTTTTTTAAACTTTTTTATTTTATAGGATATATTAGGATTTCTATCAAGTGATTAAAGATTCTGCCTTTAAAAAAAAATTGCTTCCAATATTTTATTCCCCTTTTTAAATTTGGTATTGACAGCAAAACGCGATTTAAGTTCATATTTGTATTGCATATAATTATAGAGTAAAGCATAAAGCTTATATTAATCTTATATAATTATACTGCACCCTGAACTTACACTTTTTAACCAACTTAAGACGAGAAATTGTCAACAAATATATATTTTTTTAACTTTTTAACCAATATTCTTGAAACAATTACATAGGTGTAATTAAAATTTTGACCGATTTTCGAAACTTTGAAAGCCATATGTCACCTTAAAATGAACTAGACAATTTTTTTTCTTAGTTTATTTATAGTTTGTATTTTAAAATTACAGAAGTATTAAAATTCACAAACCTGTAAAAAAATAATAGAATTTATATTTTTATATATTATAAATGTTTATATTATATATATATATATATATATATATATATATATATATATATATATATATATATATATATATATATATATATATATATATATACACACACACTTTTTTCAACTTCTAAGTTCTAACTAAGAAAAGTTCTGAAGAAATTTTTTATGACATTAGTTTAGTTGTTCAAAATTTACTCATTTGATGAAATTACATAAAAATATAACCTACACCTCCTTGTGAATGATAATATAGAAAATTATTAAGGGCTTTTGTAACTAGCTGGATTTTAAGTACATATAACATCATTGATTTCAAGGTGTTGAAATTAATATATTTAGTGGGGTATGTAAATCAACTATGTCTTTCAAACAGTACCTCAATATAGAATCAAGTTAACAAGTCTTATATGCTACTGAATTGATATTTAATATTATTAGTGGTAGTTACGCCACATTACACTCCCCTTCCAGAATTTTGATCTGTAATACATTTTGATGAATGAATACCACGAGTCGATTAATGCTGTTTTATTTATTTATTAATAGATTTTTCTACTTATATTATTTATCCCATTATTATTTATTAGCCGGGAGAAACTTATTTACTTCACTGGATTTTTGACCGCAATTTTGTGTGCAAATCAACTGCTTGATGGGGACCATCTATCGATGTTGCTGAGTACAGTCATTAATGTGGGGAGTTTATTATGTCTTTTTTCACCTCTCAAAGGGTACCTCTATATAGAATCGAGTTAACAAGTGTTATATACATAGATGTACTATATAAGTCCTTGACTACTGAATTGCTATTGATATTATTAGTGTAGTTATAACACATTTTCTTATTGCTTTAGGTACTAGTATTTTAAGAAATTTATTTCTAGTAAATACCTGGTATACAACACTAACAAAATATAAGTATTTGTTTCTTAAATTAATTAGTTTAATTATAAATTTATGTCGCAAATTATAATTCATTACTGCAATTAATAAAAGTTCTTAGGATTCATGGGGCATTTAGTAAAAAAATATTTAATGTCATAAAATAAATTAAATATATCTTTATTTTGATTGGTAACAGGAACATGGGAAAGATATAAACGCATAACACGAGCAAAGTGAATAACATGAAAAATATAAAAAATAACATAACTTATTACTTTTATACTTTTCCAACGTAACCATGTGTAAAAAGATTAAAAAGCTTAGAGAAAATAACCTATTTTAATACTTATACACCTGCATAAAAGATTTTTATTTAAAATAAATAAATTTAAATGTTGAATTCTCTTCTTAAGTACTGGAAGTATAAAATAACTGCATCGCAACTTTAATAAAAAATAAAAATGTTTTGTTAAAAAACTACATACGGCTGATGTTTTAGGCATTTAGTTCTCTACACAGAAATTTTTTTTTTAAAGGCTGTAAAATATGAAATAATCGTAGCTTTTAAGTAATAAATTTTTATATTTTCCAAAAACGCATGTTTTGCAAAAAGAAAAAAATGCTCTTAAAAATAGCAATTAATAAAAATAAATGATAAGAGCGAGAGCAATTATTCTTTTTTGAAAAAAAGTTTTGAAGTCTTATAAAAAAAAGTTCCCAAAACTAGATTTTCTTAAATTTTTTTTATTTTCATGAACTCGTCGCAATCGCTGATATATTCAAACTTTGATGACGGAAACGTTATTAAATCCACAAATCAAGAATTATAAACAATTTACATTATAATTCTTATGAAATTGGATCTATGTATATCTCATTTACGTAATATTTTAAAATATCACTTTTGACTGTAAGTTCATATTCAATAATTGAAGTCAAATAAGTAGTTTGCATTTTACTTCTTATTAAAAAATTGAAATATTATTATAGCAGATTTACTTACAATGAAATTAATCTAATTGTATTTCTTAAAATTTTTTGAAAACCAGTCGCAATGGCTGATACAAAAAAATTTTGAACACGTGTGTGAATAAATCAACAAATGCATATTTGCAATGTATTCATAAACTATTAAAACATGAATTTGCATTCCCGATTGCAATAAAATAATGATTTATTTCACCAAAATTTTTTGTTAAATAATTATATAATCTGCATTATACTTTTTAATAAAAATTAGTAGCTTAAATAAAAATTAATAATTTTTTAATAAAAAGTTTTGCATATATAAAAGCGAAATAACATCTCCGTTTTATATTTTTAAAAAAATCGAACAAAACTCTTTTTCCTAAGTTGATAAGAAATACTTTTCTATTTCACATTACAATTAAGTAAATTTTATTACCGAAAATAAATCTTCGCATTAAAAATTATTTATTAGTATTTTATTATATTTCAGTTAACTATATATAGAATGGGCATAAGTACTTACCATTATCATTTTCCATAGCATAACTTTCCATCCTTACAATTTTAAACACCTACTCACTTTCGTCTGAGTACACTAAACTATGTTTCTTTTCTTGAGGATCCTTGCACTCATAAGGCTAAACCCCTTACATTTCAGAGCAATTTATTCTCAAGTGCATATGTTGCCCATTCATCAATGTCGAATGCGAATTGTTCACTTCCTTGAATAACCACACCTTACTAACTCTCAAATGAATGGTTTCTTATCTACTTTTTCTATTACTGCTTTCTAAAATAACAATACTTGCTTACTAGTAAATTCACATTTATACTGAATACTTTTGAGAAATGGACACTGTAACTGAGGAGAATTTTTTTATAGCAAATTCTCTGAAAATAAATAATTATTTTTAGGTAAATAAAATGTTTTAAAAAATTCTTTTTTATTATTAACTTCAAAAATATTTTATAAAAATTTTTTTGAAGAAATGTAAATAATGCTAAACACCTATCATTTTTTATTTTAGCTTTCATAATTTTTTCTTCTAGATAAAAATTTTTTTTTTTAAACTCAAAACCCTTCAGCATAATGAAATAAAATTGAGGAATGAAAAAATAAATGTCGAAACTACTTTTTTTTCAATAGTTTTTGAAATAAATTCATTTTTCTTTATTTATACTGATTCATTTTTATTTATATTTGTCTATATATAAGAGTCTGAACTGTTTTGAAAGTTTTTATTTAATGAGTTGATCCCAATTAGAGGGAATGGAATGAATCGTATATGACCTGGAATTTAGGTAAATTTTTTTTTAAAAAATTCTCTTTATTATTAACTTCTAAAATATTTTCAGGAATTTTTTTTTTTTTTTTTGTTGAAGAAATGTAAATAAAGCTAAACCCCTATCATTTTTTATTTTAACTTTCATAATTTTTTCATCCAGATAAAATTAATTAATTATTTTTTAACTCAGAACCCTTCAGTATAATGGAGTAAAATTGAGGAATGAAAAAATAAATGTCGAATCGAAACTACTTTTTTTTTCCAACAACTTTAGAAAAAAATAAATTCATTTTTAATTTTTTTATACTGATTCATTTTTATTTATATTTGTCTATGTCTAAAAGTCTGAACTGTTTTGAAAGTTTTTATTTAATGAGTGGATCCCAATTAGAGGGAATGGAATAAATGGTATTGTGACATTGCGTCACTTATTCTAAATTTTCTGTTGGGATCGTGACCTAAAAATTAGACCGAACCCTGACCCCTCTCCTGTGACGCCTCACTGTCTGTCAACCTTCACGCCTGTGACCTTCGGCAGCCTTTGATGTGAATGTAAGTAAGAAATGTAAATAATGCTAAACACCTATCATTTTTTATTTTAGCTTTCATAATTTTTTCTTCTAGATAAAATTTTTTTTTTTAAACTCAAAACCCTTCAGCATAATGAAATAAAATTGAGGAATGAAAAAATAAATGTCGAAACTACTTTTTTTTCAATAGTTTTTGAAATAAATTCATTTTTCTTTATTTATACTGATTCATTTTTATTTATATTTGTCTATATATAAGAGTCTGAACTGTTTTGAAAGTTTTTATTTAATGAGTTGATCCCAATTAGAGGGAATGGAATGAATCGTATATGACCTGGAATTTAGGTAAATTTTTTTTAAAAAAATTCTCTTTATTATTAACTTCTAAAATATTTTCAGGAATTTTTTTTTTTTTTTTTTTTTTTGTTGAAGAAATGTAAATAAAGCTAAACCCCTATCATTTTTAATTTTAACTTTCATAATTTTTTCATCCAGATAAAATTAATTAATTATTTTTTAACTCAGAACCCTTCAGTATAATGGAGTAAAATTGAGGAATGAAAAAATAAATGTCGAATCGAAACTACTTTTTTTTCCAACAACTTTAGAAAAAAATAAATTCATTTTTAATTTTTTTATACTGATTCATTTTTATTTATATTTGTCTATGTCTAAAAGTCTGAACTGTTTTGAAAGTTTTTATTTAATGAGTGGATCCCAATTAGAGGGAATGGAATAAATGGTATTGTGACATTGCGTCACTTAATCTAAATTTTCTGTCGGGATCGTGACCTAAAAATTAGACCGAACCCTGACCCCTCTCCTGTGACGCCTCACTGTCTGTCGACCTTCACGCCTGTGACCTTCGGCAGCCTTTGATGTGAACATGTGGGAGAACGATAGCTGCGGTCACCGTTTGCGAATAATTGTAATTTAATTTTTCACTGTTAATCTTTTCACTTCAAGTCATTTTTTAGACGAAGCAGCTCCTCCCAACATCAGAGCTGAGTAAAGCGGACCATCAAATGCAAGGCCTCGAATCACGCTCGACTAAGAGTACCACAATAACGGCAGATGAGACTTGTGAGCACACAAGCGCCAAATCCAAACTCCCAGGGCGGAAGCGCCAAATTTACAGCAGGAGTGGCAGAAACATAGCAGTTCGCAGCGAGTCCCAATGGCAATAGCATCATGTAATCAAGTATAACATAAATACGTTAAGCTTGATTACATGATGCTCTGTCTCAACTTGAACTGTTATAAAGTTCAATGTAACACCTAATTAAGATAGAAGAAAATTTGCATCTTTTTAAGGTTGAACGAAATCTTCTGAGAATGTACATAATTTGTTTTTAAATTCATCTTCCCTTATACATTAATTTGCGTAAATAATTACACGCACCTTTTCTTACGCATGTTAAAAGATTTTAATTTCCTTAAAGCTTTTAAAAATAAACTTTATTTTAAAGACAAATAACGATGCAGTATATTTAAAAACCATTTTATTCTATTAAAATAAAAAAAAATGTACAATTTTGAAAAGAAACCTAAAACTAATTCTAATTAGATGAGATAAGTTTAGCATAAAGTAGTGCTTTCTTTTAAATGTCACAGAGCTTTTATATGTTGAAGCTATAAAATCCTGATTTAAAAAAATATGGTTTTCCAAAATAAAGTAAAAACTTCTAGAATCAACTGTTTACCGCTGAAAAAAGGGAATCAAGTTTTAAATATTTCTTTTGAAATCATTTTTCATTCCGCCTTTGATTTTAAGCAACTAAATGAGATAAAAGGGATTAAAACGTTTATTTTGCTTTCGGCGATTTCTTTAGTAATGAAAGAAAAAAATATATTTGATTTTGAGCGGAAGTGAGTTCTAAAAGATGCATAAATAATTTTTTAACGAATCGGTAGGTAGCATATTTTTAGAGAATATTAAGAGTTATTTTTCATTATGCATTATGTTAAAAAAAAATTAAGGGAATCAGAAGAAATAAAAATCTAATTTACTGAAACGAAGCGTTTTAAAATAGATAATTATCTATTTTAACATAATACCTTAAGAGAAATTACGTCGATCGAAAACTAATTTCTTTTGTATTTAATTATATATTTCAGCTCGAATCATAACCCAAATGGTTAAAAACATTTTGAAATAAAAGAGAAATTAATCTTATTCAATAAAACTTGTTAAAATATTGGCGATTGTGTGAAAAATGTGATGTTTGTTAAACATGTTTAGAGTTATAAAATTTATTGATGTAGGTTAGTAACATAACGTGAGGGACAGACTCGTGGTTAGAGCCGTGATCGCTTAGGGGATAGAGCGTTCGCCTCCCAATGAGGCGAACCGGGTTCGAATCCCAACGATGGCTAGTCGATACGAATTCCGCATTCAGCTTGCATCGACCACGGTGCCAACGTAAAATATCCTCAGCAGTAGACGGTTTGTGGGTTAGAGTCCCCTTGCCGTTAAGTCTAACCGTGAGAGGTTTTCGTGGTTTTCCTCTCCATGTAACGCTAATGCGGTTTGGTGTCATCAAAAAGTCCTCCACGAAGGCAAATTTCTCCCTATACTTAATCCAGGAGTTCTCTTGTAGTGATGGGCAATAACAGGTATTTTCAAATAACAGATTCCAGCTGTTCCGATACAAAATAATACCTGTTCCGAATACCTGTTCCAAAATAACAGGTATTAGAAAAAAATCTTCTACTTTTTTATACTTAAAAGATAGTTTAAAATGTTTTGTAATTATTATTACGATCCTTTTGTTAACTAATCTCTTCATTCTAACACCACTTTCGTAAAATTATTTATATTTTCTGACATAATGAATTTGGTGAATTTTACTGATAGTGATTTATAATTTCATTTACTTAAATACCTGAAAGTAGTCTAACTGCATACATTGCAACCTAGTTCAATGCAACTTTTTTAAATAATTCGAATAACATCATTTTATAGTTTCAAACTAAAAAAAATAAATGTTTACTAAAATGTAATTGATTCAGTTTTACCAATTTGCACGAGCTAAAACATTTTACAAATTAAATACAACTAGAGTATAATCCGATATTTTTTTAAACATTTATTTAAAAAAATTAAATTTGCAAAATAAACACCAGTATACGAATTTAGCATAATTTTTAAAGAAACAAGCCTTTTTATAACAATTCCAAACTTTTCTTGGATAATTTAAATAATATTTTCCTTATAAAACAATTAGCACATTAATTTAAAAATATCACATACTATGTACCCCTTAATGATAATTTTTATGTCAAATAATATTCAAACCATTAAGGGACAAAAATTCGCCTAATTAACAGTAATAGATTTTTTCCTTTCCTGCAGAATATTATCATTTAAAAATATATTATTTATTTTCTTCAAAAATTCAAAATAAATCAATCTTTTAAGCAACAAAATAATAGGCAATGCCAGAGACACATCTATTTGTATGCGAGTGGACGAAATTCAGCGAAATAACAAATCACTCTTCACGTAGAACATTGGTTGAATTACCACAACAAATATTTACGAGGGAAGTAAAGGACACGCCTTCATTTAAAGATATTGAGAGAGTCAATTCGCAACCGCGGAGGTCACGGTCGACCTCAAAAACGAAAGCGGAAAAAGAAACCCGCAGTGAAAGTTAGGGAGGCGGGGGGCCAATGGCGTAAAGAGGTGTCTGGATTCTCGAAGTAAAACTCCTTGGTTAGATGTCCCCCAAAAGACAAACGATGATTGTAATTAATGCAATAAATACAGTAGTCGGAAAAAAGAGAAGAAAGAAAATGGAGCATTTTTATGTAAATGTAGGCCGTAGTTACTCTATAGTGAGCAATTTACCATTTCAAAAAAAAAAAAATATTCTGAATTTTTCATTAAATGTATAAAAAAAATACATTTAATGACCCTTAAAACTCTAGTACTAAACTTCATTATTAAATCACATTCATAAAATATTTTGCTTAACCCGAACATCCATCAGATAGTTTCCTAATATATATAAAAAAAATAGCAATGTAATTAGTCTTAGAGTCCATAATCGACAACTTTATGCTTCCTTTGGCTGAAAGTAAAGAATTGTTTCTTCTTTTTTTCATATAAAAGAAAATAGAAATATTTACATATTATTCTACTACCCTTCATCTTCTCTGTACTATTGTACTATCCCTTCATGCTTCGTCATAAGTTCAGCATTTTAAAGTAGACGAAGTAAAAAAGGATAAACATTGGGAGAAAAAATATAGTGTTTGATAATAATATAATTATCAAACACTATATTATCAAACACTATAGCTTGCATACAAAGAAGTGTTTAAATATAGCTTGAATTCGCATACTAAATATAGTTTTAACAATTTTAACACCAACTTTTTATAAGGGAATAAAAAGTTAAAATATTTATTGTCTTAAAAAAAAAGTTTAAAAAAATGCGAAAGAGAGAGTGTAAGACTTAGGAGAGAAGAAATTAGACAATAAGACTCATATTTTGTAGGAAAATTTCGTGAATTTTTTTTCTATTTAATTTGTAGGAAACATGAAAATAAGGAAATATGGAAAATGCAATTGTAAACAACCTGCCCCCCCCCCCGTATGCCTGAAAACCCAAAGGTTATGGAAGACAGGTCACCGTGCCCGGCATTGCTGCAAATTAGCTTAAACTGCAAAATAGTAAGAAAGTCTGTGACAAAATACTAGCTTGTTCCTAAATACTAGCCTGTGACAAAATACCATCTGTTCCAAAAATACTAGGCTGTGACAAAATATCGCCTGTTCCAAAATACTAGCTGTGACAAAATACTGCCTGTTCCAAAATACTAGCTGTGAAAAAATATCGCCTGTTCCAAAATACTAGCCTGTGACAAAATATCGCCTGTTCCAAAATACTAGCTGTGAAAAAATATCACCTGTTCCAAAATACTAGCCTGTGACAAAATACTGCCTGTTCCAAAATACTAGCTGTGAAAAAATATCTCCTGTTCCAAAATACTAGCCTGTGACAAAATATCGCCTGTTCCAAAATACTAGCCTGTGATAAAAATAACAGGCTGTTCCGATATAGCATGTTTAAAATATTAGGTGGTAGTTTTATTAATAATACAGACACAGAAGTAGAACCACAAGAGGGAGGGGGGGCTAGCAGTAGACTATCAATAATTTTATATTTTTAAAATTTTTTTTATTTTTTTATTTAAACATTAGAAAGGCTATTTTTTATTAAGAAATTTAAGACTCCCTAAATGTATTTTAACAATATAATTGCAGAATAATCATTTCCTTAGGAGTGAAATAAAAAAAAGCATTTAATGATTTACTTCGGACGCAAAATAATTTTAACGAAACGAAATTTAAGTACTATTATTAATGTATGATTGGAATTAATATTTAAATTTAAGTTTATAGAACGAAATTTGATTTTATAGGAGCTAAATTTCATGACTTCCATTGCAGCTCTTTTATTTTTTAGACAAAGGAAACACAGAAATTGAGACTTACCATGATTTCACATATACGTTACAAAACTTATCGTATGGTACTAACGTCCCACAGTGGACTGATCGTTAAGACACGGTTCCCATCAGATCACTGAAGTCGGCTGCAGTCTGTGTGTGCGGGTGGGTGACCACTTGGATCAGTCTGCGTAGGGCCCGTGGGTGTGCGGTATGGATCCTCGATAAACTGTTCTACCGTAAAGTGTTCGAATTCGCGTGCAGGTCGTCGGGTTACCGAAGCGGGGGTGCCATTACCTCTGCAGAGGATCAAAATTGTGATGGCATGTCTGCGGATCATCCTCAGGGATGCTTCCCAAACCGTCGCCAATAGCCCATTGTGCAGCTCTAGTGCGACATAAATGAACTACAATTTATGCTACTCGCACGAGAAGTTTTTAATTCTTGCTGATACAAGTAAACAATTTTTTAAAGTCTATAAATTGCTTCTAAGTTTAGAAATATCATGTTTACACTTAGGAGAAAAAAAGACTGTTGAAAAAATTGTGTTCTATTGATCGGATTTCACGTTTTAAGTGCTATCTGTAATAAGTCAAATTCTTTAACTAAATCGATCTTTCGTTCGATGAATTTGGGTTATTTGTTTTTCCTTCTAATTCTATTTAGGCTTGTTAATTTCACTTTTTACGTATTCTATGTAAAAAAAAAAAAATTTAAACGAATTAAATTTTTTTATTCATTATTATAAAATTTCTTTAACTAAGGGAAAGACAATGTAATCTTTTTAAAATTATTTCTTAATTTTTACTGATTTGTTTAATAATGGTTGAAAAAATTTTGAATACCAAGGCACATTAACTCATGTATCATTTTAAACTATGTAATTTTAAATGACACAATGTAAAATTCGAATGAAGTCATGTCTTTTTGAAATTTTTTAACTTAGAAACAATTTGATCAGTAATGTTCAAATTTTGCATTTTAAAATTACACAGTTAAAATTATGTAAAATTTACATATCTTAAATTTTAGTTTTCTTCTAATTATTACTAAACTAAACAAAACTCAACGGCGCGACAGCCCATAGAGGGCCAAGGCCTACTGTGCACTTCTCAGTTTTCTTGACCATGGGCTCCGGGGTGCAGGAGCAGATGTTCCGGTTCGGTGGTCAGCCGAACGCGGAACCCCCAGTGTTTAGTTCCCAAGCATGCTTGGTACTCATTTATCGAAGAGATGAAAGGCTGAGTCAACCTTGCCCGGCCCAAGGATCGAACCCAGGACCTGTGGCACGGGGGAGCAAGGCTTTACCACTCAGCCACCGGGGGTCTCTAATTATAAATAACAAACAATAATAGATAATTATTTAAAATTAATTTTTACATTCAATTTTCTTCGGATAAAAATTTTTTATAATTGTGTGATCGAGGCCGGGATAGCCTGGTCGGTAGGGCGCTGGGCCCATATCCAAGAGGTCGTGGGTTCGATCCTCGCCGGCCGAAGACTCCCCGTGTAGTAAATGGTGACTGATTCACGTTAAATCTGTCGAGTCTCAAAGTCCTCAATGTTCCCACAACAAATCAAAACCTCTGGGGGTACTGATCCAGGAGTTTCCTTGTCTTCTGGATTGGTTCAAAATTACAAGGCTACGGAGTTGAACGTTAGTAGTCGTAAACCCATGAAATTGGGTTGACTGTTCAACAACGGTTATAAAATAAAATAAAATAATTGTGTGATCAATTTCTGAGAATAGATTTCTGCCATAAAATTTCTTGAGATATGGCGATAAACTGGAAAAAAAGTGAATAATAATACTAATTGTACTTAAACTTAGGATTTAAACAAGCGCTTTGTTGCTTAAATTGTCGGGACCATACTTTACAGATAGTGACTCACCCCCCCCCCCCAAATCAAAATTTGTTGAATTAAAGATATTGTTATTCGTGTAAAACAGTTTTTGTGTCTGATTCGATTCTGTGTGCCTGATTCGAATATTTAGCATATAAATATATAATAATTTAGCATAATATTTAGCATATTTAGCTAATTAGCATATTTAGGGTTAACCTTTATATATATAGTTCAAAATGAAGATAAAACAAAGGAAAATTATAGACATATGAAAAAAGGGGGGGGATAATAATGAAAAAAGGATGAAATTTTTTTAAAAAATCCGGAAAGTAAAAGATATAATCTTTTCATCAGCCCACATGATTATATCCGCAAAAAAGAATGCTATCTGATATTGTATCAATATAAACAAAGCAAAATATATTAATACAATAGTGTGAGGAGCACTCAAAAATTTTTTTTACAAAAATTATAACAAATAAAATAGAACACAATAAGTAAAAATAACACGTAAAAACAGAAAATAAAATAAAAGAAAGAACAGTATAAAACAAAAACTATAAAGCGAGTAGCGAAATCAGATGTACTTACATGAACGGGAAATTTATATATATATATATATATATATATATATATATATATATATATATATATATATATATATATCACCTTAAAATATCTAATAATAAATAAAAATCTTCCGCAGCAAAGGTTGTGCTTCTCCCTTTTCAAAAAAAAAAAAAAAAAAAAAAAAAAAGAAATGAGTTCAAAGTTTCCAAGATACGAGGAGGGGGGGAATTCATAGAGTGGCTCACGTTTCATAGGCGGTATTTGTTATAAATATTATCGTAGAATGTTTTTCAGAACCTATTCAAGACTGCCTAGGCATAGTTTTTGAATGCAGTTCTAGTGACACCACGAAATATGTAAAAAAAAAAAAATAATAATAAAAATTTTTAAAAAAAAACTATATACTATAGGAATATTAACTATTGAACTAGAGAAAATAAGCTATGGATAAACATTTTTCGAATAATTCATTTGAATTTAGCAAAGTTACTCGTTAAATTATTAGGTTGAAAGCAGCTCTGAAAAAAATTATAATACTAGAAATGCAAAACTTGTATAGACCCTCGCAATGTCTGGCTACGACACTGTAATAATAAATAAAACGTGATTTTTTTTATTATTATAAACTCTACAAAGATTGCTAAAAAACAGTTTAACATTTTAAAAAAAGTAGAAAAATAAATTTTTGCCAAGATAATTGAATTAAAATTTTTGCCTGGTATTTTGGAACAGGCCTTTTGAAGTAACCTGTTATTTTTATAACAGGTATGATTAAATAACAGGTTCCAAATACCTGTTCCTGAAAATATTGGACATCTCTATTCTCTTGTCTTCTGGATTAGGTTCAAAATTACAAGGCTGCGGAGTTGAACATTAGTATAGACGTAAACCAAAAAATTGGGTCGGCTGTTCAACGACGGTTATAAAGAAGAAGAAAAATTCATGGTTTAAAACATCTTGAAATAAAAAGGAAATTATTTTCTTTCCATAAACTAGCAGAAATATAGGTAGTTTATAAAAAAATGTGTTTTTTTGTAAAATATGTTTTAAGTTTCCTAAGTAAATGATGTAGGTTAGTTAAATAACGTGATGGTCAGACTCATGGTTATATTAACGGAAAGTTAACAAATATTTCTGAGTACATAAGAAGGTCCTACGAACCATCTTTGGTGCTATCCTCGATAACAACAACTGGAGCAAAAGATATAATTTTGAAGTATATAAGATCTTTAATAGTGATGATATCATTAAATCTATTAAACTAAGTAGAATGAGATGGGGCGGGCATGTAGTGAGAATAAGTCCAGAACGAACCGCATTAAGAGTCTTTAATGCAACCCCCTCCAATAAAAGGTCATGAGAAAGGCCCAAGAAGAGATGGAAAGACTGTGTGGATGAGGATTTTGTGGATGAGGACCTAAAAGTAAAGGACTAGAAATCAATTGCTGGGAAAAGGGCACAATGGGAAAAGCTTCTGAGGAAAGCCCAGGCTCACAAAGGGCTGTCATGCCAATGCTGATGATGATATAAGAAGTCAACCAATATTCTAATTCATTGAAACTAGTAAAAATGCTTGCGACTGTTTCAAATCTATTTTTTTAGTTTCATTTGTATAAAATTCCATGAAAAACTAACACAACATGATTGACTGAGTCATGAATAGATAGTTGGTAGGGTTTATAACATTTTTACCAGACCGACAGTCACAATTTTGCTGTATTGCTACAATTACTTCTTTTTTAAAACAAATATTATTATATTTTCCTATTATTATATTTTCTAAAACTTTTATTTACTCTTATTTTCATGGCAGTTTTAATTTATTCTAGTGATTATTTGTATTATAGTATTATTCTAGTGACAATTTAGTGATTTATCTCAATTTAAACTCAAAAACGATGAATATTATTTTTGGCCTTAAAATTTCACTTTCTTTCTATGCCAATTAGTTCCAGCACCAAATGCTTCATCATTAAATCATTATACCTATTATTTTAAATTTAAAATCATAACTCCGTCTCTCTCAGGGATTCAATAAATCACGTGATGTTTTTTGTGTTTAACCTTAGGAGGTAACGGAATTGAGCATGATAGGTGATAACTCTAGAACAGTGTTTCCCAAAGTGTGGTACGCGTACCCACAGGGGTACGGGAACAGTTTAGCTGGGGTACCATGAAAAAGCTAGCCATGAAAATTTACGACTATGCATTTTCTATTGGCTGTTTTTTGCAGAGTTAACAGTTAATAATTAGTGGTGTCAACAGCCAGTTGTGATTTTTAACTTTTGCGCAATTTTTTTTTAATTAAAAAATATAATCATTTTTTTATTAGTGGTGCACAGCGTGACGAAAAATTTAGAAAGGGTACACAAAAGTCATAAGTTTGGGAAACACTGCTCTAGAATGAGCCGGCGATATAAAATAAAATTACAGTAAAACTTGTGTAAGTTGGCCACTTGTGGTGCATTGTTTTAGTGGTCAACTTATAGAGGGGGTGGGTCATTGTTTACTTTTTCTTTTCCTATATCATGTTGGTATATATTGAATTTTTTTTTTACTTGACTTAAAAATTTTATTCAGAAAATATGCAAATGAATATGTTAAGAAATGTGTTTAAACCTGAATGAACTTCAATTTGATACATATAATTCTAATATTTAACAAATTTTTTTTTAAAAAATTATTTGGTTAGTTATGCATGTGAAGTGCTTAATAAATATAATTTCTTAAAATATCAGAGCACGAAAACATGTAATTTGAAATCTTTCACAAAATAAAATTATTTGGACACTTTAGAATTTATTTACTACACTTAAAGATCAAAGATTCAGAGTATTCATTAATTCAAATGCTCACTATTGCAACAGTAAGAGCAACTTTTCAACTAACACACCTGTTTTCATTGAACGGATGAAAGAAATGGTAAAAAGCTAACTCCTTACAGTTTCCCCTGATGGTCAACTCACAAAAGGGTTTAGATTAGTTTTTTACACTATTTCACCAAACAAGTGAAATTTTAACATACATTGCCAAAATGACAGAAAATTTTCTGAATTTTTTTTCTGGTCAACTTATGAGGTTTTTAGAATAGAATTTCATAATACTCCTAGACAAAATTGACTTATTTCAGTGGTCAACATACAAGATAGACAGGTGGTCAAGTTACAAAGGATTTGTTCCTTTATATTATATAGGAAAAGTTCCGTTCTTGATAATTGAGGTCAACTTATGCAGGTGCCCAACTTACAAGGGTGGTCAACTTGGCAGGTTTCACGTGTGAAAACGAAATATTTTTTATTACAACTAACTATCTTACCATGAGTCGTGTAGACTTAGAGAATAGATCACTCGCTTCCCAATAACGTGACTCAGCTTCGAATCCCAGAGGTGGCTGATTGATACGAATTCTGCTCCCGACTCGCACCGACCACAGTGTTGACGTCGAATGTTCTTATAGTGGCAGACGCATCATGGTTCTGAATTCCCGTGCAGTCGGGCTGACTGTGGAAGATTTTCGTGTCTTGTCTCTCCATATAACGTAAATGTGGGTTAGTTTCATTTAATAGACCTCCACGAAGGTTTGTCTAATCTCAATGCTTGATCCAGGGTTTGATGCTTAAGGGTTCGAGGACCGGACCTCAAATATTCTATAATGCAGACGATATTTTGAATTACGAAATCATACACAAAAACGTACTTTCTCTGAATAATACCTTTATATATCTGACTTAGTTTTTAATGCCTTTTGTACTCATAAAATGTTTAAAATTACTAGTTGGTGCTTCAGTTATTCAATATGGTATTCTTCGAATACTGTAAGTAGATTTTTATTAAAATTATCGTTAGTTTTTTAAGCTATGTTTCTAATTACAGTAAAAGTCCGTTATAACGACATTTAAAAAAGAACATGAAATTGTCATTAAATCATTATAAGCGAATAGGATTAGTCACTATGCTAAAAATAGCATTAAAAAGATTTTAAAAAATTAAATAGAACACTTTTATTTTATTTTGAACAACTATATTTCGATTTAAAATGCATATCTAGAGTAGACAAGATAGCTTGGTCTACACATTGCTGAATGAATTATTTAGCTCCTTACTTACAAGGGAAACTAGGGAAGTGTGACTCGCCAATTTTAAAATAAACTAGTGGGATGTATGCCTTATGAGGAATAATTTTAGGGGGTAACATTCGTTTCGGCCCATAGAAGGTTCTGCAAGTGATAAAAAATAATTCAATATATAGAACAATCGGTATTTTATTACTTCAATGCAGACTATTAGTTATTGTAATTTTCTCATACTCCAATTAATTTTGTGGAACTTACTTTCACGTATTATATAATGCATATTTATTCTCAAAATTGATTTTGAAAATTTTATATATCTGTAGTTTTTCAGAAAAACCTGTTAGGTTAATTTAAAAAAAAAAATTGACATCAAATTTTTTTACTTTTTTTTTCTTCAAAAATTTTCCAAATTAATTGGAGTATGTAATTGCAAATCAATCAATTAATTAATTAATTAATATTTAACTAATAATTAATAAATTAATATTTAATTAATAATTAATATTTATTTAATAATTAAGTAATTTGCTAATTGATTTATTAGTTAGAAAATTAATTAATTAACCAATTAATTACAAATTAATTAGAGTATGAGACAATTACAATAACTAATAGTCTGCATTGAAGTAATAAAATATCGATTTTTCTACACATTGAATTATTTTTTATCTCTGACAGGACCTTCTATGGGCCGAAACGAATGTTGCCCCTTAAAATTATTCCTCATAAGGCATACATCCCACTAGTTTATTTTAAAATTGGCGAGTCACACTTCCCTAGTTTCCCTTGTTAGTGAAAGAAAGAAATGTCTACGACAGGAACATTTAAATCAAAAGTTTCCAAAACTTGATAAGTTTTAGCAAGAAGAAAATAAAATGTAGTACAATAAATTTTGTCAATGAAAGTTCATTTAAAATATAAAATGACAATTAGCAAGTAACAAACAGAATTTTATCGTAATGCCGGAAAATTATTAATTCGTTATAAAAAGCAATGTTTTATATTTTAAATATTAGCATTTTGACGGCGTATCGTAAAGTCGTCGGTGGACTAGTTGTAACATATCATAATCATTATATCGAGGTTTTACTGCATTTTATGTATTTTTTGAGGCCGTGATAGCTCAGGGGATAGAGCACTCGCTCCCAATGAAATGCCCCGGGTTCGAATCCCAGCGATGGCTTGTCGATACGAATTCCACACTCGACCACGCAAAATATCCTCTGTGGCAGACGGATTATGGGTTAAAGTCCTCTTGTGCTCAGACTAACTGAAGGGATTTTTCGTGGTTTTCCTCTCCATGTAACGCAAATGCGGGTTAGTTTTAATCAAAAAGTCCTCCGCGAAGTCAAAATTTCTCCCAATACTTAATCCTGGAGTTCAATTGTCTTCTGGAGTGGGTTCAAAATTACAAGGCAACAGAGTTGAACGTTAGTAGTTGTGAACTCAAAATTGGGTCAGCTGTTCAACGACGGTTGTATATTCATACATTAAAAAAAATTTATGTTTTTTGTTTATTCATCTTAATCATTAAATCGTTCATTAATCTTAATCGTCATTTTATGTTTTCCAGTCAAAATTTTCCTAGCTATCACCATGAAGTCAATATTTAATAGATTCGAGTGAAAATCTTTCTCTCTGAATAAATAGAAATCTAGAGATCTGAAGTAAAACGAATGAGAGTTGATACATTTGCAGAAACCACGTGTTTTATTTACAAAATAAAAACTTATACTGCCATCTAGTTACTACTTTTAGAATTATACCAATCAATATTTATATCTGCTTTATAAAGGTACGATGTAAGAAAAATTTTATGCGAAATTTAATAACTGAATATAAATCATAATAGTAATAAAGTATTTGATTTATGCATATACTTTTTTTTTAAAATAATATTTATTTATTCCATTTTTACTTCGTAATCGAATAAAGTTTCAAGGCAGTTTTAAGCGTTAAATTCCAGCGCGAAAAGTTTAAAAGATAAAAAAAATATACCGTAAAATAGGATAACTTTTTGAGATTATGTTTCTCGCATCTCATTTAAATTGCATTGTAATCCACTGAATAGTTTACAAAATATGTCTGCACAACTATTTTTTACCGTGTGGTAGATAAAACTTTAATCTAAATGGTTAAGAAAATTTAAAAAAAGTCACCGCCTTTGTTGGAGTAACTTTGGAATATCTAATTTAAAGCTACATTAAAATCAACTAAAACATGATTCTAGCACATGGAATAAATATCTTGATTACGAATAGAGACATAATATGTTATTATTTTCATTTTTTACTAATTCTATTATTAATTTTCATAGTATTATTAATTCGATTATTATTACTAATTGCATTGCCATTTAAAATTTAATGCTAAAATTCTGACTCAAAGAAATTATTAAAAATTTTGTTTGGAAGTGGAATCTTTTTTTTAAAATTTGATTTTTCCTGTACCAGACAAAATCAATCCAATAAATTGCCGATTTTTGGAACTGGTGTTGGTAACTCTCATTGTAAAAACTGACAACTCTCATTGGCATCTGTACGCTTTCTCCCAGAGTAGCATACATCCCAGTTTGCTGAAATACTAAAAAAGAACATAGTGCAGCACTATGCATTTTCTTTGTGTTTCATCATTTAATCAGGCTATTTCTTTTACTGATATTGTGAAGTGAAAAAAATTGTACACATCATTCTTGATGATTATTAATCATCAAGAATGATCTTCATTATTAATCAACAAAGTTAAAGTACTATTTAATCAATACACTCTGGAAGCTATTGAAGTACTATGAACCTCTTGAAAGTTCTGCAAACATTATCAGATGCAAAAATTACATTATATAAGTAATCCATGCCGGCCAACAATCAGAATCCTTCTAGGTGAGTTTAGATGTTAGACTTTCTACAATCTTCTTGATTGTTATTAATTGGTTTTTGAAGAGAATGAAAGAATGAGATCAGAGAATGAAAGGGTTATAAGATGGAACTTTGCAGAAATTCTTTCTGATATTGATTTCACTGACCTTTATCGACCAACACCCTTCAAGACATGCAAACATTTTAAACGTAAGGAAATATCAATTTTTATCAAGCTTTGCCCGCGATTCAAACCCAGGAACTTTATGATGTGAGGTCAGCTCTCTGACAACTTAACAGTCCGGACGGCCTCAATATAAAACTAAAATTTTGAAAATTAATCCCAAACAATTAAATGACATAGTCTTCCAAAAAAACAAATTAAAAGAGGTGAAAAGTTTTGCGTATTTTGAAAGTATAATAAGCAACAAAGAAGGAATAGAATAAGTTAAACTAAATAGATTAGACAAAGTTCAAAGCACTTATGCTATTCTCCATGATTTCTGGAAAAGCAAAATTTTAACAAGGTCAGTAAAATGTAGAATTTTCAATGCCAAATCTGACTCTACAGATTGGTGACATAGCACTGAAATAAAAATAACATGAAAAAATTTCAAGTATTTATTAACATCAGTTTAAAAAGAGTTTTACGTATCAAGTGGTTCCCTAGAATTTGTAAAGCTGAAATCCTTAGAAAAGCAAAACAGATACCATTTAAACTAGAAATTAAAAAACACAAATGGAAATATATTGGTTATGTTCTACATAATCATGAGAAATTTAAAGTAAAACAAGTTTATGAATGAAACCCTCAGACGTACGGCGTTATATATCCTCCATGAAAGTGAGTTTATCTAAATATTTGATCCAGAAGTTTCATTGTCTTCTGGGATAGGTTCGAAATTGTACACCTGGCAAGTTGAACATTGATTAGCCGCAAATCTAATATGGATAGTCTGCTAAACGACCGAGAAAATAAAGTATTTTGCTTTTGTGGTGGTCATAAAAATTAAGGATTACAAGCTGATTAATTTTGACTGAAACCCATAGTTATGGAAAGATTACACCCGGCTCGCCCCGACCACAGTGCAGGCATAAAATATCCTCAGTGGTAGACGGATCATAGTTCTCTTGCCGTCAGGTTAACCGTGTGAGGTTTTCCTCTCTATGTAACGCAAATGCAAGTTAGTTCCATCAAAAATATTTCCCAATACTTTATCCAGGTGTTCCCTTATCTTCTGAGTTGGGTTCAAAATTACAAGGCTACGAAGTTGAACATTAGTAGTCATAACTCAAAAATTGGGTCGGCTGTTCAACGACGGCTATAATATGAAAAATAGCATGATTTGGAGAACTAAATCAGAGATGCCGTTAAATAATAGAGCTTACAAGTTTGCTTTTTTTTTCAAATAAAAAACATCATATCTTTATAGTATAAATACTTAGCTTTTCATTTAAAAAAGAAAAGATATTACTTTTTGGCGTACAAATTCAAAAGGATTATTCTTTGTTTCTATTTTGCGTTGAGGAAGACGATAATTAATACTATGTAATTTGCTTATTCATAAAATGTAATTCTTGAATTAAATGGTGCATCAATCTGAGTTCTTAAGAAATACGGATTGAAAAATGCGTCTTTTAGTGGACAACTTTAATCGATTTTCATCTCAAACAATAAAGCAAAGAAAATCTGATTTAGTTGTCGCAGCCGTTTCAAGACTTTAAGGCGAAAGAAAAAAAAAATAAAGAAGGATTATTTAAAATCCAGAGCATTAAAAAAAGGACGTCTTGCACTTAATCCTCTGAAAGTTTGACATTTTTCTTCAAGAGTGCACCTTTTACTATTTTTCGAAAAAAAGTACTACAGTAAATGTATCTTCTTTTATGTCATTTTTTCGAAAACATTTGATTGTAGATTGATAAAAAATTAGTTCTAGAATGACAAAAAGTCAGTTAAACTGTCTATTTGTTTTTAAAAATTTGTGTTTCAAACTTATTATGTAAAAACCTTTGAAATTAAATAACAAATTAGTCTATAAATTGAGTTATTTATTTTGCGTCACCCACTTTTTTTATTACAGTAATTTAAAATGATGGTATTATAAATAATGCTATTTGTACGTGAAAATCCGATCAGGAGAATTTTGCGCAGTGCACACTAACCATGCATGGTAAACCTGTTATGCTCAGTTTCTTTAAAACATTAGTTGAATAGCCGGCCCAATTTTTTGGTTCACGACTACAAATATACAACTCTGTAGCCTTGCAATTTTGAACCCAATCCAGAAGACAGGGGAACTCCAGGATCAAGTATTGGGAGAATTACTTCTCTTCTTCCTCAACAGATAGCGCTATTTCCAGTACTACTGTTTGTTGAGTGATAATAGTTTAAGTAGCCAGTATCAATGTAAAGCAAATTCGGGTTAGTTCCATCAAAAGGCAAATTTCTTCCAATACTCAATCCCTTATCTTCTAGATTGAATTCAAAATTACAAAGTTACAGAGTACATTAGTAGCCGTAAACCCTAAATTGGGTCGGCTGTTCAACCTCGGTTATAAAATTGTTTAAGTAATTATAAATAATGGTTCAAAAAATATTATTTAGGTTAAGATTTACTTGCACATTTCATAATTCGCTAAATAGTAAGTGCTTATATTATTTCCAATTTTGAATTTCTCTTTTTGACTTACATGATTACGCATGATGTATCTAAACTTTACTCGTAACTTAAAAAATGCCGGTAGTAAAATCTACGTTATTTGACTTCTCCAATGTTGGCAGGTATGTAAAATAAAAACTTCATTATGTTAATTTAGAGAAGTTATTAGAGAATCAGTACTTTTTGAATTCTCTAACATGCAAAGCAACTCAATGCAAAGAATGCTGTCAGTAGTTTTCAGTTAGCAACTAAATATTGCACATTTGTACGAGTTTAACTCTCAACACATTTTTTAAAGTTTCTTTTCACTGTTGGCTGAACCTGATAGGGGGACCACGCTGAGAAATTATCTTAAGATGCTGAGAAATCGATTCTCTCTATCTTCTAATTCTTTTTTATATCCGTCATTGACAAAATTTTTAGTTTACGACTACTGATGTTCAACCTTGTAACTTTGAACCCAATCCAGAAGACAAGGAAACTCCTGGATCAGTAAACCCAGAGGTATTGATTCGTTACGGAAAAATGGAGGACTTAGTGACTCAACAGATATAACGTTGATTCAGTCACCATTTACTACACGGGGAGCCTTCAGTTGGTGGGGATCGAATCCACGACCTCTTGCACATGGACTCAGTGCCCTACCAACCAGACTATGCCAGCCGCTCTATTTTCGCCAAAATACAGTCCCTGGTTCACATCGCCAAATTAGAGTTCCTAACCATATTATTGGACGCACTATAGGATTTTATGTAAAATTATAATTATTAGTTGATATTATACGGCTGTATTATTTTAACTCGAATGAAACCGGTTTGCATTTGTTTACGCTCCTGTATCAATTGGTTACCATTGTAGTGCAATACGTTAAAAAAGATCTCTTGAATAAAAACCCATAACATGTATGGTTAAATATTCCATGTAAACTCATATAATTATTAAAAAACTACAGTGCGTCAAATAATTTGATCTAATTATTATAATGTACTGATATAATGCTTAATATAATACATATTCTATATTTGTATAATCTATCACCTAATTTATATTATATATTGTCTAATTTCACCAATTGATACGCTAACGTTAACAAGTGCAAACCAGTTTCAGTCACATAAAAACAGTAAAGCTGTATAGCAGGGGTTCTCAACCTTTCAGTATTCGCGGCCCAGTTTTCAATCATAATTTTCATCGCGCCCCCCATTTACAGTAAAATGTATACAACAATAATGTACATTGAGTATTTTGAATTCTGTCTTTAAAATATTTTTAACTAACTGCCAAAACAAAAGTAAAGTAAAAGCCAGCAGCAATTAAGATTGCAGAAACTATGTTTGGAGTTAATTTTTCAAAAGAATTACCGTCCTCTTTCAAACGATACTGTTGCTCCTCGAATTGGTGATACAGCTGAAAATGTAGTGTCAGCTTTTCTCGATGTTGCGTGACAAAATGTTTTCAATACAGTTTGATGAAGCATAATAAAGATGCTCATTTAATTGTCAATGTTTAATTTTGTGATAATATGTCAGTAGTAAAACTACTTTTCTGCAAATCAATAGAACTCAAAACAACAGCGCCATTATTTGCTATTTCAAATGAAGTTATGAATGAGGCAAACATAGAATGCAAAAATTGCATCGGAATATGCACCGATGGTGCTCGTTCAATATCCGGAAGGTTCGAAAGTATACAAGCACTTGTAAACTTGTAAAAAATCGCCTCCATGCGTCTAGACACATTGCATGATCCACAGAGAAGCTTTGGTTTCAAAAGAAATGCGTCCCTGGTTTTAATATTGTGTTAACTATGGTTGTAACGATTGCAAATTATATAAAAATGAGAGCCCTGAGATAAAGAATCTTTTCCGCTCTTTGGGCCCAAGGAAGTCACTAAAAATTATTAATTTCTTTTTTAAATTAGTATGCTTTGATTAAGTAAGGTGGGTAAGCCAAAGGTGGTCAGTGCTCCTAACGTAGCCCACCCCTCAAAGTAAAATGAAATTTATTTTGAATCATAAGACGTCCCTGCTGCATTGTAAATCTTGTATCTGAGGTGCACGAGGCTGAATTGGAAGATATTTCCTTGAATGGCCTCCACTCTATGAAGTGATTTAATTTTTTGCAGTTGTTCTAATTTCCGGGTGAGAAGATATTGTAATTTATATGTGTTCAAATTCTTAGAACTTTGAAAGTTTATTTCCTTTTCTTTAACCGCATTACTTTAATTCTAATTAATCTATCATATTAATAGTTTTAAGTCGTGCTAATGGTGACCATATGCATGTATCAAGGTGACCCGACACTGGTGCCATCTTGGGGACACAGGGGCCACCTTCGGAAACAAACGTGAAATCTATAAAAGAGTTCATTATAAATCATTACGTAGCATATTATTTCTCAAAGAGGAATGATTGAATTGAATGCCAATTGATTTATTTCATTTTAAGCAAATATGGAACTTTGGTATTTTTTAAACTTTTATAATATTTTGAAGTTCTCTGCATTTTAGCAGAAATTGCGATATTTTGTTACAAGTTTTTTGTATTGTTTGCATTTCAAAGTAATTTTTCAGGTATTTTTATTTTTTATTTTTCTGGTAATTATGAGTGTTTTTGTGGTCGATTCTGGTATTTTCTTGTAAATATGGGTATTTTTTATACTAGTTATGGGTTAGGTTAGTTAACTCTAGTATGGTTATTTAATTCTTGTTAGTTAATCCTTTTGAAAAAATTGACTCAGTAATAAAGATTAAAAGAATCGCTAGTGACTTCACACAAGAACTATCAATGTAAAATCAATAAACAAATTATATACTCTGAAAAAACAAATATCTTTTTCAAAATCGGAAAACTTGTTCCTACTAACAAGACACTTAAAGTGCCTTTTTAAAAAACGTTTGCCAGTATAAATGTTTTTTCTAAGGATAATTTGAGTAAGTGAAAAAGTGATTTCAATATATGGCTCATCTTTGGAACCTGTGGGAAACTTTAGGCGCAGAAACTACAATTTTGAAATTGTACTATAAAAGAAATGAAATTTTATTTTACAATTAAAAGTATACGTGATATATATTAGAGATAGGTGTAAGATGTTACAAAAAAAATTTCAGCCACACAGACTTAACCAGAAAATTAGGAAAAATCCTCAAAGCAATGCCATTTTTGGCTCCCTACCTTAAGTTGTGATTCAATAAGTTGTTTCACTTTAATAAGTTATTAAATATGTCGAAATGTATTTTGTTTTCTATGTGTTTGTGCGCTTTCCTTTCATACAGTTAATCAATTTTTTTTAAATAATATTTTCTCTTGAATATTCTCGCGCCACCCCTCTAGTGTGCTCGCGCCCCCCTAGGGGGCGCGCCCCACAGGTTGAGAATCACTGCTGTATAGTATTACCTGATAATTAAGATTTTACATAGAATCTTATAGTACGTCTAATGATTATGCTAGGGACTGTAGTGATTTTTTTCTAAAATCTAAAATAAGAACTTTGTAAATAGCAGAACTTCGGCCCCTTACTTGGCTTATAATTATTTGATCTTGTAAAAAAAAGTAGTTCGAAAAAAAAATCTGACAGTAGAATAATATTTGAATGATTTATTCAATAAAAATTATTCTTCTTTTATCTGAGTAATAACATTGCTTATTCTGAAGGATACAGTTGAGTAAAATAGACAAAACAATTTTAATTCCCTTAGATTTTTCTTTTTAAAAAATATTACCGATTTAAATAAAAAAACATATTTACAATAACCTTTTATCATCTCAACATGAAATTTAGTTTAACTTCAGCTTATTTAACATTTATATGAAATAAAATCTTTGTTAAGCTCACATATTATCAACAGTAATAGAATGCCTTCCTCTATGACTGTATATCTTCCCAGTGACTGTTTTTTTTGGGACAAGTGATGAAAAATAAATCACGTAAAATTGCTGATTTTTCTTCAGGTGTAACGAAACTAAAAAAATTAAGTTGTGACAATTAAATTAATTATTGAAGTTGTGAGATATTATATTGTTTCATTAACATTAAACAACTAACACTAAAAAATGGAGTTACATATTTATTATAAGTCAATTTATCGTTTGACGGAGATTGCGCAGTGCACATGATTTGACAGAGAATATGATTTTATTTGCATTCACTTTTGATCGCAAAAATATGTACAATCATGTAGTATCTTTCTCAACAACATTCTCCAGTAAATCAAGGAGAGCTGAAATCTGTGGATTCAACTCATCTTGGAAAGAGTGACTAGTTTTTTGCTCCAGAACTAGCGACTGCAATTCTGTGACTGTACTCAGGAATAGAGGTGACGACCACATTACGATTTCTTTCACGTGATTCCAATCAGCATCAGTAAGTGATTGCTTTAAAATTAGATTCTTCTTAATTCCTCTCTCAGATAGTATAAGTTCATTTTTGTATCGCTTCACTTCATCGATACTGTTATCAAAAGATGCATTCAAAAGTATGGTGGCCCTTTCAAGAAAACCTTTACTCAGTGCATACTCTATACAACTACGACAAATAAGTCGAAATTCTGCAACATTTTCAAGAGAAGACAAGTTGTAATTTATAAATTTTTGAAACACATCGCCTCCAATGAACGGCGCGTCTATGAATCGCTTGAAATAATAATTACCCCATTTTCGCAAAATATCTGCTTTAAATTGTTGAATTTCCTCTACCGTCTGGAAATACCAATTCAAGAACTGGTCCACACGCTCATGGTTGGGCAAAAATATTAATGTTAAATAGATAACATCCGGAGACGACATAGTTTTCTTAAATGTTTCAATTCCCACAGATAGATAAACCCATCTCAAGAAGGACTCAGCTGCTTGAATGTTACCATCGCATATCCACTCAATACAAATATGCCAATCGCTAACTCCAACAAGCCACGATATTATCAGTCTATCTTGCTCTCTTTGCTCTATAAGATTGATTTTATAGGGATAACATTCTGGTGGCAAGGTAGATTTTGATAACATCACGTGAAGCGAATTCAGATTGCTTGAATAAATAACACGCTTAAATTCAGGCCGACCAAACATAAAGCAGATAAATAGATTAATCTCTTCTTTGGAAGCATCATTTAATATCCTATCAGCGATGCTTATATTTCCTAATCGCATCAAACGCAACAACACTTTGCAAAGACATTTATTTTTCAGAAAGGATCGTCTTAGTCTTAAAGGACTGGCACTCCATATTTCTTTAAAAATCATCATTTCATTTACCCTCCTCTTAAAACTAATATTCTCCATCATACATGCATAAATGTCTTCTTGCAGATTGTCTAATAGTTCAAAAACAGTGGACAAGAATATTCTTCGATAGGGCCAACTTTCGAACAAAAACGTTAATACACCAGAATGATTCCGAAAAAATTCGGTCATTTGAGTTGAACGATTGACACGAGATAATAAAAAACATAAAACATCTACAGTTTCTGAAGAATACTGACAATATATATGGTTTGGAATGCTCATACCTTCAGTAGCTTGTAAAAGCCACTGACTCAAATGATCGTTTTTCTCCTGCTCCGACAATTTTTTCCAAAAATACTTTAGGGCAACTTTGTTACCAATACGAATCGAGAAAGTAATCATATTTACATCAATACTAACCTTATTATCGTATATGTTTTCAGAAGCCATGAGTTCAGCTAGAAAACTCCCTAAACTATTGTCGAGGACACATGTCCAATATCTTATCAAATAATTCCGGTGCCTTCTAAAGCTGTCTCTACTAAATTGTTCTGAAATGTTCTCCCACAAAATTGAAACATATTCCTCTAAACAATGAGAGCAGGCTATCTCATACAAATCACGAATATCTAAGCTTCCTAAGCTTCCATTATCGAATAGTTCCTTAAGGGATTTTACTATGTCAACTGTCCCCTCAACTGTCCAATTAATTGTACCACGCTTCATGTAATACTCACAGAGTTTTCTTTGATGTCTTATCCATCTGTAGTAACTACGAAACAATTCCCACAACTGCTACTGAATGGGTCGAATAACGTATGAGATTTCGCTCCTCAGCGATGAGGGCAAAGAGCTATTGGACAATTTGTTCAATATTCTTCTCTCTAACTCATACATGACTGCGTTATCGTTTGAGGGAGAAGATAAGAAAGAAGATGTCAATTCATTCCTTATATCAGGCGCCGTCCATAGCCCAATTGCAATCGACACTACTGCTATATGCTGCAGGGAAGGAGGTTCAGAAAAAATGTTTATGAAGTCGATTTCAGTTGATTCTGTTTTAGAAGTTTTGAGTGTCCAGCTTCCAGATCTCTTTTCTTTGCGGACTCCATCTGTAAAATACAATTTTTAAATTTAGTTTCGAATTAAAGATTCGAATAAAAAGAGAGAACATGATGCTTACGTAATTTATAACGAACCTAAGTCATATATTTAATATGCATGTTACTAGTTAAGGACAAGAGTGGCGCTAGACTTAGCCCGACAGGGCGTCAGCAATGCCCCGACAGGGGGGCTAAGATAATTTTGAAAATAAGCAATAATTTTTAATATGCGAAAAATAATTAATATGACATAGACATATTTGTTCTGATAAAAAATTTATCATGATTCAAATATTAACAAAGAAAAAATATAAAAGTGATATCTGACTAAATAAACAGTATATGCACATCCATCATAAGATTCTACAGTGTTCTCAATTAAATATTCTACTCAAACAATGCAACTCAAACAATAAAAAATTTATGCACAACTAGAAAAAATTCTAAAAATTCGAGCTTACTACTACTAATGTTTAATTCCGTAGCCTTGTAATTTTGAACCTAATCCAGCAGACAAGAGAACTCCAGGATCAAGTAGTGGAAGAAATTTTTGCATTCGTGGAGGACGTTTTGATAGCCCGCATTTGAGTTACATGGAGAGGAAAACCACGAAATCCTCCTACGGTTAGTCTGATACCAAGGGAAGAAATGGTCCGCTTACCACTGAGGATATTTCACGTCAGCACTGTGGTCGGTAAAAGCCGGGTGTGGAATTCATATCACTCAGCCATCACTGGGTTTCGAACTCGGTGCACCTCATTCGGAGGAGAATGCTCTATCCCTTGAGTCCAACTTTATTGAGTAATAACTCTGCGGCAGGTACCAATTTTCCAATTTTATTGATTGGTACCAATTTTATTGATTTACTAAAATTTAATCACCTTCAAAATGTAAATGGGAATTCAATCGTAATTTTTGTAGAAAAAATGGAAAATAAACCGTTTTTCCTCTAAACCTGCAATGAATGCAGAAGCAACCACGAGGGTTAGTGAGCAAAATGAACAAGTAGCGGAGCCTTCCAGTTCTTCAAATAATTGTTAAATTACTAGTTATTAACATGCATACTTAAAAAAATACGAAAAACATTTTTCAGTATTAAGAAATAATAATTAAAAACTGCCATCAGCTGGAATAGAGCCCCCGATCTCACAGTTTTGTGTTAGATTTCATAATCATCAGCCCCAAATATACAAACCTGCCTTGTGGATATTTTTTAAAAATTTTTTTTAAATTCAATAAATTAAGTCATTTGGATACTTAACATTCTTGAAAAATGCTTTCCAAATTGATCAGTTCATTTAGAAGTAAACCATAATTCGGCTTATCTTATTCATTTTCAGCTTATGTATATATATATACACCAAAAATTATTCAAAACTAGATTAGATATAACTCAAGGACTGCAAACTTAACTGTCGGATATAAAACCTTATTTAAGATTGAAAATGGTAAAACGAGGAAAAATCTACATTCCTCGAATTAAATATTTTAAAAATAGTCTGTTTTTAGGTTATAATATTCGTAATTACCTTAATAAACTTTAATCGTAATGTCGGGGTTCCGCCGATGGAAGACATTTAATATATACACACTAACGCTTTATATCAATTAGTTTTAGAATTACAATTATAGAATAATTATTATAAGATTATTATAGAATTAATATAGAATTAATATAGAATTAATAATTATTATAGAGTGAAAGGTTTTAAAAGACAAATATTTGTTAATGTTTAATATTTAATCTATGAAAAAACATAACACATATTGAAATCTAACGAATAGCCCCTGATAAATTTCGTGACAAAAAAAAAAAATTGAAGCTTGATTGATTTCCGGATTTAAAAAACACCTTCTAGTTTTACTATTCAATCAAATTGGTTTCGATGTCGCATGTGACTGTGTCATTCAACTTTTGAAATTTCAATTGTAGACCTAATTGCTCGATATCCTTAAAAAAAAATTTATTTTGTTAAGATAAGCAGTAAAAAAAATCATTGCATTGATTTTTTAAATAGTTTTTTGACTAAAATATTTTTTTCAATCTAAAAGTTATGACCATTTTCTTACGTATAACTCATTTTAATACCGCATTCAGTATTTTACTTTAATATACATATTTTTCGATCCCATCCTGAACTGTCTTGGTCTTCTCTGGGAAGACATTTACTCTACTCCTCTTTTGGTCTTTGATTTTCTTCAGGTCAACGGGTTCATAGATCTGGTCTGACTTCGTCAGGCCAGAAGAGGATAAGCAACAACAACAACTTTAATATACTGTGTTACTAGTGTTCACGTCACGAAGTCATTCCCGTCTGGCAGGTCTGGAGAATGGGAACTTATTTTTAACCTCTCGAAAACTGTAAACTTTTATTACCATGTTCATTCGATTGTTTAAAACAAATAATTCACGCTCTCAAAAAGGGGGACCCATTCTCAAGATTCGCCAGACGTGAATAAGGAAAGCAAAAATAACCTGAAAAAAAACCCAGTAAAGTATCTTAAGAAAAAAATGGAAAACAAAAAAGAGAAAAAAAATTAGAGAAATCGCGGTAGCCGAGAGTGAAACAGAGAATGAATGCGTTACTAGTCCAACCTTCGCTACATCGCACAAGACAGGGGCAAGCTTCAAAATTTTGACTGAAAGAAATTGGTAGTTAAGATCGTTATCTAGAATGTGATAAGCATTCATGACCTCTTGAAAATGGTCTAGCTTGCAACTGGACATTGAGGAATAAACCACAATAGCAATTGCTTGCTGCACAAAATTACAAGATTTCGAAACTTGAAATTACAAAGGTATGAAAAAAAATGTACAAGGAGTACAATGGAATAAAAACTATTAAATTTTCTTTCGAAAATTTTTCGAATTTCGTTAAACTTGTAAAAAATGCCATTACTCTGAAATCCAAGGGAAGGTAATTGCAAAATTGAAATTTGACGGGCTGAATTTATTTATTTATTTTCAAAATTCTAATTCGTTTGAAAGTTTTTGTAATTGTATTTTTCTCTCTCCAATTGTTTAACTCTTTTTGCTATGCTTTACAATTTGTTTTACTCGGCAAAAACTAACTTGGACACTTAAAGTTACAAAATGTGAAGAAAAATTTCGAGAATTTAAAAAAATTAACAGTCGTTAAATAGTTCAAGAATTTTCAACTGTTAAAATTGTACTAGAAAATACTACGTGGGACTCTCTGCAACTTACAGAAATGCATTTGCTGAAAAGTCCATTTTCCATTATGAATTTAAGCCTATTTTTTTCCGGAATTTCTATTTTTTTCGAAAGCTATTGCAGTTTTAAGTGCCGTTTTTAGCCATTTTTTTTTTCCATTTTTCCTTGCTATAAACAATGACTATTGCTTTAGAAAAAAAAGTTTCCCCTCGAGATCTTAATTTTATAAGCTCGCTCTTTTCTTCATGTAAACTTTAATAAAATAAGTATAATAAAAAAAATGCGATTGGTTGGATGTTTCCAGGCATACATTTTAGCATTTGTATTGAACTTTTTAGGCTATATAAATGAGTCAAGAGAAGAAGAAGAAAAAAAACAGTTTCGTATTTGAATTGTTATGTGATTTAAAGTAATCGTTACATATTATTATGTACACAAGTTATACATTTTTAGTAAGTAAAATGACTTCCTATCGCGCCACTCATTCTATATTCTTGAAGTACATTTTTTTTCTCAAGTACAGTTGATTATTTTTTAAATCTAGGTATCCATTCATTTCGTTGTAATTAACATGTTAATAAACTGCTTTGCATAAAATTATACTAATTTGATAGTTTATAAACAAAATGATCTTTTTTATCAACGTTTAATGGAAATAAAAAACAATGATGAAAAAGAAACAACCACATGAATTGAAAATTGAAGCCTCTTAAATTAATAAAATTAAAAAAAAAAAAAAAAAAAAAAAACATTTAGTTTAAATTTAACCAATGAGTACTTGATCAAAATCCAATTATACATACTTCTTTATGAACATAAATTAGAATTGTTGCTTAAAATAAAATAAATTCTGCAAAGGGCCATTCCTTTTAAGCACATTCGTAATCATTATCATAACAGACAGACTACAATGAGTACTTGATTCAAAACTAATCATACGTAGTTCTCCATGAGCATCAGTTAGAATTGTTGCTTAAAATAAAATAAATGCTGCAAATGGCCATTCCTTTTCAGAACATTCATTATCATAACAGACAGCAGCAGGGTGATCATTAAATATATCATTACATGCAGTTAAAAGTCTTGTATTTCAAGTTGTAATAATAATACTTCTCTTTTGTACTATATATCAATTCTAATTATTTTAATTTCGCCTAATATTCATTGGTTTGGTGTAATATTTAAATTTTTGTTTAAATAATTACAAATGTTTATCAGTGTTACAATTGGGTACTTGCACTTTAAGAAGAAGGAGACCTCCTATACCCACACATGGGACTTATGACATCAGCGGCATCATGAACTATGTTTCTGTATGCATGTTAGAAAGTTAATTATTGTTAAGTTAATTAATACAGAGCTGTATCGCACATCGAAATTGCTGAAATATAATTCTATCTCAACTACTTTTTTTACTTAACTTAGAGTTATTATTTGTTTATATATTTTATTCTAATCGCGATATATTTTTATTTTGAGTACCTGGCAAACTTCTTTGCATAATTAGTTTGTTTATGTTCCACATGGTTTCGTGCCTGTCTTTGTGTTAAATCTCTGCGTAAATATATAATAAAAGAATTGAAATCTTTGATAAAGAATTTCGAATGATTGATCAAAAATGCCACTTTTGATTAATCAATCAGGATCAAGTTACTTGGGAAGTGGTGGACTGCGCTCCGTAATTGTCTCAATTATGACCCCCACCCGTAACAGTATGCCAATTGTGCTGCTAGTTGGTTGCGTTTCCAGGTAGATCCCTCTTCTCATTGACACGTGAGGGGTGCAATTTATAAAAATCAAGCACTAACTTGACAATAAGCTTTTACTTAGCCAAGAAATGTATCAAAATATATTATGACAAGTTACTAAATTCGAGATATTGCAAGCACGATTAGATTTATAATTAGAATATAATACATTTACTGATAGTATTGCATTTATCAAAACAATTTTATAATCTTTATGGGTTAGTCAATTTACAAATGTGCGGAATTATAAATTTTGGAATTAAAGAACGGGTGAACTTAGCCATTTGCGAATGTTGTGTTATTCTCTTTTCAACTTTTGATTTATTGTGAATAAAAGAATTTGATTAGGACACATTTAAACGCATTATTTTGTTTAAATATAGTACTCAGTGTTTTGTAGTTAAAATTAAGAAACAGTTTCAATCACGAGATTGCTTAAGAGTAAGAATCGAAAATTTTTTAAAAGTTTTACAAAACAACTCCTTTATGGTTTTACTTCATGAAGTAAAAATTAGAATATTGAGTGTAACTTTCTAATTTTGGGAAAATCAAGTTAACATAGCTTCAGTTAATTTTTCTCATATTATAATATTTTATGAAATTTTATCTTAAAATTTGCTGCAAGATTTTCTTATTAACTCTAAAAATAAAGAAGGAAAGTCGAATAATATAAAAATATCAAACAAGATATCAACTTTTATTTTTAAAAAAAATAATTTATAAGAAACTCTTGCAACGCCTTTTATGAAGTTATATTTAAAAAAAACGTGTACTGAGACTATACTGACTCGACTATCATTAGTTAGAAAGTTACACTCAGTATTTTAAGTTTTGCTTTTCTTAACAAAACCTTCGAAAATTTGTTTTTTAAGCTTTTTTATTTTATAGGATATATTAGGATTTCTATCAAGTGATTAAAGATTCTGCCTTTAAAAAAAAATTGCTTCCAATATTTTATTCCCCTTTTTAAATTTGGTATTGACAGCAAAACGCGATTTAAGTTCATATTTGTATTGCATATAATTATAGAGTAAAGCATAAAGCTTATATTAATCTTATATAATTATACTGCACCCTGAACTTACACTTTTTAACCAACTTACGACGAGAAGTGGGCAACAAATATATATTTTTTTAACTTTTTAACCAATATTCTTGAAACAATTACATAGGTGTAATTAAAATTTTGACCGATTTTCGAAACTTTGAAAGCCATATGTCACCTTAAAATGAACTAGACAATTTTTTTTCTTAGTTTATTTATAGTTTGTATTTTAAAATTACAGAAGTATTAAAATTCACAAACCTGTAAAAAAATAATAGAATTTATATTTTTATATATTATAAATGTTTATATTATATATATATATATATATATATATATATATATATATATATATATATATACACTTTTTTCAACTTCTAAGTTCTAACTAAGAAAAGTTCTGAAGAAATTTTTTATGACATTAGTTTAGTTGTTCAAAATTTACTCATTTGATGAAATTACATAAAAATATAACCTACACCTCCTTGTGAATGATAATATAGAAAATTATTAAGGGCTTTTGTAACTAGCTGGATTTTAAGTACATATAACATCATTGATTTCAAGGTGTTGAAATTAATATATTCAGGCCCGTCCCTAACCGATTCCTGAGGGGGGGTGTTGAAGTTAATTTTGCCGACTGTCATGAGTAATTTTTACAGCACTTAAAAATGCAAACGCTATAGGTGTATAAATGTGGTATTATTGACTACTACATGATACCAGTAATTATTCAAAATCAAAAAGAAAATATACTCTTTAAATTTCCATTAACTTTTATTATTAAATTGGTAAAAAATATTTAAAAAAATAATTTTATTAAATAAACTGAAACCTATTAAGTTTTCAGTAACAGTAATCAATAATTATTTGTGGAAATAATTTTAAAAAATAAAGTTGTAAATTTAAATCTTTTTCAATGCAACTTTTAAATCACTTAATATTTAAATACTTTTACTTAATAATTAAATTCTTTTTTTGAAAATTTCTTTGTTATTAAACTTATCTTTTGTTTCATCTAAATGTTGTTACCAAAAAGCTAAACAGAGCAACTGTTAGAAGATAAGGAAATAAGTCGCAATCAGCAAACACAGTCTTCTATCAGAAATTGATTCAAAAACAAATTGATTCAAAAGTAAATTGTCAATTCTTATTTTTAAAAAATAAGAAAAATAACGTAAAAAAACATTGAAAATATTTGCAATTTAAATTATAAATGAAAAAAAATTATAAATGAAGAAATTCACATAAAAAGGATAGAAAAAAAATAAGATATTAGCAAAGTTACGTTATATTAATCATATTAGCTACGTAAATTTAATTCGGCGTTGTTTTAAAAGTGAAAAATGTTCTGCCAACATATCAAGCTTAATATTATCAACTATATCTTTTTCTGCTTTGAGTAAAAGCAGGGAATTTAAGCGTTCATCGGTCATTGTTGTACGAAGATAGTTTTTAACCAATTTCAGCTTGCTGAAAGTTCTTTCATTCGTCGCAACTGTCACTGGTGCAGTTAGCACTAAGCGACAAACTAAATTTGCCAAAGGCAATATTTTCTTCAGGTCCTCTGACTTTTTCATTACTGACATTAAGTCAGAGTATTCTTTGCAATGATCGCAGAGAATCTCCAGTTCTGCTTGAACTGCCAGAGGATCTGAAATTTTTAAGTTGGTGGGGAAAAGTGAAAGAGCCCTTTCAACATTTTCCAAAGTACACCGACTTCTTTCCATAGGAGGCTTTAAAATGTCAAACAGGGGTTTCACGACGTTGACAAACGTTTGGACATTGTCCTTACATAATGTTATAATAGTGTCCAACACTGCTGTAAACTCCTTTCTATAGAAATCTTTCAGAGAATACTTCGCTTGAGTTTCTGCATTCTCGTCCAATCTTTTTGGTGCAATCCTTCTTCTGTGATGTTTTTTAAATTCCATGAATGGATCAATTTCGTATTGTTTTGAAAATGCAATTGCACTATCCAATAAATCGTCCATGCTCTTTTTATTATGATTGATATCTTCTAAAGATTTTATGGCGCTTTCGATTAGAATGGAAGCATCGATAATGTTTAGCTTCTCTGCTTCCAAAGCTTCTGTTAAATTTTTTAATTTATACAATATATTTTTCATGAACAGTATAGTTGAAATAAAATCGAATGAAAGCATTTTCTTCTGTAATCCTGATGCCCCAAGTCTTGTCTTTGAGTCAAATTTTTTTGAGGATGAAATATCATCTAGAACAGATATAATAACATCAAAAGACTGCCAAACAGCTTTTACAGATTCAGACCTGTTGGTCCAGCGTGTTTGAGACAAATTTTTTAACTGAAGTGAATATTCCAAATTTGACAATTCTTCACACAAATGTGCATATCTTTTTGTACTTGAAGTGAAAAATGTGTAGAGAGCACCAAGATCATCCAATAAATGACCGACTAAGGCACTCGCTTCACATCCATGCTGAGTGAAAGTATTCAAGCGATGTGCTTGGCATGGAATGTATGGAATATTACGTTCCACGATGTCGGAAAGTTTTCTTTGGGCTCCTTGGTGCTCACCGGACATAGAACTAGCATAATCATAAGATTGAAACACTAACTGACTGCTTAGTAATTCCAGTTCACTTAATAGCTTGAAAATCAGACTGGCAATTCCAGAGCCTGTTTTATTTTTTGCTTCTGTAATTTTTAAGAGCCTCTCGTTTGGATTTCCGCTATCATCTACATATCGAATTACTAACGATAGCTGATCTCTGTGAGATGTATCAGGTGTGGTATCCGCCATAATCGCAAACATACCTGATTTTTGGACTTCATAAACTATATGCTTGGATATTGCTTGCGCAAATATATACAAGAATTCATTTTGTGATTTTGGGCTCATATAGCTTACGTGGTATGGTCTGATGTTGCGATCTTCAAGCCATCGCTTCATCACGTAATTATGTCTCGATAAAAGTTCGACAATTTGATTAAAATTTCCATCTTTCTCATCCGCATCTCCTCTTAAAGCGAGCCCTTGTCTGCCTAAAGTTCGCACAACATCAAAGAGTAAATTCACTGCTTTTTTATTGTAGATTTTTTCTTCCTCTTCTCTAACTTTTTGCAATCTCAGATTTTTTTTAAAAAACTCATCAACGTGTTTGGAATCTGAAAGAAAGTTACAATAATCTTCTAGTGCTTTTTTGTGATTGCACGAGGAGAAATGGCTTGCGAGTTTACCTAGCTTATTATTACCAACACTTTTCATTTTATGCCATTGCCTGACACCTTCGTCAATCCAGGGCACATCACCAGTTATTTCCCTATTAGTACATGCAGGGAAGAGACTGCAAACAAAGCAAAATGCAGCGTCTTTAAATACGCTGTACTCCAAATGTGGGTATTCCTTATACCAGCTGGGATTAAAGCGTCTTTGCTTGGACTGAGGAATTTCATTATTAGCCGGAAAAGCTGTTAGTTTTGGCTGATTTGGTCCAAGGGAAATTAAATACTTCCTTTGATTTGAAGAACAAATACGTTTGCGTTTTCCAGGGTCATGCTCAACTATTTCATGATGTTCTTCCGATACAGAATGAGAACTTACTTGCCGACTGCTTAAAATTGCATCTAGAGCCGTGGTTGCATCATTTAAATACAAGCTACACTTTTCTTTTACACTCGTTATGACTTCTATGCTTTCAGACAAAAAAATCAAAGGATTTGCAAATCCTTCTTCGTTCATATGGTTTAAAATTTTCTTGCACTCTTCAACCTCAGTAACTAGCGCTGAAAGTTGAGCTAAACACGTCAACCAAGACTTATTACCTTCAGTATTTTGTTGATTACCATCAGTATTTTGTTCATCGAATCTTAGTAATATTGTAGTGTCGGTTACTTTGGTTGGAGAATGACAAGCAATAGTAATGAGTTCTTCATTTTTTTCTTTTCTTACTCTTGGAGAAACTTCTACAACCGCATCTTTCCTTTCTTCGGAGTTAAGAACTAACTGATTTGTTTCAAAAGAAGGATTTTTCGAAGCATGGTTAAGTTCTTCAATTGCTTTTTCTGTAATAGCTTCTACATCCACAATTTTTCGTTCTTCAGGATCTGTAGATTCATTTGTGTTCATAGAATTTTCGGAAAATTCTATTAACTCTTCAGTGATTTTCGAAGCATTTTCTATTTCTTCATTTTCTACATCTTTAGTTTCTTTTTCAAGGCCAGCTAACTTATTAACTTCAAAGGAAACAGTGCTTTTTGGAAAGTTGCTTGAAATTTCGCTTACAACTTCTGTCAAATGATGAAGATTCTGAAATAATAATAAATAAAATAAATTTTTCAGCTATTTTTTTAAAAATTGGGATCTATGGTTCTTTAAAAAGTGCCAATTTTCAGACTGTAAAAATTTTTATATATTATATATTCTTTATTTTGGGAATTTTTTTTTGTTGCCATTTCACTTTTAAAATCAATAAATCTAAGTTCTGCAAAATTATATCTCTAAAAGAAATTTTGTACATTATAAACACATTTGTGTTTTAAGTAATGAATTCATATAAGAAAATTTACTTTCTTTGAAACATAACTTCTTACAACGAATTTAGAATCTAAGCCGAAACTTTTATACACACTTTGGCTATTAGAGTTTAGTTTTGTTTTCATTGCTCAATATCTGCTTTTACCTATACACTATATACGCATCAATTATATTATATTGAGCAAAATCAAAAGCACTGGTGTAAACAAGAAAATCGACATATTTTGAAGAATCTTAAGTCCCATATATATATATGTTTACATACGTAATGCAGCTTAACATTATTTAAATTAAAAATTGTAAGTAAAATTTACTATCACATTAATGCTATTTCTATTTTTACGAACTCTCATCTCATTTAAAAATCCCTTTTTATGGAAGAGTATTTAGCTGGTAATTGCTTGAAATAATTTAGCCAGTTCAGTTAAATTTATTCAAAACCAGCCATAAAAAGCGATTCCATCGAATTATAGGTCTTATGTAAATACTCTCTTATTCTAAACAAATAAATAAGCAAAAGACAAAATTAAATAAAAATAGAACAAGTATTTGCAAGGACTTTAAACAATACTTATATTTAATATATGCATGCCGTAATACAGTTTTTATCTCTTGGATTTGAAAATTAAATATTAATATTTTTATGCGTTTTAAATGATGAGATATATATCACCCTCATGCCAACAATAATACAATATCACCCTAAATTAATTAATTTCAAAAACATTATGCAAACTTAGGCATTTATGTTCAAAAACATCTCAGTAAATTTTTCATTTATAATTTTCGTAATGAACATTTTTTATCAATAAACATAAATTTAAAATTGGTGCAATTAAGTTACTTTTTTAGTCATTTATGTGCTTTTTATAAGGTTCTCCTATTTATAAATGGATTTTTATCATTGCTCACTTGTAAACGTGTACAATGAGAAATGATATTTTAAAAATTTGAATTTAATAAATAACATCAGTTCCTAATTTATGCAAAATGAAGGACACAACTGTTTGTTTAAAAAATTAAAATGATTCACAAAATCATATATATATATATATATATATATATATATATATATATATATAGATACACACACACACAAACACATACATACATATACATATATATATATATATATATATATATATATATATATATATATATATATATATATATATATATATATATATACTTATTCAAAAACTAAATGTCACTTACTTGGCTGTTTTGGGGTTTTTTCTTTGCAGCTTCAAAAGGGCTCGATGGTGCGTCTAATGTTTTAACTTGAACACGTTTTCCTTCATGGCATGCCTTTTCATGGCGATTTCTATAATCATCATCGAATTGACTACCACAAATACAACATTGAAGTTTTATTCGCTTCCGTTTTTTAGAAATACTTGACATGATACGGTGTTCGCTTGTTCTTGTTGTCTTCGATTTCTATAACGTATAACGATTATTTTAATTTAAGAAAACAACTCATAATTCTGGGAGTATAAAAGTAAGTAACCGTAAAGATATTTAAAAATTAACATATTTTATAAAACTTGATAATAAAAAACCTTGGAAAGTTCTAAAAGGAACTGCCCCCCCCCCTTCCTCTTAAGGAGGACTGAATAACCAATGTTGGAGAGGGAAAAAATATTCATTTAAATTGGTGATCTAAGAATTAAAGTTCGGATTCTAAATTTATAAGTCTGAAACAAACTTTTGGAATATAAGTTTTACAAGCGGTTTGTCTTCATAATAGAAAAAATTCAGTAATGGGCACTGTTAATCAGATCTTAAGGATTATACATGTGTAAGGAAAGTATGTTTCCGATGTGATTAATGTTATTTTTTTAAAATTTAGTTTTATTAAATATTTTAATTTCTCTTTAGATATCTTTTTTTGAAGGGAGGGGTAAGAATACTCGGGTCATTAAAATTATATGAACATTTGTAAATTTCTTTGTTAATTTTAGTCAAATCTTCAACAGAAAACAACAGAATTTTCAACAGTCAAATTTTCAATTCCGCAATAATATTAATTTATATTATACAGTTAATATTCATTTTATATTATATCAGAATTTTTTCGCAATTTTCTTTTTTTAAGAAATATGTACCTTCAATTCTTGTTATCGTTAAAAAGTTTTTTAAATACGTAAAAGTACTAAAAATTTAAATACATTTTGCATATTTTTTGCAAAGCAAACATTAAATCAACTTATGATGAAGTGCTAGAAATGATGGTTACATACTTTTTATATTTATTGTAAAAATTTTCACAATTTATAGAGCCTTGAGCTTTAAGATTTGAGATTGAGCGTTTTTTATTTTTAATTAAGTTAATAAAAGTTACTGAAAGTAACGATCTTCTATTATTTAAAATATCTTTTAGACGCAAAATTACAACATTAATCTATTTGATAATATAATTTAATAATATGCTATTTATTCAAAATCACCCCTCTTGGTATTCATTTTAAGAAATTTTGTTCCAAGTGAACGCGAAAAAGAACGCATAGAGGTCGCACGTTGGAAATTTAACTAAGTGAGGTGAGAATAAAAGAACAATCGAAAACAGACAAATCGCTGTTGAGGAAGGCGAGCGTAAAAAGGCATCAAGACATGTATGATTAACGATTTTTTACCTAATTAAATAAATTTATAAATTAAAAACTTTAACATTCACCTGACAATCAAACAGCCCTATTATTATTATTATGAAGATTATTATCAATATATCGTATTAGATATTTTATAAATTCATATGCTTGTTTTTTCTCATTTAAGTTTTAATTTACTACACCCACTGAAGTAGATTTTTATCTTTATTTTTGACAAGGTTTATAAAAATTTATATTAAGGATTATCTTTTCTTACCATCATGTTTTATATAATTGCATGTGATACACATCAAAGGCTATTTAAGAAATGTAGATAAAAATTAAATAAGTATTTATTCATTAAACTGAAACATTAATCTGAAAAATTATCTGACATCAATTATGCCCTTCGTGAACTTAAAAAAAAAAATCTTAATCCAAGTGTGATTGTTTTTTATGCATTTCAAATATTAATATATGCATATTTATTTAATTTTAGTAATTTTGATTGCGAATAGTTATTTATTTTTACTGCTTATTTATTACTAAAATTTCATTTTTCATTTTTATTTAAGAATTTTATGTGTTTATATTATTTCTTGTTATAATTTACACTGTTATTATTTTAAGAACTGGGACTAAAGTCTTAAATGGAGATACAGAAATAGGTTTCTTTCGGAAAAAAATTGACAAGGTTTGGAAGTGCGGATAAATTTTTGTATGCATTCTTGCCTTAAATAATTTGTAAAATGCTACATTTTTTATCAGAAAATTTTTTCAATATGAAATTAACACAATATAAATAATGAACATAGCATTTTAAAAAATTGAACTATGAATTCAAACAAAATGACATGATAAATCATAAATAAATATTTGTAGGAATTATATTTTGTAAATACCTAAAAATGCTTTACAAAGAGTGATCAAGTCCCTTTTTAAAATATTAAAAAAAAAAAGAACATCACTGTAAATAATAAAAAAAATGAAGGAAATAAATAAGGCGTTATTTCTTTTATCACTTTTATAGCTTTTTTTAAAAAATAGTCGTAAATCACAAAAAAATTTTTTTTTCCAGTTAAGGCAGTTAAAGTACAATTTTGTTAATTATATCTTATCCGTAAATTATGTTAAATAGTTAATTTTAATCGGGGTACTAAAGAAGTCACACAGGCGTGACATAAATATTTTGCAATACATTTTTTATATATACATTTTTAATATGTAAAATGCAATAAATGTACACAACAAAATTTAACAATCAACAAAAATTTCAAAAAATTTAAATCAAAATTTTAAATACTATAACATATTAAATTATCTATGTAATTTTATAAAAATAATATTTGATAGATAACAATATTGTTTTACCGAAATATGTTTATTTTATTTTTTAAAAAAAACAATTAAAAAAAACAATAAATATAAATAGTAAATAACAATTTGCCATAAATATTTTTCAACTTTCTGAAATTTTTGTTAGAATGTATTTATTTTTCTAATTTTGTGCGTAAAATACATTAAATATAAACAATCAACCAAACTTTAAAAAAAAAGTTAATAAACATTATAACATGATAAATTATGTATCAATATTCATAAAACTATTTTATAGATGGCTATATTTCTTTACCAAAATATATTTATTATTTTTTAAAAAAAACAATTTAAAAAAAAAAAAAAAACAATAAATATGAATAGTAAATAACAATTTGCCATAAATATTTTTCAACTTTCTGAAATTTTTGTTAGAATGTATTTATTTTTCTAATTTTGTGCGTAAAATACATTAAATATAAACAATCAACCAAACTTTAAAAAAAAAGTTAATAAACATTATAACATGATAAATTATGTATCAATATTCATAAAACTATTTTATAGATGGCTATATTTCTTTACCAAAATATATTTATTATTTTTTAAAAAAAATTTTAAAATGCGATTATATAAATAGGACACAAAGAATTTAAATAGCAATTACAATAAATGAATTCAAATTTTTTTTTCATATTTCCTTAAATATTTTGAAGAAATACAAACACTTTTTTAGCTATAAGAGGTTGTTTTTAATCCTCAATCAAATATAACGAAAAGAAAATATTGTTTTTTTGTACAAGAAAGGTATATAAAAAAAAAGAGAGAGCGAGAGACATTTTTAAAATTTAAAAACCTTAACTTAGACCTGACAAATAACTTAACTAAATTAAACTTAAATTAATAATAGAAATACATTCACTTTAATTCATATGCCTACATAATTTTATTTTACTTATTATTTATTTTTTTTTGTTTGTTACTTTTTTGTATCGCCTGTAAATTTTAAAAATGGATGGTGTTAGTTTGGGAAGCAAAATAGCTGAATTATTTATATATTTAGTTAGTTAAATCAATGAAAAAATTTTCGGAATTTATTTGAATCTCATAATTCTGTTAGGTTTTACGCTTTCTTCAACTTTCGAAATTTCAAATGTTATTATGTTATAGATTTGTTAATTAAAAACGCATAAAAACATTATGCTAAAATGATTATTCTGTATTTTTAATGCAAAACTGTGAATTCTGTGTGCAAAAACTGTCAAAACTGTGCAGAATTTTTATAAAAATACAAAACTATTAATTTTCTTTTTACTAATAATTAACTTAAACAAATGAAAAACTGTTAACTTTAGTCGAAAAGATAATATAATTAACATTAAATGCATGAGAAATACATGATAGTAGCTGAAAAAAAATTTTATAAAAGAAAAAAAAATTAAACTTTTCTATTTTTAAACAAGTCACATTTTCAATAAAATAAGAATTAGTACATTTTTGTTCATAAAGTATTGCAGTTTGAACTTATCATAAAAACAAAGGCTACGTACAAATATAGAATTTGATATTTGAAATTTCAATTAAATAAAATCTATGCAAAATAATTTCAACTGAAAATTTTTTGAAAAAATTACAATTTCAAACATAAAATAAAAAAGCTTAGTAAATAACTATTTAAAAAAAGGAAAAAGACTTCCTAATTTTGGAATTCAAATTAATTATTTCTATCTCAAGCTCCTACTAATGAATATAAATAACATAAAAAATTTTTAATTGTTTTTTTCTCTTTTAATCATTTTACCGTACAAAGAGATTAAAAAAAATAATTTTATCTGCTTCATAAAAATTAATTTTGATCCATATATATTTAAAAAAAAAATAATAATAATATTTTTTTGGAAGAAAAGTTTTAACCTAATTTTTTAAGCAATAATTGAGGAATTAATTTAATTTTGAAATAACAACTTATTTAATGCATTTTAATTAAACTCAATATTCAAACAATAATACAAATAATAAATATTCATAAAAAATTTATACTTACATTCAAAATTTAAGCTGATTGACTGATTCTTGGCTTCTTAGTAGATTCAATAATAATATGAATATTTAAAATGCGCTGTACTGGACAGTGATATACCGGTCAGTGAAGTAGTTGAACTGGTGAGGTGAACGAAAAAAAACTGGACAATTAGAGAAAACCACAGCTGTGTGTGCCTTTCCCTTCTTAACGACATGGACAAAGATATTGTCTTTATTCTTAGAAATAGTAAGAGAAAACGAGAGAAAGAGTAGCCTTAGGCATTTCTAGCTAACCACTTTTAAAACACCCTCGATTTTTCAAGTTGACAGAAATATCCGGGGTTTTGTGTGCTACTTTACAAGATCAGACCGGTGGCACCATCCTCTTTTGTGCCTTTTCATAATGTCGGTAATGGCTTGCTCAAACAGACAACTGACTTGCCACTTTTTCGTGTGAAAACTAGGAATCGAAGAATTCCTTTATATTCACCGCTTTTTTATTAAAATAATAAATGAATCCAAAATTACAACATTTAATACTTTGACCTCGAATCGGCAACCATCCACAAATTGTGTGAAATGATTGAAATATCGATTCGATTGAGTGTAATTCAATTTACTTTTTCAGAATTCTTAGGATTCTAGAGGAAAAAAAACAATATTAAAAACAAAATATAATATTTAATTTTCGAAACAGAAACTTTTATAAAGGTGAATTGAGGATCACAGATATACTTACTATTTTAAATAGAAAAAATTAAATTTTGTTGTGATGATTAATTGTTCCCAAGATATGAATTGACACTTGAACAGTTTATTTCAGGTTAAAAAGAATTTAACCCAAATAATAATCCAATCATCATAGAATTTTAAAAATTACGAATTGAAGAGTCGTTAACAAATTAAATGTTTTTTTTTTTAAAATTTTTTTTAATTCATTTGGAGTTAGTAAAAAAATTCATAATAGAAAAATATCTTTTAACAATAGAAAATATAAAGTATTTCATAATTTGTGTTATTTAAACAGAATTTAACTATTTAAATAAGATATTTTTGAAAATTAAGTATCCTTTTTAATAGGTATTCTAATTTGTATCCCCCCCCCAAATATTTTGAAAGTAACAGAAAAAAAAAATAGGTTTAATTGAAAAATATGTAAATTTATTAATTCTTTGAAAAAGACTCATGTGAGTTCATCACTCCCTTTAAAAATTACTTAAACTTCAAATTAAGACTTAATATTATTCAGAGAATTAATATCTAAATTTTATGATACATTATAAGCTAACTAACAAATAGAGTTAGCAAAATTTACGAATGTGTCGTGGAAATAATAATACAGAGAAATGGTTTTCGGGATTTCGGCTTGTATTATCGGTCATTTTGCTTCGAATTATCATAAATGGTTACTCTTGGAAGAGAGAAAAAAAAACTAAATTTGAAAACACATTTTACAGCAAGATTTGCCGAGTCGGGTCTGGACAAAATCCCGAAATAAATAAAACTCAGATAGCATTGAAATCCGTTTAAATCTCATCACCGATAAAATATCCGACGATGAAAAAATTACGGCAAAGTCGGCATTTTGGCTAGTATTATCAGTCATCTTGCTTCGAATTATCATAAATGGTTACTCTTGGAAGAGAGAAAAAAAAACTAAATTTGAAAACACATTTCACAGCAAGATTTGCCGAGTCGGGTCTGGACAAAATCCCGAAATAAATAAAACTCAGATAGCATTGAAATCCGTTTAAATCTCATCACCGATAAAATATCCGACAATGAAAGAATTTCGGCAAAGTCGGCATTTTGGCTAAGTATTATCGGTCATCTTGCTTCGAATTATCATAAATCGTTACTCTTGGAGTGAAAAAAAAACTCAATTTGAATAGTTACATTTCAGGGCAAGATTTGCCGAGTCGGGCCTGTGGCAAAATCCCGAAATAGACAAAACTCAGAAGTCATCTTGCTTCGAATTATCTTAAATAGTTACTCTTGGAAGAGAGAAAAAAAATTTGCCGAGTCGGGTCAGGGACAAAATCCCGAAATAAATAAAACTCAGAACTCGGAGAGCATTTAAATCCGTTTAAATCTCATCACCGATGAAATATCCGACAATGAAAGAATTTCGGCAAAGTCGGCATTTTGGCTAGTATTATCAGTCATCTTGCTTCGAATTATCATAAATGGTTACTCTTGGAAGAGAGAGAAAAAAAAAACTAAATTTGAAAACACATTTCACAGCAAGATTTGCCGAGTCGGGTCAGGGACAAAATCCCGAAATAAATAAAATTCAGATAGCATTGAAATCCGTTTAAATCTCATCACCGATAAAATATCCGACGATGAAAAAATTACGGCAAAGTCGGCATTTTGGCTAGTATTATCAGTCATCTTGCTTCGAATTATCATAAATGGTTACTCTTGGAAGAGAGAAAAAAAAAAACTAAATTTGAAAACACATTTCACAGCAAGATTTGCCGAGTCGGGTCTGGACAAAATCCCGAAATAAATAAAACTCAGATAGCATTGAAATCCGTTTAAATCTCATCACCGATAAAATATCCGACAATGAAAGAATTTCGGCAAAGTCGGCATTTTGGCTAAGTATTATCGGTCATCTTGCTTCGAATTATCATAAATCGTTACTCTTGGAGTGAAAAAAAAACTCAATTTGAATAGTTACATTTCAGGGCAAGATTTGCCGAGTCGGGCCTCTGGCAAAATCCCGAAATAGACAAAACTCAGAAGTCATCTTGCTTCGAATTATCTTAAATAGTTACTCTTGGAAGAGAGAAAAAAAATTTGCCGAGTCGGGTCAGGGACAAAATCCCGAAATAAATAAAACTCAGATAGCATTTAAATCCGTTTAAATCTCATCACCGATGAAATATCCGACAATGAAAGAATTTCGGCAAAGTCGGCATTTTGGCTAGTATTATCAGTCATCTTGCTTCGAATTATCATAAATGGTTACTCTTGGAAGAGAGAGAAAAAAAAAACTAAATTTGAAAACACATTTCACAGCAAGATTTGCCGAGTCGGGTCTGGGACAAAATCCCGAAATAAATAAAATTCAGATGGCATTGAAATCCGTTTAAATCTCATCACCGATAAAATATCCGACGATTAAAAAATTTCGGCAAAGTCGGCATTTTGGCTAGTATTATCAGTCATCTTGCTTCGAATTATCATAAATGGTTACTCTTGGAAGAGAGAAAAAAAAAACTAAATTTGAAAACACATTTCACAGCAAGATTTGCCGAGTCGGGTCTGGACAAAATCCCGAAATAAATAAAACTCAGATAGCATTGAAATCCGTTTAAATCTCATCACCGATAAAATATCCGACAATGAAAGAATTTCGGCAAAGTCGGCATTTTGGCTAAGTATTATCGGTCATCTTGCTTCGAATTATCATAAATCGTTACTCTTGGAGTGAAAAAAAAACTCAATTTGAATAGTTACATTTCAGGGCAAGATTTGCCGAGTCGGGCCTCTGGCAAAATCCCGAAATAGACAAAACTCAGAAGTCATCTTGCTTCGAATTATCTTAAATAGTTACTCTTGGAAGAGAGAAAAAAAATTTGCCGAGTCGGGTCAGGGACAAAATCCCGAAATAAATAAAACTCAGATAGCATTTAAATCCGTTTAAATCTCATCACCGATGAAATATCCGACAATGAAAGAATTTCGGCAAAGTCGGCATTTTGGCTAGTATTATCAGTCATCTTGCTTCGAATTATCATAAATGGTTACTCTTGGAAGAGAGAGAAAAAAAAAAAACTAAATTTGAAAACACATTTCACAGCAAGATTTGCCGAGTCGGGTCTGGGACAAAATCCCGAAATAAATAAAATTCAGATAGCATTGAAATCCGTTTAAATCTCATCACCGATAAAATATCCGACGATGAAAAAATTTCGGCAAAGTCGGCATTTTGGCTAGTATTATCAGTCATCTTGCTTCGAATTATCATAAATGGTTACTCTTGGAAGAGAGAAAAAAAAAACTAAATTTGAAAACACATTTCACAGTAAGATTTGCCGAGTCGGGTTTGGGACAAAATCCCGAAATAAATAAAACTCAGATAGCATTGAAATCCGTTTAAATCTCATCACCGATGAAATATCCGACAATGAAAGAATTTCGGCAAAGTCGGCATTTTGGCTAAGTATTATCGGTCATCTTGCTTCGAATTATCATAAATCGTTACTCTTGGAGTGAAAAAAAACTCAATTTGAATAGTTACATTTCAGGGCAAGATTTGCCGAGTCGGGCCTCTGGCAAAATCCCGAAATAGACAAAACTCAGAAGTCATCTTGCTTCGAATTATCTTAAATAGTTACTCTTGGAAGAGAGAGAAAAAAAAAAAATTTGAAAACACATTTCACAGTAAGATTTGCCGAGTCTGGTCTGGGACAAAATCCCGAAATAAATAAAACTCAGATAATATTGAAATCCGTTTAAATCTCATCGCCGATGAAATATCCGACAGTGAAAGAATTTCGGCAAAGTCGGAATTTTGGCTTGTAAGGAAAAAAGAAATGCCGACTTAACCTGAATTTGCCGACTGGATGATATCGCTGGGGGGGTGAGACACCCCTCTCACCCCCCCGTTGAGGACGGGCCTGAATATATTTAGTGGGGTATGTAAATCAACTATGTCTTTCAAACAGTACCTCAATATAGAATCAAGTTAACAAGTCTTATATGCTACTGAATTGATATTTAATATTATTAGTGGTAGTTACGCCACATTACACTCCCCTTCCAGAATTTTGATCTGTAATACATTTTGATGAATGAATACCACGAGTCGATTAATGCTGTTTTATTTATTTATTAATAGATTTTTCTACTTATATTATTTATCCCATTATTATTTATTAGCCGGGAGAAACTTATTTACTTCACTGGATTTTTGACCGCAATTTTGTGTGCAAATCAACTGCTTGATGGGGACCATCTATCGATGTTGCTGAGTACAGTCATTAATGTGGGGAGTTTATTATGTCTTTTTTCACCTCTCAAAGGGTACCTCTATATAGAATCGAGTTAACAAGTGTTATATACATAGATGTACTATATAAGTCCTTGGTTATATACTACTGAATTGGTATTGATATTATTAGTGTAGTTATAACACATTTTCTTATTGCTTTAGGTACTAGTATTTTAAGAAATTTATTTCTAGTAAATACCTGGTATACAACACTAACAAAATATAAGCATTTGTTTCTTAAATTAATTAGTTTAATTATAAATTTATGTCGCAAATTATAATTCATTACTGCAATTAATAAAAGTTCTTATGATTCATGGGGCATTTAGTAAAAAAATATTTAATGTCATAAAATAAATTAAATATATCTTTATTTTGATTGGTAACAGGAACATGGGAAAGATATAAACGCATAACACGAGCAAAGTGAATAACATGAAAAATATAAAAAATAACATAACTTATTACTTTTATACTTTTCCAACGTAACCATGTGTAAAAAGATTAAAAAGCTTAGAGAAAATAACCTATTTTAATACTTATACACCTGCATAAAAGATTTTTATTTAAAATAAATAAACTTAAATGTTGAATTCTCTTCTTAAGTACTGGAAGTATAAAATAACTGCATCGCAACTTTAATAAAAAATAAAAATGTTTTGTTAAAAAACTACATACGGCTGATGTTTTAGGCATTTAGTTCTCTACACAGAATTTTTTTTTTAAAGGCTGTAAAATATGAAATAATCGTAGCTTTTAAGTAATAAATTTTTATATTTTCCAAAAACGCATGTTTTGCAAAAAGAAAAAAATGCTCTTAAAAATAGCAATTATTAAAAATAAATGATAAGAGCGAGAGCAATTTGTGTAGCAATTATTCTTTTTTGAAAAAAAGTTTTGAAGTTTTATAAAAAAAAGTTCCCATAACTAGATTTTCTTAAATTTTTTTCATTTTCATAAACTCGTCGCAATCGCTGATATATTCAAACTTTGATGACGGAAACGTTATTAAATCCACAAATCAAGAATTATAAGCAATTTACATTATAATTCTTATGAAATTGGATCTATATATCTCATTTACGTAATATTTTAAAATATCACTTTTGACTGTAAGTTCATATTCAATAATTGAAGTCAAATAAGTAGTTTGCATTTTACTTCTTATTAAAAAATTGAAATATTATTATAGCATATTTACTTACAATGAAATTAATCTAATTGTATTTCTTAAAATTTTTTTGAAAACCAGTCGCAATGGCTGATACAAAAAAATGTTGAACACGTGTGTGAATAAATCAACAAATGCATATTTGCAATGTATTCATAAACTATTAAAACATGAATTTGCATTCCCGATTGCAATACAAATTCCCGATTGCAATTTCACCAAAATTTTTTGTTAAATAATTATATAATCTGCATTATACTTTTTAATAAAATTTAGTAGCTTAAATAAAAATTAATAATTTTTTAATAAAAAGTATTGCATATATAAGAGCGAAATAACATCTCCGTTTTATATTTTTAAAAAAATCGAACAAAACTCTTTTTCCTAAGTTAATAAGAAATACTTTTCTATTTCACATTACAATTAAGTAAATTTTATTACCGAAAATAAATCTTCGCATTAAAAATTATTTATTAGTATTTTATTATATTTCAGTTAACTATATATAGAATGGGCATAAGTACTTACCATTATCATTTTCCATAGCATAACTTTCCATCCTTACAATTTTAAACACCTACTCACTTTCGTCTGAGTACACTAAACTATGTTTCTTTTCTTGAGGATCCTTGCACTCATAAGGCTAAACCCCGTACATTTCAGAGCAATTTATTCTTAAGTGCATATGTTGCCCATTCATCAATGTCGAATGCGAATTGTTCACTTCCTTGAATAACCACACCTTACTAACTCTCAAATGAATGGTTTCTTATCTACTTTTTCTATTGCTGCTTTCTAAAATAACAATACTTGCTTACTAGTAAATTCACATTTATACTGAATACTTTTGAGAAATGGACGCTGTAACTGAGGAGAATTTTTTTATAGCAAATTCTCTGAAAATAAATAATTATTTGACTGTGTAATCTGTTTTTAAAGCTTAAATGGGGAAAAAATTATTGATAGATATCAAAACTACTTAATTAAAAAATTATTTGCAATGAGTTGAATAAAACTACAGTTCCTGGCCAAATTATTTTACGCACTGAAGAGTCTATGTCAAATCTTAATTATGAGGTCATACTATACAGCTTTATTGCTTTTACATGACTGAAACCGGTTTGCACTTGTTTACGTTACTTGGTTGTTAACATTGTAATGCAATACGTTAAAAATAAATACAAATAGGAAGTACATAAAAAATTTCCCGAATAAAAACACATTACATGTATGTTCAAATGTAAAATTATTGCATATAAATACGTGCAAAAGAGATAATTTTTAAAAAAACTGCAGTGTGTCGAATAATTTGGTCGAATTATTATAACATACTAATATAATACCTGATATAATAAATATTTTATATAATATACCGTCTAAACTTATCTTATTTTATAATTTAATTAATTAATACACGAACATAAACAAGTGCAAACCAGTTTCAGTCGCATAAAAACAATCAAGATTATATAATATCACCAGATAATTATAATTTATCTTAGAATATTATAGTGCGTCTAGTAATTTAGCCAGAAACGGTAAGCAGCTTATAATTTGGCATTTGATACTATATAAAAGTTTAAGTAATATTTATATAGAAACCAAACTTATTAGCAAAATGAGAATAAAAAAAATGCAAGAATAGAAGATAAAAGGACGGAAAAGAACAGGATTAAATAGCTAATTATAATAAATTTTGCTTTATTTTATATTTTAACCTTATTAATGAGTGTAATATGATTGCTATTGTTCCAATTCAATAATCAATGATAAATAACGGTTAATTTTAATTATTTATGGCGATTATTCTAAGATAATTTTGAAGTTGAATTAATTAAAATTATATAATAGATAAATTTGTTTCTATTTAAATTATTTATAATAATTTAATGTTAATTATTAATTTCAGAATTTTTTTACTTTAAGTTTTGTCCAGTCGAAGTTATGTTCACACGAATCTTAGTCAGTGCGAGGTTTTGCGATCGCGAAGTTTTGTCCGGCGAAGTCTCGACCGTTAAAGTCTGACCAATTACTTTTACGAATCTGAATAATATTTGTTAAAATTAGCGAGAAAAACTTTCAAAATGCAAGAAACAGTTTCAGTCCCCTTTTCAAATAACTATTTAAAAAATAACGCATCTTTCATAAATAAATAAAAACATTTTTAATAAAACACCCCCTTAAGAAATACGTCGTGCTCAATATACCCCCCCCCCTTTTCTTCAATTCACAAGTCTGAATCATAATTTAAAAAAAACCATCCCCTCCGCAGAGGACCAAAATTGTGATGGCATGTCTTCGGATCATCCTTAGGGATGTTTCCCAGACCGTTGCCAATAGCCCATTGTGCAGCACTAGTGCGACGTAAATGAACAACAACCTTCCATTAAAAAAAATATTTCACAAAAATAAACGCTTTTATAAAACACCCCCTAAAAAAGAAATAATTTCCACTCAATATCCCCCTCCATCTTACCTCAATTAGCGAATCTGAATTATATATATTGAATTAGCGACAAAAATTTTCCTGATGCAGAGAATCTTCAACACCTTCACAAAAAAAAATCATATGTCGAAATTGTAGAATATATATATATTTAAAAGCAGAGGGGCGTCATCTATGGCTAAGAATATGACTTCTGCCACACACGTACAACACAGCCTGTTTTACAGAGAGGACACATTCATACGCCATCCTCAGATCATAATTTTGACCAGCATCGATCAGAGCACGATCAATCTCCGATCCAGTACCTCCCGAGGTATTGATTTGTTATGGAAACTTCTTGGAAGACTTCGTGCCGCCGACAGATTTAGCTTGCATTGGTCACCAATTTGCGGGCAGGAACTCACGATCTCTCGGGCATGGCCCCAACTGCCTACAAATCAGGCTATACAAGCCCACTGATTTGCATTTAAATACATTTAACGTTTCTTTTTCTTATATATCCTAAATTCAAGAGTTTTTTTTTCTTTAGGAGACCAAATTAAAGGATCAAAAACACGCAAAGATGTTAACACGGATTGTAATCTTTCTGTGATGTACAGTGCTCGAATGAAATAATAAACAAGCAAACGGACCACCCTGAATAACTTTTGATCTGATGATCAGATCTTTACGTTCTAAGACATAATCTGAATGGTTCAATTGGGGTTACCTCAAATATGCTAATAAGAGCAGACGACATTTTAAATTACAAAATCAGATACAAAACGTACTTTTTCTTAATAAAAATACTTTTTTAACGGATTCGGGTTTCTGAGCCCCAAAATATAGGAGTAACTGCTATCGAAAAATATGTTCCCAATAATTTGGTCAGGAGAGTAATCCAAAGTTTTGATTCTTAAAGCTAGTTTTAGTTTATTTGGTTTCGCCATATCTCGAAAACTTTTTAACCAAATTTAAAAAATTTTGCACACAATTATAAAATTTATTTATCCGAAGATAATTCTATGCAAACAATAACTTTTAGTAAATAGAAAAAATATTTTACTTATTAATAGTTGAAATATTTTGAGTTTAAAGGTACTTAGTGTTTTTACATGTTTAAAAGAATTTTACACGGCAAAATACAAAAATTTGTCAAGTAGTTCCTAAGAAATCGAATTCAAAAAAAAAAATTTTTTTTTTAAATCTTACCTTTACAAGTCATAATTATAAAAGCATGATAAACGCAACATGATTACTTAAATTTACCCTAAAAATAACTGCTTTTCCGATAACCATCTTTTTTAATAACCATCTTTCATAAATTAAATTCATGAGCTAATTTGTAAAGCACACTTCTAAAAATAGATCTATATTCAATAGTTAAATCCTTAAAATCTGTCAATCAAATGTAAAATTAAGATTATTTGATTGGATTAGACTTCATTCAGAAGAATTGTGAGATTGTTTGTAGCTATACACCTAACGTACTGAAAAACACTAAAACGGTTATGTGGATCTTTTATTAATGTATGTCAACATGCAACATAAATTTTTCTATTATATATACAATATATGATTACCTTCTATAGAATATGATACTGCTCCCACATGATTGGAACAAAATACCAGTCTTATAATGACTTAGAGCATTCTGTCCATGACCAATTAAAACAGAAAAATGAAAAGTAATTCTAGGCTCTGTACAGTACCCAAACACTATAAAGGGTAAATTATGGTTCCAGTCATTATCCTCTAAGAACACAGCATGAAAATTTAAAAACAGATTCCATCACTACTTGTTTGTATTAATAATTTAAAAAAACTTAACAAATGCAGAATATAGATTAAAAATATCACGACATAAGTCTATGTGCTTTGATACTTTTTATTTTTTGAATTTAGAATTGTAATGTAATATGTAATTGACACATTCAGATAATCATTAGTTAATTTTCCTCAAAGATAATTTAAATATTCAGAGTGTTTAGAGAAAACACCATATAAAAAATAATGTAGTCAACAACACCAATTTCTGATGTATTGAAAAGCAGAATTGAATTGATAACTCAAAATTAAATTAATATAAATTTTATTTTTAACAAATTCAAAAACAAAACAATAAATTATGTATAAGATAAACATACAATTTTAAACAAATCACAGACTTAATTTTTTTAAATACAATGCACCACAAACGTTTAAGCAGATATAAAATATTTCTATAAATTCTAAAATGATTCATATTTTTTTCCAATAATTTTACTGAATGTGTAATAAATTTATAGAAACAGATAAAACAGAAACAATACCTAAAACATTGAAAATAAAAATAATATTCACCTTTTGACCAGTTTTGACTGCACAAAAGTTTAGGTACAAATTACAATATTTATTCAACAAATAAAGTACGAAATTTTAATAATTGATTTCATAAACCATTTTTTATAATCAACTAAAACACAACAATTTCCCTTTAGGCAAAACTTTTTTGAGCTATCTGCGACAAAACACTCTAGCACTAATATCTTCCTGCAAGATACTTTTACAAATAACAAACATGCATGTTACAAATTTAAAAGAACAAAAGCGCTGTGTTTACAAAAAAAACTATATACAATTTTTTTAATTAAACATGAAATAATTTTTTATTCTAATATTATGGGTGATATTTTTGCATTTTTTAGGGGGAGGGAACGCATTAATTATTTCTTACTTCGCATTTTGTAAATAATTATCACAGTAAAAAAATTAATAATTTAAAATCACGAAATCCGCAGAAGTAATTTCGTGAATCGGGCTTCTCATAAAAGGGTCTCTCACATGCGTGTTTTGTTTCGAGATTAGGTTGTTGTAATAAATATTGAATAAAAAATATCAGATTTAAAAACTATGGAGAAATCAATAGCAAATAACTGCCGAAAATTCAATATAATTATTGCCTTAAAAAGAAAATACTCAAATGCATGATTGGGATTTTCCATACTCTTTGAAATGTATAGGGAAATTTAAAATCCATGTGAAAATCAATATTAATAACTGCGAAAAATACAATCGGAAAATTACATCGATTTACGACACTACCAGCGTAAATTGAGCGTGTCAAAAAGTTATTATCTAAATACACAATTCAAATATTACGTGCAAATTTCTGTAGGATAGAAAAGAAATTTTTTTTAAACTTTTCAAAAGAAAAATCTTTCTGCATGAACTCTGCAATGTTCTGCGATTGATACAATTTTACGAAGCCAATTTCATGAAATCGAAATTAACAAACGAAATTAATGCTAAAGACTAATATTAACATTTTAATTCAATGGTAAGGAATGTACTGAACAAAATTAATGCTAAAGACTAATATTAACATTTTAATTCAATGGTAAGGAATGTACTGAACAAAATTAATGCTAAAGACTAATATTAACATCTTAATTCAATGGTAAGGAATGTACTGTCGTATGGGTCAGAAAAATGGTAACTAACAAAACTTCAGAGAATAAAACTAAATAGTTGGTGAAACAGATGTTTGAGAAATATTCTAAAAATATTCTGGCCTCAGACCATATCAAATTCAGAACTCTACAGTAAAACCAGGCAAGAACCAATCACCATCAGTATAAAAAGATAAAGATGGAAATGGATAGATAATGTATTGAGAATGCCTCCTAGAAGAATACCATCAGTGGTCTTAACATGGGCACCAGAAGGCACACAAAAAAGAGGCAGACTCTTGCTAACATGAAGAAAGAGGCAGGATGAACTAGCTGATCCGAGGAGAGATCTTGTGCAAAAGACCGAGTGAGCTGGCACAAGAAGATAAAGGCCTTAAGTGATACCCGGCACGAAGTACGATATATTAAGTAAAAGAACGTAATAAAACTGAATTTACATGAAACCAAAACTTCCTTTCGTCCTATTGCAACAAAAGAAGTTGTAAATAGTTACCAAATATTTAACTTTCATTTCATTTGTTGTTAGAAGCAAATTCTGCAATCTCATTAAGGACTCATATAAAAAGATATAAAATATTTCGAAAAAAAAACCTAGAAAGGCTAGGCATTTTCAAACCCTAACTTCAGGACTACGAATCCCAGGTTGGGAATCTCTGGAATAGGTTTGCAGCTCGAAGAATTTTTGAATAAAATAATCAGTTTTACAAACATATTTACCCAATGCAATAGCAAGCTTAAAACTATAGATAGTACAAAATTTTAAGAGTTTTTCAGAATACAACTAAAAAGAGCTCTGCCATGTTTTTTAGAATCCCCACAAGAAATAATAAGAAAAGACTAAGACTTCATAACCTTTAATAATAAAGGTTCTCACATATCATTTCTTCATTATGAGAGCCTCAAATTCATTTTTTTTTCAGTGGTACTGAATTAATGCAGTAACTTTTCAAGTTAATAGAAATTTTATAAGACTATTACAAAACTGATGACATGAAAATTCAACCGTTAGATCTTTTATATATCTGTCTAAAGTATTTATATATAGAGACAGTCAAAATTTCTTAATTTCTAATTCATGAATTAAACTATTTTAAATAATAATTTTAATTTCTAATTAAAATTATTATTCAAAATATTAATAAATTATCTTTTTTACTAGTAAGAAAAATATTTCAGGAAACTATGGAAATTCTATAGCATTTAAAGTATGATACCGCATGAATTCAAATGTGTAACATACACAAGCACAAATTAAATATAAAAAATTAAACATAAGAAATTAAACATAATTTAAAAAATATCAATTAAAGGTAATCAAAATTAAAGAATTTTCAGTAATTGTGTTAATTTTTTGAGCATAAAACTTTTAGATTTGGCAGAAAAGTTCAATTCAATAGAATTTCTAAATGAGAAGAGTACAAAGAAGAAAATTTTTCAAGTTTATGAAAAGAAGGGAGCGAAATCTAACGTTATGCCTTTTTTAAGTCAGCTAATAATATTTGTACTTTGAAGGATGAAATACTAAATTATAAATGCGGTTTTTTGTTCTATAACAAAAGCAGGAGTCTAATTTTAGCAGTTAAAACTCCTTTAGAGAATCTTCTTTAATTATTTTAAGATTTAATATAATGTATAAATGTTACTTTTGGGATGTTTGCATAAAGTATTTATAATTTTCATTAAATGTGTGTAACTAATGCAATTCTATGTTTTAGACAATCTAAATTTTTTTTATAAAGCCTTAAGCTTTAAATTCTCCAAGTTCAACTATGACAAAAACAGATCTTAAAACAAACAAACTTAACCATCGAAACTTAAAACATCAAACAAACTTGACTTTAAATCACTAATAATCACTGTTGAAACAGTGACCCACTATGGATCACTGTTTCAAAAAAATTAAAAAACAATTTCAGATGTATGAAATATAAATATTAAATGTATGTATGAAATATAGGTATTGTCTGTGTTAATGCTTATAAAGGGATTTATGTTTAAGTCTAGTAACTTCTTTGAATAACACGCCAAAAATGAAACATTTTCACAAATGGAAAAATAACATCTATTGCTGGGGTTCTTTCTTTTATTCTTTAATAGAGACCTGTCAGTTATTTTTATTTCTTCTCCATACCTAGTTTCGATCGAGTTATCGGTAAATCTCAGGAAATGGAGAAATAATTGGCATCATTAGAGACAAAGCTTGAGCGGCAAAGCGAAATAGTTACTCTCTTAGTCATTATCATCTTCAATTCTTCCTAACGACTTGAAACCACAAATGGAAATTTCGGGGGGGAAAAGTTTTAGTTGGTAGTTAACAGGAAGTGAAGTGTGTTCTTAAATGATTTTTAAAGATGATTTGAAAAGCAAAATAAATTCTTAATAGATTAAGAAAAAGAAAGTTTCCTTTAAATTACTAGTACTTTCTTGATGATTCCAGCATTAAATTTCTAGAAGAGTTCATTAATTTATGTGTAAAGCACTTACTTTACCCAACGTAATTTAAAACGCTTTAACATTATGAATTAAATTAATTAGCTGCTTAATGTATTAAACAAATTTGACTTTAAATCTCTAAGAATATACTTCGCGTACCTAAAAAATACATTATATGGAGGGCATACATATCATATACCTTAGATGGTTTGTGCATTCTTGAAAAATCATTAAAAGAAAGGGTATTTAATAATTTAAATTATAAATAATGATAAAAATTTAAAAGTATGTCATGATCATGTTTTTTACATTATTAATTAAGTTAATTAACTGCTTAATGTATTAAACAAATTAGACTTTAAATCGCTAATAATATACTTCTTTATTTTATTGAAGATATTTAACATAGTTGCAGTTGATCAAGACACAACAGTTTTTATTAATTAATTTTGTTATCAAGAGTATTTAGATGATTGACTGTTGAGATAGATATTACAAAGAAAATTTTGCGTATCTTAAAAATACATTATATGGAGGGTATACATATTAGACAGTTATATACCTTAGATGGTTTGTACACTCTTGAAAAATTATTAAAAGAATGGGTATTTAATAATTTAAATTATAAATAATGATAAAAATTAAAAAATATGTCATGATCATGTCGTTTACATTATTAATTAAATTAATTAGCTGCTTAATGTATTAAACAAATTTGACTTCAAATCACTAATAATATACTTCTTTATTTTATTGAAGATATTTAACATGGATGCGGTTGATCAAGACACAGCAGTTTTTATTAATTATTTTTGTTATCAAGAGTAATTTGATGACAGACTGTTGAGATAGATATTGCAAAGAAAATTTTGCGTATCTTAAAAATACATTATATGGAGGGCATACATATTAGACAGTTATATACCGTAGATCGGTGTTTCCCAACCTTTTTATCACAGTGGACCAGTCAACGTTTGATAATTTTGCGGCGGCCAGCTGGGAGGGGGGGACGTTGATTGATTGTTTATATTTTAGATTATTTAGATTTATTAATTTTAATTTAATTATGCTTTCTTTATGATATTTACAGTTATGATAATTCATTTTTTTTAAACTAATTGAAAGAGAAATTAGTTGTGGTGTTTTTCTTTCTTTATTTTAACTTTTTAAAACATTAAAAAATTTATGTCACTACCTTCGGGGGCCTCTTTCTTTAAATAAATAAAATTTTAATGAACACAAACATTTTTAATTTGGGGTATAAACTTAGGAATTTAAATTCAGTTTCAAGGAAATGGGCTGCCCGGGTCCATTTGATCCACTGACCGGGGGTTAGGGAACACTGCCTTAGATGGTTCGTGCATCCTTGAAACATCATTAAAAGAAAGTGTATTTTATAATTTAATTATAATAATTATAAATTATTAAATTAAAAATAATGACAAAAGTTAAAAAATATGTCGAAAGATGGTCATACAAGAAAAGCATAAGAATTGTAATGCCTTTTTTGTTTTTAAATTAAGCAATAAAATAAAAATAAAGCGTTAAACTCCTTCAAATATGAAAAATAAATAAATGATATAGTGCCGGGAAAAAGCTAAAACAAATGCCGTTTCTTATAATAAAAATAATGGCGTACACAACCAGCTGAATATCCTATTTTTAATAAAGAACAAAGTGCCTTAGTTTCTCTTCAAAAAAGGAAGGAAAAAAAATACCGATTCAGATAATATCCTAAAAATATCAATTGTGACTTTTAGAAAAATACTCGATACAGCCTTTTTTGATCTCCTTTTTTTATGGGCAAAAAATCGAAGCAGTGTCAATACTTAAGATGTCAGAATTTTTTTCGTAGAGGAAGGAAATCTTTTATTCTTTTGTAAACTAAAGAAAAAAAATCTATTATAGGTGTCATATAATAGAACAATTAAGCTGCCAGTTAAATTTATGTTTGCTTTCTTTGATCATTTTAGTTTCTTATAAAATGTAATACCTTTTGGAGATGGATATTTTCTTTCAGGATTTGCATTTCATTCGACAAAACACATCCTACATTGTAAAGATTTGTATCATGCAGAAATTAAATCAACTGCTTAAAACCAAAAAATCTCATTTCTGTTCAAAATATATCAAAATATTATATCATATATGTTCAAAATAATATTCTGTAACATTGTTCAATTTTGCTACAAACTTAATATGCAACCATAGATGGTTTCTTAAAGAAGTCTTTTAAGAATTAACTTTCGATCTTCTGCAATTATTTTTGGCACAAGAGCTTCCGTAGTTTTTCGTATATTTCTCTAATTCGTATCTACGCCGATCCCCTACTTCAATCATAAAAATAAGTTAACTAAAATCTTAAAAAATAAATTAACTAATCATCTTATGTACAAAAAAGTTTTCTAAAGACATGTTATCGGACCTAATGATTCAATTTTATCCAGGACATTTCACTTAACTTAATTTTCGCACCTTACATTCGTGTTGAAACTTCATTTAATTTTTTAGTTGTTTTCTCCCTTTTACCTGTTCCATAAATGTTCCAATATACTCTCCATGAATAGAATAAGAATCTCAATCTAACGTGATTTTCCCTATTCTCCACACTTTTCCCTTTTCCGTCACCATGGTAACAGAAAAGTCCTCGGTAGTCCGCTTCAGAAAGAAGTGGGAAGATACAGGCGTGGGGGAAAAGCTAGTTTTGAAGATATAGGTAACAGAGAGGGGAAAAGTGTGGAGAATGTTAGATTCGTGTAACCTTCAGACGCCTATTCTATTTACAAACAGTATATTAAACGATATCGATTAAATCATATTTAAATGTAATCGATGCAACTCTTTTTGCTCATGTTTCAAATTTTCAATCTTATACATATTGGACTTGTTTTTTTTATCTATTTTGTTAAGATTAAAATGTTCTGTGTTGCAAGATTAATTAACAATGAGATAAATGCAAGATTGGGCCTTTTATACACTGAAATCTACAGTATTAAAATGTGAAGGATGTATGATAATGACCGATGCCATGATATAATTTTTTAAAATCTTTTTAAAAAATGAAGTTAAAAATATTTACATTATTTACGTTAGTAATTTAGCATTTCAGTGAAAAAGCAAAAAACTTTTTTAAAACTGAAGGGGCAGGCAGCAGAAGAAAATATCAACTTAGTATAAATAAATATGAACTATGTACTACTTTATTCATTTAGGTGTTTTTCATACATAGACGTTTCTCGTGACTGAACATCAATACATTAGGGAGTTAACTACGCCCATGCACCAAAAGTTAGATGCCTTGACGAAGCAGCCCCTCCCAACATCAGAGCCGAGTAAAGCGAACCATCAGGTACAAGGCCTCGAGTCACGCTCGACTAAAAGTACCACAATAACGGCAGACGAGACCTGTGAGCACACAAGTGCCAAATCCAAACTCCCAGGGCGAAAGCGCCAAATTTATTGCAGGAGTGGCCAAAACATAGCCGTTAGCAGCGAGTCCCAATGGCAATAGCATCATGTAATCAAGTATAACATAAATACTGTAAACTTGATTACACGATTCTCTGGTTCAAGTTGAACTGTTATATAATTCAATTTAACACCTAATTAAGATAGAAGAAAATTTTCATCTTTTTAAGGTTGAACGAAATCTTCTGAGAGTGTACATAATTTTTTTTTTAAAATTCATCTTCCCTTATACATTAATTTGAGTAAATAATTCCACGCACCTTTTCTTACGCATGTTAAAAGATTTTAATTTCCTTAAAGCTTATAAAAATAAACTTTATTTTAAAGACAAATAACGATGCTAATAAAAGCAGTATATTTAAAAACCATTTTATTCTTTTAAAATAAAAATAAAAATGTACAATTTTGAAAAGAAACCTAAAACTAATTCTAATTAGATGAGATAAGTTTAGCATAAAGTAGTGCTTTCTTTTAAGTGTCACAGAGCTTTTATATGTTGAAGCTATAAAATCCTGATTTAAAGAAATATGGTTTTCCAAAATAAAGTAAAAACTTCTAGAATCAACTGTTTACCGCTAAAAAAAGGGAATCAAGTTTTAAATATTTCTTTTGAAATCATTTTTTCATTCCGCCTTTGATTTTGAGCAACTAAATGAGATAAAAGGGATTAAAATGTTTATTTTGCTTTCGGCGTTTCTTTAGTAATGAAAGAAAAAAATATATTTGATTTTGAGCGGAAGTGAGTTCTAAAAGATGCATAAATAAATTTTTTAACGAATCGGTAGGTAGCATATTTTTAGAGAATATTAAGAGTTATTTTTCATTATGCATTATGTTAAAAAAAATTAAGGGAATCAGAAGAAATAAAAAATATAATTTACTGAAACGAAGCATTTTGAAATAGATAATTATCTATTTTAACATAATACCTTAAGAGAAATTACGTCGAACGAAAGCTAATTTCCTTTGTATTTAATTATATATTTCAGCTCGAATCATAACCCAAATGGTTAAAAACATTTTGAAACAAAAAAGAAAAATTAATCTTATTGAATGAAACTTGTAAAAATATTGGTGATTGTGTGAAAAATGTGATGTTTGTTAAACATGTTTTAAGTTATAAAATTTATTGATGTTGGTTAGCAACATAACTTGATGGACAGACTCATGGTTAGAGCCGTAATGGCTCAGGGGATAGAGCGTTCGCCTTCCAATAAGGTGACTCGGTCTTGAATTTCAGCCATGGCTAGTCGATACGAATTCCGCATCCGGCTTTCACCGACCACGGTGCTGACATGAAGTATCCTCAGAGGTAGACGGATCATGAGTTAGAGTCCCCTTACCGTCAGGCTAACCGTGGTAGGCTCCATGTTGCGCTAATGCGGGTAGGTGCCATCAAAAATTCCTCCACGAAGGCAAATTTCTCCCAATACTTGATCCAGAAGTTCCCTTGTCTTCTGGATTAGGTTGAAAATTAGAAGGCTACGGAGTTGAACATTATAGTATAGACATAAACCAAAATAATCTCAAATCTTGTGTCGGCTGTTCAACGACGGTTATAAAATAAAATTAAAAAAAAAATCATAGTTCAAAACATCTTGAAATAAAAAGGAAACTTTCTTTACATGAACTAGCAAAAATATAGGCAGTTGATAAAAAAATGTGTTTTTTGTAAAATATATTTTAAGTTTCATAAGTAAATGATGTAGGTTATTAACGTAACGTGATGGTCATACTCATGGTTACATAAGCGGACAGTTAACAAATATTTCTGAGTATATAAGAAGTCAATCTAATGTTCTAATTCATTAAAACTAGTAAAAATATTTGCGATTGTTTCAAAACTATTTTTTTTAGTTCGGTTTGTATAAAATTCATGCAAAACTAACACAACATGATTGACTGAGTTATGAATAGATAGTTGGAAGGGTTTACAAGATTTTTACCAAACCGACTGTCACAATTTTGTTGTATTGCTAGAATTACTTTTTTTTTTTTAACAAATCTTTTTATATTAGTATATTTTCTAAAACTATTTACTCTTAATTTCATGGCAGTTTTAATTTATTCTATGCAAATTTTGCAAAGTGATTCTTTTTAATTTAGTGATCTATCTCAATTTAAACGCAAACACGATGAATATAATTTTTTGTCTTAAAATTTCACTTCTACTTTGGGAATGGATTTTAGCCAAGTAGTTCCAGTACCAAATACTTCATTATTAAAACATTGTTCCAATTATTTTAAATTAAAAACCATAAGTCTATTTCAGGGAGTCTAAATATTGCGTAATGTTATTTGTATTTTACCTTACATGGTAAACGGAATTGAGCATGATATGTAATAACTCTAGAATGAGCCGGCTGTTCAACGCCGATATGAAATAAAAATAATTAGTTCGAGACCGTCGTGGGAAAAACGAAATAGTTTTTAATACAATTAACTTAACCTGAGTCGTGGAGACTTAGTAAATAGCTCACTCCCAATTGAGGTGACTCAGCTTCGAATCCCAGGGGTGGCTGATTGATACGAATTCTGCTCCCGGCTCGCACCGACCACAGTGTTGACGTCGAATGTTCTTAGTGGCAGACGCATCATGGTTCTGAATTCCCGTGCAGTCGGGCTGACCGTGGGATATTTTCGTGTTCTGTCTCCCCCTGGAACGTAAATGTGGGTTAGTTCCATTTAATAGAACTCCACGAAGGTTGTTTTATCGCAATGCTTGATATAGGCCTCGATGCTTAAGAGTTAGATGGCCCGACCTGAAATATGCTAATTACTTAGTGCAGACAATATTTTGTACTACGAAATCATACACAAAAAGCGGACTTTCTCTGAATAATACCCTTATATCTGATTTTGTTTTTAATGCCTTTAGTACTCATAAAATGTTTAAAAGTACTAGTTGGTGCTTCAGTTATTCAATATGGAATTCTTCGAATACTGTAAGTAAATTCTCATTAAAATTATTATTAGTTGTTCTAAGTTACGTATTTAATAACAGTAAAATTCCGTTATAACGACATTTAAAAAAAACTTGAAATTGTCATCATAAGCAAATATACTTATTCATCATGTTAAAAATAGAATTTAAAAAGATTTTTAAAAAACATAAATAGAGCACTTTTTATTTTATTTTGAGCAACTATATTTTGATCTAAGATGAATGAACTAATAACATACATTTTTATGCAAATATAACCGTCGTTGAACAGCGGATCCAATTTTGAATTTACGACTCTGGAGCCTTTGTAATTTCGAACCCAATCTAGAAGACAAAGGAACTCCAGGATCAAGTATTGGGAGACGTTTTGACTTCGTGAAGGACATTTTGATGAAACTAACCCGCATTTGCCTTACATGGACAGGAAAACCACAAAAACACCCCACGGTTAGTCTGACGACAAAGAATCGAACTCTAACCCACGATCCGTTTGCCACTGAGGATAATTTACGTCAGCGCTGTGGTCGGTGCGAACCGAGTGCGGAATTCATATCGACTTGCCATTGCTGGAAACCCGGAGCATCTCATTGAGAAGTGAGCGCTCAATCGCCTGAGCCACCACTGCTTCAAGTAATACACAACCGAATGTGTTACGCAGTCGACCGAATTTATAATACGTCGTCAAAATACTAATATTTAAAATGCAAAAGGTGTCTTTTATAACGAGTTAATAATTTTCTGGTATTAAGATAAAATTTTGTGGACTGCCCTTATTCGCTAATTGAAAACTTATAATTTAAATGAACTTTCACTGTCAAAATTTATTGGATTACATTTTATTTTCTTCTTTCAGAAACTTATCAAGTTTTGAAAACCTTTGATTTAAATGTTCCTGTCATAGACATTTCTTTCTTTCACTAAGTAAGCAACTAAATAATTCATTCAGCAATCTGTAGACAAAGTTATCTTGTCTACTCTAGATATGCATTTTAATCGTTTTCATTTCTAGTCAACCCTTTCATACATAAAGTTATTACCATGAAGTCAATATTTAATAGATTCGAGTGAAAATCTTTCTCACTGTATGAATGGAAATCTAGAGATCTGAAGTAAACCAATTGAGAGTTTACACAATTGCTAAAACCACGTGTTTTATTTACAAAATACAAATTTATACTGCCATCTAGTTACTACTTTTAGAATTATACCAATCAATATATATGTCTGCTCAATAAAGGTACGAAAAATTTAATACGAAATTTAACAAGTGAATATAAATCACAATAATAACAACGTATTTGATTTGTATATAGGGGAGAGTCGCGTAGCCCCGCCCGCAGTCAATTTCGTATGTATAGAGTATTTTTTCAAGTCAGTGGGCCATCTTACATTAATTGTTGTATTAAAAAAAGATTATTTTCAAAGTTTCAAGTATTTATGCGGCTGTTAAGATGGTAAACAATAGTTTTGAATATATGTTGAATACAGTAGTCATGAAATTAAGAAAAATTGGTTGAATGTTTCGATTAAACTTCATTTTAATACTAAAAAAATTATTTTTTCTATACATACAGCATTAAAGTGCGTAGTCTTAAGTTTACTTTGCACGAAGAAAGAAGTTCATATGTGAAAAATTGCTCGAGTAATTATAAATTTACAAAAAAATTGGATTTCGGGTAGTCCCGCTCACATGTATGTCGGGTATCACCGCCCAATTTTATTTCGTCGATATAAGTACGGTTGCAGAGATTATCATTTTATTGCTTCAAATTTGAATGTTATATAAATTTTTAGCAGCAAATATTGTCGTTATTAAATGATTGTTATTAAATGATAGAATTCACTAAAATTATATAAATATGTAATAAATAAAATAATTTTGTGATAAAAAGGATAAATGAGGTTTATCTATTGTCAATACATTGGTAACTTTCATTTACACCTGAAAAAACAGTCAAAAAACATAATTTTTGTAACTGGGCTGGGCTACCCGACACATTTTGAAAAGAGCTGAAAAACATGTTTTTTTAAATTTCTATTTTTTTAAGTTAAACTATTCTTTTTTTTTTTGGTTTATTCTTTTTGCATTATTTAATTAGATGGTAAAACAATAGAAACATGCAAAAATATTGATTATTACTCAATATTATACAGAAATATAAGCAATACTCCTTAAGTGGGCGGGGCTACCCGACTCTACCCTACTGTTTTTCTTTTTCTTTTAAATTTCACATTTATTTATTATACTTTCACTTGTTAATCTAATAAAAGTTCAAGGCAGCTATAAGCGGAAAATTTCAGCCCGAAAAATTGAATAGATAAAAATAATATACCGTAAAATAGGATAACTTTTTTTTTAACATCTCATTTAAATTACAATGCAGATCACTGTACTAAACATCTTGGCACTTGCGGCTTTTTTCCCATTCAACTTTAACTTGAACGTGGTGGTTTTTCGATGATGTAGTGGAAAGCAAATGAAGTAAAAGAGTATTCATGTGGATAGATGATCATTGAGTTCTGACAGTGTAGTTATATGCAGTAGTACCCATCTATGTTTGGGTAACTTTGGAATACATAATTTAAAGCTTTATTGAAATCAACTAAAACATTATTCTAGCACACGGAATAGATTTCGTGATTACGAATGGAAACATAAATTTTTTAAGATTACTCTAAAAGTTTAACTATGCAATTCACTTAAATACTTTAGAAGAAAAATCTTTTTTTGAAAAAGTGTTAGATTTTTCTTTTTTATATAGTTATGAATAATTCTATTATTATTGTTATTATTTGCATTTTTTATTAATTCTATTATTAATTTTATAAGTATTATTAATTCGATTATCATTACTAATTGCATTACTATTATTTAAAATTTCACGCTAAAATCAGACTCAATCAAAGTTATTAGAAATTTTGATTGGAAGTAGAATCTTTATTTTAATTTGATTTTTCTTGTACCAGACAAAATCAGACAATTCGACGATATCCAATAAATTGCCATTTTTGGAATTAACTAAAACTAGTGTTCTCCGCTCTCATTGGTATCTGTACTCTTCCTCCCAGAGTAGCATTAGCATACATCCCAGTTTGTTGAAATACTGAAAAACAACATAGTGCAGCACTACGTATATTCTTTGTGTTCCATCATTGAATCAGGCTATTTCTTTTACTGGTATTGCAAAGTGAAAAAAAATTGTCCACATCATTCTTGATAATTACTACCTTCATTACAAGTCGACAAAGTTAAAATACTATTAATCAACACATTCTGGAAGTTGTTAAAGTATTATGAACCTCCTGAATGTTTTGGAAACATTATCAGATGTAAAAATTACATTACATGACCAACACCCTTCAAGATATGCAAACATTTTAAACGTTAAGGTAAAAATACGAGGGTTGCTATTTATATTTCTGACCTTGGCAACAGTAAGTGTTGCTAGGCGACCGCAGACGATTTTAATCGAAAGTTTGATATTTTTAAACATAAATTCAGCAGACGATTTACCATTATAGCTTCATTTGTGTTGTTGACAGTAAATTGAAAAGTTCTTCTCTTTCAAAAAATGGAATTGAATCGTGAACATTTTCGTGCCATTATTTTTCATAACTTTCGACGTAGATTGTCACGACAAGAGTGCTTCGATGAACTTAATTTTTTATTCAGCGATAAAGCGCTATCCTACAGCACTGTAAAAAATTGGTATAACGAATTTAATCGTGGTCGATGTTCGATCCAGGACGAATCCCGTGCAGGTCGTCCAAAATCCATTGTTGTGCCAGAAAAGATGGATGCTGTGCGTGAACTGATAAAGCAAGATCGTCATGTGACATACCGTGAGATAGAGGCGTCTTTGGACATTAGTATGACTAGCATCAATAAAATATTGCATGAACATTTGAGCGTAAAAAAAAATTTGTTCGCGTTGGATCCCGCATAATCTGACAAACGCTCAAAAAAAGCCTCGTGTCGATTGGTGCAAGGAAACGTTGGATAAATACGTTCAAGGTACATCAAAGACTGTGTATAACATCTACACAGGTGACGAATCATGGATCTATGCATATGATCCGGAAACAAAACAGCAATCAACTGTATGGGTCTTCCAAGACGAGGCAAAACCAACAAAAGTTGTTCGAGGAAGAAGCACATAGAAACAAATGATTGCCTGTTTCTTCGGCATTAACGGTCATGTGGCAACAGTAGCGTTAGGCTGAGAGCAGGCTGCTTTTGCTTTCCTCAGTGAAATAGATATCCCACAATTACAAATTGATTATTTGTTAGCTACAAATCGTTTGTGGTCGCCCCCTTTTACATGGTGGACACTAGAGGAAGGGGGTTTGAACGGCGAGAGGACCACTCGTCTGGTCAGCAGATGGGGAGATAAGGAGTGATAGATTTAATGACCCCGTCCGAGGAGTCCGTCGAGGCACACGTAGGCACAAGACATTTTACACGCAGAAAGGTAGACCCCCTGGCCGGTTGTGGTCAATGGCACGTGGCATCCATGTCTAATTGGTTGATATCCATGTCTAATGAGGGAGGGCTTTCCTTCAACTTTGCGAGGTTGCTCTCTCCGTTAGAGCAACGCAGGACGGTCAATTCTGAATGGTACACGACCATTTGTTTGCCAGAAGTCATCGGAGAAATTCGAAAAAGGCAGAAGAACAAGGTCGACCTGAACTGCGCAAAATTTTCTACCCCCTTCAATCAGTGACATCAATTATCGAACTCTCCTCCTTACCAAAATTCGTCACGGGAGGGGAAAGAAAGTAGGAAGTTCATTTCAAAGGGACTTAAAAGGGTAGCTACAAAATTGGCTGTTTTTCGCCAAAAGATATTCTTTCTCAACATTCTCTCCTTCCTTTCTTTTTTTCTTTCTTAATTCATCCGATTCCTTACGAAAGTATGATATTGATAGAATCTTATTTTCATAATTTAGAATCAAAGTTTTTTTTTTACAAGCACATATAATAAATAAGTAATAAATAAATAAATATTATATTGAGAAATGTTAAATAAATCTGTTTAAATGGGGCAGAATTGGACAGATTTATATTAAGATCTTTCTTTATGTCAGAATAGCTGATAAGTTTTGGTTTAATTAGAAGACATATTAAAAATGTGAACCTCTAAATATTATTTTTCAATTTTGAGGATTTCTCCAAAGTGGTTTGCGCCTATTTACTCTAAAACAAGTTTATGGTGAAAGTATTTTTAACAGTTTTTCATTGTAAAGCATGCATTTTAGAATGTATAAAAATGCGTAATTTTTAATGGACAAACACTAAGATTGAAATTATTAAAATGGTATCTTTGCCACATACGATATCATCATCTTTTTAAAATGTAAAAATATTAAAAAAAAATTTTTTTGTTAATTCTTATTTATTTATTTTATTTGCTTATTTATTATTTTTTATAAGATTTCATCCTCGAATGAGTGAATTTTATTAATAAATGCAGAGAATATTTGGTTTATAATAATTTGTTCTAAAAGCGAGATAAAACATATTAAAATAGTACTAAAATTGTTTAAGACGGTTCCAAATTTATCGTACTTGTCATGTTTGTGTGCCGTTTTGAAACTTAAATTATCATCTTCACTGTTACATAGAATATCTTTCGTTATGTTAGGAATATTGCATCTTAGTTCAGAATTTTTTGATTTTAAGATCAAAAGTTATTCAGAATAAAACGTTCTGTACATCTTTTTATTTTATAAATTTATTCCTGGGCAAAGATAATGGAATTTCTTAATGAAAAAAAAATTAAAAGACATTAAAGAATAATAGCCATAATGCCGTTAACAAGTCAGTTCTACTCTTCCAAGGGCTAATAGAAAAATACCTTAGAGGCGATTTAAAAATAGACTCTCTTCATTAAATTTGAAAATTATCATTATCCAAACCTAACACAATCATTGACTAACATTGATCACTTACATTAAGTTTTGCTTTAATGGTTTCGTTGGATTACAATGATTCTTCGTAACTTTTATTAGCGAACATTGAATGGAATTCAGACATGTGAGTTTAACGAAATTTAATTCAAAGAAAGTTTTTGGTATTTATTTATAACGCTTTCTCTCCTTTATTTTAAATTCTTAAAAATCAAATGAAATGTTTAATATTGAAATGAAAATTTAAATTATATATATATATATATATATATATATATATAAAATTTAAATTGCGAAAAATATAATTTATAAATGAAAAGACAAAACAAAATGAAAATTACTTTTCATTGATAGAAATATAATTTAAAATCAATGTGCATACAAATAAAATGTATTTTAGGACAATTAACTAGATTAATAAAGAAGAAAATAAAATTATTTTCAGTCAAAAATTTAAGTGATATTAAATAAAAATTTTATTTAATGACAGTTAAGTATTTTTGATGAAAATTCTGATTCTGAAAACTGATGTGTAGTGCTTTGATAATTTTGAAAATGAATACTAAATAATATCCAAATAACATTTATTAAGGAAAAAAAGAGAGATAATAAGAGATAACAAAAATATATACAAAATAAATACAGACATGTAAAAGCAAATAATATATACAAATCCTAGTAAAAACGTAAAAACAAACATATTGACATATTTGTATTCGTGACTATTTTGGCAAAGTTGTTTTTTTAACATAACTATTCTTACTTTTTGAAGAAACAAAAAACGAATAAATAATATTTCAAAAATATAAAAAAATACAATATATATATAAGTTTTCAAGTTACAATTATAATATGAAATAGCAATGGCATTATAGAAATTAAATAATTTACTGATTTTAAAATGATTCACAAAATTGTTAAAACTTTATCTTCTTCAAAAAATTCAAATAATTAATATTTATTAAAAAAATATCTATTTTGTTTTTAAGGCAAATGCTTCAATTCAAGTAGAATCAATAGAACCTTAGTTTATTACTTTAATATATTATAACTACTTTTGTTCAAATTTTTCTTCAATTTTTTTTTTTAACTTTAATATATTTTAACTATTGTTGTTCAAATTTTTCTTTAAATTGTTTTTGTTTTATATGACACTGCATTTAAAAAATCAAAATATCCTATTTTTCCATTTTTAAACTCGGCAATTTTTTCGTTAATAAACAGTTCTTTTTTTGTTATTTTTCGAGGTCCACTAGCCTCGGCGGTGTTTATTCTAATATAGGTATCACTTTGTATTAAATTAAGGTTTTTGACAAAAATAAAGATGTTAGGGTTTGTTGCTCCAAAAAATGAACTAAACCTGCTGTGAAAACTCTCAAAAGAATTAGTTGTCCGCCACAGATCAGAAGAGTCAGCTGCCCACGTGGAAGGAGGATACGGCGTGTTTTCATCTACGTCGATCGTCGATGTAGTTTTTTGCTAAATAATCAGCAAATTCCATCGCTTCTGAAATCTGATTCCCAATTAATAAAAAAAATGCCACTTCGACATCTTCTGGGCTTAAATATGCAAGACCAAAACAATAGCGCAACCATCTTCCAGTCGGAGAATCTCGCTCTTTGTAGTGCCTACTAAGACCTAATTGTTGTATTTTTCTCCACCTGAAAAAGATCACTCTTGTAGTATTATGAATTTGAAATAAATAATAAACAAATAAAAAAAGTGCAATGTTAAAAAATGCAAATACAAATTAAAGAGCATGCACTAAATTATTTTTAAGTAGATGTTTTAAACTTAATACTACATTGAAATAATAATAATTCATTTTAAAAGTGTTAATGTGTGCTAAATATGAAAGAGGGACAAGTGTTTATTATGATTTTTGCAATTTGTAGCTCATTAAAATTAAACAGTTCAACAAATCAGTTTTTTTAAGACTTAAAATGTTACTTAGGGTTTGTTGTGCACTCCAATTTGTCATATATATCATAACGATATTTCATTTTCATTGCTTATTTTATCGAGGAATGTAATTTTTCTACGATTTTTGGGATATTTGTATTATTTATTTATTTAAAAAAAAAGCAAGAAATCTACCTCTGGTTTTTTCAACAAAGTCATAAGTAAACTGGGTGGTGAAAATCAGAGTAAAAGCTTATAACTATTTGTTTAATTAACTTCTTTATGCCATAGATTGTGCTTTAGCTTCTGCACTTAGTATTTTCACTTAAAAATTACTGGAATATACTAATATAAACTATATATATATCAGAATAAATGTGAAAATAAACTATTTAATATATTAGCCATAATCATATTTTTGCTATTAGGGTATTTTTGTTGAACACAGTCATCCTGACTTTTCTCGAATATTCAAAGTTTTAGTAAAAATGCAAAGTGAACAAAAGCTTATGGAAACTGTAAACAGAAATTATGCAATGTATGATTGATATCGATATATGGTATCAATATGTTTGATTTGAAAATCATTTAAAATCAATGTAAATTAAACTAAAATCCGATTGATATGAAATAATGAAGCATTAGTGTTCTTCCTCCTTAATTATTTGAAAAAATATATTTTTCCTAACTCAGAAGAAGTTCACAATTATGTTATTAATTAGTTTATTAATTGTTTATTAATTGTTTTGCACATTAATTTATTGGGCATATTTTAAAGGTATTTTATAACCGTCGTTGAACAGCCGACCCAATTTTTGGGTTTACGACTATTAATGTTCAACTCCGTAGCCTTGAAATTTTGAAGCCAATTCAGAAGACAAGGGAACTCCTGGATCGAATATTGGGAGAGATTTGCCTTCGTGGAGGACGTTTTGATGGAGCTAACACGCATTTGCGTTACATAGAGAGGAAGACCACGAGAACCTTCCGCGGTTAGCCTGAAGGCAATGGGACTCTAGCCCCTGATCCGTCTACCACTGAGGATATTTCACGTCAGCGCTGTGGTCAGTGCAAACCGGATGCGGAATTCGTATCCGCTGGGATTCGAACCCGGTTCGCCTTAATGGAAGGCAAACGCTCTATCCCCGGAGCCATCGCGGCTCATTTTAAGCGTATTGGACAAACTTTGAAATTAATGTATATAATGTAAAATAAATAAATAAATATACACTTACCATGCTTGAGCTAAATGAAAGCGACAGCCGATAATTTTAGTTCCAGGAAAAGTGTCTTTTATCAGGGCCGCCTCGAAAGAAGGAGGAACTCCTCCTTCTTTCGAGGCGGCCCTGCTCTTATGCTTTCTTGTATCCCTCTCTCAAAATCAGACACGATGGTTTTGGGAGAAAATCGTAACCCTCTTTTATCACACTCAGACTGGGCATAACTGTCCTTTCGTTTGTCTTTTAGTAAGCAAAACACAAACGGTATGTAATTCTCTTTGTAATACCCGTGGACAGTAAACATTTGAATAAAAAATTTCGGAGCTGCATCAAAAGTTTCATCCACGAGTATTACTTCACATTTACACATGCATTGCAGATTTGAAAGGCAGGAAAACATAACTATACCTGCATCTTTCACGTTTTTCAATAAAAATGTGTCTCCTTTAACAGTGCTAACATTTATTTTCTGCAGGACATCTTGTGCTTCGAGTAAATCTTTTGGCATTTTTGGCAACACTGATAATCTGGAGTTAGGAATGTTATTTCTTATTAATTTTAAATCACATCTTGTTAGGACGTCAGCAGCACTTGGCAGTGTCTCCATGGCTGAAAAAATTAGCTTGGCAGGCTTTTCGTGAATTTTTTTACTTTCCATTTTAATATGATTTGACAGAATCTTTCTGTGCAACACACGCTCAGTCAAAGGATCATGGTTATGATCAGTTCTTATTCTCGAAAAAGTTGCTCCATTTCCGAAAGCATATAACTTTGCGTTACAATTCTTATTTAACTCAGGATTTCAATGCTTTGTATGCTTATGTATCTAATGCTAGTAGAGGAGTACCACTTTACTCCATACATGGTTGCTAACCTTTAGAAACTAACCTTTAGCTTTAAAATGTTCACTGATTTTGCTCTTGCTCGTAATATTACTAACCCGATGACTTTAACTTGTGAATATTCAGAAATATGTAATGAAACCACAACATTTCATGATGAGTTCACACAACATTATGAAAATTCAAAATTATTTGTCGCGATGGCCGATCCTCCACGAAGTCAAAATTTCTCCCAATACTTGATCCTGCAGTTCTCTTGTCTTCTGGATTGGATTCAAAATTACAAAGTTCTTGGGCAGTCGTAAATTCAAAATTGGGTCCGCTGTTCAACGATAGTTATATATGCATGCATAAAAAATGTACGTTATTTAACCGTGGGAGGTTTTCACGGTTTTCCTCTCCGTGTACCGCAAATGTGGGTTGGCTCCATCAAAAAGTCCTCCATGAAATCAAAATTTCTCCCAATACTTGATCCTGGAGTTCTCTTGTCTTTTGGATTGGATTCAAAATTACAAAGGCTACAGATTTCATGGATAGTAAACTCTAAAGTAGGTCTGCTGTTCAACGACGGTTATCTATGCATACATAATTTTTTTATATTATTTGTTCATTCATCTTAATCGTTTTCATTTTTTGTTTTCTAGTCAACATTTTCATTCGTGAAGTTATTACCATGAAGTCAATATTTAATAGATTCGAGAGAAAATTTTTCTCTCTGAATAAATAGAAATCTAGAGATCTGAAGTAAAACGAATGAGAGTTAATACATTTGCAGAAACCACGTGTTTTATTTACAAAATAAAAACTTATACTGCCATCTAGTTACTACTTTCAGAATTATACCAATCAATATTTATATCTGCTTTATCAAGGTACGATGTAAGAAAAATTTAATACGAAATTTAATAACTGAATATAAATCATAATAGTAATAAAGTATTTGATTTGTGTGTACTGTTTTGTTTTAAATAAAATTTATTTATTACATTTTCACTTCTTAATCGAATAAAGTTTCAAGGCAGTCTATTTTTTACCATGTGGTAGATAAAACTTTACTCTGAATGGCTAGGAAAATTTTAAAAAAAAAATGTTTTGTTGCCACAGAGTCACCGCCTTTGTTAGAGTAACTTTGGAATATGTAATTTAAAGCTTTATTAAAATCAACTAAAACATGATTCTAGCACACGGAATATATATCTTAATTACGAAGAGACATGATATGTTATTGTTTTCCTTTTTACTAATTCTATTATTAATTTTAATAGTATTATTAGTTCAATTATTATTACCAATTACATTGCTACTCAAAATTTAACGCTAAAAATCAGACTCAAACAAATTATTAAGAACTTTGTTTGGAAGTGGAATCTGTTTTTTTTAATTTGGTTTTTCATGTACCAGACAAAATTAGACAATTCGACGATATCCAATAAATTGCCAATTTTTGGAACTGGTGTTGGTAACTCTCATTGTAAAAACTGGTAAGTCTCATTGGCATCTGTACGCTTTCTCCCAGAGTAGCATACATCCCAGCTTGCTAAAATACTGAAAAAGAACATAGTGCAGCAATATGCATAATCTTTGTGTTTAATCGTTGAATCAGGCTATTTCTTTTACTGATATTGTGAAGTGAAAAAATTGTTCACACCAGGGCTCGAAGAAACTCAGAAATTTTACCCGTCCTCCTTTGAAACTAACCCGTCGCTTCTAAATAAATAAAAATATAATTTTCTCTTATTTATGACAAACATTTATATAAATTGCACAATGAATTAGTAGTTACTGGGATTACAAATACTAGGATTACATTATACAGTAATAAAAGAAATACTAGGTTACTAAGAGTAAAACCTAGTATTTCTATTATGAAATAATTTATTTCTTTGATGAAATAATTTAAATAACAAAGGTTAAGTTATCTGTCAATTATCATGTCAATTTACACGATTGTACTGCGTTTTTTAAATGAATCAAATATGACTTTTGCCAGTTCCACAATCAAGCCAATGATTTACAGAGGTTTCTGCACAGAAATATGAAAGAGGTTTTCCATTTAGGTAGATGTTCATAAATGCGTTTAACACTTCTTGTTTAAGACCAGTAAGTAATGTGTTTTTTTGTAAGTTCATTGCTGAAAAGCCCCTTTCAGCCGCTGCAGTAGCTGGACTAACGCTACTCGTACAGTAAGGACAAAGAATGAAATAACATCTATGCCTTGTCCGCAATTCAAACCCAGGAACTTTCTGATGTGAGGTCAACTCTCTGACAACTTCACAGTTCGGACGGCCCCAAAATAAAGCTAAAATTTTGAAAATTAATCCAAAACAATTAAATGACATAGCCTTCAAAAATAACAAATTAAAAGAGGTAAACAGTTTTGCGTATTTTGAAAGTATAATAAACAACAAAGGAGGAATTGATGAAGTTAAAACTAAATAGATTAGACAAAGCTCAAAGCACTTATGCTGTTCTCCATGATTTCTGGAAAAACAAAAATATAACTAATTCAGCAAAATGTAGAATTTTCAATGTTAAATCTGACCTACTCTATGGATTGGTGACATAGCACTGCAATAAAAATAACATGAAAAAATGTCAAGTATTTATTAACAACAGTTTAAAAAGAATTTTGCGTATCAAGTGGTTCCCTGAAATTTGTAGAGCTGAAATCCTTAGAAAAGCAAAGCAGATACCAATTAAACTGGAAATTAAAAAACGCAAATGGAAATATATTGGTTATGTTTTGCATAAGCCAGAGAAGTTTAAAGTAAAACACGTATTTGATTGGAACCTTCAGAGCAATAAAAAAATAGGAAGACCTAAAATTACTTGGCGAAGGGAGTTTACAAATATATTGAAAATAGCCAAGATATGGAAAGAAGCAAAATATCTAGCTCAAATAAAATGAGTTGAACAGCTATGAAAGACCTTATGCTAAAATTTGGATTCATGTGTGTTATGTGTGACCAAAAAATGGCACAAAGTCATCAACCAAAGAGCAATGTTATTGATTATCATGACATATAAAATAAACTACAAGGACGTAAACGTTTTTAATTGTAAATGAAATACGTTCATTATACTGAAAATCTGAATGTTTACTTTATCGATAATATGTACTGTACCGTGAATATGAACTTCTATAATATTTGACAGAATTCTTCACAGACTGCAAAAGAAACACTATCAAATGGCAACTTTTTAATTCAGATAAGTTATCTCAAAAATGATAGTCGTATTCTAGACGATAAATATTCTAATTCTATATTCTAACACTATATTCTATAGATATTATAACACTGCCCCAGAGAGTGACAAAAAGTTAAAAATAATTATCTTCATTCTTGCTATCGCTTCGATTTATGATAAATTTGTACATCACCGTTCAATGTTCAATCTCATCTTTCAATGCTGACGAAAAACATCCCAAGTGATAGAGGAGGTGAAATCATGTGTTCATCACGAGGAATCTCATCAAGTGTTCAGCAAGAAGAATCTCCATACCGTTTTGCTAATGGGAAATATTTGAGTTTTGCATCTCCATCTCACGCAAATGTGGATAAGTTTTACTAACTCAAGTACTCTATGAAAGTGAGTTTATCTAAATATTTGATCCAGGTGTTTCACTGTCTTCTGGGATAGGTTCGAAATTGTACGCCAGGCAAGTTGAACATTGATTAGCCGTAAATCAAATATAGATTGTCTGCTAAACGAGCGAGATAAAAAAAAATATTTTGCATTTGTGGTGGTCATAAAAATTAAGGATTACAAGCTGGTTAAGTTTGCTTGAAATCTATAGTTACTGATAGATTACACCCGGCTCGCACCGACCACAGTACAGGCGTAAAATATCCTCAGTGGTAGACGGATCATGGGTTATAATCCTCTTGCCGTCAAGCTAACCGTGGGAGGTTTTCCTCTCTAAGTAACGCAAATGCGGGTTAGTTCCATCAAAAAAGTACTCCATTCCTCCCCGAAATGAAATTTCTCCCAATATTTGACCCCTGTCTTCCGGATTGGGTTCAAAATTACAAGGCTACGGAGTAAAATATTAGTAGTCATAACTCAAAAATTGGGTCGGCTGTTCAACGACGGCTATAATATGTAAAATAGCATGACTTGAAGAACTAGATCAGAGATGCCGTTAAATAATAGAGCTTGCAAGTTTGTTTATTTTTTCTTTTTAAATAATTCATATCTTTATACTATAAGAACTTAGCTTTTCATTAAAAAAAATAATATATTACTTTTTAGCGTACAAATTCAAAAAGATTATTTTTTGCTTGCATTGAGGGTGACAATAATTAATACCATGTAATTTGCTTATTCATAAAATGTAATTCTTAAACTAAATGGGGCATCAATCCGAGCTCTTAAGAAATACGGATTGAAAAATGCGTTTTTTAGTGGACAATTTTAATCGATTTTCATCTCAAACAATAAAGCAAAGAAAATCTGATTTAGTTTTCGCAGCCGTTTCTAGACTTTAGGGCAAAAAAAAAAAAAAAAAGGATTATCTAAAATCCAGATCATTAAAAAAAGGACGTCTTGCACGTAATCCTCTGAAAGTTTGACATTTTTCTTCAAGAATGCACCTTTTACTATTTTTCGAAAAAAAGTACTACAGTAAATGTATCTTCCTTTGTGTCATTTTTTCGAAAACATTTGATTGTAGATTGATAAAAAATTAGTTCTAGAATAACAAAAAGTCAATTAAATTACCTATTTGTTTTTAAAAATTTTGGTTTCAAACTTAATATGTAAAAACCTTTGAAATTAAATAATAAATTAGTATATAAATTAAGTTATTTATTTTGCGTCACACACTTTTTTTATTTCAGTAATTTAAAATGATGGTATTATAAATAATGCTATTTGTACGTGAAAATCCGATCATGAGAATTTTGCGCAGTGCACACTAACCATGCATGGTAAACCTGTTATGTTCAGAAACTTTTTCTTTAAAACAGTAGTTGAATAGCCGGCCCAATTTATGGGTTTACAACTACCAATATACAACTCTGTAGCCTTGTAATTTTGAATCCAAACCAGAAGACAAGGGAACTCCTGGATCAAGTATTGGGAGAAATTTGCGTTACATGGAGAGGAAGGCCACGAGAACCGCTCCTGACAGCAAGGGGACTCTAACCCATGATCCGTTTACCACTGAGGGTATTTCGTATCAGCACTGTGGTCGGTGCAAGAAAGATGCGGAATTCGTATCGGCCAGCCATCGTCAGGATTCGAACCCGGTTCACCTCATTGGAAGGCGAACGCTCTATCCCCTTATAGCCATTACGGCTTGTAACTTACTGTTTGACATAATCCTAATGATTCGATGGGGGTTACCTCAAATATGCTAATAAGTGATCACGATATTTTAAATTACAAAATCAGACACAAAATCGTACTTTCTATAAATAAAAATACTTTTTCAGCGGATTCGGTTTAGTTCATTTGATTTTGCCATATCTTGTAAACTCTTTAAGTAAATTGAAAAAATTTTAGCACACAATTATAAAATCCATAAGATAATTCCGTGCAAACAATAATTTTTATTAAATAAGTATTATTTTATTTATTAATAGTCGAAAATATATTGAGTTGTGAGGTTCTCAATGTTTTTACATATTTTAAAGAATGTTTAGCAGAATTTTACGCAGCAAAATACAAAAATTTGAAAGAATTCTGACAAATAGTTCCTGAGAAATTGAATTTAAAAATATGTTTTAAATCTTACTTTTACGAGCCATAATTATAAAATCATGATAACTCCCAACGCGATAACTTAAATTTACCCTAAAATTAACTTTTTCTCATAATCATCTTTTTTAAAAATTGTTTTTAAAATAAAATTTCATAAATTAAATTCATGAGCTAAAATGTAAAGCACACTTGTAAAGCTAAAATAGATCTATATTCAACAGTTAAATCCATAAAATTTGCCTGTCACGTGTAAAATAAAGATTATTTGATTGGATAAAACTTCTATCAGAAGAATTATGGGATTGTTTGCAGACATATACCTAATATTCTGAAAAACATTAAAACGACTATGTGGATCTTTTATTAACGTATGTCAACTTGCCAGATAAATTTTTCCATTATATCTACAGAATATGATACTGCGGCCACATAATTGGAACAAAATACCAGTCTTATAATGACTTTGAGCATTCTGTTCATGAGCAATTAAAATAGAAAAATACTTCCAGGCTCTGTACTGTACCCAAAAACTATAAAAGGTAAATTATGGTTCAGGTTATTATCCTCTAAGAATACTGTATGAAAATTCAAAAACAGTTCTATCGAAGCGGGTTTGCGGCGTTTCGCGACCCCCACGTATATATCATCTCCCACTCACTCCGGAGGTCGTCAGGACCGAGGCCTGTCGAAAGCGGAAAGCACACAGCCGTCACCCAGAAGCGTCGTGTACGGTCCCGCGCACCTAATGCCCAATCTTACGACCCCTACAGACCTAATAAAGCCCGTCTGTCCAGGCTCCTGCAAGGGAAGGGGGTTAGCACGTATAATAACATAACAATATTAAAATTAAAAATGACTGTTTAAAAACTCATTAAAGTTACTATTAAAAGCTTAGGATAACTGTTAAAAACATAAAATTAACGTTAAAAACATTAGATTACTATTAAAACACCAATCTTGCTAATTAAAAACATTTAATGCTATTTAAAAGGCAGTTATATTACTATTAACCTTAGAAATTACTATCAGAACTTAAGAATTACATTAAAGCTTTGTAATTACTATTAACACATTTGATTTAGTGAAGTATTATACCACATTACCCTTGCTTATCAGTATCATCTGGAAGCTGAAACATAAAGACTAGCGGCGTTACTGTGAAACACAATCACTGCAAACACGTTACGATATATAATAGCTAGTCACAACACAGTTTTTTTTTTTTTTTTTTTTTTAGCATATAACATCCTTGGCCTCCACGGGTAGCTGAAGAACTCCGGGCGCACTGCCTGCCCCTAGAGACTAAAAGCAGGGTCAGTGGTGAAGGCGTGTGTGGTGATCAACCACGTTGGCTGCCATTGTGAGCCAGTCTGCGGTTGATTGTGGGGTGTGCCGTGACCCCCGAGAGGAGGCCAGCCGGCTTGCTCTCCCTCCAGTGTATGAGTCATTCTATTTAGGTGGTGCGAGAAGACGAGTGTAGTAAAGCAATGGCGGAATGTTGTCTCGTTCATCTTTAAAACTATGCAATTAAAATTAACTACAGGAAAGTGAGCACGTACGATATCAATTCATTAAAGCATTGACGTTAAAAGGGTAAGTTTATTTATGTATTTATAGGTAGATTAAGTAAAAATTAGTATAGATGTAATGTGTATGGCCTATGCATCCTTTGTTTACAGGCCTATGCATGCTTTGTTTACATTTAGAACTATTTGAAAATAGCTTATATTTTATTTATTCTCAGGTGTCTTGATTTTTTATTTAAAGTTATACTTCATTAGTTTATAAAGATATCAGTTATACATTTTAGATGCGAAAAAATTTTCTATTTGAGGAAATGAACCAACTTTTTTAGTAGTTAAAATTATACTTTTGATATAATTTCTTTCACAATCTTATTTATTTAATAAATTGTAATTGTAATTATGGTTATGAAAACAATTTTTTCCCAGTCTGAAAATAATTGCAACAGATGTAAAATCAATTAATGTTTTAGTGATTTTTAATGTTTTAAAGTTTGTTATTGACATTACTCGCAGTCTTAGACGAGATTACGAGTTTAGCATAATTCTAAATATACAAATTCTATTTATTCTAAGTATACTAATTCTATTTATTCTAAGTATACTAATTCTATTTATTCTAAGTTACTGTTTTCATAGAGATCTCTAATTTTTAAAGGTTTTTATTTTCTAATTAAATGTCAAACAGAGGACAAGGTTATCCTTATAATTGCTACTTTAATATTATTTCACAGTATTATTATATTGATGCATATTATTTTAAGGAAGATATTCAATAGAGTGATTTAGTAGTAAATATTTATTGATTCTTTAATAGAAATTTGTTTTAATATATTTCTTTTTCTTTTCTAGCTTATGTGCCATCTTGTTCTGATTCAGTGTTCTGATTCTCTGATAGCCTAAATTATTGAGGAATTCAAGATTTGTTATATGTTCTATATTAAATATAATTGCTACTTTAATATTATTTCACAGTATTATTATATTGATGCATATTATTTTAAGGAAGATATTCAATAGAGTGATTTAGTAGTAAATATTTATTGATTCTTTAATAGAAATTTGTTTTAATATATTTCTTTTTCGTCTGGAGGGGTGGCGGTGACTATGGTAACGTATGATTATTTCAAGTAGGGGTGCGGGGTCCCTCTTTAGGACTGGTTTCGGTGGGAGAAAAGGAGACTTCTTTGTTCGATCTATTGTATTAGCCCTAGAGTTAAGAGAAATGAGCATTCGCGCCTGAAACATCGTTTAGAGCGTTTGATTCCTTTTTTTTAATCTTTTCTCTTTTTCAAAAGCTTCTGTTTTAGAAAAAAAATTAAAAAAATTTATTTGTGTTGTAAATTTTTTATTTTATTTTTCCTCTTTTAACTTTTTTGAATTTTGAGAAATGCCTTTTAAATTTAAAAAAGGTGAAGTTCTGAAATCACAAGCACGTAAAGTTGTGCACAATGTGTTTGAGTTTTTTGCTAATGAAGCTAAGGAAAAAGCCCTTAAATTACTTCTCCATCAACCATCTGATAGAGCATGTCTGGCTACTGGAGTGTCAGACTTCACACTCAGAAAAATAAAAAGAGAAGTTTCTTGTTTAGGAGAAGAAGGTGTGTTGCGCACTCCCGGAAAAAACAGGAAAAAGAAATCGGTGATTGTTTAAAAATAATAATAATAATAATTTAAAACTACTGAACCATAAAATTTTATTACTTTTTTCTCTCTCTGAATATGAAAATATTAGTTCCAAATTCCTTTATATTTAATAAACAAAATTTGCTAGTGTTTTATTTTATGTATTGAAATAAAATAGACATTTGAAAGATTTTTAAATTGAAATTAGTAAGGAAAGAAAATAAAAATAAGTTAACGAGCTTTGGCGGATAATATATTAACTATCCAATGACAGATAATATATTTAAAATTGCTGATTTGCAATTTTTTTTTTCTTGGAAAAGATAGAATGTGAGAACTTTTCTTTCACATTCATCAAACCTTTCTTGACTCCTTGAAACCCCTTCCCAACAAAAGAAGCCTTCATATTTTTGTAACAAGAGAAATTATTGAAAGAGCTGTTGCAGCAAAATGTTTAAGCAATCAATTTTTTTGTTGTTGTCCCTGCTTATTCCTGTTATTAATGTTAGTGTAAAAGACAGCGAAAAGAATGGGTAAAAAGGGGCATAGACTCAGGGCACCAAAAGGAATATATTTCTAGTGAAAATAAGATTTTCTCATGGAACTTACAAAAGAGATGACACATTTCTCATCAGTGGTCAGTAACAGAGGGACTAAGGCTTACAGGCACCCTGCAGTTCATAATAAAGAGTATCCTTCATAAATGTCCTGTTTGGAGAATGAATATTTATTTTTTACACATGCTCAGACCTTTTGAAGAAAAACCCCTTTGAAGTTTTCCTTTTAAAAGAGATACCGCGTTTTTACAAAAGAAGCATTAGTAACGAACATTTTCAAAATTTCAGGAATTCTTTCATTAATTATTAAATTTAATAGCTTGAATAAATTGTTCCTTTTTATGTTTCAGCTCTCTTCTGATTTTCATCGATGCCATTTGTCCAAATACAATGACAAATTGAAATTGTTATTTCTATGAATAACGATTGATAAATAGGATATGTATGGAAATTGTATAAAATTGTTTAAAGCAGCTCAATGTTTTATTAATAAATAACTCATCTATAAATTTATCATACATAGTAAATTGGTTATTAAGAAAAAAATAAATTTGCTAATAAAAACTGTTTTTAACAAATAGTGAGAAAAAACTGTACAGGTTACAATAAAATATGAATAAGAAAACGTAATTTAAGCAAAAAAAACTTCAGATAATTTCAGATGGTTTGATGGGTGCTGATAAAAATCTTCGTTGATAGTTATAGATTTCATCCTAGTTGCGGTCACTTGCTTTCAGTTTCAAAAAAAAATAAATAAATAAATAAAATATTTAAAAATTAATAATCAAAACAAAGATATTTAATATTTCTCCGGCACAGATAACGTGAACTATTTTTATTTTCATCAAAAGTTTTATCTCCTTTTGAAATCAAAGTTATTAAGTTTAAGCTCTTCACTTTTTCCAGAAAATTCAAGTAATAAAAGAAATTAACTGCTTTAAAAAATGTGCAAGTTTAGAAATTAAACCATCTAACAATCAATGAACATTCATAATAAATATCGTAAAATTAAAAAGTAATATTAAAAAAACCTGTACTACCCTTAATGTCAGAATATGTTCACTTTTTTTTCCTTTGTATTTAAAAAATAACAACTGATTGAATCGAGAGAATTATTTTAAGTAAGAAAGAAATATTCATGCGAATCTTAAAAAAGTTCTTGAATCAGATTAAATAAGTCTCCTACTGGTGGCTGAGTCAGCCAATCTGGTATACTCCCCATACAAGCTATCATCGAAGGCGAAAGAAAAGGAGACCTCTTCATCGAAGCCACCCTCCCTAAAATGCTCTCTTCTTGTTTCCATAGCACCAGACTGCCGCAGACTTTGTGGCGGACAGAGTACCTATCATAGACAAACAATATAGACAAGCGGCATTATTTAGACATATATACAATAAGCACAGTTATATTATAAGCTAGTCACGTCACAGTTATTGTTTTTGTGGGAGTGGTTGTTAGGTCAGCCTTGTTTAGTTTTTGGCTGGCAATGTGACTGAGCATTATATTGCAAAACAATTTGCTTTAGTTGGTAGTCATTTACCTGGTTGTGAGATGTAGATGGCTAGTTGTTAGTAATAAGGTGATGGTGTCCCTGACAATGCGACTAAGTAAAAAAAAAAATGGTCTTGCTAGGAAACGTGGTTTCCGGAAAAGCAAAGCAGCGCCTTACTTTCGTCCTCCGGCAGTACCGACGATCGGATCCATAAAAATGGTCCATATCATCTCCAGGGTGGCATTATTATAATGTTTCACCCAACTCTTGTCACGCGGAGATTTGGTGATTACGACACTAAAATATTAAAAATTATAAAAAATTGAAAAGTTAGGTTGTTCTGAGTTGTGCGTTGAAAGGTTGATAGCACTTTGGAGGGGTATCCTATGTTCCCAGGGGCAGCTGACTGTCCTCCGGTGTGCTACCCTTTTTTCAAACGCACCCTCTTCCCTCCCTATTGGAAAACTGGCCCACCTCCTCCAGGAAGGTCCTGTTGGTTATTCCTTCCAACTCATTCGTGAAGTATTCGGAGGTGTTCACTAAATAATGGAAAAAGTATCTTTAGTCCCTATTTTCTCAGTTCGCATCGCCTTGGACCATGTTGAAACTTATTAATTTATTATTTGCAGGACGTTAGGTCGTTTAGCTGAATGTAGTTGCATTTTAACTTATATCTTAATTAATTATTACTTTAACCTGAATTGAGAAGCAATGGTTGTTGATAGTATTAAAATTGATTTTTGACTATTAATTTAATTATGAGATGGCTGGCCCTTTATTATACACTTTTTTTATTATTATTTTTTTATATTGTTAGCCATCACGGGTAGCTGAAGAGCTCCTGGCGCACTGACTGCCCCTGGGGCTTGAAGCAGGTCAGTGGTGTGGCGTGTGTGGTGATCAACCACGTTGGCTCCCATTGTGAGCCAGTCCGTGGTTGATTGTGGGGTGTGCATGTTTTGTGTTTTGTATGCTGCTGCTTACATATTGTTAGTTATATTCTTTGTTGTTTCTATTATTTTCATCAGTTTTTCTTTGACAGGCTATCTGCAAATGCCGTTAGGTGGGCTAGGTCTTTTTGATGATTGTGTTGGGTTAGTGGACACTCGTGTAAGTAGTGTTCAGGTGTACCTAATTCGTCGCATGGGCACTGATCTGTGTCTAGTCTGTGCATTCTGTGCAGGAATGTTGGAAAGAAGCCGTGTCCTGTTAGGAATTGCGTTACTGCTGGGTGGCCGATTAATCTATCATAGCTTACCGTTGGGTAGTATGTTTTGGTTGTTTGGCCTTTGTCTGTTTCGTTCCAATGGTTCTGCCAAAGTTTGGCTATTAGTTCTTTTGTCTTGTTTTTAAGACTTGATGGGGGTAGCTAAATTGTTGTCATTTGTCCGTTGCCGGCAGCAGCGTCTTTTGCAGCTAGATCGGCTGTTTCGTTGCCTATTATGCCCGTGTGCGCTGCCACCCAGTATATTTTAATATTACTTTTGCTGGCTAGGTGCGCAAATTGTTTTTGTGTATCTGCTACGTGTGGGTCCTTTTGTTTTGTTTTAATGAGTGCGTGCATGCCAGCCAGACTGTCAGTGTGTATTGTAGCCTCTCGGCTATTTTGTTTGTGTAACCATTTAAGGGCTTCTTTTATAGCTAAAATCTCTGCTTGGACAGTGTTATCTTGTTTTAGTGTGAATTTAAACGTGTACATTAAGTTGTTGTTGTTGAAAACACAGAATGCAACACCTACACCTTGTTCTGTTTTTGAGCCATGAGTGTAGATATTAATTATTGTTTGGGTTGGTGTGCTTGGTGGCAATAAAATATGTTTATAACTTGTTTTGTCTGCAGGGTGTATGCTGTTACTTTTAATTTTGTGCTGATAGTCATTGATATTTTTGTTATATTGGTCATTAGATGTGTTGAATTTTAGGGCGTTTGCTGTTATTGATTCTTTGAGTATTTGCAAGTGAAGTGGTGGAATGCCTGTTAGTACATTAAGTGCTACGTTTGAAGCTGTCTTAAAGCTTCTTGCTATTCTGATTAAAAATGGCCTTTGTACCTTGTTTAGTTCTCTGATGGCTGTTATGCTTAAGTTGGTGCCCCATGCGGCTGATGCATATATTAATGTTTTCTCTGCTACCGTGTGGTACCAGAGTTTTAGTAGTTTTGTTTGGATACCCCAGGTCCTCGGAGCTAGTTTAATTAGTTGATTGTAGATATTTATGGCTTTTGCCCTAAGTGAATTTATATGTTCTAAAAAGTTAGTGTGCTGGTCTAGGACGACCCCATGATACTTGATTGAATTAACGGATTTTATTGATTGATTGTTTATCTTGACTATTGGTGACCTTTGTTTAAACGGATTTTTGAAGGTCATAAAATTAAATTTGTTGATTGAATGGTTGAGATGGTATTTTTGACAGAATTCGTTGAATATTATCGTTTCCACGTTGGCGTTTATTTCTAACTCTTTACGCGTTTTGCCGGTAATTATGAAAGCATAGTCGTCTACGAAGGCTATAGTCTTTGCGTTATTGTGATTGAAGACTTGTAGAAAAATGTCCACGATTAACAGCCACAGGAGTGAGCCTAGGCATGACTCCTGTGGACAACGCTTGAACGTGCTTAGTTTAGTTTGTCCTAGAACGTCGTCAAATTGAATTGATCTATTGGTTCGATAGCTATTTATTAGGTTTACTAGCTGCTTCGGGCAGTTTAGTTCATTTAGTCTGTTAATAATCTGATCCCAGTGTATCGAGTCGAAAGCGCCCTTAATGTCGACCGAAATAAGCATTTTATAGTTTGTATTTTTGCAATTTCTGTTCTTTTTAGTTGTTTTTGTCTCGTTAATTACTAATTTTAGTGCTGATTCTGTTGATCTACCTTCTCGGAAGCCGAAATAGTTATTGCTGAGTTTATTATTTGATTCCAAATGGTGTATTAGTCTTTGATGGATAATTTTTTCTAGTAGTTTACCTAGTGTTGGTAGGAAGCAGATCGGTCTGTAAGCGTCCGGTTGTGTTGTGATTTAAGGTTATTTGGAAAATGATTTAAGCTTAGGCATTTGTTTACCCAGTTAGTTAGAAATTTCGGTTTTGGCCTCGAAAACGCGCCTCCAAATCATGAAGTCTAGCCCGTCAGGACCTGGTGCTTTTGTTGTGAGGAAGGCAAAGAGAGAATCTCTCACCTTCTTTGTATCGGCCTGTGGTTCTGTGTTGTGTGTGTAGAGGTGGTTGGTCCACGATAGAGTCGTCTTTATCCGGGAAGTGAAATTTTGATAGGTACACCAGGGCTTCCTGCTTGTTTAGGATACTATTATTTGGTAGTCTTAGATTTATGTCTGTTGGCTTGAATAATTTATTGTGGCCCAGTTTGTAAGCTGCGCCATATGGGTCTGTTTGCGAATTGCAGAATTGCTTCTAAGATATTTCTTTTGCTTTTGTTATTTGCTTGCGATAGTTTGCCTTTGCATTGTTGTATTCTTGTTTGTTTAGCTTAATCTCTGCTGGGTCATTGCTCTTTTTAGTCTTATGTTTAGTGCTTTTAGTCTATTTCTTTCAAATTTAAGTTTATTTGTCCACCATGTGGGCGCGGTTGAGTGTTTTTTCTTTCTATATTTATAAATCTTTGTTGCTATATCAATGAGAGCCCTGGTGTGCTCGTCTAGTTCGGCTGTTGTTTCTATTTTGTTACAATTATCTATTAGGCCTGTGGCCTCGCGCTGAATTAGTTTGATGAATTTTGGGTGATTGCCAAAATTTGTTTTTACACGGTTCGATTTTGGGACTATTAGAGCATGGCTTAAGTTAAAGGTAATATACCTGTGGTCGCTCGCAGTATGTGTGTCGTTGACGGTCCAGTCATAGACTAATATGGAGCCGTCACGATTGCCTAGGGTGAAATCGCGATTTCCCTGCGCGTGTGGTGTGTAGAAAGTAGTTAATGGTGTTCGTGTATTTAGTCTAATCAGGTCATGGGCTATGTTGAAGTCTATTAATAAAAACTAACAAAATATTGTAAAACTTACCTTATTTCTCTCTGTAGGAGAACACCAAAAATTCAGTACCTTCTATCGAAGCGGTTTGGTAGTGTTTTCGGTAAAAATAACTATAACTTTAGATTTTATAATATATGTTGAAATTCGACAAACGTGGTAAAATTTGGAAATTTTGCCATGATAGTTTAGACCACTGTATAAAAAAACATTTATTCAGAAAAATTTACTATTCAGTTTTATATTTTTTACTAAGTGTGAGGTTATAAGAGCTATAATTTTGAAAACTAGAGTATCCTGTAAACTGTTATAATTTTAGCAGAAAAATTACCAAATAAATAGTGAAAATACTTGAGTTTATTAACAGAGTTATGGTTTTGTTTCGGAGAAATGTCATTATCATGGAATGCGGTAATTTAAGCAAACGTTTTTCTTCGCGTAGTTCCCTGAAAAGTAACTTGGTTAAAATTTAATTTGCAGAAAGGGTGGATTTATGTGTAAACTTAACAAGAATTTTGTTTTGAAATTCCAATTTGTTCGAAAGCAATTGCAAATTAAAGTACTCATTTGTTATATCTTTCTTTAAGTTTTTTTTGCTCTAAATGTTGGCTATTTATCCACTGATATAAAAAAATTTATTTCATAAGCTTGCGCTTAAGTTGTTGTCAATCAAAAGTAGCGAAAGATAGCGAGAGAGAGATTTTTATGTTGCCTAATATCACTCTTAATATTTATATTGACATTTTTAAAACTATTAAACTTAATAAATAACGTTAAAACCGTTCCCTGTTTAAATTTTAATAAGTCTCGTTAACGAGTAAAATAACTTCTTCTTATTTTTTTTATTGAGTTACACAATTTGTATTCCTTAAGTTAAGTGTTTTTTTTCCAAGTATGTATAGATAATTATTTTTCAAATTTAATAAATTCTCTATTTCATTACGCTTAGCAAAATGTTCTTACATAAAACTACAATGCTTGTATATTTTGAAAATAAAATGTTATGTGTTTTGTGAAAAGTGAAAAATATTGCAGCTTAAGAAAGTATATATATAAAAAATATATCAATGATGCATGGCTAAAGCCTCCTAGTTTTTATTTTTGTATAAATGGAATGATTTTTAAACAAAAAATAGAACGTAATTTTCAGCTATGCATTTATTAAAATATTTAAAGTTTCAAATGATAAAATGAAAAATAACTTTTACTGCAAGTTATAGTTATGCAAATAATAGCAAAATAAAAAATGATATTACTTCGAAAAATTTCTATGCATGTTTTAAAACTGTGTGAAAACTAATAATGGATTTTTAAAATGAACGTCGTAGCTTAAACGTAAATAAAATAAATTTTAGAGTTACGATTTTTATTTTAAAGAATTTAAAAATCGTGAATTTTAACGCCATAGAAATTATAAATCTGCATAGCTAAATAGAATTTCGTCGTATAAATATCATCTGTAAGAAAGTTAAAAGAAAATCGTTATCATTATGAAGATAGTTGAAAGAAATAAGTATTTAGTAGAAAAGTATAACCTCAAATTATTGTTTAAAGTATCCAAGGCAATGAATTTGCTGCAGTTGGTTGTTTAGGATTTTAAATCTTTGTGATCATTAGCTTTCAACCAAAAATATAACTATTATTTAGTAATGTAAGTGAATGATATAAAATAACACAGTTTTTATGCATTCATTCATAAAAGAACAAAACAAGAAAAAACATTTATTTTTTAACGTGGGAAGTAATTTATAATGACTTTTAGACAAAAAAATATATTTTTTTATAAATTTATAATGCTAATATTATATTTTACGCAGCCAATTTACTAATGTAAATAAATTTGCCCTATTAAAGATACTTAATTATTTATAAAAATATTTCATAAAACGAGAACGTGCTTTTTATGTACTAAAAGTGTTAAAAAGCTGATGAAAACTAAGAAATGGTTTATTTACTTAAACGTGTTTAATTATGGTAGCTATACTGTTCACTTAACTAGTAACATGCATATTAAATATATGACTTAGGTTCGTTATAAATTACGTAAGCATCATGTTCTCTCTTTTTATTCGAATCTTTAATTCAAAACTAAATTTAAAAATTGTATTTTACAGATGGAGTCCGCAAAGAAAAGAGATCTGGAAGCTGGACACTCAAAACTTCTAAAACAGAATCAACTGAAATCGACTTCATAAACATTTTTTCTGAACCTCCTTCCCTGCAGCATATAGCAGTAGTGTCGATTGCAATTGGGCTATGGACGGCGCCTGATATAAGGAATGAATTGACATCTTCTTTCTTATCTTCTCCCTCAAACGATAACGCAGTCATGTATGAGTTAGAGAGAAGAATATTGAACAAATTGTCCAATAGCTCTTTGCCCTCATCGCTGAGGAGCGAAATCTCATACGTTATTCGACCCATTCAGTGGCAGTTGTGGGAATTGTTTCGTAGTTACTACAGATGGATAAGACATCAAAGAAAACTCTGTGAGTATTACATGAAGCGTGGTGCAATTTATTGGATAGTTGAGGGGACAGTTGACATAGTAAAATCCCTTAAGGAACTATTCGATAATGGAAGCTTAGGAAGCTTAGATATTCGTGATTTGTATGAGATAGCCTGCTCTCATTGTTTAGAGGAATATGTTTCAATTTTGTGGGAGAACATTTCAGAACAATTTAGTAGAGACAGCTTTAGAAGGCACCGAAATTATTTGATAAGATATTGGACATGTGTCCTCGACAATAATTTAGGGAGTTTTCTAACTGAACTCATGGCTTCTGAAAACATATACGATAATAAGGTTAGTATTGATGTAAATATGATTACTTTCTCGATTCGTATTGGTAACAAAGTTGCCCTAAAGTATTTTTGGAAAAAATTGTCGGAGCAGGAGAAAAACGATCATTTGAGTCAGTGGCTTTTACAAGCTACTGAAGGTATGAGCATTCCAAACCATATATATTGTCAGTATTCTTCAGAAACTGTAGATGTTTTATGTTTTTTATTATCTCGTGTCAATCGTTTAACTCAAATGACCGAATTTTTTCGGAATCATTCTGGTGTATTAATGCTTTTGTTCGAAAGTTGGCCTTATCGAAGAATATTCTTTTCCACTGTTTTTGAACTATTAGATAATCTGCAAGAAGACATTTATGCATGTATAATGGAGAATATTAGTTATAAGGTATGGGGAAATGAAATGATGATTTTTAACGAAATATGGAGTGCCAGTCCCTTAAGACTAAGACGATCCTTTCTGAAAAATAAATGTCTTTGCAAAGTGTTGTTGCGTTTGGTGCAGTTCGAAAATATAAACATGGCTGATAGGATATTAAATGATGCTTCCAAAGAAGAGATTACACTATTTATCTGCTTTATGTTTGGTCGACCTGAATTTAAGCGTGTTATTTATTCAAGCAATCTGAATTCGATTCACGTGATATTATCAAAATCTACCTTGCCACCAGAATGTTATCCCTATAAAATCAATCTTATAGACCAAAGAGAGCAAGATAGACTGATAATATCGTGGCTTGTTGGATTTAGCGATTGGCATATTTGTATTGAGTGGATATGCGATGGTAACTTCCAAGCAGCTGAGTCCTTCTTGAGGTGGGTTTATCAATCTGTGGGAATCGAAACATTTAAGAAAACTATGTCGTCTCCGGATGTTATCTATTTAACATTACTATTTTTGCCCAACCATGAGCGTGTGGACCAGTTCTTGAATTGGTATTTTCAGACGGTAGAGGAAATTCAACAATTTAAAGCAGATTTTTTGCGAAAATGGGGTAATTATTATTTCAAGCGATTCATAGACACGCCGTTCATTGTAGGCGATGTGTTACAAAAATTTATAAATTACAACTTGTCTTCTCTTGAAAATGTTGCAGAATTTCGACTTATTTGTCGTAGTTGTATAGAGTATGCACTGAGTAAAGGTTTTCTTGAAAGGGCCACCATACTTTTGAATGCATCTTTTGATAACAGTATCGATGAAGTGAAGCGATACAAAAATGAACTTATACTATCTGAGAGAGGAATTAAGAATAAACTAATTTTTACGCAATCACTTACTGATGCGGACTGGAATCACGTGAAAGAAATCGTAATGTGGTCGTCACCTCTATTCCTGAGTACAGTCACAGAATTAAAGTCGCTAGTTCTGGAGCAAAAGACTAGTCACTCTTTCCAAGATGAGTTGAATCCACAGATTTCAGCTCTCCTTGATTTATTGGAGAATGTTGTTGAGAAAGATACTACATGATAGTTGTACATATTTTTGCGATCAAAAGCGAATGCAAATAAAATCATATTCTCTGTCAAATCATGTACACTGCGCAATCACCGTCAAACGATAAATTGACTTATAATAAATATGTAACTCCATTTTTTAGTGTTAGTTGTTGAATGTTAATGAAACAATATAATATGTCACAACTTCAATAATTAATTTAATTGTCACAACTTAATTTTTTTAGTTTCGTTACACCTGAAGAAAAATCAGCAATTTTACGTGATTTATTTTTCATCACTTGTCCCAAAAAAACAGTCACTAGGAAGATATACAGTCATAGAGGAAGGCATTCTATTACTGTTGATAATATGTGAGCTTAACAAAGATTTTATTTTATATAAATGTTAAATAAGCTGAAGTTAAACTAAATTTCATGTTGAGATGATAAAAGGTTATTGAAATATGTTTTTTTATTTAAATCGGTGATATTTTTAAAAAAGAAAAATCCAAGGGAATTAAAATTGTTTTGTCTATTTTACTCAACTGTATCCTTCAGAATAAGCAATAGACAAGGTTATTACTCAGATAAAAGAAGAATAATTTTTATTGAATAAATCATTCAAATATAATTCTACTGTCAGATTTTTTTTTCGAACTATTTTTTTTTACAAGATAAAATAATTATAAGCCAAGTAAGGGGCCGAAGTTTTGCTATTTACAAAGTTCTTATTTTAGATTTTAGAATAAAATCACTACAGTCCCTAGCATAATCATTAGACGTACTATAAGATTCTATGTAAAATCTTAATTATCAGGTAATACTATAAAGCTTTACTGTTTTTATGTGACTGAAACTGGTTTGCACTTGTTAACGTTAGCATATCAGTTGGTTAAATTAGATAATATATAATATAAATTAGGTGATAGATTATACAAATATAGAATATGTATTATATTAAGCATTATATCAGTACATTATAATAATTAGATCAAATTATTTGACGCACTGTAGTTTTTTAATAATTACATGAGTTTACATGGAATATTTAAACATACATGTTATGGGTTTTTATTCAAGAGATCTTTTTTAACGTATTGCATTACAATGGTAACCAATTGATACAGGAGCGTAAACAAATGCAAACCGGTTTCATTCGAGTAAAAATAATACAGCCGTATAATATCAACTAATAATTATAATTTTACATAAAATCCTATAGTGCGTCTAATAATATGGTCAGGAACTCTAATTTGGCGATGTGAACCAGGGACTGTATTTTGGCGAAAATAGAGCGGCTGGCATAGTCTGGTTGGTAGGGCACTGAGTCAATGTGCAAGAGATCATGGGTTCGATCCCCACCAACTGAAGGCTCCCCGTGTAGTAAATGGTGACTGAATCACGTTATATCTGTCGAGTCACTAAGTCCTCCATGTTTCCGTAACAAATCAATACCTCTGGGTTTACTGATCCAGGAGTATCCTTGTCTTCTGGATTGGGTTCAAAGTTACAAGGTTGAACATCAGTAGTCGTAAACTAAAAATTTTGTCAATGACGGATATAAAAACGAATTAGAAGATAGAGAGAATCGATTTCTTAGCATCTTAAGATAATTTCTCAGCGTGGTCCCCCTATCAGGTTCAGCCAACAATGAAAAAGGTGTTGAGAGTTAAACACGTACAAATGTGCAATATTTAGTTGCTAACGGAAAACTACTGACAGCATTCTTTGCATTGAGTTGCTTTGCATGTTAGAGAATTCAAAAAGTACTGATTCTCTAATCACTTCTCTAAATTAACTAAATGACGCTTTTATTTTACAGACCTGCCAACATTGGAGAAGTCAAATAACGTAGATTTTACTACCGGCATTTTTTAAGTTACGAGTAAAGTTTAGATACATCATGCGTAATCATGTAAGTCAAAAAGAGCAATTCAAAATTGGAAATAATATAAGCACTTACTATTTAGCGAATTATGAAATGTGCATGTAAATCTTAATCTAAATAATATTTTTTGAACCATTATTTATAATTACTTAAACTATTTTATAACCGAGGTTGAACAGCCGACCCAATTTAGGGTTTACGGCTACTAATGTACTCTGTAACCTTTGAATTCAATCCAGAAGATAAGGGAACTCCTGGATCGAGTACTGGGAGGAATTTGCCTTTTGATGGAACTAACCCGAATTTGCTTTACATGGATACTGGGTACTTAAAACAATAGTACTGGAAATAGCGCTATCTGTTGAGGAAGAAGAGAAATATTTCTCCCAATACTTCATCCTGGAGTTCCCTTGTCTTCTGGATTGGGTTCAAAATTGCAAGGCTACAGAGTTGTATATTTGTAGTCGTGAACCAAAAAATTGGGCCGGCTATTCAACTAATGTTTTAAAGAAACTGAGCATAGCAGGTTTACCATGCATGGTTAGTGTGCCCTGCTCAAAATTCTCCTGATCGGATTTTCACGTACAAATAGCAATATTTATAATACCATCATTTTAAATTACTGTAATAAAAAAAGTGGGTGACTCAAAATTAAATAAATGACGCAAAATGTTTACATAATGAGTTTGAAACACAAATTTTTCAAAACAAATAGGCAGTTTAACTGACTTTTTGTCATTCTAGAACTAATTTTTTATCAATCTACATTTAAATGTTTTTGAAAAAATGACATAAAAGAAGATACATTTACTGTAGTACTTTTTTTCGAAAAATAGTAAAAGGTGCACTCTTGAAGAAAAATGTCAAACTTTCAGAGGATTAAGTGCAAGACGTCCTTTTTTTAATGATCTGGATTTTAAATAATCCTTCTTTATTTTTTTCTTCTTTCGCCTTAAAGTCTTGAAACGGCTGCGACAACTAAATCAGATTTTCTTTGCTTTATTGTTTGAGATGAAAATCGATTAAAGTTGTCCACTAAAAGACGCATTTTTCAATCCGTATTTCTTAAGAACTCAGATTGATGCACCATTTAATTCAAGAATTACATTTTATGAATAAGCAAATTACATAGTATTAATTATCGTCTTCCTCAACGCAAAATAGAAACAAAAAATAATCCTCTTGAATTTGTACGCCAAAAAGTAATATCTTTTCCTTTTTAAATGAAAAGGTAAGTATTTATACTATAAAGATATGATGTTTTTTATTTGAAGAAAAAAAAGCAAACTTGTAAGCTCTATTATTTAACGGCATCTCTGATTTAGTTCTCCAAATCACGCTATTTTTCATATTATAGCCGTCGTTGAACAGCCGACCCAATTTTTGAGTTATGACTACTAATGTTCAACTTCGTAATTTTGAACCCAACTCAGACGATAAGGGAACACATGGATAAAGTATTGGGAAATATTTTTGATGGAACTAACTTGCATTTGCGTTACATAGAGAGGAAAACCTCACACGGTTAACCTGACGGCAAGAGGACTATGATCCGTCTACCACTGAGGATATTTTATGCCTGCACTGTGGTCGGGGCGAGCCGGGTGTAATCTTTCCATAACTATGGGTTTCAGTCAAAATTAATCAGCTTGTAATCCTTAATTTTTATGACCACCACAAAAGCAAAATACTTTATTTTCTCGGTCGTTTAGCAGACTATCTATATTAGATTTGCGGCTAATCAATGTTCAAATTGCCAGGTGTACAATTTCGAACCTATCCCAGAAGACAATGAAACTTCTGGATCAAATACAGTCGGACCCCGATTTAACGAATTCATCGGGACCGGAAATTTTATTCGTTAAATCGGGGTCATTCGTAATATCGGGGTTAAAAAAATTGTTTTTTTGTACATATGTATTATTAAAAATTACTAGTTATGAACGACTATCAAAGATTAGAAAGGAATTTCCTGTTTGACTCATAGCCCACGTGACAAACCCCCGGAAAATGACCTTGCAAGTGTAATATGTCTTATTAACTCTGCCCACCTCCCCAAGACGAATTTTGTTTTTCCCTGTTGCAGTCGTTTCTTTTGTTTGAGACGAATATGCACTTTTTCTATTTTATTCCTCCCAGGAAAGATTTTTTTCCCTTTAGAATCCGCCAATTACAAAAAAATTCAATATTTTTCTGATCAAAATTAATGAAATGCTGAAATAATTCGTTAATTCGAGGTTAATTATTCGTTAATTAGGGGTTTATGACTCTGTTTTTGCTGGGGTTGAAAAAAAATTCGTTGAATCGCGAAATTCGTTAAATAGGGGTTCGTTAAATCGGGGTCCATCTGTATTTAGATAAATTCACTTTCATGGAGGATATATAACGCCGTTCGTCAAGAAATTTTAAGTCATTTTATTTTCTATTTCCCTGAGGGTTTCAATCAAAAACTTGTTTTACTTTAAATTTCTCATGATTATGTAGAACATAACCAATATATTTCCATTCGTGTTTTTTAATTTTTAGTTTAAATGGTATCTGTTTCGCTTTTCTAAGGATTTCAGCTTTACAAATTCTAGGGAACCACTTGATACGTAAAACTCTTTTTAAACTGATGTTAATAAATACTTGAAATTTTTTCATGTTATTTTTATTTCAGTGCTATGTCACCAATCTGTAGAGTCAGATTTGGCATTGAAAATTCTACATTTTGCTGAATTTGTTACAATTTTGCTTTTCCAGAAATCATGGAGAATAGCATAAGTGCTTTGAACTTTGTCTAATCTATTTAGTTTAACTTCTTCTATTCCTCCTTTGTTGCATATTATACTTTCAAAATACGCAAAACTTTTCACCTCTTTTAATTTGTTATTTTGGAAGACTATGTCATTTAATTGTTTGGGATTAATTTTCAAAATTTTAGTTTTATATTGAATCCGTCCGGACTGTTAAGTTGTCAGAGAGCTGACCTCACATCAGAAAGTTCCTGGGTTTGAATCGCGGGCAAAGCTTGATAAAAATTGATATTTCCTTACGTTTAAAATGTTTGCATGTCTTGAAGGGTGTTGGTCGATAAAGGTCAGTGAAATCAATATCAGAAAGAATTTCTGCAAAGTTCCATCTTATAACCCTTTCATTCTCTGATCTCATTCTTTCATTCTCTTCAAAAACCAATTAATAACAATCAAGAAGATTGTAGAAAGTCTAACATCTAAACTCACCTAGAAGGATTCTGATTGTTGGCCGGCATGGATTACTTATATAATGTAATTTTTGCATCTGATAATGTTTGCAGAACTTTCAAGAGGTTCATAGTACTTCAATAGCTTCCAGAGTGTATTGATTAAATAGTACTTTAACTTTGTTGATTAATAATGAAGATCATTCTTGATGATTAATAATCATCAAGAATGATGTGTACAATTTTTTTCACTTCACAATATCAGTAAAAGAAATAGCCTGATTCAATGATGAAACACAAAGAAAATGCATAGTGCTGCGCTATGTTCTTTTTCAGTATTTCAGCAAACTGGGATGTATGCTACTCTGGGAGAAAGCGTACAGATGCCAATGAGAGTTGTCAGTTTTTACAATGAGAGTTACCAACAACAGTTCCAAATATCGGCAATTTATTGGATTGATTTTGTCTGGTACAGGAAAAATCAAATTTTAAAAAAAAGATTCCACTTCCAAACAAAATTTTTAATAATTTCTTTGAGTCTGAATTTTAGCATTAAATTTTAAATAGCAATGCAATTAGTAATAATAATCGAATTAATAATACTATGAAAATTAATAATAGAATTAGTAAAAAATGAAAATAATAACATATTATGTCTCTATTCGTAATCAAGATATTTATTCCATGTGCTAGAATCATGTTTTAGTTGATTATAATGAAGCTTTAAATTATATATTCCAAAGAATCATAAATATATACTCCAACAAAGGCGATGACTTTTTTTAAATTTTCTTAACCATTTAGATTAAAGTTTTATCTTCCACACGGTAAAAAATAGTTGTGCAGACATATTTTGTAAACTATTCAGTGGTCTACAATGCAATTTAAATGAGATGCGAGAATCATAACCTCAAAAAGTTATCCTATTTTACGGTATATTTTTTTTATCTTTTAAATTTTTCGCACTGGAATTTAACGCTTAAAACTGCCTTGAAACTTTATTCGATTACGAAGTAAAAATGTAATAAATAAATATTATTTAAAAAAAACAGTATATCCATAAATCAAATACTTTATTACTATTATGATTTATATTCAGTTATTAAATTTCGTATTAAATTTTTCTTACATCGTACCTTTATAAAGCAGATATAAATATTGATTGGTATAATTCTAAAAGTAACAACTAGATGGCAGTATAAGTTTTTATTTTTTAAATAAAACACGTGGTTTCTGCAAATGTATTAACTCTCATTCGTTTTTCTTCAGATCTCTAGATTTCTATTTATTCAGAGAGAAAGATTTTCACTCGAATCTATTAAATATTGACTTCATGGTGATAGCTTCATGAAGGAAAATTTTGACTGGAAAACATAAAATGACGATTAAGATTAATGAACGATTTAATGATTAAGATGAATAAACAAATAACATAAATTTTTTTTTATGTATGCATATACAACCGTCGTTGAACAGCCGACCCAATTTTGAGTTTATGACTACCCATGAACTCGGTAGCCTTTGTAATTTTGAACTCCATGCAGAAGACAAGGGAACTCCAGGATTAAGCATTGGGAGAAATTTTGACTTCGCGGAGGACTTTTTGATTAAAACTAACCCGCATTTGCGTTACATGGAGAGAAAAACCACGAAAAATCCCTTAAGTTAGTCTGAGCAGAAGAGCCCATAATCCGTCTGCCACAGAGGATATTTTGCGTGGTCGAGTGTGGAATTCGTATCGACAAGCCATCGCTGGGATTCGAACCCGGGGCATCTCATTGGGAGCGAGTGCGCAATCCCCTGAGCTACCACGGCTTCAAAAAATACATAAAATGCAGTAAAACCTCGATATAATGATTATGATATGTTACAACTAGTCCACCGACAACTTTACGCCGTCAAAATGCTAATATTTAAAATATAAAACATTGCTTTTTATAACGAGTTAATAATTAATAATTTTCCGGCATTACGATAAAATTCTGTTTGTTACTTGCTAATTGTCATTTTATATTTTAAATGAACTTTCACTGTCCAAATTTATTGCACTACATTTTATTTTCTTCTTGCTAAAACTTATCAAGTTTTGGAAACTTATGATTTAAATGTTCCTGTCGTAGACATTTCTTTCTTTCTCTAAGTAAGGAGCTAAATAATGCATTCAGCAATCTGTAGACAAAGCTATCTTGTCTGCTCTAGATATGCATTTTAAATCGAAATATAGTTGTTCAAAATAAAATAAAAAGTGTTCTATTTAATTTTTTTAAAATCTTTTTAATACTATTTTTAACATAATAACTAAGCCTATTCGCTTATAATGACAATTTCACTTTTTTTTTTAAATGTTATTACGGACTTTTACTGTAATTAGAATCATAGCTTAAAAAACTAACAATAATTTTAATGAAAATCTACTTACAGTATTCGAAGAATACCATATTGAATAACTGAAGCACCAACTAGTAATTTTAAACATTTTATGAGTACAAAAGGCATTAAAAACTAAGTCAGATATATAAAGGTATTATTCAGAGAAAGTACGTTTTTGTGTATGATTTCGTAATTCAAAATATCGTCTGCATTATAGAATATTTGAGGACCGGTCCTCGAACCCTTAAGCATCAAACCCTGGATCAAGCATTGAGATTAGACAAACCTTCGTGGAGGTCTATTAAATGAAACTAACCCACATTTACGTTATATGGAGAGACAAGACACGAAAATCTTCCACAGTCAGACCGACTGCACGGGAATTCAGAACCATGATGCGTCTGCCACTAAGAACATTCGACGTCAACACTGTGGTCGGTGCGAGCCGGGAGCAGAATTCGTATCAATCAGCCACCCCTGGGATTCGAAGCTGAGTCACGTTATTGGGAAGCGAGTGATCTATTCTCTAAGTCTACACGACTCATGGTAAGATAGTTAGTTGTAATAAAAAAATATTTCGTTTTCACACGACCGTCTCGAACTAAATACAGTGAAACCTGCCAAGTTGATCACCCTTGTAAGTTGGGCACCTGCATAAGTTGACCTCAATTATCAAGAACGGAACTTTTCCTATATAATATAAAGAAACAAAACCTTTGTAACTTGACCACCTGTCTATCTTGTATGTTGACCACTGAAATAAGTCAATTTTGTCTAGGAGTATTATGAAATTCTATTCTAAAAACCTCATAAGTTGACCAGAAAAGAAATTCAGAAAATTTTATGTCATTTTGGCAATGTATGTTAAAATTTCACTTGTTTGGTGAAATAGTGTAAAAAGCTAATCTAAACCCTTTTGTGAGTTGACCATCAGGGGAAACTGTAAGGAGTTAGCTTTTTACCATTTCTTTCATCCGTTCAATGAAAACAGGTGTGTTAGTTCAAAAGTTGCTCTTACTGTTGCAATAGTGAGCATTTGAATAAATGAATACTCTGAATCTTTGATCTTTAAGTGTAGTAAATAAATTTTAAAGTGTCCAAATAATTTCATTTTGTGAAAGATTTCAAATTACATGTTTTCGTGTTCTGATATTTTAAGAAATTATATTTATTAAGCACTTCCCATGCATAACTAACCAAATAATTTTTAAAAAAAAAAATTTGTTAAATATTAGAATTATATGTATCAAATTGAAGTTCATTCAGGTTTAAACACATTTCTTAACATATTCATTTGCATATTTTCTGAATAAAATTTTTAAGTCAAGTAAAAAAAAAAATTCAATATATACCAACATGATCTAGGAAAAGAAAAAGTAAACAATGACCCACCCCCTCTATAAGTTGACCACTAAAACAATGCACCACAAGTGGCCAACTTACACAAGTTTTACTGTAATTTTATTTTATATCGCCGGCTCATTCTAGAGCAGTGTTTCCCAAACTTATGACTTTTGTGTACCCTTTCTAAATTTTTCGTCACGCTGTGCACCACTAATAAAAAAATGATTGTATTTTTTAATTAAAAAAAAATTGCGCAAAAGTTAAAAATCACAACTGGCTGTTGACACCACTAATTATTAACTGTTAACTCTGCAAAAAACAGCCAATAGAAAATGCGTAGTCGTAAATTTTCATGGCTAGCTTTGTTTTTAAATAACATTTTTAAATTTTCGCTTGTTGCAAGATATTTTGCATAAGAAGGCGTACCCCAGCTAAACTGTTCCCGTACCCCTGAGGGTACGCGTATAACACTTTGGGAAACACTGTTCTAGAGTTATCACCTATCATGCTGAATTCCGTTACCTCCTAAGGTTAAACACAAGAAACATCACGTGATTTATTGAATCCCTGAGAGAGACGGAGTTATGATTTTAAATTTAAAATAATATTTATAATGATTTAATGATGAAGCATTTGGTGCTGGAACTAATTGGCATAGAAAGAAAGTGACATTTTAAGGCCAAAAATAATATTCATCGTGCTTGAGTTTAAATTGAGATAAATCACTAAATTGAGAAAAATCACTTGCAAATTTTGCATAGAATAAATTAAAACTGCCATGAAAATAAGAGTAAATAAAAGTTTTAGAAAATATAATAATAGGAAAATATAATAATATTTGGTTTAAAAAAGAAGTAATTGTAGCAATACAGCTAAATTGTGACTGTCGGTCTGATAAAAATGTTATAAACCCAACCAACTATATATTCATGACTCAGTCAATCATGTTGTGTTAGTTTTTCATGGAATTTTATACAAATGAAACTAAAAAATAGATTTGAAACAGTCGAAAGCATTTTTACTAGTTTCAATGAATTAGAATATTGGTTGACTTCTGATATCATCATCAGCATTGGCATGACAGCCCTTTGTGAGCCTGGGCCTTCCTCAGAAGCTTTACCCATTGTGCCCTTTTCCCAGCAATTCATTTCCAGTCCTTTACTTTTAGGTCCTCATCCACAAAATCCTCATCCACACAGTCTTTCCATCTCTTTTTGGGCCTTTCTCTTGACCTTTTATTGGAGGGGGTTGCATTAAAGACTCTTAATGCGGTTCGTTCTGGGCTCATACTCACTACATGCCCGCCCCATCTCATTCTACTTAGTTTAATAGATTTAATGATATCATCACTATTAAAGATCTTATATACTTCAAAATTGTATCTTTTTCTCCAGTTGCTGTTATCGAGGATAGCACCAAAGATGGTTCGTAGGACCTTCTTATGTACTCAGAAATATTTGTTAACTTTCCGTTAATATAACCATGAGTCTGACCATCACGTTATTTAACTAACCTACATCATTTACTTAAGAAACTTAAAACATATTTTACAAAAAACACATTTTTTTATAAACTGCCTATATTTCTGCTAGTTTATGGAAAGAAAATAATTTCCTTTTTATTTCAAGATGTTTTAAATCATGAATTTTTCTTCTTCTTTATAACCGTCGTTGAACAGCCGACCCAATTTTTTGGTTTACGTCGATACTAATGTCCAACTCTGCAGCCTTTTAATTTTGAACCTAATCAAGAAGACAAGAGAACTCCTGGATTAAGTATTGGGAGAAATTTGCCTTCGTGGAGGATTTTTTGATGGCACCAAACCGCATTAGCGTTACATGGAGAGGAAAACCACGAAAACCTCTCACGGTTTGACCTAACGGCAAGGGGACTCTAGCCCACAATCCGTCTACTGCTGAGGATATTTTACGTTGGCACCGTGGTCGATGCAAGCTGAATGCGGAATTTGCATCGACTAGCCATCGTTGGGATTCGAACCCGGTTCGCCTCATTGAGAGGCGAAAGCTCTATCCCCTAAGCCATCACGGCTCTAACCATGAGTCTGTCCATCACGTTATGTTACTAACCTCCATCAATAAATTTTATAACTTTAAACATGTTTAGCAAACATTAATTTTTCACACAATCGCCAATATTTTTACAAGTTTTATTGAATAAGATTAATTTTTCTTTTATTTCAAAATGTTTTTAACCATTTGGGTTATGATTCGAGCTGAAATATATAATTAAATACAAAAGAAATTAGTTTTCGTTCGACATAATTTCTCTTAAGGTATTATGTTAAAATAGATAATTATCTATTTCAAAACGCTTCGTTTCAGTAAATTATATTTTTTATTTCTTCTGATTCCCTTAATTTTTTTTTACATAATGCATAATGAAAAATAACTCTTAATATTCTCTAAAAATATGCTACCTACCGATTCGTTAAAAAATTATTTATGCATCTTTTAGAACTCACTTCCGCTCAAAGTCAAATATATTTTTTTCTTTCATTACTAAAGAAATCGCCGAAAGCAAAATAAACGTTTTAATCCCTTTTATCTCATTTAGTTGCTTAAAATCAAAGGCGGAATGAAAAAATTATTTCAAAATAAATATTTAAAACTTGATTCCCTTTTTTCAGCGGTAAACAGTTGATTCTAGAAGTTTTTACTTTATTTTGGAAAACCATATTTCTTTAAATCAGGATTTTATAGCTTCAACATTTAAAAGCTCTGTGACACTAAAAAGAAAGCACTACTTTATGCTAAACTTATCTCATCTAATTAGAATTAGTTTTAGGTTTCTTTTCAAAATTGTATATTTTTCTTAATTTTAATACAATAAAATGGTTTTTAAATATACTGCATTTATTTGCATCGTTATTTGTCTTTAAAATAAAGTTTATTTTTAAAAGCTTTAAGGAAATTAAAATCTTTTAACATGCGTAAAAAAAGGTGCGTGTAATTATTTATGCAAATTAATGTATAAGGGAAGATGAATTTTAAAAAAAAAATTATGTACACTCTCAAAAGATTTCGTTCAACCTTAAAAAGATGAAAATTTTCTTCTATCTTAATTAGGTGTTAAATTGAATTATATAGCAGTTCAACTTGAACCAGACAATCGTGTAATCAAGTTTACAGTATTTATGTTATACTTGTTTACATGATGCTATTGCCATTGGGACTCGCTGCGAACTGCTATGTTTCCTGCACTCCTGCTGTAAATTTGGCGCTTCCGCCCTGGGAGTTTGGATTTGACGCTTATGTGCTCACAAGTCTCATCTTCCTTTCTTAGATGTGCTTGTGACTCGGAATGATAATTCATTCCATACTACTGTCTTTCGTAAACCTTTTGCTGTTTCTCTTCCCCCTCACTACAAATCCTCCCACCCTCCCAACCAAAAACTTGCAGCTTTTCGGTCTTTTGTCTACCGTGCGGTAAATATTTGTTCTAACAATGATCTTCTTGATGCAGAATTAAATTACATCAAAGCCATTGCTCATGACAGAGGTTATTCTCCTAACATTATTGATAATATTCATAAAAACTTAAGTAAACAATCACATGCTGATAAACCTTCCAAAGAATTTTCTAACAATTTAGTCATTTTACCCTATTTTCCTAAAATAAGTCGGCAAGTTGTTAATATCCTAAAGAAGTTTGATTTTAATATTATTTTCAGTCCCATTAATAAGATAAAATTTTCTAATCTCAAGCAGCCCATTGACTGTCAAAGTAGCTGGGGTATATGCCAAATTAATTCCCAATGCGGCTTTTCATATATTGGCCAAACTAAACGTGCCTTAAAGTGCCGTGTCAAGGAACATGAAGCTTATGTCAAAAAAAAACAAGAATTTAAACGCTCATCTATTGCCCAACATTGTTGGGTGGGACTCTAATCATAATTTTAATTTTTCCTCCTCTAAAGTCATTCAAAATTGTTCTTCAATATTCGATTTAGATTTTTACGAGTCTTATCATATTTTCAAAAATTCCAAACTGTTGGTCAATGACCTATCAAGTGTTCCTTATATTTCTCCTGTTTGGAAATCTATGATAAAAACTAACTAACCCCACCCCCTCTTTGTTTCCTTGCTTCTTATTCGTCGTCTTCCGTTCACCCTCCCCTCCTATTGGTCGTTGCTCTAAACCCTCTTGTGACGTCATCCTTCTATATATATTTACTCTGTTCTCTCATTGTTTTCTGTGATTTTGGGTGAGATGGTGATTCTCTCTTGAGACTTCGAGGAGTAAGGTTGTGTTGTGACCGAGCTCCCTAGCTACAATGTCTGCTACGCACAGATTCGGACGTGGAGGTAAAAGGATGTTTAAATACGAGTTTCCTCCCGACTACAACTCAGACTCTGATTACGATGGAATGAATGAACAGGACCTACAAGACGCAAAAAGGAATTACGTGGACTACGCAGATAGAACAGCCACACTAGAAACCATCGATAATCTGATTAGCGACGCTGAACGCCAAATTAAATTCTTCGAATGGAGATTCAACAGAAACGGAAAAATGATACACTACGACAATCATCGCAGATTGAGAATTATCAGAGACAGATACCGAGAGATCAAAGAGCAAGGATCCTACAGGGAACCAACTAGGCCTGAGACTACAGCAAAGACCAGTACTACCGAAAAGACTGAAACTCCCCTGCAGTCCGAGACCTCTGAGACTCCGGTTGAACTCATGGATACTCAAATGCCTGATTTGGATACTAAAACACCCAGTCCTGAACCGGAGACAATAACCCAGCCCACCATCGAGATGGATACCACAGAGACTCCTGATCTCGTCGAGAAAAGGAAAAAGAAAAAGAAGAAAAAGATCAAAGCTAGCGTCAACTTGGCGACGCAAGCGGATGATATTCCAGAGGGCGAACCCATCCACCCAAACCCAGATCCAGCTCCCGCCACCCAAGCGGATCCAGTACCGGCAGAGTGCGGGGAGACTGCCGTTCCGGCGGAACCCACTGCTTCTACCACTACAGCAATGGAAATTACTCCAAACAAAAAGCTAAAGACCCTCATCCGAGGACTACAAGCAGACACGGATATCTTTTCCATAGAAAAATACCTCATCGAAATTGGACTTAGGCCCGAGAAAATAGTTCAGCTCAAAAGGAGGAGTGGTCAGGAGCTTAGGCCCCTCCCACTTTTCCTCGTCATACAGACTGACACGCCCACCAGTAGAAACATCTATAACATCATCTCAATGCTTGAGAGAACTGTTAAAGTAGAAAGATTCAGAGGCGGAAGATATCAGATACAATGCTACAGGTGTCAGAGATATGGTCACACTCAGCGAAACTGTCAAGCAACCAACCCTGCCTGCCTGAAATGCGCCGAACCCCACTACTCGTACTTATGTACGAAGCCAAGATCATCCCCGGCGAAATGCATCAACTGTGATGGTGAGCACCCAGCCTGTTTTTCGGGCTGCGGTGCAAGACCCAGGAAAACCTCAAAAGGAAGAAGAGCCCCACCCAAGACACCCACCGACGCAGCCAACAGATTTCTGCTCCTCTTCAAGGAAATGAAAGAACTTCTACAAAACGAAGAGTTAGTTCAGCTGCTTCGATCACTCCTGCCAGCCCCGCAAAACTAATGGAGTTTTGCACCCTCAAAAGACATAGACTGACATGACACCGCAGATTCTCTACTCTGCGATTACATCTACAAATCCTAAATCTACTAGTAAATTATGACTTACTAGCTCATGACTTCACAGATTCGATGAATCGGTGAGTGGCGCTTCGCGCCAATATACCGAGATTGTTACCATTCATAGCTCATTGTTTTCTGTGACGACCAGATACCAGGAGATAGCACGAGGAAAGACGTCCTTATCTGACGAACCAGCTGACGACGGTGATAGAGTCACGCTTCCGCGGGGATAATGGAATCCTCGCAGGAGATTATCTTATCTTCGGAGACCTTAGCCGTAGGACAGCCCAAGTGCTGCGGGGGCCAGACCCCCGAGCGGTTGGGTAACCCGGCTTCCGTCTCAGATTCTGAGCTAACCCCTTCACTCCGGCCCTTATCAGGGCCCTTTGAACGGAATAGAGGTAGCGAGTCCTTTGATGGCGAAGGGACACAGGATCAGGAGCCCTCTGACTCCCGCGAAGTACCGACGGGGACGGCTACGCCGAAACCGCACGGGCTTCCCGGGGGACTTTGGGCATCCAACACGGTTAGGCGCCCCCCTAGGAGAAGAAAAATTAATACGGCCAGTAGCGGCCAAAAAACAACTGAGGAAGAATCAGATGATAATAGTCCAATCTCCCCTAATGATAGTAATTTAGATAATTTAATGTTTAATTTTGGCGGAATTATGGAAAATATTGAAAATCTAATAAGCGGATTTATGCACATTAATGACAAACACGAATCCATTGAGGATAATGCTAAAGATCTAGCTAGATATACCAGTGAATTCTTCCTGGGATTAAAACAATTAAATGGCAAACAGGGCAAAATCTATTCCTTTTTTAGTGACATACAAAATAGAACCGTACAAAGAATGGGCGAATTTTTCAAAATAAATCACTTAGATGAAACAGAACCATTTAGCGACCACTATAACGGAGAAACAAATACTAAGAGATTTAGGAGAAACGCCGATTTTCCATCACTAAACCCAGAAAATGACCCAATGAATATAGATATGTCTGATAATGAAGACAACAATAAAGACGATAACTCAGGGTTTACCCAAGCTAAGAAAAAATCACAACCACCTCCCATTATAGTTAAAGATTCCAACTTCGAATGGAAAACATTCAGGGAAAAAATTAAAGAGAAAAATTTAAGTCAATACAGCGGCAAAATGAGCGGTGAAAATTTCATTATCAAAACCTCTAAAATGGAGGATAGAAACCAAATCACTACCATACTTAACAATGAAAATGTATCTTATCATACATACTCATTACCACATGAGAGGAAACTTAGAATAGTTTTAAAAAGCGTACCAAAAGATTTCACGCCCTCAGAAATCCAAGAGGATCTCATGAGACAATATAATTTACCAGTCACAAATGTTATACAATTAGAGAAAAGAAGAGACAATGTCAAACACAAACTACCAATATTCATAGTAGATCTCGCGAGAGAAGGAAAGTACAAAGATATATACAGTGTTAGATCAATTTTGAACACAAATATTCGAGTAGAGGACTATAAAAAATCTGACAGGCCCACGCAGTGCCATCGATGTCAGGATTACTTTCATGGCCAGTCAAACTGCAGACATCCTGCCAGATGTGTGAAATGCGCAGGCTCACACTTAACTAAAGAATGCCCAAACACTCATACAAAACTAAAATGTTGCCACTGTGATGGTGAACACACCGCCAACTCTACCTCCTGTGATAAATACAAAGAAATAGTAGACAAAATCAAAAACAAAAACTATCACGGAAAATCATACGATTTCAAAAGAAACGTAATAAAGAGAAATACAGAAAATCCTAAGACCTACGCAAGCGTAGTCAAAAATAATACGAACAATGAAGAATTAAGTATGGAAAAACTCCTAATGCAGGCCATCGAGGCCTCAAACAATTTACAAAGACTGATAAGTAAAGTCAGTGAACAACAATTTTCAAACTCTCAGAACATTGAGAAAATGAACGGAAACCAAAACAACAATTATGGCCAGAAATAATATTACTGTACCCTTGAGTATTATACTCTGGAATGCTAACAACATCACTACGAAAATGGCGGAATTACTGGACTTTATGGCCGAATACTCCCCTGACATACTAGCTGTATCGGAAACACATGCAAAACCAAATAATAGGTTAAACATACCACTATATAACTCGTACAGATGCGACAGAATCACGCATAAAGGTGGAGGTACAGCCATCTATGTTTCAAAGACTCTAAAGTCATCTCTATATAATGCTAGTACGGTTGATAATATTGATGAAACCTCAATTATTATTAAACTATTAGATAGATACATTAAGATCACCACTATCTACAACCCACCAAACAACGATTTAAAAGAGAGCCACTTCACTAATTTTTTTGACAGTAACATGGATACTATTGTCCTAGGAGACATGAATGCTAAGAATAAAATTTGGGGATGCAATGCAGACAATAAGCAAGGACTGATGCTACATAATATTGTGAAAAAACTAGGAGTGACCTTATATGCCCCCACGGAGCCCACACACTATCATTATAGCCATAACTGCAGACCCGATATTCTAGATATAATGATTACCAACATACCTTCAGCCTTTGCACTTAATGTTATCAACAATTTAAGCAGTGACCATCTCCCAGTGCTAATCAACACCAGCCTGCTCATTAATAATAATCTTATTAAGAAGAGAAGCACAGACTGGCTGCTTTATCACAACATTTTAACCATAAAGCTGAAACAACCTACTCTAATCCAGACGAATAATGATGTTGATAATGCCATCACTGAACTTAATAATACCCTTAAACTAGCCCTACATGATGCAACGACAGAGCGAACTAAAAATCTGAATAACTACAAACTACCAAGCTCAATTAAAGAGAAAATCAGAGTTAAGAACAAACTAAACAAGATGTACAAAAGAACAGCCAACCCATATTATAAGACAGAGGTTAATAAACTAAACAGAGTCATTAAAGAAGAGTGTCAAAATTATAGAAACACCCTCTGGAATGACAAAGTAGCATCCCTCAATAAAGAAGATAACACGCTGTGGAGAATGGCTAAGACCCTTAGAAGTAACCCACCAGCAAACCTACCTCTCAAAGAAAATAATCAGATCATATATACTGACACGGATAAGGCAAGAGTCTTTGCCAGTACCATGTACAATCAATTCTCTCTCAATGATGAACCCTCATGCAATGAAAACAACAAATATGTTGATAATAAATATTCAGATATCATGACCAGAAATTATAGCACCAATGATTTTCAATTGACCAATGATGATGAAATTATTAACATAACTAAGAAACTCAAAAACAGAAAAGCTCCAGGGCACGATGCAATTACAAACGAAATGATTAAAAATGCCCCCCCTTCAATTATCCCGATCCTAACTGCTATTTTTAACACTTGCCTAATTAACTGCTACTTCCCAAATGAGTGGAAAAGATCTGACATTATTCTCTTCCCTAAACCGGGGAAAGATGCATCCAACCCCAACAATCATAGACCCATTAGCCTGCTGCCAGTTATCTCAAAAATCTTTGAAAATATCATTAAAAACAGGCTACACACCAGCCTACAAAATCTCCCAGACCAACAGTACGGCTTCCGTGCTAAACTATCAACCACTAAACAAGTTATCAATTTAATGGAATTTATAAGTAGTGGAAAATACAAAAAAGAAACAATGGCCCTTATCCTACTCGACGTCGCTAAGGCGTTCGATCGGGTATGGCATAGGGGCCTAATAGTCAAACTCAAAGAGATGAATATATCAAATAGCATACTCCTACTCCTAGACTCCTACTTAAAGGACAGATTCTTTAGAATCAAATTAAATAACACTTTCTCTGATTACAAACTAATTAGAGCAGGAGTCCCACAAGGATCAATTCTTGGCCCTTTACTGTACATTTTGTATACTGCAGACTTCCCTGCGGATGGCAGTAATCATAACGAGCTAGTCGCTCTATACGCAGACGATACTGCATTAATAACGAAATCCATTAACACAAAAAGAGCAGTAGAACTACTGCAGAGAAAACTGACCACTGTTGAGAACTGGTGCTCCAAATGGAGGATAAAACTACACCCTGACAAGAGCCAGTATATGGTAATCAATAGCAAAATTAAATATGAGAAAATACCGAATATCACGCTATTCAGTATAGACATCTCACCAGTGAAACAAGTGAAATACCTTGGTATTATCATCTCATCCAACTTAAGCTGGAGCAAGCATATAGACGACGTTATAAAGAGAAGCAGAGGAGCGTTTTTCGCCCTATATGCTATACTGAATAAGAACTCCAAACTCGATTTGAATAATAAGAGATCAATATATCTTCAAGCTATAAGACCCATACTGACCTATGGCAGCCCGGTACTAACTACCCTTACCAACAATTTAAGGAAGAGACTATCAAATTTTGAAGGAAAATTACTAAGAACTATGCTGGGCGCCCCACGGGCGATTAGTAACAAAACCATCAAAAAAGACCTAAAAATTGATGATATCAACCAATATATGGCGAAAATTAACACTAAATTTTACAAGGATGCGAAAGATTGCAACGCAGCTAACTTCAACAAAATTTTTGACATTGAAATTATCAGGGATAATGCTAGCATCAGTCCACTCACAGCTTTCCTAACCTCAGATTGCCTTATATCAAAATATTACAACCAAACACAATAAATACATCACACGACAAACACACAGCTTAAACACCGACATGTAACAACCTCGGTGACAGAGCAACCCTCTCGAGGGTCCGATCCGGGGGAGGTACACTGTCGTTAACTTTCAGAATAGTGAGCAACCCGGCACGAGCGGTTTTAACCGGGACGGCCGGGTCACTATAATAACAGAGGTATACTAATTATGTACATATCAACTAATTATATTCATATTCTAACCTTGTATATACATGTAAATAATTATTTGTTGTAAATAGTCCAATGTATTAATTCCATTTACTCGTGCTCGTCATTATGTGCATTACTCTTTATTAGATGTTCTTGACAATGGAGCTTTCTCCAACCTCTCCTTTTATTTAAATTGTTTGTTTTAATTATGCCATCCCAACTTATGCCAACACAATTCCGATGAATCGGTGAGTGGCGCTTCGCGCCAATATGCCGAGATGTCACACATTCATAGCTCATAGCTCATAGCTCATTGTTTTCTGTTGGGGAAATTGAACTTGGAAATTTACAAGATAGTACAATTCCAGAAGAGGGTGGGCGGGGCCTATAGGCCCCTCCCACTATTTCTAGTTATCCTGCCTAAGCTAGCCAATCACGAGAAGGTTTACCATACGGAGAAAATCAAGCAGTTCCCGGTTAGTGTAGAGCTCTTCCACGGCGGCCGGCGGCCGCAACAATGCTTCCGATGTCAAGGATACGGACACTCTCAGCGTACGTGCACTGAAAAACCACGTTGTATGAAATGTGCTGAATGGCATTTTTCGTATCAGTGTACAAAAAGCAGAGACACACCAGCTACCTGCTGCAATTGCAGAAAGGATCACACTTCAAACTTCTCTGGGTGCGAGGCCCGCCCCAGTAGAAAGAAAACCCACACTAAAGTTCACACTCCTGCATCATCAGCACATCGCCTTGTTTCACTCATGAAGGAATTACAAGAGCTCATGAAGGACCAAGAGGTGCTTAGTCTACTACAAACTCTACTAAAGGGGAATTCCTCTTCTCAGTGATGTTCCTGAATTTCCAATCCAAGACCCACTCATATAAGGACTTGATTATCTAAACATACTACAACTTTGAACTATTTTCGACATCCACATTATGACTAAACAGTTCCGATGAATCGGTAAGTGGCGCTTCGCGCCAAAGGCCGAGATTTATCCCATTTCCAGCGTTCCAGCGTTCATTGTTTTCTGTTGCACTGATGAAGGTTGCCCTTTGAGCATCCGAAACAGCTGTCTGCTTTTAATAATATTTTTGTGTTCTTTAACGTTGTCTACCTTAGTTCATATTTCTCTGGTCTTCACTACGAACAAGCATAGATTGCACAAAAGGGGGGAAACTGTGATATGAATAATGACCTTTGACCTCTTCCACACTTACACATCTGGACAAAGCTTCAAAGGAGTGCAGCGGATGGGGGATTTTGAATACTTGTTGTAACCTTACTTACTGGTGAAGCTCAGTTTACTTACGAGCATATGTACGCCAAAATAATGCCAAATCACTCTCAATATTTTTAGCCAATAAATTATGCAAAATATTTTTGTGTAAGTCATACTGTATTAAATTTAAAACAAGTTTTAAAAAATAAATATTAATTTAAAGCGATATTGAATAAAAAAATATTTCACTTAATTTTGTATTTTATTATTCCCAGAATGTTGTTATTATTTATTTAAATAATGAATAAGATGAATCATGAATGTATTAATAGTCTACAGCAATTCTGACTGTAACCATTTTTAAAGAAGAAAATATCTAATAAGTACACACCAAAATGTAACGAAAAAGTGTAAAAATTTTACTGACGATTCACTTTGGAAACATGAGCTCAGATAGAAATTGCTTCTAACTTTGAAAAATATACAAGAATTGATTTTGTGATTACAAAAAATTATTAAATTTGCTTTTGAAAAAGCTAAAAATTAATTCTTTAGAACTAATTCAAGAATTGAATGAATGCACAAAAATTTTAATATGAATGGCAATATACAAGTTAAAAATATTATACAACTTACAAATGTTAATGCAAAAACATTTATGTTAAATGTTTATACAAGTTTAATGTTAAACTATAAAATTTACTACTATTTTTAATCTGTAATGGAAATCTTCTGATAAATCAAAAAATGTTGAGAGTTACATTAAAAAAAAAAATGATAGTAGTAATAATAATAACTTTAAAGAAATAGCATATATAAATATTTAGTCATTATTCTCAAAGTAAATTTGTACTCTGAATATTGCAAAGTTCTTGCCCATGAGTTTAGTGTGAGGCAATAATATGTTTTGTGACCAAAATTCACAAATGCACATAAAGAAAAAAATAATAAAAGGGAGAAAAGTTTCTCTCCCTCTCCTTTGTTTTCAATTTTCTACAAAATAAAGTTGTAAAATGGAGCAAAAGTAAATATTATAAGCCTTAAATTTCTTTGGTTCTTTTTTTTTTTTTTTTAAATCATGTAACCGCTAAAACTGTAGGAAGCTATTTACTTAACTTAATCAAATATTTCCTATATCTTCTTCACATCTTTTATTCTTTGAATGGATTTTTGCTACCTCAAAATGAAACTTTTGTAAAGCACTAAAAAAACTTGATCTGATATGCTGCTAATTTTGAAAAAAATTGCTACCTTTTTAACTAATGGCTATGCATCGGTGTTTTATGAAAGTAATGTGTGACAGGGAAAAAAAATAATCGAAGTAGTCTTGTTTGTTGCACAGTCTTGTAAAATTTGAATACTGATTAACACAAATGAATCACAAAACTAACATAAAAGAGTCGCAAGAGAGGAAGGGAAAAAAAAAAGAGAAGAAATGCACTAAAAAGACACTGGAAAAGAAGAACTGGTAAGTAAAGTTCTTGTAAAAACCATACCAATAACTATATAAATTTAAAGACTGATTCGATGTGATCTAACATTTTCGAAATAAAAAAATTTTCAATAGTTAGAAGGTACTTATATTTTAAAATATAATTTGTCGAAAAAATATTATTTGTAGAATATTAGATCCGTTGGTGGAGAGAGAAATCAAAACAAAAGCCTGCATGGAATAGAATTGTGAAACAAGCTAGAGTTCGCAAAGGGCTGTAGAGCTATAGAAGAAGAAGAAATCCCTATACAATAAGTGTAATTATCGATATTTAGAAAAATTTTAGAGCTGCTAAAGAGTGAGTCTGTCAAATAGCATGAAGTGAGGACAGTTCCTATCCTTTGAATTAATCCTTTTGTATTAATTAAATTTAAAAAAAAATAAATCTAATATCTTTCAAATACTAACATTTCTTTCAATGTTTAATTAAATTAAATTTTGATGCATCATCCTGAATTCTACCAGCAGTTAAATTCATATAATTATTAATAAGGTGATATTTCCTGGTGGTTCCTTTAGGTGTTTTTTTTTTTTTCTTTTTTAAATTTTTACATTTTTTTTTTGCTTCTTTCTAGCCAACAAATGAGGGACCCCATACACAATTTTACAATCTTTTGATTTTCATCACTATGTAACGCAAACGCAGACCAGTGCAATAAAAAAAAATCAGCACGGAAGCTATTGTCCCAATGCTTGATCCAAGAGATCTCTTGTCTTTTAGGTTTCGATCAAAATTTCGAAACTACGGAGTTATATTAAGCATTAAAGTCGTAAATCCAAAATAAAGTTCGTTTTTTTTTTTTTTTTTTTTTTTTTTTTTTTTTTTGTGGCGTGTTTTAAATTTTGCTGCCTTTGCTATCACTTCAATATCCCGTGTCTTTTTTTAAAGGACATTGCTTGACCTTTAGTTGCCAGTCTTACTGCTCCACTGAAGGTCAAGCATTGTCCAAGACACAGTTAAGGGGTAGCTTGGAATATTTAAGATGTTTTAGTTCAATAAAAAAAGTGCATGGTATTGCTTATAAATGATGCGTTATAAATACAAAATAACTTCGTTTTTTCATTTTTTAACTATAATCTTAATTTTAATGTATACTTCAAGTTCATTTGGAAGATTTATTTTCATCTTAAGTGAAAGAAATGTTGGATCAATTTCTTATGTAGAATAAATAGTTTTAGATTTTAAAATATAGTACAGCTTAAGTTATTGATAATTTTGATCTATTTATTCTAGCGTGAATTCAAAGCATGTAATTGTCTTCATAGAAGTAGCCTCTTAAAAAACTTGTGATCCCAGCAAAACTTTAAATTCATATATATATATATATTCCTGCAGATTTATTAACTTTACTTTTATTGCCCTAATCTATGTTATAAGAGTATTTGAAATTAAGCATATGCATTTATTTAGTTCTTTATTGCAGAAACAGGAATAAAATTTTATAAATGCATATAAAAATAATTTTTCGCCGTAGCAAAGTTCCTATTTACTCAAAGAATAAAAATATTGAGAAAAAATATCAACATTACTATTTATTTTTTTATTATTTAATGAATAATTTAATACAAAGTGATACCTATATTAGAATAAACACTGCCGAGGCTAGTGGACCTCGAAAAATAACAAAAAAAGAACTATTTATTAACGAAAAAATTGCCGAGTTTAAAAACGGAAAAATAGGATATACTGATTTTTTAAATGTAGTGTCATATATAACAAATACAATTTAAAGAAAAATTTGAACAACGATAGTCAAAATATATTAAAGTTGAAAAAAAATTTTGAAGAAAAATTTGAGCAAAAGTGGTTAAAATATATTGAAGTAATAAGCAAAGGTTCTATTGATTCTACTTGAATTGAAGCATTAGCCTTAAAAATGAAATAGATATTTTTTTAATAAATATTAATTATTTTAATTTTTTGAAGAAGATAAAGTTTTCACAATTTTTTAATACCATTATGTGAATCATTTTAAAATCACTAAATTATTTAATTCTATAATGCTATTTCTATTTCATATTATAATTGTAACTTGAAAACTTATAGTATATATTTTGTATTTTTTTATATTTTTTAAAATATTATTTATTCGTTTTTTGTTTCTCTAAAAAGTAAGAATAGTTATATAAAAAAACAACTTTGTCAAAATACTCACAAATACAAATATGTCAATATGTTTGTTTTTACATTTTTAATAGTATCTATATATATATATTTCTCTTACATGGCGACAAAAAAAGACTCATTACAACTCCCCGAATGGCAACACTAGAAAATCGACCAATGATTGCCGCTAAAAATGTCATATGCCAAATCTAGCTGAGATGGCTCAACATGTAGCACTTTTAAAAACGGAAACTGAAATAACTAGAGAGAGCATATGCTAGGCAGAAACGAATTTATATATTGCGAATTTATTTGACGATTTTAGATTAATATCACGAATTTATTTATTTAACTAGAATTTGTTCAATTTTTAAGAGACATAATTATAGCCAAAATTTCAACCTTTTCAAAGAGATCAGTTTTAGAAATTTTATCTTGAGATTTTATACTATATCACATTTATAATAGGTTTAACGAATTACATGTCATTTATTTGAATTCAAATTTATTTTAATGACTTAGTATTTACTAAAAAGATGTAATTTTTTAAAAAAAAAAAGTTATATGGATTTGAATGATTGTTTTGAATTCTTAGAATTTTGTGCATTTGCAATGTACAGTCGGCAAAAAAAAAAAGATATCACCCTGAATAATTTTCGTTCTAATGATCGGATTTTCACGAACTAAGTGTTAATCTTAATGGTTCCTGGGGGTGACCTCAAATATGCTAATTAATTAGTGCTAACTATTAATTAAGTTACGAAATCAGACACAAAAACGTACTTTCTCTGAATAAACATATATTTTTTCTTACATATTTGGATTCTTAACCTTCAAAATATAGGGGGTAGCCGCAATCTGGGAAATATGGTCCCCATAGTTTGGTCAGGAGAGCGATTCAAAGTTCGTACCCCTTAATGTTAATTTCACTTTTTACGTTTTTAGTCATATTTTAAAAACTAATAAAGCAATTCGAAGAAAATTTCACCCAGTCATAAAACTCATTTACCCAGAGATAATTTCACGAAAAAAATAATTTTTAATAATTGTTAATAATTTTTTATTATTTAATTGAATTAAGGATGAAAAATTTTTGAATTATAAGGTATGAATTTTTTTATACCATATTAATCTACATATTTTTCAATTGAAAAATCTAAAGTTTCAACTGTTTTTATTTATTAGAAGCTGAGAAAAATTAAAATTAATTATTTTTAAAAAAATAATTTGGCGACAATGAAGAAATGATTAAATGGAGCGATTAATATTAAAATGTGATAAACTTGCGAGGAACTTGACTTCGCGCGCTTAGCATAAAATTTCATTCATATTTTTTTCGCTAATAATCGTTTGCTTATCTTTTCATTTTTATTTTTTTAAGCTATAAAATACGATGTTTCTTCTTTAGTCGTCTAAAATTCTATTTGCAATTTAGTAAAGAAATTTGAATAAAACATTTTATTGAATAAAATACATTTTATTCAGAGAATGTGGAGTTTTATAAAAGCATGCTTCTGATAGAATATGATTATACAACAGATTGTGCTTCTTTAATGTGATTTTTTTTTATTTTTATTTTCTCAATAACTGATAAAATTTCAATAATATACATACGAATGAATAAATTTGGAATAAAATATTCATCAATTTCTTGAATATATATTTTATAAATATTAATAAAAATACGCAGTCAACATTTTTAAGCATCTCTCACAACATCGCAAATTTCTCAAAATCTTATAGGGTAAACTAACCAGTGAAGGAATACTTAAGCTTAGCTTGTCTTTAAAAAAAATCATAAAAATTTCAAAATTTGTAATTTTAGCTAAATGACGTATTTGTTATTAAATGCGTGTCGACATATTTGTTATTAAATGCAAATTATGTAAAAAAAATTTAGATAACTTACATAATATTGTTTTAAGCTTTTGGTGGTTTAAATAATAAGTAGTAAGATAACCAAGTGAAGGAACAGTTCTTAAATTGAATAAACACTAAATTTTCCAGTGAATGAACACTTAATTTTGAGAATGTTTGATGCTCGTTACGAATCCTTAGGCCACACAGATATCTGTCGCCCTGTAGATGCCTGAATTGACTGATGTTAACACAGGCGGGCATTAGGAAAAAAAAATCTTTTAAGTTTTCGTGCCCCCATTTCAGTATCTTAAGGGCCTTACGAGCTCTGTTTAAAAAGAGAGTATCATATCAGATATATATATATATATATATATATATATATATATATATATATATATATATATATATATATATATATATATATATATATGTAACATAAAAAGCTTCAATTAATCTTTTTATGTTAGTTTCTTTGCTATAAAACTTCATTCTAATTAATTATTCTAAACGAAATACTTTCTCACACTTTTAAAAACCACATCCTGTTCTTAAATCTATTTTTGGCTCAAGTATGCATTTAATTAAGAGCAGGACATTTTTCCCTTTGCTCTTGTGTGGGAAACGTTCGATCTATTTCATAAACCAATAGCTACTACTAAGAGTTCCCTCTTTCCCTAAATTAAGACATATTACGGATTTTACTTTGCAAGATTTTCCCTAACATATAACCAAGGAGCGCAACTTTTCATGTGCACTTTCACTCATTCTCATGACTGCTCTTGTCTAATAATTAATAAATAAATTTTGTACCCTCCTTCCCGACCTATGACCTGTTTTAATCCTTCCACTCAGCAACGACGTTATATATATATATATATAAATATATATATATATATATATATATATATCTGATATATATATAACAAAAATAATCATAGTAGCAGTATTTGGTGGTAAATGTAGCTTATCGTAATTGAAGAATATGCTGTGCGACATTTTATGGTGAATTTGCGAACGTAAGTTTCAGAATGTATCGAAACATGTGGATGCTATTTGCTAATCATCTTTATCCAAAGAAAACCATGTAACGTAAATATCTAGCAAAATGAAGCAATTTTTTAAACAATGAATCATACAATATGCAACATATTATTTCTATATCTTATTCTTAAACATAACATATTTCAATGTTTTTAAAATGCCACTAAACATTCAGCAATTCATTGAGTTATAGAAAAAAGAAATCGTAAATTACAGAAAACCTTGTGAATGTGCATTAGAATTACTATACAATCTACATTTTATTTTTCATGCACTTTTTTTCCCTTCAAACTTTCATGCCTAGAAGACTCGATTAAAGCTGTAAAAATCATTATCCCTAAAATTTTGTATATAGCTATTATAAGTTATGTTAATTTGATTTTAGTATGAAATCCTCGAATAAACATAGCAAAAATAGCATAATCTAAATAATATCAGATAAAAAGTTCATGTATTTAAATTCTGAAAACTTATAAATCGATTCAAATTTTCTTTTCAAAAGAGATTAAAATAATTTTTTATTTTATTTATTTATTTATTTTTTTTGCTTTTTGGACATAAATGAACTTAAAAATTGTCTATTGCCTAGAAACTTCGAGGTGTTTTCTATTAACTATTAATTAAACCTCTCAGAGCAATCACAAAACATTATTTCAATTTTTTTACAGTCAGAAATTGGTTGCCTAGCAACCTAGTAAAATTAAGCGTTTCTCTTTTGAATCAGTCAAGGGTTATCTTAAAATATTTATTTGTGCAGGCGGCTTTTTTTGGCGGTTTTCTGGACTATCGCCAAATATATAAACCTTTATTGCAACCCAATTTACGACCCAATTGTTTCAAAATTTTGTCTACCCCCCCTAATTCAAGTGTCTAGATTCCAAATATGTAAAAAAAAATATATGTTTATTCAGAGAAAGTACGTTTTTGTGTCTGATTTCGTAACTTAATTAATAGTTAGCACTAATTAATTAGCATATTTGAGGTCACCCCCAGGAACCATTAAGATTGACACTTAGTTCGTGAAAATCGGATCATTAGAACGAAAGTTATTCAGGGTGATATCTTTTTTTTTTTGCGGACTGTACCTAAGTTTGTAGCGAGCAAACCATATAAGATTGCGTAGTAATTTTCGGGAGTTGGCGAGAGCTAGCGAGCAGGGGGCGCAGCCCACTAGTTTGTATATATTATTTGTTTTTACATGTCTGTATTTATTTTGTATATATTTTTGTTATCTCTTATTATCTGTCTTTTTTTTCTTGATAAATGTTATTTGGATATTATTTAGCATTCATTTTCAAAATTATCAAAGCACTACACATTAGTTTTCAGAATCAGAATTTTCATCAAAAATACTTAACTGTCATTAAATACAATCACTTAAATTTTTGACTGAAAATAATTTTATTTTCTTCTTTATTAATCTAGTTAATTGTCTTAAAATACATTTTACTTGTATGTACATTGATTTTAAATTATATTTCTATATATCAAAAGTAAAAGTATATATAATTTCAATTTTTATTTTAATTTCAATATTAAATATTTCATTTGATTCTTAAGAATTTAAAATAAAAGAAAGAAAGCGTTATAAATCAATACCAAAAGCTTTTGTTGAATTAAATTTCGTTAAACTCACATGTCTCAATTCCATTCAATGTTCGCTAATAAAAGTTACGAAGAATCATTGTAGTCCAACGAAAGCATTAAAGCAAAACTTAATGTAATTGATCAATGTTAGTCAGGTTTGGATAGTGATAATTTGCAAATTTCATTAAGAGAATCTATTTTTAAATCGTCTCTGAGGTATTTTTCTATTAGCTCTTGGAAGAGTAGAACTGACTTGTTAACGCCATTATGGCTATTATTCTTTAATGCCTTTTATTTTTTTTTTCATTAGAAAATTGCATTATCTTAGCCTAGGAATAAATTTGTGAAATAACAAAACGTTTTATTCTGAATAACTTTCGATCTAAAAATCGAAAAATTCTGAACTAAGATACAATATTCCTAATATAGCGAAAGATATTTTATATAATAGTGAAGATGATAATTTAAGTTTCAAAACGGCACACAAACATGACAAGTACGATAAATTTGGAACCGTTTTAAACAATTTTAGTACTATTTTAATATGTTTTATCTCGCTTTTAGAACAAATTATTATAAACAAAAAATTCTCTGCATTTATTAATAAAATTCACTCATTCGAGAATGAAATCTTATAAAAAAATAAATAAACAAATAAATAAAAATTAATAACAATTTTTTTTTTTAAATTTTTCCATTTTAATAAGATGATGATATCGTATGCGGCAAAGATACCATTTTAATAATTTCAATCTTAGTATTTGACCATTAAAAATTACACCTTTTTATACATTCTAAAATGTATGCTTTACAATGCTTTACAAAACTGTAAAAAATACTTTCACCATAAACTTATTTTAGAGTAAATAGGTGCAAACCACTTTGGGAAAATCCTCAAAATTAAAAAATAATATTTAGAGGTTCACATTTTTAATATGTTTTCTAATTAAACCAACACTTATCAGCTATTCTGACATAAAGAAGGATCTTAATAGAAATCTGTCCAATTCTGCCCCATTTAAACAAATTTATTAAACATTTCTCAATATAATATTTATTTATTTATTATATGTGCTTGCAAAAAAAAACTTTAATTCTAAATAATGAAAAATATTGAGAAAGAATATCTTTTGGCGAAAATATGCCAATTTTGTAGCTACCCTTTTAAACTGATTTTAGGAAAAAAAGGTACCGGAAAAAAAGGTCCCGGCAAAAAAGGTACCTGTGTAGGGAAAATTCTGTAGGGGAAAATATTTTAAATGAGAAGATTGGATTGAAGCGCTTTTTGCTGTTCCGTGCATGTTTTTTTGCGTGTCGCGCGTGTTCAAAGAGCTTTTTATCCAACTTTTGTTTCTTATTTATGCATTTATTCTTAAAAAGTTAATTAAATATGAAAATGTTCAATAAAATTGTTTATTTATTTTCTAAGATCATGATTCTACCGGGAATCTTGGCTCTTATCTATTGAAAAAGTGTTATCAGGCTACATGAAACTTTTAGGGGAGGGGGAGTAAAATTAATGTGTTTCGCTTATAACGCTTCTAATAGAAATTTTTTGACAGGTGTCATTTTCTTTCATTTTTCGCTTTTTTTTATTTTGTAATAAGTTGTAATAAGCAATTGATAACATAGCACAGAACCGTTTCAGTTAACCAATGGCATGTTTGGGAATCGGTTTATGCATTGACGGTCTTACTTGACCCACTGTTTGCCACCTCTTGTTTACAATATTGGGGAAAAAAATGAAGTTTAGAAAAAGTTTTTGATTTAAATTTTTTTTAAAGTTTTTGATTTATTAAAACATATTATCCCCTAACTATTGAATTTATAATTTAAACCCTAAAATATGACAAAATTATAATTTATCTAAAAAGATATTGCAATAAACAAGGCAGAGCATTCTATATCCACTATCTGGTTAATGTTTAAATATCATTTGCTATCGAATTCGAGAGCATATTTTTCTTTTTTATATTTTGGGTTTTAAAAACTTCAATTTTCGGTGCCATTTCTCTCAAAGATTTTTTCTCTGTTAGTGACTTTTTATTTTCATTATTTTAGTGAATAAATCTAAAAATTATTTTCGATTATTTTTTAAAATTTGTTAAAAATTATAAATATTTGGAATGTCTTAATTGCTTTTAAAAGGCTACTAATGTTCAATTACGTAGTCTTATAAAAGTGAACTCAACCCAGAAGACAAAGAGAACTCCTAGATCAAGCATTGGGAGAAATTTGCCTTCGTGGGGACTTTTCAATGGAACTTAAAAGCATGTGCGTTACATATAGTGTAAACCACGAAAACCATCCACGGTTAGACTGACGGCAAGAGAACTCTAACCCATAATCTGTCTTCCACAGAGGATATTTTACATTAGTACTGTGATCTGTGCGAACTGAGTGCATCTTCATATTGACCCGCCGGCTCTGGCATTCGAACCCGGTGCGGCTCCTGAGCATTTGATTGGTGGTAATGGTGGTGTTATTCGCTTATTTCTCTCCTTAAATAGATAATAATTCTTATTTATTTAATTGGCAATAAGAACAACTTAAAAAATTGTCTAAACAGTAACAGCTATCATTTTAATTACTTTACATCTTTAGTAATTAATTTACTAATTAAAGCGTAAAAGGTTATTTAACGTTGCATTACAACGTAGTATTATAATTAAGGAATTTTTTTTCACATTTATTTACATTCACAATTAACATTTATTCACTGTACTATATTTGAGAGCAAATTAGAATCAAAATGCTGGAAACTTATCAGAAGCAAACCTTATTGAATATTTTTAGCAGGATTTCATTGATTTAATCATGATTTAAGTCAGCTGGTTTTTTTAAAAATATCATTGTTTCGTATTGAATCGAATGTTATTTTAATACTTAAATATATATTAGTCATTTAATGTATATATGTATTATAATATCTGGTCTTTTACATATTTTAATTTGTAAGTATGAAATTTCCAGAAAAAAAGAAACCATTCATTAAAGTAGGATTGCTTTTTTAATAAGTAAATAAAAAAAATTAGTATGCTTGATTTTTTTTTTCATGTAGTTTTCTTTATTTTTTTATGATTCATTTATATTCAATTTCCAATTAGTTTGAACAAAAATTGTGCATCCATTATGCATTTGCTAGAAAGTAATTTATAATACAGTAATATTGCCTGAAATATGTGATTATTTTTATTACATTTTCATTGAATTTAAATTATTTTAATATTTATAAAGTTGAATTAAATAAGATGTGTTTTATAAGTAGATCAGTTTTTTTAATTTAAAATAAAATATATCACAAACCTTTTATGACGTAGTTGACAACTTTTTTAACTATTCCTCTAAAAACTTCAGCTTAGACGTATATGGAGAACTTTGTTTCTGCTTACAACAATATATTTATAAACATCATTTTTTATGACATTATTTTTTGAAAACACAAGAAAATTAAAAAATAACTTGATTGGAATACATTAGAGGAAAATTTTTTATTTTCTTGTAAAATAATGACGATTTCGATGTTTAAAATATACAAATTCACAAATATACAATATACAAAAACATAAATGACATAATAATGAATAAATATGAAACTGCAAAAAAGGTATTACATATCATCGGTAAAATATCTTATAAATTTTTTTAAATGGTATGTCTTTTAGATGTTAAAGAAAATTAAAAACTTACATTTAGGAATATTTAAATATAAAATTTGCTTTATTTGAAACTGCCATGTAGTATCATTTTTAGCTATTCAAAAAAATTATAAACTAAAGTAATGAATACAGATTTTAATATGAAATTGGAAATGAATGAAAATTTTGTATGTTGACAATTTTGAGTTTTTAGGGGTTTTAAATTTAGTTAGTTTTTAAATTTACATGTTTTTCTTTCTTAGATTATTAGCTATTGAACTTAAAAATTCTGGGATGTATAGATTTTGGTTTAAAAACTTAACGCAAAGTGTTTTCAACCTTTTTTGAAGAGTTTCATAGCTCCTCTTTTTTCTATGTGCGATATGGCTGTCTTATAGATCTCGCCTAAAAGTTTCTCCCCTACCTGAATGATTGATGAGGTGGGCGGAGGAGCTCTATTGAAAAACCGCACCTGTGCCCGTAGATGATTACTCGCCAAATCTTTATGATGCCAATGACGATAAAGGGTTTCAAATGGAAAACCAATTTCCCTCCGTTTTGAGAGACATAGTTGATTAATTCTTCCTTTAGTGGGAGAGTGAAACTTGCGAAATTTTTCGGATGCTCAAGGGATTTTTAGGGATTTGAGTTAAAACATTACACGACATTTCCGAGTGTTTTTTTATGGGTACCGTTCAAATGACAAGGGGGGGGGGTACTCTGATGCTAACTTTTTGAAGATTATCTATACATATCGTGTGTCTTCGTGCATTTTTTATACTTAAATTTGAAGGGCATACTGCATTGCATTATCCGATTGAAAATGCTGGGAATAATCAAACTGTAGCATTTGCTTTTTTATTTTTTTTTGAAACCTCAAAATGATAGTAAAAAATAATCAGTATACCACAATGATAGTTATTTATGGAATTCAAGTGAAGATGCTACCGTTCATAAAAAGGTGCTTTATGAATAGTAACATGATATTACCATAAAAGATGCTTTATGATTAAAATTTTCTTACTATGTAATATTCAAAAAACTCATAAACATTAAAAGACTCGATTAAAAAATTTTTTTTACAAAATAATAAAAAAAGAGCTAATAGTGGCACTTCAGTTTTATAAAGTAATGCTTTCAATTTTTTTTTTTTTAATGAATGCTTTTGTTGCTGTTGATTCATTTGTCGTCGTCGTAAAGTGTAGGCGAAAAATTACAAAGGTAGCATATTAATAATCTTTTGACGTAGATTGGAGAGTGGTGTCCGTTTTAAATTTTTATTTTCCTGACACTAATTATAAGCAAAAATATATTTAGGTATTTTTTAACTTTAAAAAATACTCGAACAGTTACTAAAAATTTGTTTAGATTATCAGGAAAAAACTTGTGCATTTTTTTAAAAGCGTTATTCGAAAGTTTTTTTTATAAAATTGTATCAATAATTCCTACTCAAAAGTACATCAATAATTAATTTTGTAATTTCAATAATGAATAATTGTTTTTCTTAATTTAACTCTAAATAAGTGCACATTTGAAGATTGGTTGGAAGCGTCATGTTTAGAAAATTTTAATGCAGGAAAAACAACGGTGTTTCATTTTGTACTGCGCAATCATAAATTATAAAATGCTAAATATAATATTTTCACTTATTTTGACTTAAATTATTCTAAAATAATGAGAAAAATTTAAAAATTCCTGTTAAAAAATTAACAATTTAAAATATTGTAGTGTAAAATAAGTGAAAGAGTAAGAGTGAATCAGTACAGGAATAAAAAGTATTAAAAATTAACAAAACAAAAAAAATTTCTTTTATGAGCACCTGTTATATTGGGTATGGGTTGATAAGGAGTTGAATTTCCAGTTTTGTTTGTAAAAGAGGGAAGAGATAACACCACTATCTTTATAACTTTTTAAGGTAGGCTCCAAGATTTACATGCAAACAAAACGGCTCAGTTTGAGTATGTCGAATCAATTCGAGGTGGTAAATTGGTTTTATTTAGAATAAGGATGAAACACAGAACGAAAATCTATTACAAGTGTATTTCAGATGATTGTAAAGCTTCCTTAATTCTAGAAAATGATCATACAGTAAATCATAAAGCTCAGCATACCCATGCGCCTGATAAGGGTAAAATTGTAAGAAAAAGTTTTTACAATGAACTGAAAAAAAGATGTAGCCCATAGTGCAGCTCTAGTGCGACGTAAATGAACAACAACAGCGAAACCCATGAGTATTCCCCGATAGGCCATTATTTTTTTAATCATTCAATGAAAGTCGTCAAGCCAAATTTACCAAATATTCTAAACTTAAAGGGAAAAAAAAATATTGATTATCCTATGTGAAATGGAATTAATAGTAGTTTACATATTCTTCAAATTATTGATTATACAAGTCAATCAGATAAAAATTCAAAAATTGAAACAAATTACAGTTTGTGCATACATTTAAGACTATTTTTAATGCTCACGAACCTTTACGAATATTTTGCGCATTAGAATATTTTGTGCACTAGAATAATCTCTAAATATCTCTCAATAGATAAAAGTTAAATTTTAAAAAAAAAAATTCAGAAATTATTAATTTTTGAGGTCTTTTAAACCTTTAGGATGGACACTTTGTCAGTGATCGTTTGATTATAGTCTATCAAAATTAATTTGGTGTGACTTTAAAATATTCTCACAGATAGGAATGATTTACTGTGGATTATTGATAGACGCTCTACTTCCACATGTTTGTGAGAGTAATTATTTAACAGAGAATACAACTATTGAGTAACAATAATACATACTGCCCTACAATGATGGGCGAGAAACTTTCAGATTTTGACATTTTCATTAATTTCTCAAGAAATACTAAGAAGATTATTTTATAACTTTAGAGATACTTAAGTCATTCGTAGGGTTTAATTTAGCAATAAAAATTTAGTCGTCCAAGGGCCACCTTGGTATTTATTTATTTGTCATTAAATTTAATATGGTAGACAAATTTAAAAAAAATTGAACTTTACAATTGTACATTTTCTTATAGTACACATGAAAAATTAACAAAATAATATTAATAGAATTAGTAGTATAATATCAATAAAATTATCACTCAAGTAACGCAAAGTTCTTAAAGGCCTTTCACACAAAAATTAGTTCTGAAATTAAGAGTTTCCTTGTCTTCTGAGTTGGCTTCCTTGATAAAATAGCAATCACATGGTATATCTTTTCCCTAATCTACATGATGATTAGTTTGGAGTGGAGTGAATTATTAAACCGCATTTAACAATGTTGTGCTTAATAATAATAAATAAAATTGTAGTAAAAATATTTTGTTAATACCATTAAAGACTATTGAATGATTTCTCAGTTCTGACATGATTCCTCAGTATTGAACATGAATTTAATTTAGTTCTTTAGATCGCAAGTCTGTATCACGGCTTGAATATAAATACATAGAAATAATTTCAATCATTATCCCATAAAATCTTGAAAAAAATGTATTATTTCTAATTGGGTATAATATAAAAAAAAGACAACTACTTCCACTTAGTAGGAATAACATTTACCATGACGCAATGCTAAATTCTATGCCACTATCCACATAAATGCCACTATCCACATAAATCAGTTATTAATCAAAAATCGAATATCAATTACTTTTCTTTATAATGCAACAAAATCTGGCTAGCAGCTATTTAAACGATCAAACACTTCGCTTATTTATTTGGGGCTTGAAGTTAAGCTCGCAGAAAATGCCGTTCATGGGTTAAATTTAGTAGGAATAACACAACCTGTGACGTAGGCTATAGTATACCCAATTATGTTTTTACGGTGCAGTTACTATATTATGTTAAATTCTTATATGTGTTGCATTTTCAAACCTCATTCATACAGACGATAAATTTTATGGTTTAAAATTATTAATCATAATAGTAATAACATTATGATCGATTTCATTAAATTTAATTGACGTAATAATTGTACTCAATAAAAAATTAGATTTGAACTACAATTAAAAAAATTCTTAAAGATTTCAAATATTTATTTAATGCGATTGTTAATAACGACTTCCAATGCTTAGAAAAAAAATTTCTGATAATTGAAATTTTATAGTTTATTTAAAATTGCTGAAAGACTACATAAATCTATTTCACTTCGCTAGACAAGATAAGCTATTCATGAAATGGTGGTAAGTCAAGGTCAAGCTTCTTTCATTCTTAGAAAATTTTCCCTCTGATAGCTAAGACTTTTCCCTCTCATGACTAAGACTTCGATTACACACTTACGGACAGGAAAAATCCTTCTTCATACCAGGAGAAATAATAACCTTGTTATAAGAAAAGCGCCAAGAGAAATAAACTATATCATGCCAAGAAAGTATTAAGCCAAGCCCGTTCTAGGGGGGCTTTTTAACGCACCTGAAAGCAATTATCCTTATCTTGACAGCTTAACTTTGGGCGAGGTCTACAATGAACCGCGATATGCACTCCAGCTTTGATTTGCTGGAAACTGAAATACAAAGAATGGCTGAAACATTCTTAGAAAAAGGTTGAAAGGGTTGTTAGAGTGAAACCCCCTCTTATTCTTGTAGGTGTATTCAAGAAACCTCAAGGACATCCATTTGCAGTACACTAATGTACACATACGTCAAAGTAATTGCTATCTTCAGAAATTTACAAGATTAATGAAATGCACTGATTCTAGCAGTAGACTCACAAAAAAGTACATAAACATCTTTCCTTTTTTATAACACCAATTTCCTTTTGTTTGCAAAAATTTTAATATAGCCACAAATGCTTGTTTTTTGGTAAAGGCACACTTCAGTGCATCTAACATGATTCAATCTGTAACCTACCTTATTGAATTTGATAATCATTGATTTATAATGTATATTATTCACTTTGTTAAAATGATATTTGTTTTAGACCAGGGGTTTCCAACTGGCAGCCCGGGGGCCGCATCCGGCCCGCGAAGCCTTTTTTTGTGGCCCGCGGACTAAACTTTACTAGTTGTCATTTTTTTGCGGACAATTTTCGTAAAGAATCAATATGGGTTTAAAATGCTTTTCTCGTTAATAAAAACCTAATTTCTTCGTATCTGTGAAATTTAACATACCAATTGTGCAAAAAAAATTAATTTCTCAGGTTTTACACCCAGGAAAATATTTATTCAAATGCAAAAATAATCATGTATGTAGCTCTATTTTATTTCATTTCTATTTGTATTTTGTTAATATAATTTAGCATGTGCGTATCAGAAATTTTCTCGAAGAAATTATCCGATTTAACTTTTTGAGACCACTCATTTTGGACGAAAATATTTGCGCACACATTTGTAAATTTTAAATGTAAATATCTATTCTCTGGTGATTGCAGCAGACAAACCTCAATTTTGTCATTGAACATTTTGTGTGCTACTATGTAAGTTTTAATAAAAACCTAAGTTATTGTAGCCCGAATTTTTATTATTTATTTAATATTTTTAAAAATATTATTAATAAGAATTAAATATTTCTAAAAATCTACTTCTTATTTTAATTTGTAATTCAATACTTTTGTTTTGTACAACTTATTAAAAATCAGACAATAATATTTAATGTTCTTTCAAAAATGAAAAAGTGCTTCATAAAATTTTGATAAAGTTGTGGCCCCACCATTTGATTTGAATTTTTAATTGTGGTCCGCGGCCTCATGTAAGTTGGAAACCCCTGTTTTAGACCATTATAGCAGAATCGTCCTTTTAAAAACATTTCTCTGATAATGAAAGTGCATAGAGAAAGTGATTTTTTATTAAAAAATGTAGTTTCATGAATGCTGTTTTTAAAAAGAATTAAAAATAAAACCGTCTTTAATGAAATAAAAAAAAAATATTTAAAACTGAATAAAAATAGACGTAACAGAACAGAAATGTCTATTATTTATTACTATTTCTTAACAGAAATAATAATAAATAATAGATTTTAAACAAAGCGAAATTTACTTATATATTTCCTAAAAATAGCTGAGAAATGTGTTACAGGCTATTTAATGTAATTTATCAGCGCAAAATAACGCGTGTTTGAATAAGTTCTTTGAAATAAATTTTTTTTTTATGCCGAAGTCTTAAATTAAATCTTAACCGTGTTAAAATGAAATGTATTAACAAAAAAATATTCTTAATAAAATACAGTATTAAAATAATCCCTTAAAAAACTACCTATCTGGTAAAAGACTCCTCATTTTACCAAAATAAATGAATCATAACTGCTAAAATAGGGTGAAAACAATTTTGCAGAGAATTGTATCTCCACTAATTACTTAAAAACTGACATATGTTTTAAAAAAATCCTTGTTTAATTAAGAAAAGAAATATATTTAACAAGAAAATGTCTAGTTTAAGAAACTCCTTCTTAGAAATGAAAAAAAATTTCTTGCATCAAATCCCTCCTCCTCCTACTTGCACTAATTAACGAATCTGAATCAAAATTATGAAACGGCAAGAAAACTATTCATAACGTTAGCGTCGTGTCAACTACTTCTATAAACTATTAGTTAAATAAAGAATAACACACATTCTGTAACAGAAACAACAAAATTTTAAATAGTCTTTTTATCATATAAAGGAAGGGGAAAAAAGTAACATTGTGCTTAAATGTTCTTTCTCCTTTACCTCAATTAGCAAAACTAAATATCAATTAATATGAACTTAAAATATTTCCATGACACCAACCATCCGAATCGGAATTTTCGACAATAAAATAAGTTAATAGAGATAAACGTATCTCTTATAAGAAATAAAAAACCTATAAATAAATAAATAAAAGACGAAACCTCTTATAACAATTTAAAATCTTATAAAAAGAAAGAAAAAATGCATCCGACACAAAAGTCCTCCTACCTTCCTCAATCGGCTAATATGAATATCTATACCCTCTTTACAATTTATCATTTAAAATAAAAAAATAACATCTTTTACATTAAACATATTAAAATGCATCTTCCCCTTAGAAAAATAAAATAAATAAATAAATTAAATACATCCAGCTTCTAAGAAAAGAAATACCGTGACTCTAATTAAAAAAGAGCAATACTTTCCTTTCTCCACAATTAAAGAATAAACATCCAACACAGAAATCCACCCACCTTCCTTAATCGGCTCATATAAATATCAGCACCCTTTTCAAAAAATATCATTTAAAATGAAAAAAAAAATAGCATATTTTATATTAAATCTTGCCCTAAAAAAATAAAATAAATAGAGAAATTAAACATACCCAGCTTATAAAAAAAAGAAATACCGCTACTCTAATTAAAAGGCACCAATTGTTCAATCTAAAATGAATTCCTGTTTTCAATATGAATTGTGGAAAATGTTCCACTTACCTTTAGACCGCCAATTTGATGATTCATTAACCTTTATTGGTTTTAATTACAAATAGATGAAGATGAATTTACATGAAATGGTAAATGATGATTATAAAGTGATGAAAATATTGAGTTAGGTATTAGCGCTGCATGGCGCTTCTCTAGTTACATTACATCTACTTCTACTGTTTTTAAGTTTTTGAAAAAATAAAAAGTTAATACTTCTGATGCGCCAGTGGCGCCATCTGGGGGTAGTTTTCTGGGATGACATCTGGGGATGAGGGCTCGTTACATCCTCCCACCTTGAGTTTTGGACGACAAATGTCATGACGAAACTCAATTAGTCAATTCAAGTCTATAAAGTTTTCGACATGGTCGTAAGTATGATCCATGCCGAGTTTTTACGCGCACCACTCTTATTTTTCCATCTTTGCCGGGGTAAAGAGCTTCTATTTTGCCCAAAAGCCAATTGATGCGTTTGTGGTTATCGTCTCCTACGAGAACGATTTCTCCTTCTTTAACTTGAGAGTCTTTCTTTTTACGGGCAAAATCCTTAAGTTGTCCTAAGTATTCGATTCGGAAACGTTTTCGTAAGTCCTCTCGAATTTTTTGACGATAGGCAAATCGTTTTTTCATCCTGGTGGCATCAATTAGATCAATATCTGGTACTCCAGATTCTTTAAGTTCGTGCAAAAACATGGCAGGTGTTAACGGTATCAGGTCCTCTAGATCTTCTGAGATGTACGTAAGTGGTCTGGAATTTATGATGCTTTCAACATCACAAATGACTGTGTATAGCTCTTCATAGAGAAGGTTTGCTCTTCCAAGGGCTTTCCGTAAAATTGATTTTAGCATTCCAATCATTCTTTCAAAAAATCCACCCCACCAGGGTGCAGAGGGAGGATTGAACTTCCAGTGAATCTTTTTCGAAGTAGCAAACTCTTTTAGTTTTTCGAAGTCTACTGATTTCAGATCTGCAGCCGCGCGAGTCAGATTTGTGCCGTTGTCAGAGAAAACCGTTGCGGGTCTTCCTCGTCGTGCTATAAACCTTCTAAATGCCAACAGAAAGCTATCCGTGGAAAGTGAAGTTACTAACTCAACATGAATGGCTCGGAAAACCGCACAGGTGAACAGCACGATCCAACTCTTGCTTCCATCCTTCAAAAAGAGTGGTCCGCACAAATCCACTCCAATGACCTCAAAAATCAATGCTTCTCGTACACGATCTTCTGGTAGAGGACCACTTAGCACTTCTGTAGGACGAGCGCTGAATCTTTTGCAAATGACACATTTTTTAATCACTCGTTGAACAGTTTTTCTGCATCTGAGGATCCAATATTGTTCTCTTAGAACTGACATTACAATTTGAGTTCCGGCATGATTTAGTTCTTTGTGTTTATCAAGTATAAGGCAGTGAGTGACATTATGGTCAGATGGTAGAACAATAGGATACTTAAATGTTCTCAAATCCTTCCTCATGGCTATTCTTGTTCTAACTCGTATAAGGCCTGCATCATCCGTTATAGTTTGTAACGAAGCATAGCAAGGCTTGGTTTCTTCTGCTAGGCATCTGTTCTGCACGTACTTTAAAATGACTATTTCAGCGTCTTTCATTTCTTCAATAGTCAGCTGTTTCTCGAAGTTTCGTTCATCCACAGCACTCTTGATGTTTCGATAAAATCTGTAAATCCAAGCAGTTACCTTTATCATTTTTCGATATGATGTTAAAGTATCATATAACGGAATTTGTCCTTTGAATAAATTTGTTGAAGTCACTACCGTTTTTCTTCTTTCAGAGTTGATAATATCCAAATCTGGATCGATAATATCTTTTGGCCAGAGCTGTGGTGGATCTTTCAACCATATAGGGCCCTCCCACCATTTAGATTGCTTAAGATGCTCTGCAGAACATCCTCGTGAGGGAAGATCAGCTGGATTAAGAGTTCCGGGAACATAATTCCATTCTTCTGGCAAACTGAGAGATCTGATTTCTTGGACTCTGTTGTAAACAAAAGGGGCCCAATTTTCATTCCTTTTTATCCAAAAGAGGGCATTTACTGAATCTGACCAGAAAAATGTTGGAATATTTTCAAGTCTTATGTCTGATTTAACTCCATGTGCCAGTCTAGCTCCAATTGTACAGGATAAAAGTTCAAGTCTGGGTATTGTGACGGGTTTTAGAGGAGCTACTCGAGATCGAGCTTGAATGAGCTGACATGATGTCGAGTCTTCGTTTTGGCTTCTCAGGAATATGCATGTAGCATAAGCTACCTTGCTCGCATCACAAAAAATATGTAAACTTAAATTTCTCGAACCTTCAGGCTTGTCCAAGAGACACCTCGGAATGGTTATATCTTTCAATTGACTTAGTTGTTTTTGCCATTTTTCAAACGTTTTTCTAATAGAAGATGGTAATTCTGCATCCCAAGTGCATTTTAGCTTCCAGCACTCCTGAAGCATGATCTTCGGTATTAATGTTACTGGACATGTGTAACCAATTGGGTCGAATACTTTGTGAACTTCAGACAGAATTTTTCTTTTGGTTAAAGTCTCAGAGGCCTGCGATGTTTCCTTTAAGTCCAAAGTCAATGAATCAGTACTTAATTTCCAAATCAGTCCCAAAACTGGTACTTTTCTTTCTTCTTTAGGGATGGCTACTTCTTGTGAATTTAGGATACTATGCTCCCACCCTCTTAGATCGAATTGAGCTCTCTTCAATATATACTGCGATTCAGTCATAAATTTGTGCAAATGTTCTCTATCTTCAACACTGGTTAAGCAATTATCTACATAAAATGATTCTTTTAATTTAACTGCAGTTTCCAGCATTGATTCTGGCGCTTTCTTCAAATGGTACCGTAGAGTGGCTCCTAATAAATATGGACTGCAAGTCAAGCCAAACACCACTCTTCTATGTTGGTAAATTTTGATCTTCGAAAGGTCTCCATTTTCACACCATAGAAATCTTAGGAAAGGTCTATCAGCTTCACTCAGTTGGATCTGTAAGAAAGCTTTTCGAATATCTGCAATGACTCCAATCTTATTTAATCTAAATCTGTTGATCACTGAAGGAATGAGCTCCACAAGATTAGGTCCTTTTTCAAGACAATTATTGATAGAGGGGAAATTTTTTACTTTTGTCGAACCATCAAAAACAGGTCTGATCTTGGTAGTAGAATTTTCTTTTATCACTGCTCGGTGGGGCAAAAAATGTTCATTGGTGGCAGTATCGTCTGGGTCAACCTCTTCGATAATTCCCTCTTGCAACCATTCTTTAAATACCGCTTCATAATCTTCTAATATTTCTGATTTCTTTAAGGACTCAACGCAGTTCTTCAATCTTCTTTCAGCAACACTACTATAATTAGGCAAAGTAGGGTGATTTAAGATCCATGGAAGGCTCACTTCATATCTCCCATCTTCAAGTACCTTAATGTTGCGATTAAAATGGTCTTCGGTAGCTTTTGCAATTTCTTCTCTTGATTCTTTTTCACCAGGGTCTAATATTCCTAACGTATCTAGTTTCCAGAGATCCGAAATTTTAGCCTGAGCCACATGAAGGGACAAAACTATGTTGGTACTATTACTGTTTTCGGGATCACGAGTTTTACCCATAAGTGTCCAACCTAATCGCGTTTCGAAAGCAACTAAATTTTCTGAAACCGATTTAATAATACCTGTGAAAAGTTTACCGCAAACGTCGGCTCCGATAAGTAAATCAATTTCTTTAGTTTCTGAATTCGACCCTTCCATGTTTTTATAATCGCAAAATTTAATTCCTAACTTATTCGCTTCTTTTATCCACGAGCCGTCTCTTATTTTAGGAATTTCTGTACAAATTTTTTCCTGATCATAAACTTCAAAGTTACAAAAATAATCCCGATTTAAATCGCTCAAAAAAATTCTGTATTTATTATGCTGATTAGTTCTTTGTAATCCACCGAAAAGACTATGATTTAAGTTTTCTTGCCCTATTGGTTTGTAACCTATTTTATTTATTGTTTCTTTTAAAAGATACGACTTTTGGGACCCCGTGTCTATCAATCCGCGTATAATTATTTCTTTTTGTCCGTTTATTAAGCGAATTGTTAACGTTTGCATTAATACTTCCGGATTACAAGTTTCATTCGATAAAACCGTACTTTCCACTTTACTATCTGTTTTCTTTTCCGGACACATAAATGTATAATGACGTCTAAAACAAACATCGCATTTTACAAAACTCCTGCATTTTTTAGCCGTATGGCCAAAGCGAAAACAAATAAAGCAACAACCGCTTCTCTTTAAAATATCCCTTTTCTCATTCATTTCTTTCATTTTAAATTCATTACAATCCCATAAATTATGTCTATCGTTACCACAAGAAATACATTTATTTTTCTTATTACTCGATTCATTCAATAAACCTGACGCCGTTGATATGCGAATCTTATTTTGTTTATTCGAATTCTCGCCTCCACTGCTACGCTTTGAGGAGGGAAAGGGGGAACATTCTAAAACTCGTGTTATAGACGAACTCAAGGCCTTGGCTTTTTCTCGGCTAATTACTTCTGTTTTTAAAATATCGAGGATCTCTGATATTTTCCACTCATCATCATTGCTATATTTTTTGGTTATTTCTAACACTATATCTGAGGGAAGTAATTTAATAAGTATAGGACAGAGTAAAGCCCCGTAATTTTCCTGATTAATTCCCAAAGATTCTAAATTTCTTATTTCAGTTTGACAAGAATCAAAAAGTTTTCTTAATGAAAAAATATCTGTTGATTTTTCTACTGGGGTTAAACTCAACAATTTATTCAAATGAGAGTTAATTATCAACGTTTTCTTGCCAAAGCGTTCTTTTAATGTTTCAATTGCTGATACATAATTATTATTTGTTAAACTGAATCCTTTAATCGCATCTGAAGCCGATCCCACTAAATATGTTTTCAAGTAATTAAACTTTTCAACATTCGACAAACCAGTGTTTTTATCTATGGCAGATTCGAACTGATCGTAAAATCTTTGCCAGTCTGCAGGATCGCCAGAAAATTTCTCTATAGTTAAAAGAGGCAGTTTCACAGAAGAAGTTTCATTTATTCTTATATTAGTGTTTATCTTCGGTTCAGAAATGTTCGAATTTAACTCAGGAGACACTACCGACAGTTTTTCTATTTTTCTGTTTAATCTGCTTTTACTTCGTACAATATTTGTCAAATATTCATCACACTTTATAATTTCTGTATCGATTTCATTTACATCCGTAATACCCTGCTGAATTTCGAGATCAATTTCTTTCAATTGTTCTTGTTTTAACATTAATTCAGACATTAACTCATGCAATTCATCTATTGTCACCCTATCGTCTTGATAAATGTTTTCGATTTTGGTTAATAACTTAGTTGTTAATGACCTTATCGTAGTACGCTTTTGTTTGGATTTCTCCATCTTAATTTATAAGCGAACTATTTATACACTTAAAGTCACTATTCTATGAAACTAAATTTCTAATCGAAAATAAACAAGAAATCTCTTAATGGCGGTCCCTGTTCGGGCGCCAGAAAATGTTCAATCTAAAATGAATTCCTGTTTTCAATATGAATTGTGGAAAATGTTCCACTTACCTTTAGACCGCCAATTTGATGATTCATTAACCTTTATTGGTTTTAATTACAAATAGATGAAGATGAATTTACATGAAATGGTAAATGATGATTATAAAGTGATGAAAATATTGAGTTAGGTATTAGCGCTGCATGGCGCTTCTCTAGTTACATTACATCTACTTCTACTGTTTTTAAGTTTTTGAAAAAATAAAAAGTTAATACTTCTGATGCGCCAGTGGCGCCATCTGGGGGTAGTTTTCTGGGATGACATCTGGGGATGAGGGCTCGTTACACCAATACTTACACCTCCAATCACGAATAACCACCCACATTAGCAACTTCTTCACAAAATATAATTTAAAATAGAAAATAACACATTTTTCGCTTAAAAAAAAGTAAAATATTATTGAAAAATTTAAATTGTATCTTCCTGCTTTAAAAAATAATCAAAGAAGAATAAATAAGTGAAATAAAATTTTAAAAAAAAAGCGTAATACAACCAGCCTATAAGTGCCCCCCCCCCTTACCCTTCTCGTTACCTCAATGATCTAATCTGAATTATTACAGATAAAAAGAATATTCATTGAAACAGCGAGAAGCATTCATGTTGCCCAGAAAGCGAGAGGGGAAATATCCCTACAGATTTTCCCTATGCAGGTACCTTTTTTACCGGGACCTTTTTTTCCAGGGACCCTTTTTTCCGTACCTTTTTTTCCAGGTACCTTTTTTCCGGGACCTTTTTTTCCGTACCTTTATTTCCGGGACCTTTTTTTCCGTCTACCCGATATTCGACGGGTAAGAAAGGGGGTATGAAATTCTCCTCGAAGGAAAAGTGGATTAATACCCCAAGGACCACCTCCGACAACACTGTTTTCTTGGAAACACCGACTCCATTATATGGTTGTTAAAAAATGAGTGATAGTATAGTACACCGATTACAATTTTCAATAGGAATTCCAGTGCTTTCTGCGGCAAACACAAGGTCAAGGACCTGTCAAGACAGGTGGATCTACCCTTTAAGCCCTTTTAGATTGCTGAAAACAAGAAGGGGTTATGTGACGTCACATGTGAGGTGCTTTCCTTCTCCAAGGGGGCACAAAATTTTGCCCAGCAGATGAACTTCTTCAAGGTCGGTTTTAGGGGGTTGACCTAGAGTTGCTGGAAACAAGGAATATGTGATGTCACATGTGCGGGATGCGAATTGACAAAACATACCGTAGATTATAAACTAGGCGATTGCAAGTGGAATTGGCGATAGATTACGCGTAAATGTGGTGGGAGAACGAAATTACATTAACCTAAACAGTGAAATTCGATATTTTTTTTCTCCTCCTCGACTAGCCATGATGAATAAAAATAACTCATTAATTCATTTTAGTAGAAAATTAAAAAAGAAAATAACCTTTTTATTCTTAGAATCACGTTACAAATAAACTGTATTTATATTTTATTAAGCGCAATAATTTGTATTTTATAACACGATCTAGTTTTTTGACATAACAGATTTAATTTTTAAATTTTTATTTACAAGAATTGTGTTTGTGAAGAAATAATAATAATTTATTAATGAACCAATCACAAAAAATAACGTAACATTTTAATACCATGTTTTATTGGAACGCTATTTTGAAAAATTAATTCTATTTAACTTTTATTGTAAGAAAACATAATCTGTTTTAATTTAATGATTTTCTCTGTTAAATCAATCTTGATAAAAGAATAATGTAAACTTTCTTATGAACACTTTTTTTAGAAATTAACAAAGACATATTATTTATTAGAAAAAAAAAATTGGAGGATTCAAAAATGTTATCACGCTTTATAGTAAAAATTTTTTGCAAATGAAAAAATCGATATTTTTAAAATTTTAAAGTAATCGGAAATTCGCTAGTGAAAAAAGAAATATGTGAAATAATTTCAAGAAGGGAAAAATGTACAAATGAAGGGATTTTTCTTCAATGACCTATATCGCGTTTGCTTTATTACTAGAAGCATTTATTGTAAAAAAATATTTATTAAATAACTTTTTTTTTAATGGGATGAGATCTTGAACTTCGTGAAAAATTGAATCAATTCCTTAATACACATAAAAGTCCGTAAATACGGAGATTATGGAGGTCATAGATACCTTGATACTCTTTCAGTATAAGAATAATAAATGCAATTAATAGAAAATGCACAATTTTAAAAATATATTTTATTTACATATATTGTATACAGGTTATTCTGTAACGATCATACGTAGCATAAATTTATAGATTCCTAAATACTGTTATATGAATTATGTTATATGAATTATGTTATTAAAAACATAATTGAAAAAATAACAGAATTAAAAAAAAATTTCAACCTTTAATTAAAAACTTCCTGTTGTCAAGCATTAATAATAATTATAATTTTTAACAACTTTTTTAAACAAAAATTTTTAATTCTCAAACTTAATACTATCCTTCATATAAAAATATCCGAAAATTTGTAAAAGAAAAACTATATTTTAAAATTGAGCCATTGGCGACAACAGAGGTCAGATGTTTACACTGAGTTTAAATAAATTATATATTATAGAACTCACATTTAGGACTTAGATCAATTTATTATCAGTTCATAAGAGTGTTTTTTAATAAATAAATGTAGTGATTGCTTGATTTATAATTGTAAGTCCTGAGTGTTTAATGTTAAGTTATGTTTCCTTTGAAATAATTTTTGAACTATGCAAGGCAGGGCGACATTCATTTCAACTTAAAATATATCAACTTAACTTTCAATAACTATAGATAAATAAGAAACAAAAATTAGATAGAAACTTTAAATGAAATATTTTTAGAAAAATACCTTCTAAATAAGATTTAAATAAAACGCAATCATTTCGCCTGATTGATTTTGTAAAGAATTCTAAACTTTTTAATTTTACAAGTTAGGAGAAAAGTAAATATCTTACAATAGTGGTAGGGAATTAAGGAAATTCTAAATTAAATGAACATTAAAACATTGAGGGCAAAAAATTTTCAATTCACTTAAAAGTTCACTGGAAAGTTCCCAAGATATGGAGAAATGCGCAAAAAGTAAAGTTAACACTAAGGGGTCCTAACATTGCATTGCTTTCCTGACCAAACTATTTGGATAATATTTCCAGATTGCGGCAACCCCTATATACTGGGGACTTGGCGAACAAAGAACTAGTAGAAGAAGCAGGGCTAAAGAGAATACAAGGGCTAGTTCACTCCGCTCTTAGTGCTGAAGCTACGATTTCCCTCCTCATGACGTCACTGTGTCTACAGATCTCGGAGATCGCAAGCAAAGATATGATAACTTTGCATCTTTCTCTTGTAAAAATAAGTTAGACTTTTCTGGTTATTAGCCTTCAAACTTTACGTAATTAACACATTATTTCCGTTCATAAACATAGTTCAAAAAAAACTTTCTTGGTTATTATATTAAAAAAATGCCATTTTAAACTTATAAAAATGTTTTGCTAGTTGGTGAAAATGACACGATAAATACTTTATTTTAAAAAGTTCAGTTTTAACTTTAACTATTAAGAAAAATGAAGGCATATATCGACACTTTTTTTATCTACATATTCTTTTATAAAGATAAGTTAAGTTAAATTTAGAATCCCTGATTTTAAAATATGTCGTTAATAGCAATTTGTTCAGACTTAATCATTAGGAAACATCAACCTTAAACGCTAATTACTGAAACAAAATAATAATTTAGGTTCATAATGACATCAGAAATTTTACAATTGTTTATAGACATTTAAATTTACGATGATATAATATATAGATATTTAAATTGAAGAGAATATAATTTTTAAAAAAAATCATAAATATTTAGAATAACTACATTAAAAAATATGTTATGAAATTAGGAGAATTTCAACTATATACTATATATTTTATTTATACTTTTTACTTACATTTTAATTTTCTTTGACTTTATCTATTTTTTAATTCTTTTCACCTGCCTTTCTTTATGAAGTAGCGAGGCGGTTTCTATTTAGATAATGAATTTTTATAAAAGTTCTTTACGACAGAATAAACGTATTGCGGTTTTATATTAACTGTGTCATTTCGGAATCCATTCTTTACATAGTTGTTCATTTACTTTAGGGAACACGCGAAAAATTATACTTTTTCCTTTTGTTTTTATATCAGAATTTTTGCAAGTTGCAATCGCGCAAACTGGCATTTCGATAATAGTTTTAAATTCGTGTAAATTCACTGCAAAAACTGAGGAAAGTCATTATAGAAAATAACAAATGTCTTAGAATATCTCGCAAAAAGAAATGATCCAATATTAGTTAGAGCTAGTAAGGCCAAACGCTCCGTTCTTGAAGTAAAAGTGGGAGCTTTGCACCAAACTGACGTCACTAGAGTGACGTCGGAGGATCGGCGCGGCAAGAGATACTTCAAAGGAGTGAACCAGCCCTTCTATTCTCTTTATCCCTGAGAAGAAGTATTCTTTGGCCAAGACTGGGGATCAAAAATCCGAATACGCAGGAAAAAAATTTCTCAAGTTTTAGTGTCTGATTTCCGAACTTAAAATATATTGTCTGCTATAATTAAGCGGCATATTTGAATTCACCCTCTCGATCCATTAAGATTGAGTCCTAGAACGTAAACATCTGATCATTAGATCAAAAGTTAGTTTTAGATTTTTGTTTACTGTTCACTGTACACTAAAACGTGATTTTTTTTCTTTTGAAATTTCGATTTTAATGCCATTACTTCAATCTCCTTCTATATGTGCTTGCAAAAAAAAACTTTAATTCTAAATAATGAAAAATATTGAGAAAGAATATCTTTTGGCGAAAATATGCCAATTTTGTAGCTACCCTTTTAAACTGATTTTAGGAAAAAAAGGTACCGGAAAAAAAGGTCCCGGCAAAAAAGGTACCTGTGTAGGGAAAATTCTGTAGGGGAAAATATTTTAAATGAGAAGATTGGATTGAAGCGCTTTTTGCTGTTCCGTGCATGTTTTTTTGCGTGTCGCGCGTGTTCAAAGAGCTTTTTATCCAACTTTTGTTTCTTATTTATGCATTTATTCTTAAAAAGTTAATTAAATATGAAAATGTTCAATAAAATTGTTTATTTATTTTCTAAGATCATGATTCTACCGGGAATCTTGGCTCTTATCTATTGAAAAAGTGTTATCAGGCTACATGAAACTTTTAGGGGAGGGGGAGTAAAATTAATGTGTTTCGCTTATAACGCTTCTAATAGAAATTTTTTGACAGGTGTCATTTTCTTTCATTTTTCGCTTTTTTTTATTTTGTAATAAGTTGTAATAAGCAATTGATAACATAGCACAGAACCGTTTCAGTTAACCAATGGCATGTTTGGGAATCGGTTTATGCATTGACGGTCTTACTTGACCCACTGTTTGCCACCTCTTGTTTACAATATTGGGGAAAAAAATGAAGTTTAGAAAAAGTTTTTGATTTAAATTTTTTTTAAAGTTTTTGATTTATTAAAACATATTATCCCCTAACTATTGAATTTATAATTTAAACCCTAAAATATGACAAAATTATAATTTATCTAAAAAGATATTGCAATAAACAAGGCAGAGCATTCTATATCCACTATCTGGTTAATGTTTAAATATCATTTGCTATCGAATTCGAGAGCATATTTTTCTTTTTTATATTTTGGGTTTTAAAAACTTCAATTTTCGGTGCCATTTCTCTCAAAGATTTTTTCTCTGTTAGTGACTTTTTATTTTCATTATTTTAGTGAATAAATCTAAAAATTATTTTCGATTATTTTTTAAAATTTGTTAAAAATTATAAATATTTGGAATGTCTTAATTGCTTTTAAAAGGCTACTAATGTTCAATTACGTAGTCTTATAAAAGTGAACTCAACCCAGAAGACAAAGAGAACTCCTAGATCAAGCATTGGGAGAAATTTGCCTTCGTGGGGACTTTTCAATGGAACTTAAAAGCATGTGCGTTACATATAGTGTAAACCACGAAAACCATCCACGGTTAGACTGACGGCAAGAGAACTCTAACCCATAATCTGTCTTCCACAGAGGATATTTTACATTAGTACTGTGATCTGTGCGAACTGAGTGCATCTTCATATTGACCCGCCGGCTCTGGCATTCGAACCCGGTGCGGCTCCTGAGCATTTGATTGGTGGTAATGGTGGTGTTATTCGCTTATTTCTCTCCTTAAATAGATAATAATTCTTATTTATTTAATTGGCAATAAGAACAACTTAAAAAATTGTCTAAACAGTAACAGCTATCATTTTAATTACTTTACATCTTTAGTAATTAATTTACTAATTAAAGCGTAAAAGGTTATTTAACGTTGCATTACAACGTAGTATTATAATTAAGGAATTTTTTTTCACATTTATTTACATTCACAATTAACATTTATTCACTGTACTATATTTGAGAGCAAATTAGAATCAAAATGCTGGAAACTTATCAGAAGCAAACCTTATTGAATATTTTTAGCAGGATTTCATTGATTTAATCATGATTTAAGTCAGCTGGTTTTTTTAAAAATATCATTGTTTCGTATTGAATCGAATGTTATTTTAATACTTAAATATATATTAGTCATTTAATGTATATATGTATTATAATATCTGGTCTTTTACATATTTTAATTTGTAAGTATGAAATTTCCAGAAAAAAAGAAACCATTCATTAAAGTAGGATTGCTTTTTTAATAAGTAAATAAAAAAAATTAGTATGCTTGATTTTTTTTTTCATGTAGTTTTCTTTATTTTTTTATGATTCATTTATATTCAATTTCCAATTAGTTTGAACAAAAATTGTGCATCCATTATGCATTTGCTAGAAAGTAATTTATAATACAGTAATATTGCCTGAAATATGTGATTATTTTTATTACATTTTCATTGAATTTAAATTATTTTAATATTTATAAAGTTGAATTAAATAAGATGTGTTTTATAAGTAGATCAGTTTTTTTAATTTAAAATAAAATATATCACAAACCTTTTATGACGTAGTTGACAACTTTTTTAACTATTCCTCTAAAAACTTCAGCTTAGACGTATATGGAGAACTTTGTTTCTGCTTACAACAATATATTTATAAACATCATTTTTTATGACATTATTTTTTGAAAACACAAGAAAATTAAAAAATAACTTGATTGGAATACATTAGAGGAAAATTTTTTATTTTCTTGTAAAATAATGACGATTTCGATGTTTAAAATATACAAATTCACAAATATACAATATACAAAAACATAAATGACATAATAATGAATAAATATGAAACTGCAAAAAAGGTATTACATATCATCGGTAAAATATCTTATAAATTTTTTTAAATGGTATGTCTTTTAGATGTTAAAGAAAATTAAAAACTTACATTTAGGAATATTTAAATATAAAATTTGCTTTATTTGAAACTGCCATGTAGTATCATTTTTAGCTATTCAAAAAAATTATAAACTAAAGTAATGAATACAGATTTTAATATGAAATTGGAAATGAATGAAAATTTTGTATGTTGACAATTTTGAGTTTTTAGGGGTTTTAAATTTAGTTAGTTTTTAAATTTACATGTTTTTCTTTCTTAGATTATTAGCTATTGAACTTAAAAATTCTGGGATGTATAGATTTTGGTTTAAAAACTTAACGCAAAGTGTTTTCAACCTTTTTTGAAGAGTTTCATAGCTCCTCTTTTTTCTATGTGCGATATGGCTGTCTTATAGATCTCGCCTAAAAGTTTCTCCCCTACCTGAATGATTGATGAGGTGGGCGGAGGAGCTCTATTGAAAAACCGCACCTGTGCCCGTAGATGATTACTCGCCAAATCTTTATGATGCCAATGACGATAAAGGGTTTCAAATGGAAAACCAATTTCCCTCCGTTTTGAGAGACATAGTTGATTAATTCTTCCTTTAGTGGGAGAGTGAAACTTGCGAAATTTTTCGGATGCTCAAGGGATTTTTAGGGATTTGAGTTAAAACATTACACGACATTTCCGAGTGTTTTTTTATGGGTACCGTTCAAATGACAAGGGGGGGGGGTACTCTGATGCTAACTTTTTGAAGATTATCTATACATATCGTGTGTCTTCGTGCATTTTTTATACTTAAATTTGAAGGGCATACTGCATTGCATTATCCGATTGAAAATGCTGGGAATAATCAAACTGTAGCATTTGCTTTTTTATTTTTTTTTGAAACCTCAAAATGATAGTAAAAAATAATCAGTATACCACAATGATAGTTATTTATGGAATTCAAGTGAAGATGCTACCGTTCATAAAAAGGTGCTTTATGAATAGTAACATGATATTACCATAAAAGATGCTTTATGATTAAAATTTTCTTACTATGTAATATTCAAAAAACTCATAAACATTAAAAGACTCGATTAAAAAATTTTTTTTACAAAATAATAAAAAAAGAGCTAATAGTGGCACTTCAGTTTTATAAAGTAATGCTTTCAATTTTTTTTTTTTTAATGAATGCTTTTGTTGCTGTTGATTCATTTGTCGTCGTCGTAAAGTGTAGGCGAAAAATTACAAAGGTAGCATATTAATAATCTTTTGACGTAGATTGGAGAGTGGTGTCCGTTTTAAATTTTTATTTTCCTGACACTAATTATAAGCAAAAATATATTTAGGTATTTTTTAACTTTAAAAAATACTCGAACAGTTACTAAAAATTTGTTTAGATTATCAGGAAAAAACTTGTGCATTTTTTTAAAAGCGTTATTCGAAAGTTTTTTTTATAAAATTGTATCAATAATTCCTACTCAAAAGTACATCAATAATTAATTTTGTAATTTCAATAATGAATAATTGTTTTTCTTAATTTAACTCTAAATAAGTGCACATTTGAAGATTGGTTGGAAGCGTCATGTTTAGAAAATTTTAATGCAGGAAAAACAACGGTGTTTCATTTTGTACTGCGCAATCATAAATTATAAAATGCTAAATATAATATTTTCACTTATTTTGACTTAAATTATTCTAAAATAATGAGAAAAATTTAAAAATTCCTGTTAAAAAATTAACAATTTAAAATATTGTAGTGTAAAATAAGTGAAAGAGTAAGAGTGAATCAGTACAGGAATAAAAAGTATTAAAAATTAACAAAACAAAAAAAATTTCTTTTATGAGCACCTGTTATATTGGGTATGGGTTGATAAGGAGTTGAATTTCCAGTTTTGTTTGTAAAAGAGGGAAGAGATAACACCACTATCTTTATAACTTTTTAAGGTAGGCTCCAAGATTTACATGCAAACAAAACGGCTCAGTTTGAGTATGTCGAATCAATTCGAGGTGGTAAATTGGTTTTATTTAGAATAAGGATGAAACACAGAACGAAAATCTATTACAAGTGTATTTCAGATGATTGTAAAGCTTCCTTAATTCTAGAAAATGATCATACAGTAAATCATAAAGCTCAGCATACCCATGCGCCTGATAAGGGTAAAATTGTAAGAAAAAGTTTTTACAATGAACTGAAAAAAAGATGTAGCCCATAGTGCAGCTCTAGTGCGACGTAAATGAACAACAACAGCGAAACCCATGAGTATTCCCCGATAGGCCATTATTTTTTTAATCATTCAATGAAAGTCGTCAAGCCAAATTTACCAAATATTCTAAACTTAAAGGGAAAAAAAAATATTGATTATCCTATGTGAAATGGAATTAATAGTAGTTTACATATTCTTCAAATTATTGATTATACAAGTCAATCAGATAAAAATTCAAAAATTGAAACAAATTACAGTTTGTGCATACATTTAAGACTATTTTTAATGCTCACGAACCTTTACGAATATTTTGCGCATTAGAATATTTTGTGCACTAGAATAATCTCTAAATATCTCTCAATAGATAAAAGTTAAATTTTAAAAAAAAAAATTCAGAAATTATTAATTTTTGAGGTCTTTTAAACCTTTAGGATGGACACTTTGTCAGTGATCGTTTGATTATAGTCTATCAAAATTAATTTGGTGTGACTTTAAAATATTCTCACAGATAGGAATGATTTACTGTGGATTATTGATAGACGCTCTACTTCCACATGTTTGTGAGAGTAATTATTTAACAGAGAATACAACTATTGAGTAACAATAATACATACTGCCCTACAATGATGGGCGAGAAACTTTCAGATTTTGACATTTTCATTAATTTCTCAAGAAATACTAAGAAGATTATTTTATAACTTTAGAGATACTTAAGTCATTCGTAGGGTTTAATTTAGCAATAAAAATTTAGTCGTCCAAGGGCCACCTTGGTATTTATTTATTTGTCATTAAATTTAATATGGTAGACAAATTTAAAAAAAATTGAACTTTACAATTGTACATTTTCTTATAGTACACATGAAAAATTAACAAAATAATATTAATAGAATTAGTAGTATAATATCAATAAAATTATCACTCAAGTAACGCAAAGTTCTTAAAGGCCTTTCACACAAAAATTAGTTCTGAAATTAAGAGTTTCCTTGTCTTCTGAGTTGGCTTCCTTGATAAAATAGCAATCACATGGTATATCTTTTCCCTAATCTACATGATGATTAGTTTGGAGTGGAGTGAATTATTAAACCGCATTTAACAATGTTGTGCTTAATAATAATAAATAAAATTGTAGTAAAAATATTTTGTTAATACCATTAAAGACTATTGAATGATTTCTCAGTTCTGACATGATTCCTCAGTATTGAACATGAATTTAATTTAGTTCTTTAGATCGCAAGTCTGTATCACGGCTTGAATATAAATACATAGAAATAATTTCAATCATTATCCCATAAAATCTTGAAAAAAATGTATTATTTCTAATTGGGTATAATATAAAAAAAAGACAACTACTTCCACTTAGTAGGAATAACATTTACCATGACGCAATGCTAAATTCTATGCCACTATCCACATAAATGCCACTATCCACATAAATCAGTTATTAATCAAAAATCGAATATCAATTACTTTTCTTTATAATGCAACAAAATCTGGCTAGCAGCTATTTAAACGATCAAACACTTCGCTTATTTATTTGGGGCTTGAAGTTAAGCTCGCAGAAAATGCCGTTCATGGGTTAAATTTAGTAGGAATAACACAACCTGTGACGTAGGCTATAGTATACCCAATTATGTTTTTACGGTGCAGTTACTATATTATGTTAAATTCTTATATGTGTTGCATTTTCAAACCTCATTCATACAGACGATAAATTTTATGGTTTAAAATTATTAATCATAATAGTAATAACATTATGATCGATTTCATTAAATTTAATTGACGTAATAATTGTACTCAATAAAAAATTAGATTTGAACTACAATTAAAAAAATTCTTAAAGATTTCAAATATTTATTTAATGCGATTGTTAATAACGACTTCCAATGCTTAGAAAAAAAATTTCTGATAATTGAAATTTTATAGTTTATTTAAAATTGCTGAAAGACTACATAAATCTATTTCACTTCGCTAGACAAGATAAGCTATTCATGAAATGGTGGTAAGTCAAGGTCAAGCTTCTTTCATTCTTAGAAAATTTTCCCTCTGATAGCTAAGACTTTTCCCTCTCATGACTAAGACTTCGATTACACACTTACGGACAGGAAAAATCCTTCTTCATACCAGGAGAAATAATAACCTTGTTATAAGAAAAGCGCCAAGAGAAATAAACTATATCATGCCAAGAAAGTATTAAGCCAAGCCCGTTCTAGGGGGGCTTTTTAACGCACCTGAAAGCAATTATCCTTATCTTGACAGCTTAACTTTGGGCGAGGTCTACAATGAACCGCGATATGCACTCCAGCTTTGATTTGCTGGAAACTGAAATACAAAGAATGGCTGAAACATTCTTAGAAAAAGGTTGAAAGGGTTGTTAGAGTGAAACCCCCTCTTATTCTTGTAGGTGTATTCAAGAAACCTCAAGGACATCCATTTGCAGTACACTAATGTACACATACGTCAAAGTAATTGCTATCTTCAGAAATTTACAAGATTAATGAAATGCACTGATTCTAGCAGTAGACTCACAAAAAAGTACATAAACATCTTTCCTTTTTTATAACACCAATTTCCTTTTGTTTGCAAAAATTTTAATATAGCCACAAATGCTTGTTTTTTGGTAAAGGCACACTTCAGTGCATCTAACATGATTCAATCTGTAACCTACCTTATTGAATTTGATAATCATTGATTTATAATGTATATTATTCACTTTGTTAAAATGATATTTGTTTTAGACCAGGGGTTTCCAACTGGCAGCCCGGGGGCCGCATCCGGCCCGCGAAGCCTTTTTTTGTGGCCCGCGGACTAAACTTTACTAGTTGTCATTTTTTTGCGGACAATTTTCGTAAAGAATCAATATGGGTTTAAAATGCTTTTCTCGTTAATAAAAACCTAATTTCTTCGTATCTGTGAAATTTAACATACCAATTGTGCAAAAAAAATTAATTTCTCAGGTTTTACACCCAGGAAAATATTTATTCAAATGCAAAAATAATCATGTATGTAGCTCTATTTTATTTCATTTCTATTTGTATTTTGTTAATATAATTTAGCATGTGCGTATCAGAAATTTTCTCGAAGAAATTATCCGATTTAACTTTTTGAGACCACTCATTTTGGACGAAAATATTTGCGCACACATTTGTAAATTTTAAATGTAAATATCTATTCTCTGGTGATTGCAGCAGACAAACCTCAATTTTGTCATTGAACATTTTGTGTGCTACTATGTAAGTTTTAATAAAAACCTAAGTTATTGTAGCCCGAATTTTTATTATTTATTTAATATTTTTAAAAATATTATTAATAAGAATTAAATATTTCTAAAAATCTACTTCTTATTTTAATTTGTAATTCAATACTTTTGTTTTGTACAACTTATTAAAAATCAGACAATAATATTTAATGTTCTTTCAAAAATGAAAAAGTGCTTCATAAAATTTTGATAAAGTTGTGGCCCCACCATTTGATTTGAATTTTTAATTGTGGTCCGCGGCCTCATGTAAGTTGGAAACCCCTGTTTTAGACCATTATAGCAGAATCGTCCTTTTAAAAACATTTCTCTGATAATGAAAGTGCATAGAGAAAGTGATTTTTTATTAAAAAATGTAGTTTCATGAATGCTGTTTTTAAAAAGAATTAAAAATAAAACCGTCTTTAATGAAATAAAAAAAAAATATTTAAAACTGAATAAAAATAGACGTAACAGAACAGAAATGTCTATTATTTATTACTATTTCTTAACAGAAATAATAATAAATAATAGATTTTAAACAAAGCGAAATTTACTTATATATTTCCTAAAAATAGCTGAGAAATGTGTTACAGGCTATTTAATGTAATTTATCAGCGCAAAATAACGCGTGTTTGAATAAGTTCTTTGAAATAAATTTTTTTTTTATGCCGAAGTCTTAAATTAAATCTTAACCGTGTTAAAATGAAATGTATTAACAAAAAAATATTCTTAATAAAATACAGTATTAAAATAATCCCTTAAAAAACTACCTATCTGGTAAAAGACTCCTCATTTTACCAAAATAAATGAATCATAACTGCTAAAATAGGGTGAAAACAATTTTGCAGAGAATTGTATCTCCACTAATTACTTAAAAACTGACATATGTTTTAAAAAAATCCTTGTTTAATTAAGAAAAGAAATATATTTAACAAGAAAATGTCTAGTTTAAGAAACTCCTTCTTAGAAATGAAAAAAAATTTCTTGCATCAAATCCCTCCTCCTCCTACTTGCACTAATTAACGAATCTGAATCAAAATTATGAAACGGCAAGAAAACTATTCATAACGTTAGCGTCGTGTCAACTACTTCTATAAACTATTAGTTAAATAAAGAATAACACACATTCTGTAACAGAAACAACAAAATTTTAAATAGTCTTTTTATCATATAAAGGAAGGGGAAAAAAGTAACATTGTGCTTAAATGTTCTTTCTCCTTTACCTCAATTAGCAAAACTAAATATCAATTAATATGAACTTAAAATATTTCCATGACACCAACCATCCGAATCGGAATTTTCGACAATAAAATAAGTTAATAGAGATAAACGTATCTCTTATAAGAAATAAAAAACCTATAAATAAATAAATAAAAGACGAAACCTCTTATAACAATTTAAAATCTTATAAAAAGAAAGAAAAAATGCATCCGACACAAAAGTCCTCCTACCTTCCTCAATCGGCTAATATGAATATCTATACCCTCTTTACAATTTATCATTTAAAATAAAAAAATAACATCTTTTACATTAAACATATTAAAATGCATCTTCCCCTTAGAAAAATAAAATAAATAAATAAATTAAATACATCCAGCTTCTAAGAAAAGAAATACCGTGACTCTAATTAAAAAAGAGCAATACTTTCCTTTCTCCACAATTAAAGAATAAACATCCAACACAGAAATCCACCCACCTTCCTTAATCGGCTCATATAAATATCAGCACCCTTTTCAAAAAATATCATTTAAAATGAAAAAAAAAATAGCATATTTTATATTAAATCTTGCCCTAAAAAAATAAAATAAATAGAGAAATTAAACATACCCAGCTTATAAAAAAAAGAAATACCGCTACTCTAATTAAAAGGCACCAATTGTTCAATCTAAAATGAATTCCTGTTTTCAATATGAATTGTGGAAAATGTTCCACTTACCTTTAGACCGCCAATTTGATGATTCATTAACCTTTATTGGTTTTAATTACAAATAGATGAAGATGAATTTACATGAAATGGTAAATGATGATTATAAAGTGATGAAAATATTGAGTTAGGTATTAGCGCTGCATGGCGCTTCTCTAGTTACATTACATCTACTTCTACTGTTTTTAAGTTTTTGAAAAAATAAAAAGTTAATACTTCTGATGCGCCAGTGGCGCCATCTGGGGGTAGTTTTCTGGGATGACATCTGGGGATGAGGGCTCGTTACATCCTCCCACCTTGAGTTTTGGACGACAAATGTCATGACGAAACTCAATTAGTCAATTCAAGTCTATAAAGTTTTCGACATGGTCGTAAGTATGATCCATGCCGAGTTTTTACGCGCACCACTCTTATTTTTCCATCTTTGCCGGGGTAAAGAGCTTCTATTTTGCCCAAAAGCCAATTGATGCGTTTGTGGTTATCGTCTCCTACGAGAACGATTTCTCCTTCTTTAACTTGAGAGTCTTTCTTTTTACGGGCAAAATCCTTAAGTTGTCCTAAGTATTCGATTCGGAAACGTTTTCGTAAGTCCTCTCGAATTTTTTGACGATAGGCAAATCGTTTTTTCATCCTGGTGGCATCAATTAGATCAATATCTGGTACTCCAGATTCTTTAAGTTCGTGCAAAAACATGGCAGGTGTTAACGGTATCAGGTCCTCTAGATCTTCTGAGATGTACGTAAGTGGTCTGGAATTTATGATGCTTTCAACATCACAAATGACTGTGTATAGCTCTTCATAGAGAAGGTTTGCTCTTCCAAGGGCTTTCCGTAAAATTGATTTTAGCATTCCAATCATTCTTTCAAAAAATCCACCCCACCAGGGTGCAGAGGGAGGATTGAACTTCCAGTGAATCTTTTTCGAAGTAGCAAACTCTTTTAGTTTTTCGAAGTCTACTGATTTCAGATCTGCAGCCGCGCGAGTCAGATTTGTGCCGTTGTCAGAGAAAACCGTTGCGGGTCTTCCTCGTCGTGCTATAAACCTTCTAAATGCCAACAGAAAGCTATCCGTGGAAAGTGAAGTTACTAACTCAACATGAATGGCTCGGAAAACCGCACAGGTGAACAGCACGATCCAACTCTTGCTTCCATCCTTCAAAAAGAGTGGTCCGCACAAATCCACTCCAATGACCTCAAAAATCAATGCTTCTCGTACACGATCTTCTGGTAGAGGACCACTTAGCACTTCTGTAGGACGAGCGCTGAATCTTTTGCAAATGACACATTTTTTAATCACTCGTTGAACAGTTTTTCTGCATCTGAGGATCCAATATTGTTCTCTTAGAACTGACATTACAATTTGAGTTCCGGCATGATTTAGTTCTTTGTGTTTATCAAGTATAAGGCAGTGAGTGACATTATGGTCAGATGGTAGAACAATAGGATACTTAAATGTTCTCAAATCCTTCCTCATGGCTATTCTTGTTCTAACTCGTATAAGGCCTGCATCATCCGTTATAGTTTGTAACGAAGCATAGCAAGGCTTGGTTTCTTCTGCTAGGCATCTGTTCTGCACGTACTTTAAAATGACTATTTCAGCGTCTTTCATTTCTTCAATAGTCAGCTGTTTCTCGAAGTTTCGTTCATCCACAGCACTCTTGATGTTTCGATAAAATCTGTAAATCCAAGCAGTTACCTTTATCATTTTTCGATATGATGTTAAAGTATCATATAACGGAATTTGTCCTTTGAATAAATTTGTTGAAGTCACTACCGTTTTTCTTCTTTCAGAGTTGATAATATCCAAATCTGGATCGATAATATCTTTTGGCCAGAGCTGTGGTGGATCTTTCAACCATATAGGGCCCTCCCACCATTTAGATTGCTTAAGATGCTCTGCAGAACATCCTCGTGAGGGAAGATCAGCTGGATTAAGAGTTCCGGGAACATAATTCCATTCTTCTGGCAAACTGAGAGATCTGATTTCTTGGACTCTGTTGTAAACAAAAGGGGCCCAATTTTCATTCCTTTTTATCCAAAAGAGGGCATTTACTGAATCTGACCAGAAAAATGTTGGAATATTTTCAAGTCTTATGTCTGATTTAACTCCATGTGCCAGTCTAGCTCCAATTGTACAGGATAAAAGTTCAAGTCTGGGTATTGTGACGGGTTTTAGAGGAGCTACTCGAGATCGAGCTTGAATGAGCTGACATGATGTCGAGTCTTCGTTTTGGCTTCTCAGGAATATGCATGTAGCATAAGCTACCTTGCTCGCATCACAAAAAATATGTAAACTTAAATTTCTCGAACCTTCAGGCTTGTCCAAGAGACACCTCGGAATGGTTATATCTTTCAATTGACTTAGTTGTTTTTGCCATTTTTCAAACGTTTTTCTAATAGAAGATGGTAATTCTGCATCCCAAGTGCATTTTAGCTTCCAGCACTCCTGAAGCATGATCTTCGGTATTAATGTTACTGGACATGTGTAACCAATTGGGTCGAATACTTTGTGAACTTCAGACAGAATTTTTCTTTTGGTTAAAGTCTCAGAGGCCTGCGATGTTTCCTTTAAGTCCAAAGTCAATGAATCAGTACTTAATTTCCAAATCAGTCCCAAAACTGGTACTTTTCTTTCTTCTTTAGGGATGGCTACTTCTTGTGAATTTAGGATACTATGCTCCCACCCTCTTAGATCGAATTGAGCTCTCTTCAATATATACTGCGATTCAGTCATAAATTTGTGCAAATGTTCTCTATCTTCAACACTGGTTAAGCAATTATCTACATAAAATGATTCTTTTAATTTAACTGCAGTTTCCAGCATTGATTCTGGCGCTTTCTTCAAATGGTACCGTAGAGTGGCTCCTAATAAATATGGACTGCAAGTCAAGCCAAACACCACTCTTCTATGTTGGTAAATTTTGATCTTCGAAAGGTCTCCATTTTCACACCATAGAAATCTTAGGAAAGGTCTATCAGCTTCACTCAGTTGGATCTGTAAGAAAGCTTTTCGAATATCTGCAATGACTCCAATCTTATTTAATCTAAATCTGTTGATCACTGAAGGAATGAGCTCCACAAGATTAGGTCCTTTTTCAAGACAATTATTGATAGAGGGGAAATTTTTTACTTTTGTCGAACCATCAAAAACAGGTCTGATCTTGGTAGTAGAATTTTCTTTTATCACTGCTCGGTGGGGCAAAAAATGTTCATTGGTGGCAGTATCGTCTGGGTCAACCTCTTCGATAATTCCCTCTTGCAACCATTCTTTAAATACCGCTTCATAATCTTCTAATATTTCTGATTTCTTTAAGGACTCAACGCAGTTCTTCAATCTTCTTTCAGCAACACTACTATAATTAGGCAAAGTAGGGTGATTTAAGATCCATGGAAGGCTCACTTCATATCTCCCATCTTCAAGTACCTTAATGTTGCGATTAAAATGGTCTTCGGTAGCTTTTGCAATTTCTTCTCTTGATTCTTTTTCACCAGGGTCTAATATTCCTAACGTATCTAGTTTCCAGAGATCCGAAATTTTAGCCTGAGCCACATGAAGGGACAAAACTATGTTGGTACTATTACTGTTTTCGGGATCACGAGTTTTACCCATAAGTGTCCAACCTAATCGCGTTTCGAAAGCAACTAAATTTTCTGAAACCGATTTAATAATACCTGTGAAAAGTTTACCGCAAACGTCGGCTCCGATAAGTAAATCAATTTCTTTAGTTTCTGAATTCGACCCTTCCATGTTTTTATAATCGCAAAATTTAATTCCTAACTTATTCGCTTCTTTTATCCACGAGCCGTCTCTTATTTTAGGAATTTCTGTACAAATTTTTTCCTGATCATAAACTTCAAAGTTACAAAAATAATCCCGATTTAAATCGCTCAAAAAAATTCTGTATTTATTATGCTGATTAGTTCTTTGTAATCCACCGAAAAGACTATGATTTAAGTTTTCTTGCCCTATTGGTTTGTAACCTATTTTATTTATTGTTTCTTTTAAAAGATACGACTTTTGGGACCCCGTGTCTATCAATCCGCGTATAATTATTTCTTTTTGTCCGTTTATTAAGCGAATTGTTAACGTTTGCATTAATACTTCCGGATTACAAGTTTCATTCGATAAAACCGTACTTTCCACTTTACTATCTGTTTTCTTTTCCGGACACATAAATGTATAATGACGTCTAAAACAAACATCGCATTTTACAAAACTCCTGCATTTTTTAGCCGTATGGCCAAAGCGAAAACAAATAAAGCAACAACCGCTTCTCTTTAAAATATCCCTTTTCTCATTCATTTCTTTCATTTTAAATTCATTACAATCCCATAAATTATGTCTATCGTTACCACAAGAAATACATTTATTTTTCTTATTACTCGATTCATTCAATAAACCTGACGCCGTTGATATGCGAATCTTATTTTGTTTATTCGAATTCTCGCCTCCACTGCTACGCTTTGAGGAGGGAAAGGGGGAACATTCTAAAACTCGTGTTATAGACGAACTCAAGGCCTTGGCTTTTTCTCGGCTAATTACTTCTGTTTTTAAAATATCGAGGATCTCTGATATTTTCCACTCATCATCATTGCTATATTTTTTGGTTATTTCTAACACTATATCTGAGGGAAGTAATTTAATAAGTATAGGACAGAGTAAAGCCCCGTAATTTTCCTGATTAATTCCCAAAGATTCTAAATTTCTTATTTCAGTTTGACAAGAATCAAAAAGTTTTCTTAATGAAAAAATATCTGTTGATTTTTCTACTGGGGTTAAACTCAACAATTTATTCAAATGAGAGTTAATTATCAACGTTTTCTTGCCAAAGCGTTCTTTTAATGTTTCAATTGCTGATACATAATTATTATTTGTTAAACTGAATCCTTTAATCGCATCTGAAGCCGATCCCACTAAATATGTTTTCAAGTAATTAAACTTTTCAACATTCGACAAACCAGTGTTTTTATCTATGGCAGATTCGAACTGATCGTAAAATCTTTGCCAGTCTGCAGGATCGCCAGAAAATTTCTCTATAGTTAAAAGAGGCAGTTTCACAGAAGAAGTTTCATTTATTCTTATATTAGTGTTTATCTTCGGTTCAGAAATGTTCGAATTTAACTCAGGAGACACTACCGACAGTTTTTCTATTTTTCTGTTTAATCTGCTTTTACTTCGTACAATATTTGTCAAATATTCATCACACTTTATAATTTCTGTATCGATTTCATTTACATCCGTAATACCCTGCTGAATTTCGAGATCAATTTCTTTCAATTGTTCTTGTTTTAACATTAATTCAGACATTAACTCATGCAATTCATCTATTGTCACCCTATCGTCTTGATAAATGTTTTCGATTTTGGTTAATAACTTAGTTGTTAATGACCTTATCGTAGTACGCTTTTGTTTGGATTTCTCCATCTTAATTTATAAGCGAACTATTTATACACTTAAAGTCACTATTCTATGAAACTAAATTTCTAATCGAAAATAAACAAGAAATCTCTTAATGGCGGTCCCTGTTCGGGCGCCAGAAAATGTTCAATCTAAAATGAATTCCTGTTTTCAATATGAATTGTGGAAAATGTTCCACTTACCTTTAGACCGCCAATTTGATGATTCATTAACCTTTATTGGTTTTAATTACAAATAGATGAAGATGAATTTACATGAAATGGTAAATGATGATTATAAAGTGATGAAAATATTGAGTTAGGTATTAGCGCTGCATGGCGCTTCTCTAGTTACATTACATCTACTTCTACTGTTTTTAAGTTTTTGAAAAAATAAAAAGTTAATACTTCTGATGCGCCAGTGGCGCCATCTGGGGGTAGTTTTCTGGGATGACATCTGGGGATGAGGGCTCGTTACACCAATACTTACACCTCCAATCACGAATAACCACCCACATTAGCAACTTCTTCACAAAATATAATTTAAAATAGAAAATAACACATTTTTCGCTTAAAAAAAAGTAAAATATTATTGAAAAATTTAAATTGTATCTTCCTGCTTTAAAAAATAATCAAAGAAGAATAAATAAGTGAAATAAAATTTTAAAAAAAAAGCGTAATACAACCAGCCTATAAGTGCCCCCCCCCCTTACCCTTCTCGTTACCTCAATGATCTAATCTGAATTATTACAGATAAAAAGAATATTCATTGAAACAGCGAGAAGCATTCATGTTGCCCAGAAAGCGAGAGGGGAAATATCCCTACAGATTTTCCCTATGCAGGTACCTTTTTTACCGGGACCTTTTTTTCCAGGGACCCTTTTTTCCGTACCTTTTTTTCCAGGTACCTTTTTTCCGGGACCTTTTTTTCCGTACCTTTATTTCCGGGACCTTTTTTTCCGTCTACCCGATATTCGACGGGTAAGAAAGGGGGTATGAAATTCTCCTCGAAGGAAAAGTGGATTAATACCCCAAGGACCACCTCCGACAACACTGTTTTCTTGGAAACACCGACTCCATTATATGGTTGTTAAAAAATGAGTGATAGTATAGTACACCGATTACAATTTTCAATAGGAATTCCAGTGCTTTCTGCGGCAAACACAAGGTCAAGGACCTGTCAAGACAGGTGGATCTACCCTTTAAGCCCTTTTAGATTGCTGAAAACAAGAAGGGGTTATGTGACGTCACATGTGAGGTGCTTTCCTTCTCCAAGGGGGCACAAAATTTTGCCCAGCAGATGAACTTCTTCAAGGTCGGTTTTAGGGGGTTGACCTAGAGTTGCTGGAAACAAGGAATATGTGATGTCACATGTGCGGGATGCGAATTGACAAAACATACCGTAGATTATAAACTAGGCGATTGCAAGTGGAATTGGCGATAGATTACGCGTAAATGTGGTGGGAGAACGAAATTACATTAACCTAAACAGTGAAATTCGATATTTTTTTTCTCCTCCTCGACTAGCCATGATGAATAAAAATAACTCATTAATTCATTTTAGTAGAAAATTAAAAAAGAAAATAACCTTTTTATTCTTAGAATCACGTTACAAATAAACTGTATTTATATTTTATTAAGCGCAATAATTTGTATTTTATAACACGATCTAGTTTTTTGACATAACAGATTTAATTTTTAAATTTTTATTTACAAGAATTGTGTTTGTGAAGAAATAATAATAATTTATTAATGAACCAATCACAAAAAATAACGTAACATTTTAATACCATGTTTTATTGGAACGCTATTTTGAAAAATTAATTCTATTTAACTTTTATTGTAAGAAAACATAATCTGTTTTAATTTAATGATTTTCTCTGTTAAATCAATCTTGATAAAAGAATAATGTAAACTTTCTTATGAACACTTTTTTTAGAAATTAACAAAGACATATTATTTATTAGAAAAAAAAAATTGGAGGATTCAAAAATGTTATCACGCTTTATAGTAAAAATTTTTTGCAAATGAAAAAATCGATATTTTTAAAATTTTAAAGTAATCGGAAATTCGCTAGTGAAAAAAGAAATATGTGAAATAATTTCAAGAAGGGAAAAATGTACAAATGAAGGGATTTTTCTTCAATGACCTATATCGCGTTTGCTTTATTACTAGAAGCATTTATTGTAAAAAAATATTTATTAAATAACTTTTTTTTTAATGGGATGAGATCTTGAACTTCGTGAAAAATTGAATCAATTCCTTAATACACATAAAAGTCCGTAAATACGGAGATTATGGAGGTCATAGATACCTTGATACTCTTTCAGTATAAGAATAATAAATGCAATTAATAGAAAATGCACAATTTTAAAAATATATTTTATTTACATATATTGTATACAGGTTATTCTGTAACGATCATACGTAGCATAAATTTATAGATTCCTAAATACTGTTATATGAATTATGTTATATGAATTATGTTATTAAAAACATAATTGAAAAAATAACAGAATTAAAAAAAAATTTCAACCTTTAATTAAAAACTTCCTGTTGTCAAGCATTAATAATAATTATAATTTTTAACAACTTTTTTAAACAAAAATTTTTAATTCTCAAACTTAATACTATCCTTCATATAAAAATATCCGAAAATTTGTAAAAGAAAAACTATATTTTAAAATTGAGCCATTGGCGACAACAGAGGTCAGATGTTTACACTGAGTTTAAATAAATTATATATTATAGAACTCACATTTAGGACTTAGATCAATTTATTATCAGTTCATAAGAGTGTTTTTTAATAAATAAATGTAGTGATTGCTTGATTTATAATTGTAAGTCCTGAGTGTTTAATGTTAAGTTATGTTTCCTTTGAAATAATTTTTGAACTATGCAAGGCAGGGCGACATTCATTTCAACTTAAAATATATCAACTTAACTTTCAATAACTATAGATAAATAAGAAACAAAAATTAGATAGAAACTTTAAATGAAATATTTTTAGAAAAATACCTTCTAAATAAGATTTAAATAAAACGCAATCATTTCGCCTGATTGATTTTGTAAAGAATTCTAAACTTTTTAATTTTACAAGTTAGGAGAAAAGTAAATATCTTACAATAGTGGTAGGGAATTAAGGAAATTCTAAATTAAATGAACATTAAAACATTGAGGGCAAAAAATTTTCAATTCACTTAAAAGTTCACTGGAAAGTTCCCAAGATATGGAGAAATGCGCAAAAAGTAAAGTTAACACTAAGGGGTCCTAACATTGCATTGCTTTCCTGACCAAACTATTTGGATAATATTTCCAGATTGCGGCAACCCCTATATACTGGGGACTTGGCGAACAAAGAACTAGTAGAAGAAGCAGGGCTAAAGAGAATACAAGGGCTAGTTCACTCCGCTCTTAGTGCTGAAGCTACGATTTCCCTCCTCATGACGTCACTGTGTCTACAGATCTCGGAGATCGCAAGCAAAGATATGATAACTTTGCATCTTTCTCTTGTAAAAATAAGTTAGACTTTTCTGGTTATTAGCCTTCAAACTTTACGTAATTAACACATTATTTCCGTTCATAAACATAGTTCAAAAAAAACTTTCTTGGTTATTATATTAAAAAAATGCCATTTTAAACTTATAAAAATGTTTTGCTAGTTGGTGAAAATGACACGATAAATACTTTATTTTAAAAAGTTCAGTTTTAACTTTAACTATTAAGAAAAATGAAGGCATATATCGACACTTTTTTTATCTACATATTCTTTTATAAAGATAAGTTAAGTTAAATTTAGAATCCCTGATTTTAAAATATGTCGTTAATAGCAATTTGTTCAGACTTAATCATTAGGAAACATCAACCTTAAACGCTAATTACTGAAACAAAATAATAATTTAGGTTCATAATGACATCAGAAATTTTACAATTGTTTATAGACATTTAAATTTACGATGATATAATATATAGATATTTAAATTGAAGAGAATATAATTTTTAAAAAAAATCATAAATATTTAGAATAACTACATTAAAAAATATGTTATGAAATTAGGAGAATTTCAACTATATACTATATATTTTATTTATACTTTTTACTTACATTTTAATTTTCTTTGACTTTATCTATTTTTTAATTCTTTTCACCTGCCTTTCTTTATGAAGTAGCGAGGCGGTTTCTATTTAGATAATGAATTTTTATAAAAGTTCTTTACGACAGAATAAACGTATTGCGGTTTTATATTAACTGTGTCATTTCGGAATCCATTCTTTACATAGTTGTTCATTTACTTTAGGGAACACGCGAAAAATTATACTTTTTCCTTTTGTTTTTATATCAGAATTTTTGCAAGTTGCAATCGCGCAAACTGGCATTTCGATAATAGTTTTAAATTCGTGTAAATTCACTGCAAAAACTGAGGAAAGTCATTATAGAAAATAACAAATGTCTTAGAATATCTCGCAAAAAGAAATGATCCAATATTAGTTAGAGCTAGTAAGGCCAAACGCTCCGTTCTTGAAGTAAAAGTGGGAGCTTTGCACCAAACTGACGTCACTAGAGTGACGTCGGAGGATCGGCGCGGCAAGAGATACTTCAAAGGAGTGAACCAGCCCTTCTATTCTCTTTATCCCTGAGAAGAAGTATTCTTTGGCCAAGACTGGGGATCAAAAATCCGAATACGCAGGAAAAAAATTTCTCAAGTTTTAGTGTCTGATTTCCGAACTTAAAATATATTGTCTGCTATAATTAAGCGGCATATTTGAATTCACCCTCTCGATCCATTAAGATTGAGTCCTAGAACGTAAACATCTGATCATTAGATCAAAAGTTAGTTTTAGATTTTTGTTTACTGTTCACTGTACACTAAAACGTGATTTTTTTTCTTTTGAAATTTCGATTTTAATGCCATTACTTCAATCTCCTTCGGGTTGTGCTTACTTTATAAATTTAATCTCAACTATATTTTTCTCTTCACTTTTAAACTGTAAAGACTTTTTCTCCATTTGTAAATTATGAAAAAAATTATTAATCTGATTGCGTAAACAGTTAATTTATTAAAATTGGCCATTCTCAATTAATTCCTTTCAATAGTCATTTATATTATTAATAATAATTATGCTGCTATAATTAGGGAATTTCTATCGACAAAATTCAAGTAATTTTTCTTTCCGGAGCAAAATGCATTTTTATTTAGAAGGGAACAATACTGACTTAATATTTATACGATAAAAGACTCTCTAATCGCTAACACCGATGACAGGAGAAATATTCAATTTTTTCTTTTCCACAAAAAGTTTAAAACTTAAATTGTTGTTCTTTCATTATAAAGCAATCGTATAATATTCTCGTATCATGTAAAACTTTATAACGAAGTTACTTATCTACCGTTTTGCAGTTATAAAATGAAATAATTATTAAATTATACTTGCATTTTAAAATGTAATACTCAATTGTTCAATGAATTTTACGATTATTATTATAAAAATGCGTATAATGAACATTTCAATTTAAATAATTAGTACAAAATAGCTGCTAAAAATTCTCTTAAACATTTATAAATATTATGCATTTATAAATTTCAGCTTTTCGCATTATTGCTAAATAATCTCTACGTCGAAAAATATTTAAAGAATTTCATAATAACAGAAAATTAAATAAAATTAAAAAGAAGTTGTAAATGGTTATCGAGTAGAACCATTAAGTTTAATTAATGAATATAGAATTGGAAATTAAGTCTCTGCTAAACAATAAAAATTTTTTTTTAATCTTTTAAGTAAACAAGCTTCATTATAATAATCATAAGGACTAAAGGTTATTGTGAAATTATTAATTCTAATTAGTGGATGAGTAGGAAAAGAATTTCACTACTCGAAATACATTTAATGAAAGTTATGAAACTATAGAATATGTAATAATGTGTAATTTTTCCATCTTAGTTCTATTACGACCTTTTAAAAAACGCTAATAAACACAATTTAGTCAACAGATACAAACGATTATGTCGGCGCTATAACAAAAAAATATGCTTTATATTTTATTTGATGCAGAAGAATCAAATGAAGACCCGCTTAATTGAAATGTCGCACAAAACAAAACCGAAAACACAAAAAGAAAAACATAAGCACGCAGCTGTCAATTCGCGTGCGGGATGCTTGCGATTTCCAAAGGACAGTACAACAGGTGAACTCCTTCAAGGTCAGATCGTTGATACTTCCTTTCTGCCCGTGTGACTGATTACTGTCTTTTTGAAGAAGAAGAAGAAAAAAAACTTTCAGTGTGCTTTATTGTAAGACTGGAATTCATTGTAGTTTCCTCTAAAATGTCCTAAATTTATTTAAAAAACCTAATTATTGTGTAAAAAAGCATCGGAGTAATTAATTAATTTAGATAAAAATTTTGCATGTTTAAAAATTTCAAATAAACCGGGGGCAATCTTATCAAGTCTACCTAATTTTTTCCTTCAAAATATTGTGGACAGCTCCGTGTATTTACAGGGGGGGGGGGGGGGGGGAACTGAATGCCTAGTTAAAATTTATTTAGTATCTTTTTTTCGATTTTACTATTTCTAGAAGATGCAGTAAATGTTGTTTCAAACCGTGGATGAAGAAATACGTTTCAAAATTTTTGATTACTCTCTCAAATGTATTTTATATAAAACGATTTATATCCAGTAACCAATTCCATAACCAGAGAGTTTCAAAATTATTGACTGCTCATTAATAAATATCTTTAAAAAACGATGTATTGCTAAAGTATTGGAACATTTCTTTGACTAATAACTTTAGATTTAGTAAGGACACGAGAGCCGAATGTTAGTCTACTGATATGCAAACCATTCGATTAATAATAAAATTTTAAAACGATGAAATATCGACTGAATTTAAAGCGGAAAAAACAGTTTTAGTTCATTTTTCACTCAAATAAGAATTGGATCCCCATTGGTCCAAATTGTGTGCGTTTTATTGCCACTAGATCGTTAATTTTGAAGGGTGCAGATGGTTTTCGCCGAAGATTGTAAGTTCGTTTGTTTTCATCTTGGACTTTCTGTATTTGTAGTTTGGCTTGTTTCCGTAACTCGTCACGGCTGTTAACGAAGATGGCTTGAATTTCCTCATTCAGCATATTTGTAATTTTCAGATCTTGTTTTGTTTTAATAGCAGTACCAAATAACAGTTGAAAAGGGGTAGTGCTAATGCTTCGTTGAAAAGTAGAATTAATGACTTTCTGAACGTCTTTTACATAAGTATACCATTTGTTAGGATCTTCTATTGATAATTTGGAGATTACAGAAATTATGGTAGAATTTAAGTTTTCTATTTGTCCATTTGCTCTCGGTAAACCAGTAGTTACAGGAAAATGTTCAGCAGTGCAATACTCAAGGAGCTGTTTGGAAGTAAATGCAGATCCACGATCAGAAATAATTCGTGATGGATTGCCAAAAACATATTTTTGAGAGTCTAATTTAGAAATAACTTCAGTAGCATCTGTAGATTTAGTTGGGTATAACCAGCAAAATTTTGTGAAAGCGTCTATAACTGCAAAAATGTATTTATAATTCTTGTTTGTGGTAGGCAATGGTCCTAAATGATCGATATGATAAGTGTGCAGAGGAATGGATTCTTTTTCGATCGGATGTAACAGTCCTTCTTGTTTTCCACACTTTCGATTTATTAAAATGCAAGGAACACAGTTTTTAATAAAACAGTCTATTTTTTCTTTCACTTTAGGGATATGGAATTGATGTTTCAATGATTCTTCAGTACGCTTAGAGGCATAATGTCCGCGATCGTGAGCATTTCGTATAATATCATTCTGCATACTTTCAGGAACGACAAGAAGTTCTTCACCATCAACAAATTTGTATAGTATGCCAGATTTAAGAAAAAAGTCATCATAAGGTTTAATTTTCAAAAGTTCTTTAACCGTTTGGATTTCACTATCTTCTTCCTGAGCTTTTCTAATTTTCGTAATGAGACAATCGTGTACTATCATAATGGGATATCTACTTAGCGCGTCAACGTGATACATTTTAGAACCGGAACGGTGTTCAATGATATAATCGAAATCCTGTAGCAATAATGCCCAGCGCGCTATGCGAGTACACAAATCCTTTTTATTTAATGTCATCGCAAGCGCATTACAATCGGTCACGATTTTAAAATGTTTCCCTAGCAAGTAAACTCTAAATTTTTTCAAAGCCTGTACAATGGCTAAGACTTCAAGCTCATAACTGCTGTATTTCGCTTCGGCATCAGACGTTTTCTTACTCATAAAATATACCGGGTGAAAAGCATTATCCTCTATGGACTTTTGCATTAAAATACATCCGTAACCATGAATACTAGCGTCGCAATGTATTTCAGTATCCGCGTTTTGATTGTAAATACTAAGAACGGGTGGAGAAGACAAATTATGTTTTAAACTACAAAATGCTTGTATTTCATTCTCGGTAAATTTAAATTCGCGATTTTTCTTCAAAAGTTCAGTTAAAGGGTGCGCAATAATCGAGAAATTAAATATGAATTTTCGAAAATAGCTAGCTAGACCAAGAAATGATTGTAAATCCTTTCTATTCTTGGGTTCGGGAAAATTAAGTACGGCTTTAATTTTTTGTGGAGATGGGTACATTTTACCATTTTCAATTACATTTCCGAGAAATTCTATTTTTCTAGTTAAAAATGTACATTTTGAAAAATTTATCTCTAACCCATAAGCAGAAGCGAGTGAAAATACCGATGCAAGCCTCTCGAGACCTTCCTCTTCATTTTTCGATGGTGTAGTCATATCATCCATAAAAATAATAATATGACCTTTAATTATCAAATCCTTAAAAATAGTGTTAATATAACGCTGAAAAGCTGCGGGTGATTTGCAAAGGCCAAATGGTGCGCGTAAAAATTGAAATTGACCATTATGAGTGACGAAAGACGTATATTTACGACTGTTCGGTTCTATTTCCAAATAAAAAAATGCATTACGCAAATCAATTTTGCTAAACGTAGTTGCTCCTTGAAGATTCTCTAATATATCATCAATAAGTGGTAAAGGGTAATTATCTTTAACTACATTTTTATTTAACGCTCTATAGTCAATACAAACTCTTGGGGTTCCGTCTTTCTTTTTTACCACTACTGTACAAGAAGGTAGGGCAATCAATATCGAAAACAATAACAAATATTTATTTAAACAAAACAACGTTCCATATTATTAGGGTGGAACCCTTCAGATTATAAAGTTATATTAGAAGACAATAATTACAAGCCAATGCTTACTGCTTGGTGGTTCAATGTAGACTGACTATCAGCCCTCTGGTGGGGAGATTTAGAATTAATCAAACTTACATCTACATTTCTTAACACTCCCCACCTGATAATTTTAAAGTAAAAATTATCACAAAATAATATACAATAGCAAAACAATAATTCTACATTATATCAAACATTATTTAAACACATTACATATAAAAATTAACACTAATCAATTATAAGACAGTAAAATATAAAAATAAACACTTATCAATTATAAGACAGTAAAATATAAAAATAAACACTAATCAATAATAAGACAGTCAAATATAATTTGAAGCATCAAATTTAAAGGAATAGAATTATTAAAATATCATTAGAATGTTAATTATCTTTTTAAGAGGTTCTTTAATGCTTCTCATCAACCGTTCATAAAATCCTCCCCACCATGGGGCAAGCTCAACAATAAACTTCCATGTAATGCCTTCAGAAGAAATGAAATTTTGAAATTCATCTCCTCTAATAATAGAAAAGAAGTACCTTATATCTCTTGAAGCAGCCTTAAAAGTTGCTGCGTTATCAGAGTAAATAGTTTTACAGTTATTTCTTCTTGACATGAAACGGCGTAACGCTAAGATAAATTTATTCGTAGACAAATCGGAAATCAGTTCTAAATGTACAGCCCGTTTGACTGCACAAGTAAACACAGTAATATAAGATTTCAAAACTTCATCCTTTTGTTTTACTGAAATAAGCCCAGTAAAATCAATTCCAACCACTGAGAAAGGTGGAGACTTTGAAATTCTATCTTCAGGCAGCTCTCCAGTACGCTGATTGGCTGGTTTCGCAAAGTGTTTTCTGCAAATCATGCATCTTCCAATTATTCTTTTCACTAGTTGTCTGGCTTGTGAAATCCAATAACTTTTTCTAATCTGCAAAAGAGTGACATTAACTCCACTATGAAGCAACCTTTTATGTTTTTCAGTGACCAAAAGTTCGGAAAATTTCGAATTCTTGGGTAGCAGTATAGGATTAACTGCTTCAGGATCCACTACAGATTGAAACAGTCTACTGCAAATTCTTAATATCTGTTTTTCATCTAGGTATGGACGAAGACAAAATATGCTAGAGTTATTTTTAATATCTTCCTTCTTCATCAAAGTTTTAATTTCTTCTTCATAATAGTTATTCTGCGCCTCCTTTATTAAAATAACTTCGGCTTCTTTCAATTCTTCCGTAGTTAAGGGACCTTTCAGTTTGTCATAATTTCGACAGTTTTGGATAAACCGCTTTGACCAAGCCACAATTCTTTTCACCTTTAATAAAGAACTGTAATTTTCTAAAATCAGAAAAGTCTCTTTAGAATCTGCGAGGCAACTGTGTTGAGAAATAACGCTGTTTCTAAGTTCTAAATCAACTGAATGCTGCTGATGATTAATTTCAGTATTTTCTTGAGGCCACTTACTTTCATCCTCTATGAGCCAAGATGGCCCGAATTTCCATAAGTTATCATCAACAAGGCTTTTTAGTGATTCTCCTCGAGTTAATTTATCAGCAGGATTTGAACTTCCTGGACAGTGTTGCCAAAGTTTAGGATCTGTCAGAGTTTGAATTTCAGACACTCTGTTTTGCACGAAAGGTTTCAAAGAGTTGTTATTCTTTATCCAAAAATACGTAATTTGTGAATCTGTCCACAAATAAAATTGTTGGCAAATGTCACTAAACAATTTGTGTAAATAATCATAGATTCTAGCACCAATAACCGCTGACATAAGCTCTAAGCGGGGCAATGTTAAAGTCTTGATTGGTGCTACCCTACTTTTGGACATAATGAATGAGGTCTTAACTTCGTTCGAAATATTTACATATCTGAAATACGCTACAGCACCATAGGCCTTTGTGCTAGCATCAGTAAAAATATGAACGGCAATTTCTTTCTTATTATCACAGTTATCGAAATATTTTCGTTCCATAAAAAAGTTCTTTAAATAATGAACTTCAGAAATCCAATTGTTAAAGTCTGTTTCAATATCTAGAGGCAGAGGGTCATCCCAATCGAGTCCAGCCTTCCAAATGTTTTGCAGCAAAATTTTCATCTTAACAACAAAGGGAGAAATTAAACCGATAGGATCATAAATTTGAGCAGCAAATTTTAAAACAGTACGCTTGGTGCACTGAATTGACTTAGATGACGACTGCTCTAAATTTTTATATTCAATCAACAGTACATCACTTTCTGTATCCCATCGAAGACCTAACACCTTTGCATGTGCAATTGAATCATTAATGGCAATACCATTTTGAATCCATAATTTCTTTAATTCGTTTGAATTAGAATTAAATTTCCGTAAATTCATACTCGCGGATTTCAAAATATTTACAGCATCAGATGACAGTCGATATGCATCATTAACTGTATCAGTTCCCCAGTACAGATCGTCCACGTATAACGAAGAATTTAACATTTTAACACAATCGGGTTTGTCATTAGCATATTTTTTAATGTGGTACTTTATTACTGCCTTCAAAATGAAAGGGGAAGTGGTAACTCCGAACGGTAACCTTTTCAAATTCATAATTTTAAAACCTTCGCAATTATCATTATCAACCCAAAGAAATTTTAAATATTTACGCTCATTTTCATCTATCTCTATCATTAAAAACGCCTTCTCAATATCACCAGAAAATGCAATTTCATGCTTTCGAAAATTTAGTATGACATCCAAAATATTCAGGTTCAAATTTGGACCTGACAATAACATATCATTAAGGGATTTTAAACAAATATCCTTCGAACTAGCATCGAAAACGATACGAACACGAGATGTTTCTTTATCGGGTCTTAAAACAGCTGTATGTGGCATGAAATAACCAGAATTAACGGATTTATCTTTACATTCCTCAACGATTCCATCTCTTATCTGATCCTCAATAATATTTGCATACATGTCATAAATATTCTCATTTTTACTTAATTTTATCATTAAATTATCAAACCGTTTTTTGGCAATATAGAAATTACTATCAAGATCATCGGGATTTGAATTCCAAAGTAATCCGGTTTTATAACGATTGTTTTCATATTTTAAATTGCTTTCAAATTTATTAATTGTTTCTTTATCTTTTAGAGATAAAATTTCACACTCCTTGGTGATACCTAAGGAATCGAGTGACCAGAATTTTCTTAAATCAAACATATCACCTGAATCAATTACACTATTCATAACCGCTATGTTTTGGGACAATGTATGCTCCCGTTTATAACTACTTCCACTAATCACCCATCCAAGAACAGTTTTTACTGCACACAGGCGATTATTTATAGTTATCTTTTCATACAAAAGAAATTCCCAGAATAAATCTGAACCAATTAAAAGTTCTATACTCAGCAAATTATCATTATCTTCCAAATAAGAATCAGCCATATCAATTTTATTTTTATTCATAAATTCAATTATTTTGGGGTCGGGAGGTTCAACTTTAACTCCAGTAATGCATGGTATGACAAGAGTTCTAATTTTAGTTCTAAAATCCGTATTCTTTTTGAAAATTTCGAATTCAACAACAGGATAAGCCTTTTCTGTTGCTCTTTGCATTCCAAATGAATAAACTGACAAAACTTCGTAAGCAACCGGTTTTAAGTTTAAATTATTTGCAACTCGTTCAGACAAAAACGAACGCTGGCTGCCATTATCTAAAAGAATTCTTGTCAATTGAGACGAAGAATCTGATTTAACTTCAGCAGTACAAGTCTGCAAATAAACCCTTTTGGAACATTCAGCTTTTTTATTATTACATTGGGAAACAGAACTAATAACTTCCTCATTGGAAATGCTTGATGGCGGAGTTTCATTAGAAACTGCAGCCAAATCAGAAGATTCATTTAACTTTTCCTCAGCGTTTTGAATTTTACTAACTTTAGCATTATTTATCCCCTTATTACCTCCCAAACAAATAGACCCATGATGACTTAATCCCTTACATTTATAACACGGTAATTTATTTACACGACAATTCTTGCTTACATGAAACAATTTAAAACACTTGAAACAACGATTAGAATTTTTCAATAATTTTACCTTGTTTTGGGAAGACATATTACATTTGAAAGCGTCATGGGGTTCAGAGCAAAAAATGCATATTGACTGCGTCGTCTGTGCATTAAGCGCAGTAGCTGAGGGTGTGCCTATATTAAAATTTCTGTTTATATACATATTTTGCTCGTTACGCAAATTATAGCTACCTCGATGGTTATAGTTAGTCTTTTTATCATTTAAAAATGCAACCGATTCACGACATTCTATCTCATTCTTTAAAAACAGCAATAATTCATTAACATCGATTTCATCTTTAGATTTCCGTTTTCGTTGAAAATCTAAAACAAAATCTTCAGGCAATAATTGTAAAATTATTGGTATCAAAAGTATACCATAAGATTCAGATTGAACCTTCATTGAATCTAAATTTCTAACTGCGATGTCTAAATCATCGTACAATTTGCGTAATGCTGTAATATTAGAGGTATGTTTAACACTCGGAAAACTAAGTATTTTACTAACAAATGAATTCAAAATTAAATCTCTACGACCATATTTCTCATGTAATAATTTAATACAATTATCATAATTATCATTCGTTAAATCAAAACCTGATACAACATTACCTGCCTGGCCAGTAAGATAAGATTTCAAATAAATGAATTTCTCAATTTTAGAAAGTGATTCATTTTTATGGATAGTATTTTCAAAAGAATCCCAAAAAGAATTAAAATATTTCGGATCTCCCGAAAAAGGAACAATTTGAATTTTCGGCAATTTAATACTGGAATTGTTATTAACTACTCTTTTCTGCTCAGTTAAAACCGAATCATTTTTTACAGTTTCAACTGTTTGTTCATTAACCGAAACCTTTATTCCTTTACATTTTATCAATTGCTTTAATTTAGCTACATACGTCAAATATTTATCCTGATATTCTTCACTAGAAGCTAAATCTTCAACCAACAAATTAATATCAATTATATTTTCAATTTCCTTATTCAAAGCTATTAAATTTTGATTCCTTTCAATTAACACAGTAAGATTCTCATCTAATACATTTGTTTCAACATTTTGCTCAGTTAATAATTTATCAATTTTATTTATTAACTTAGTAAAACTACTTCTTTCACTAAACCTTTTTCTTTTAATTCTCTCTAAATAATCTGCTTCAGCCATAATGAACGTCTAACACAAAGTCACACCCTTAGCAATATAAAAAAAAACAATAAATTTTCAATAATCAAAACCTCAAAACGAAAACGAATTCTTCAACAAAGAAAGATATAAAAACGCTTACTTTGCACATACAAAGAATTAGACTAGCTGTCTCCTTGAAGTGATCATGTATCGTTAACTGTCATTTTCGATTTTGCCCTTGAAATTAAAAAGAACACTTTATTTTCTTTTGCTTTAAATTCCTCTAGTTCGTAAAATAGTTCCCGTGGCCTATTGCACCATGTACAATAAGGTAGGGCAATCAATATCGAAAACAATAACAAATATTTATTTAAACAAAACAACGTTCCATATTATTAGGGTGGAACCCTTCAGATTATAAAGTTATATTTAGTGATGTGCGAAAAACGAACGAATCGATATTTCAATCAACTCTTTTTTGTGAATCGATTCATCAAGTTCGTTTTTGAAAAAGAATCGATTCTTTTTCCTTTTTTTTTTTGACAATATTTTGTACTCTACACTTTATAAGCTTATTCAGAGTTAGTACTTATACATATTAAACATCCGCATATGCATTTGATACAGCATTTCGTTTATACAATTGGAGCTTGATAAAATCCTATCTCAGTCGAATAGACACAGGTCCATTCTCACTCGAGTATCATGCGAATGACAATCTGATTGGTTGAAAATATTTACATGCGAACAACTAGCCAATAAGGTACTCGTATGTGTGAGAGTTTTCGCAAGCGGAAAAATCGCATCCAATGAGAATGACCCCGATGTCAACGTTAGCGCACAACCGGTTTCCGGAGGTGATTAATAAAATGAACTCACTTGAAGGATGAAGGGAATTGAAAAAGTTATTAATGCAATACGTACTGTATGCACTCTCTTTTTTTCTTTCGCACTGTCTTGGCTGACCGCCCTCTTATAACCCTAAACTTTGGCGATCAGCTGAAATGGGTGATTGCCAAACGAAATCTATCGCCAACTGCTTGGATGCCCGCTTTTTGAACGTGATTGAAAATGGCGAAAATGTTTGAGCTGGACGTACTCGGAATGATTAAGCAATGAAACGAATTCGCTAGGTAAGTCATATTTTTAATTGTAAATTTACTATATTATCTCCAATGTTCTTTCGAATGCTAAGAGCTGCACCATTTGCTCAATTAATTCAAAATGCCTTGGTTTTCATAGCCATTTTCTAGATTTGATTGAGCTGGATTTTATATTTTGTCATCATGAAAATTTTATTTACAGGTAATTCTTATTAATTAAAGATTTATAATATAAGTGTATGTTTTAAAAGCATTATATTTTAAAAAATCATGAGATTTTGTTAATATTAAGAGATCATACTAAATTTCCTGAAAATGCAAAGATTTAGAATTTAAATTACATAGTTTGTTTTCCTTTATGTGTAAAATTTATGTATTTTTGAAAATCATAAACCAAAAGATTTTCATTTATCAAAGTTTTTCCATGTTTCCAGAAATCTTTAGTTAGATTGTCTAAAATTAGCAACGCAGTTTAGTAATGAAATTTCTTAAATTTAAATGATGAGTTGATTTACGTTTATTTCAGAGACATAATACAAAGAGATTTTTTTTCTAGAAAATATATTAATTAAATTTTATTTTGATAGGAAGTTTTTGTATTGAATTTTCTTCATAACAGGGGAGAGTTCATAAATCATATTCAAAATAGTTTTGTTTCAATTTTATTATAAACTTATGTTAAAAAGAAATTCTAAATATGAATCTGTAAAGAAACAGAAAAATTCTTATTTTGAATTTTAGATAATATTTATCATTTTCGTTCACAATTACTGCTCTTATTATTCTTTTAGATTGTCTAAACTATTACATAAATTATGAGCATGCATACTATAATCAAGAAATTTTATTCTATATGTATCACATTTATGTGCAAAACAATTTGTACACATAATTTAATTTTTATTTCAAATGCATATAAAATTATTATATTTCTTTAGAATATAACTCATATTAACAAATTAATAACAATTTAAATTAACTTATTTAGATTTTAATTTGAAATTAAATTTTTCATTTACTACAAACTATTTAAATTGTTTTCTATCTATAATTTTTATTTTCTCAAAATTCCAAGATTTTTTACAGTTAATGTTTAAGTCAAAAACTACTATGTAAACCAAACCTTGCTTATTTCTTCTGTACTTCTGTCCCCTTTACTCTTTTTACTAAGGGATTCCATGGTGACATATTTAACTGTTTTCTTAAATGTTTAACCTTATTGAGATATTGATGTTGTCGCAGATGAATGTATTAGCAAAGATGGCATTCATTAAAACTGACAGGGCAATATTCAGTCTGTGAAGAATGCATGACTAAGTTGCTAAAAAGAAAGTGTATGTATACACGACTTTGTTTACTTATATATATGTTAACTAGATTCATGAAAACATTGTACTCTTGTCTTGACATTTAAGCCTGATCACCACAACTCAGCCCATTCAAACAAGAGAGAGTAGTCAAAGAACTGCATCAGACTTAGCACTTTGATGCTGTAAGGAAAAATATTCAGTAGAAAGTGTTTTTTTCCCTGATATTCTTCTTTGTACTACTTTACACAATGGAGAAAAATGTTTAGAGGCAATAGAATGTTATGAGTTAATTTAAGTACTAATTCTCACAACGGTTGTGGTTCTGCCCCTGAGGGACAGAGGGAAGATCGCTAAGAACATTGCCCCTGAATTATAAATACTCTTTCACTTTAAATATATTTGGTATATACAAAGTAACTTTATACAAAACTAAGTAGAGAGATTACTGTAATAAAAATTTGTCTATTGCACAGAGATTCATCTAATTTTATTCTTTTTTTAGCTTAAATGACAGACAGATTAAGAGGAGCCAATACGAGTATTTCAATTAGTATCAGTAGTTAGTACTATTGCTACTAGTATAATGTTTTTTATTTTGATTATTCAACTAATTGTATATTAACTGTGGCATTTTAAGTGTTTTAGTTTTTTTTCTTCAACTATATTGTTGTAGTATTCTGTTTGCAAATTGAAATTTTAATAAAATAATAAAAGTCAAAATAAATATCTTTTAATGTTTATCAGTATTTGTCTTTAATCAAATGTAGGTTAAGAAAAAGTCAATGTTTTGCTGGTTATTATCTTCCTCTATTATTATTAAACAATAAATTTATTAATATATTTTTTATATTAATTATTTTAAAAATTATTTATTCTATTTGCTTTATCAATTTTAGAAATTTATTATTTTAGCATTCAATCTCTAAAAATGGTGAAAGATTTTAAAAGTATTTAAATCTTACCTCTTAATAAATGAATTATCATGCATAAGTATTCAACATGGTTGATTTTTACTTATAAAACTTTCAAAGTAATGTAAGGTCTCTTTTTTCTCCCTAAATGACATATGGGCTAAAGAAGAAAACAGAAAAAAAAGCAATGAAAAGTTTATAAACTTTTATTATTAAACCATATTTTTGTTAATATTGGTTTGATGCTGTGGTTATTTTTTAAAGATTTGTATTTTCCCCTTTAAGGTTAACATAGTTCTTGTATCAGAAAGTTAGTTGTTTATGTTATTTTTTTAAAAATTTCTTATTTCAGCCATCAGTCTGTTACTGTCTGATCGGAAAAACCAGAATTAAGTTTGCAAGTTGTGTGGTATAAGAGGCAGTCTAAAAGAAATATGAGGTTTGTTTTTTAATATTTGATTCTATTTAAATTTTACTTGCTGATTTAGTAGTATTAGCATAATTCATAACACAAATATTTATCATGTTTTCAAATAAACTACAGTTACATAGTTTGGGCATAGTTATCCAGTAGCACAGTTTATTACTAGCAGTTTAGATGTAGAAACCATTATTTATTTCTCTTGAAACCATTATTTATTTATTTCTTAAGTTATACTTTAACAATACAAAGTTGAAAAGAAGCCCCTTTTTTTCTCTTTTGAATAAAAGGTTAAATTAATAGTATGTTACACCCTAAACTTAAAGTTACCAATAAGAAGTTATCAACTTTCCTTGATTTAGCAAGTTGAAGCAAGCCAGTCATTGGCAATTTTTTTATTTTTTTTATTCTAAAATTAGAACTGAAAAATCAAGTATTTCTTTCCTTATCAATGAGCAAGAAAAGTATTTTTAGAATATAATTTTGCAAACAAGAAATTAATTGCTTTTGTATTTTTCAGCTATTTTATTGCTTCAACTCTTTATTTATTCTGTTTTTTAAATTAAAAATCAACTGAGGATGCAGATTACAACAGTTTTGGCTATACCAATCATTTCAATTAATGTTATTATAATGCTTTTTAAATTTGCTGTTGTGTTTTTGTCAGAGTGTTGTGTTTTGTAAAGTTTTGAAAAATTCTTGGAATTAATCATGGACTTGGTAATTTAAAATGTAGATTTTATTATATTGCTAGTTTTTGACATTTGGATTACATGTGCTAAAGTTTTTATGCTTACATACTTCATTATTTGTTTGATGATGCAAGAATAACATTACTACTATAAATGATATTTTTAAATTAATATTAAAATTTTGAATAATATTAAGGGTTCATGAATCAATAATCGAAAAGAACAAGTTCTGTTGTATCACAATTTGTGCTTCATGTTTTGTTTATCCAGTTGCAATGCTTTTAGTTTTCTTCCAGGTTGTTATGATCATCAGTTATTGTGATGCATCCTTAAATGTAGAGAGAAGGCTCCTTCATCGACTGAATTTTCAACCATGCTGGCCTGAGAATTATTACGATTTCCAGGTCAGTGCTTGTTGAAATTCCAGTTTTGATCCGTCGTGTCCAGTTTTCTGTCAAATCAACATTAAGAAGGAAGTTATGATATTGAATAAGTATAAATTTTAATTTGTTTTAAAGATATATTTAATCTTGGTTTGTTTACGGAGTTAATATATTACGTTGTACTATATTTTATATTAACCTTATCTATTATTAATATTTATAGTTTTATATAAAGAAAATTCTATTAAAAATATATGTATATATAATTTATATGTATTTTAATATCTTACATAATTATTAATATGGTATCTCATCAAATTTTGTTTCATTATTGTCGCATCATTATTTTTTACACATTTTTTGTGGTTAAAAGTCCAAATTATTTTTTGTTGTAGTGAGTAAAACAATTAATTGCAAGAAATATGAAGAATTTCAATGTACTTTTACTATGTCTTATTGCCTTTATTAAATTTTACATACATTAAAGTTTTAGATTTTGTGTTTACGTTTTTTATTATTTGTAAGATTCTACTTATTAAACATTTCTGTAAATGACATTTTTAAATCTAATATTATAGTTCAGAATAATATGGAGAGACTAGTATAGAATTTGAATAGTTGAGAAGAAGCACAAGTAAGTAGCAATTGTATCACAAATTGTAATTTGTGCGTCTTCGTGTTTTGCATATCTAGATTTGTTGCAAGTTGAGACTTTCTTTTCATCAACTAATCAGGTGTATCCTTTAAAAGCTCCTTCAGCATGTCTTTGTCTTAAATGGGAGTGATGAAATTGCTTGTTATGACCATAATTTGTCGGAATAGAAATACCTACTGGAATACATGCTGTCAAAGACTTGTGTTGATGCTGAGTAAGTATAAGTGTCACATTTCTTGCCTAAATAATTGTTAGTGTGACAATTTCACTTGCTAGTCATTTATTGTTGCTGCCTCTCTGCATAAATCTAAAATTGGTATGCACCTCCGACATATTTTATATTTGTAGATATTTTAATCTCTTACATTATAATTAATTAGGTATCTTTTTCATTGCATTATATCTATGTGGGGTAAAGCAATTTTTTGTGCTTCTAATTATTATATTGGATATAGTTACTTATAATAGTATGAAAATATGCATATTTGAATTAGTTACTTGTGTATATTGAATATTATTTGAAAGGAAATATGAATGACTAATAAGTTATACTTTAATAATACACGGTTGGGAAGAAATCAGTTTTTTTTTTCCTCTTTTGAAGGTTAAATTAGTATATTACACCCTAAATTTAAAGTTACCATTAATAAGTTACCAATTTTCTTTGTATAAATATCTTCAAATGGTATAAAAAATTGTTTTACATTTTATTATATTGCTACTTTTTAAAATTTAGATTACATGTGTTAAAGTTTTCTGTTTACATACTTCATTACTTGTTTAATGATGCTATGATTACATTACTACTATAAATAATACTTTTAAATTAATATTAAGAGCTCATTAATTTTAATAATTGAAAAAGCACAAGTTGTGTTTCATGTTTTGTATATGCAGTTGCAATGCTAATAGTTTTGTTCCAGGTTGTTATGATCATCAGTTAATGTGATGCATCCTTAAATGTAGAAAAAAAGGCTCTTTCATCCACTGAATTTTTAACTACTCTGACCTGAGAATTATCAGAATTGCCAGGTCAGTGCTTGTTGAAATTCCAGTTTTGATTCTTCAAAAATTCTGGGTACTCCAAATCAACATTATGAAGGAAGTGGAAATATTGATTTAGTATACATTTAAATTAGTTTTAAAGATATATTTAATAATGCATGGGTTATTTACAGAATTTATATATTATATAGTAGTATATTTTATATTGACTCTATATTAATTTGATTGAGTTAAGAAAATTGATTCAGGGTTATCTTTATAAATATAATGCTTTTAATTTTTTTTTTTTTTTACAGATTATTATAATTTTCAGGAATCTTTTCATGAGTGGAATTTTAGAACTTAAGTGACTTTTTTGTAAGCTGTACTGTGATCGTTTTCTTCTAATTAGAAGAATCTGTTTGCTTCACTATTTATAAAAATTTATGCTAGGCTGTAATTAAAGTGTAGAAAATTTAACAATTACTATGATTTTTCATGAACATTATCAATTAGCTCAATATCAATATTATCAGTATCAATATTTTAATATGAAATGCAAATGCATACTAACAATGTACCACAAATTATTTTATAAATAATATATATGTGTGTGTATCTCTTTCCATAATGATTGAACGAAAGTTCTAAAATATTTATTAAAAAAATTTATCAGGGCCATGAAATTCAGCTAATTATGGAGCAAAAAACCAGGGTTGGGAATTTTTAACTTAATTTTTTCAGTGGTAAAATATTTTAGGCAATTAATTAAAGTTGTTTTATTAGACTATTTAAAAAGTATTTCATAAAAACGTTTTCTACCATTAATATTTTAATAAAAAGTAAGAAATTTCCCTTTTTCCTATACATTATGTTAACAAGTCTACTTACAAATATAAATGTATTGGAAGCATATGTATAGGAGTGAGTTATGCTGGCTCTTTGCTCCTCAGTTCTATACATAAAAATGCTGTTCATCAGAATTATATAATGTCCTTTTTCCAGGGTAGGTATATAGTTCAATTACTTATAAATTAAAGATATCTTGTTTTATTTTTCTCTTGACATAATGAAAGTTTTAATATTAAAGAACATGGAAATTCTTATGAAACTTTTAGGCATAACACAATATACTTATAAATAATGCAGTATTGGATAAATGCATTTATTACTTTAAAAAACTTTTAAAAAAAATATCGAATCCCTGAAAGAACCGATTCAGGTTTTTTCAAGGAATGGGTTTTTCCAATTTCGTCTGATTTTGTCTTCATTTCTTTAAATTTTTGTAGTTTAGTCTTGCTGCATAAATAAATACCATAAATTTTATTCCTAACCAAGCCATTAATAATAATTATTTAAACATTTCATTATCTTTGTCATTAGTCACAAGTAACAATACTATTTTAAATGAGAGTAAAAAGGTCCAATTACCTTTGTAGGATTTACCTATTCTGTTTTAAAATAGAATTATAAAAAAAAACTGCTAAATGTTTTAACAAAGAATTAAATTATTTATTTTAATTCAAATAAAGTTTTTTACTTGGTTGTTGTTAATTTACGTCGCACTAGAGCTGCACAATGGGCTATTGGCGACGGTCGGGAAACATCCCGGAGGATGATCCGAAGACATGCCATCACAATTTTGATCCTCTGCGGAAGGGATGGCACCCCGCTTCGGTAGCCCGACGACCTGCGCGCGAAGTCGAGCACTTTACGGTAGCACAGTTTAGCGAGGACCAATACCGCACACCCTCGGTCCCTACGCAGACTGATCCAAGTGGTCACCCACCCGCACACTGACCGTAGCCAGTGATGCTTGACTTCGGTGATCTGCTGGGAACCGTGTCTTAACGTCCACTGCGGGACGGTAAAAATTTTAATAATATTACAAAATAGCATACAATGCCTTTTATGTAGAGTTTCATTAGAATGAATTTATTTGTAAATATTAGTTAGAATATTAGACTTAGAATATTTTCACATCCTACGAAAAATATAAATATTAAGGAATAAAAGTTCAAATTATATTATCAATGTTTGAATTTCCTTATGGGTGTAATATTCTAATTTTAAAAAAATTGTTCATTTAAAATTAAATTTTACATTACAACCGAAATTTATTGTAACAAAAAGTTTAGGACCAGATATCAAATTCGTAGAAGTATGCTCCGAAATGCTATTGAAATATGGGAAATGTTGCAACAAGTTTTTACGGATTCGTTATCGAACTAATGAATGAACAACCGGTATAATAATTAAGGTTGTAATGATACACTCAAGAGCCAAAACATTATGACCACCTCTTAATAACGAGTTGGCTCACCTTTAGCCCGTAACACAGTTGCAACCCGCCTTGGCATGGATGCCACAAGTCCTTGGTAGATGGCCGGAGACAGATTGTACCAGATGTTTAAGCAACGGTCACACAAATCCGAGATATTGCGACTCAGTGGTCTTTGAACTCTGAGCTGCCGTTTCATGACATCCCAAATGTGTTCTATCGGATTGAGATCCGGTGAGATAAGTGGCCAGGACATTAACTGGAATTCAGCGTCATGTTCCTGGAACCAGTCCAACACAATTTGAGCCTTGTGACACGGAGCGTTGACCTGTAGGAAAATTCCATTTCTAGCTGGAAAAACAGAGGCCATGTAAGGGTGCAACTGGTCCGCAATGATGTTCAGATACCCTGTAGCATTCATGGTCTGCTCTGCCACAACCACGGGCCCCAGTGACGCCCAAGAGAACGTCCCCCAAAGCATGATACCGTCACCACTGCCTGTGTATGACCTACAGTACATTGAGGGAGCAACTGTTCGCCTGGAAGACAGCGTATCCTGACACTGCCACGGTGGGATGAATGATAAACCGTGATTCATCTGACCAGGCAACTCTCTGCCACTGATTCATGGACCAGTCGCGATGTTCCCGGGCCCAGCGCAGGCGTAGTTGGCGATGACGCTTGGTTAGCAAAGGCACACGAGTGGGACGTTTGCTGCGTAGCCCCATATCCAACAGTGCCCGCTGAACAGTGTGCTCTGATACTACTCTACTTGACCCTGCATTGTATTGGGCTGTCAGCTGAGCCACTGTCTGGCTCCGGTTTTGCTTCACCAAGCGAAACAATCCCCGACGACCTCTTTCTTTGATAGCGTGTGAAAGTCCAACACCATGTCGTCTACTGCTGGCTTCACCGTCATTCATCCACTTTGCATAAGCACTAACAACTGTAGATCGCGAACAACCCACGAGTCATGCAGTTTCGGAAATACTTGTTCCGAGCCTTCGAGCCCTTACAATCTGCTCTCTATCAAAGTCGCTTAGATCCGCAGCCTTTCCTATCACACACAGAAGTAAGTGAAAGAATGATTCTTCAAACTCTCCAGCAACAGTTAATACCACTTCCACCTGATCACGTACCTTCCACGTCATCCAGGAGAGTTCGTTGCAAAATGTAGGGGTGGTCATAATGTTTTGGCTCTTGAGTGTATAAAAAATAAACTTCTCCAGAAATCTTGATAATTTTAAATAATTTTTTTATTATTTTATGTATTTCTTTAATAAATTATATATTAATGTCTTGTCTACAACCAATCATTTCTTGTTTACATAGCCTCTAAGATGATTTAAGGAGAAATTTAAGACAAAACAATAATAAAAGGATGGATACGAACAAAATTGATAAATTGGTTGCATATAAAACTATCCTCATTTGTCCTGATATTTAGTTTTCAGTCATCTCTTCAGAAGATCTTTGTTGATAGAAAATATCAATTCAAAGATTTTGTAAAAATCGATTTGAAGAATCAAAAGATTTAGAATTTTGATCTAACATCTTTTTATTCGCATAATAGTGCTAGTAAAAATAGCAAAATCTAATAAATCAAACTTGAGGACCGCACGCTGTGTATGTACAAAGTTAATTTAAGCTCTGTGATTTTAACCAGTTTATAACATCTCAAATTTACAATCCGCTATTAATATTTAATAGGATAAATGTATCCTAAATTTAAACATTATACTATAACTTAATAGTAAAGTAGAAAATTTCTTAATTAAAAATTTTTTTTCTTTCTCCCTTTAAGTAGCACTAAAACTTAATTAACTTTATTTCAGATTCATTGCGCATAAAAAAGTAATATTCATGCCGTGTAAAATGCATATACAAATCTTACTTAACACTAGATTGCCTAAGGAAGTCATTTTGACCGCTTTTTCATTTTCAAAAATTGTACGAATAATAATGCATAAATTTTTTTCCCAAGTGAAGTAATTTTTATTCCCTTAATATTTATTATTAGCTTGTTATATAACTGTAGATAATATAAAAAATTATAAAAATTACATAAATTAATTTTTTTACACATTAGCCATTCTTTCAGAATGCAATCATTTTGACTGCTTTTGGGCAATATAGGTGTATAGGTAAAAATACTATAGGTAAAAGGGCAGTATGGGTGAAAATTACATAAATTAATTTTTTTACGCATTAGTTACTCCTTCAGAATGCATAGTAATACTTTTTCAGAGTGCAATATAGGTAATACTAAGTTTCAGTCTTTCTAGTATTAATTAAAAATGTAGTAAAATTTTTGTGATATAACTTTACAAAAAGGTTTTCATGTCTCCTTTTCAGCCGTGTTACTGAAGACCGTAAACTCTTAAATTACCGGTAGAGGAATATTTAGAGTATGTATTTTTTATTGTTCTTTGTACTCTGAAAATTTAAGGAGTTACTCGTTTTTTTTTTTTTTTTTTTTTTAAATCCTGAAATGTGCCTCAAGAACGATTGCAAAATTCACTTTTTATTTATAGCATGTGAGCAGAATACCTTTTCTTCGTATGGACTGAAAAAAGCAAACAATGAATTAATCAGTGCTTAACCACATTGTGGAATATGCACAAGACAGAAAGACATAACAATTAAAAAAAAAGCGAAAATTTTTTAAATATTTTTATATAGTATTTAATTTAGCCTTAACGCTTGACTTTACATAATTATAATGAGCGAAACACATTTTCAGTTGTTCGTTATGATTAAACAGGGTCATGTTATGCACGAAAAAGATTTGCTAGATTTTTAAGAAACATATTATTTTACATAAAATGGTTTGATTAAAAAATATAACTAAATGTATTAATTTATATCAATTTATTTTAGAAGTTAAAACCCAATTTTTAAGCTGAAATAGTTTATCTACGCAAATATCTAATTTCAGAAAGAAATTTTCCATCCTTATAAGTTTTTTTTTTTAATATCTAAATTTAATTTGTTAAAATCAATTATATATTGTTTATCTAATCTCTTCTGCCTTGATCTTATTTTCTTAAAAAAAATAGTTTTATTTTTAAAATTCAGTGATTTTTTTACGGAAAAAAAAAGGCAGTTATTGTTTAGAGAATATAACTATGATGAAGTTAAATTTATTCCTGTTCTGTTTTCTGCTCTAAATGAACTCTTAATTATCAAATCGTATACTGTTTATTAACTTTACTAAATGAATATAACAACAGTTATTAATTAGTTATTTGTAGAAAAAAATTATAACGAAATCATGTAAATATTAAAGAAGTTATCAAATACCTGAGTAAAATTTATATAAAATTTTTAAAAGCTTGCTTTATACATCTGAGAATGCATCCAAAGATTTTTTTATCGCTAAATAGTGTCAATTTGAATAAAAAAAATTTCAAAATTTCAGGAAATTGACTTGCATAACGAATAAAAGAAATTGAATAAATTTGCAATACATCGTAGTAAACTTGACATTTAGTGATAATCGATATACTTATATTTATTTCATTTAATGCCCAGACCAATCATATAAAAAATCATTATTATTGATAAAGGTTCAATTCTAAAAAAAGGACACATAAGTCATCTCTGCTAGAGTTAGCTAACTAGAAAAAAAATTCAAGTAAAGAAGAGTTAATCACTATATAGAATATATCATACAGTTATATTCAATATGAGTTTTACAATATTTCATTCATGTCAACAGGGTGCTCTACAAATGGGGATCTGAAATTTGCAAGTAAAGCAAACACCATATTCTTAGAAGAATAAATAACTGGTGTTCATTTAGCATATGATACGAACGTGCATGAGTAGTGCCTCTTAATGTAGTTTCTAGAGAGTTACGGGTGCGTGTGGAACACTTGAATAAAATGCTAGTTATTGAATTAACTGCTAAACGTCAGTCCTGAGATACAGTTGCAGATACATAAATTATAGTTTTGAAACAAATATTTATCACTCTAAACACAAACCAGCAGGAAAACTTCATGAAAAAAAACATTCTCACGTGCTTATGTAAAAACTGAGATATGCTTTTATCCTGACATTATATGTAATTAAATTAAATAAGTGGCAATGAATGATTTAAAAAAACAAACGTAACACATTATTAAAAAAAGAAGGAAAAAAAACCAAAGCATTTACGCATGATATTGATTACTTTTTTTTTCAAACCTCTTCTTAACGTACTTTATGAATATTCAACTAATCATCTAAATAATAATTTTCTAAGAAAAATTACGATCGCAACAGAATCAAATTTAAATTAAATAACTGCCATTTTTGAAGAAGATAATTCAGTTGTTCTCTAATCCGGGCAGTTAATATATATTTTACGAATCCTTATAAGTAATGGAATAAAAAACGTGTGTAGGGATCAAATTAATATTTAGGAGAGAAAGAACGCACACGCTGCTGAACTTTGATCAAAAGCATGATATAACGAGGTTAATAAGAGATGAAGGATTAAAATCATCTGAAATTATTTTTATCGAGAACGAAGTTTTAAGGCGTTTGTGATAGAAAGCATATTTCAAAAAAATCAACAGGTATTTTTTGTCTCTTCCTGACTCAAAGAACATTTGGTTAGAAATTTTTTTTTCTCCAGATATATCAGATATTTCAATATACATATATCAGATATTTCAAAATACATATATCAGATATTTCAATATAACATACTAGAATAAGTTATTAGTAAAATAATAAAATCATAGGAACCCGAGTACTTAAGTTTTTTAATTTTAACACTGTAAAAAAAGTTCATGTTTATTTTATCATTTGGATATTTTCGCCATTACAAATATAATACTATTTGCTCGAATTTTATTCAGATGTTGACAAAAGACAACCTGATGAACCGTCAAATTTTCTAACAGTAATGTAGAAGAATCATTTTTCACTTAAAAAAAAAATAATAATGGTAAGAAGGGAAGCAGAAAATAAATCAGTTTATTGAATCAAATTATACAGGCAAGTTCATCATAATTCCAAATTCTGGACGTATCAGTTTTATAATAAAGCATTTACTCTGGTTTTTGGAGTGGTTAATAATGGTATAAATATTTTTCTTCCTTGCTTGAATAAAAATTTGAGAAAACAATCATATTTTGCATTATACGTGAAGGGAAACCACGAAAATATCTTTCAGATGGCTTGATTCCATTTAGAAGTTCAGTAATCGCAATGAATTTTTTTTTATAATGAATCATTTTTCAGCATCTTTGAGAGACTTCTTTGTGACTATAACGAGATGTTATTCAAATTTTTGTAGTTTTTAGCCGAAAATCAAAGTAACTCGCTATTTTAGTATCGGAATAAAACCATATTTACGTTATAAAAATAATTATGTTTATAAAAATAATTAAGTTATAAATAAATTAAAGTTAAGTTAAAATAATTAAGTTAATTAATTATTTTAATTAATTAATTATAAATTAAGTTAAAATAATTAAGTTAATAAATAATTAAGTTGTAAAAATAATTAATTATAATCAAGATTAAATTGAAATTAAAATTATCAAATTTCGCGTTACACGCTATGAAAAACAGACAAAAATGTTTTTCAGATCGCTGTTATTGGTATATAAAATAAAATAATTTGCAATTTAAGTATCGGAGTAAAAATTATAGATAAACATTTTTTCATTGTTATTATCCTTAATAGATAGGGTACCATCTTTCTGAACAGAACGAAAAGCTCTTCTTATTAACTCAACCCAGAAATCAAAGTGTGAGCTTTTTTATTTTGTGAATGTAATGAAACACCCTTATTATGCTTAATTCAATTCAGAGATCAAAGTAATTAACAATTTAAGTATCAGAATACAATCATATTCATGAAAGTTATAAGAATAATTTATTTTAATGAAGATTAAATTAAAGTAATCAAATTTGTGTTACATGCGAAGGAAAACCACGAAAAAGTCTTTTAAATTGCTTAATAGTAATTGGTTTCCAGCTTAATGTTGATTATCGCAATAAAATTATTTTTTAATAATCAATAATTTTTTTTTAATCATCTTTGATAAATAGTAAATGCTGTGAAATGCTCTAAATTTTTTTTGTACTTTTTTGAATTTTTGTAGGCCACCCAGATATCAAAGTTACTTGTAATTTAAATACAGGAATGAAATTATATTTTGAAAGACTTCTTGAATGAAAATAATTAGAATTTAGATTACGCACAAATGAAAACCATGAAAAAGTTTTAATAACTAACTAACTGAACGCTAACAGGCAATTATGAGACTCTATCTCAGCAATTATTAACATTTTCCAATTTATTGTTCTTCATGAAATTAAATGCTTTGGGCAGCTTAGATTGCTTATAAAACTGTTCTATTTTATTTTAATTATTTTATTTATTTTTTAGTTACTTTTATATTTTTTATATATTTTTAATAAGCACTTAAATTGTTTTTTTAATATTTATTTCAAGTATTTGAATTTCAGAACAATATAAAAATCAATTTTTTAAAATACATTAATTTCTTCATTTAAAATTTACAAATTATAAATCTTTAAAAAAAATTTGTTCAGATTTTTCTGGCACAGAGACAGAATGTTATTATTTATCATAACAATTTATGAAAATCAAATAAAAAAAATAGAGACCGGTGATGTGTCCAATGTTTCGTTCACCCTGACATCTGTTTGGTACAGTGATTGATCTTTCCATCTTTATGTCTTTGTTTGAGTATACGCAAGCAAAGGAGAGGATACAAGCATCTATATTCATTGTCTACGAAGTACTTCGATTGGTTTAAATAAATTATCAAACTGAGCATGCGCGTTATTAAAATTCTGCCAAGCAAAAATGCTAAAAGCGCCATTCTAGTAAACCTGACAAAACGATTAAGCGATAACGATGAAAACGATGATGTAATTGACCAATCAAATGCCTCTATTTATTAAAAAAGCGGTCAGCCAAGCAACAGCCTTTTTCTTTTCATCTACGAAATTAATAAATTCTATAGATAAACAACAATTTAAAAATGGCAACAACAACTGAAAAGCTGTCTTCTCCAGTTTCGGTTCTTCCTTTCAAATAAAAAAGATATTAATGCTGTAAAGCTCAGATATTACTTTTCAGTCCTTTAATATTAAAGAGCGAATTTTTTCATTCATATGGTTAATTTTCGAATTATAAATTTCAGTAAATATGAAGTAAAGCAGAGTTTTATGTTATCGTTTATTCTATGCCAAGGAGCGAGAGCCATAGAAAATGAAACCGTTGCGCTGATTGGGTAATGAACTTACGTATGAATGCAAATCTCTGATTGGTTGAAAATGAGTTGAATGAGACAAAAAGAGTCGAGAATCGAATGAACGATCCTCTGATTGGTTAAAAACGAGCCGAATGCGAGAAAAAGAATCAAGAGTCGAATAAACGACTCAATGAACTGTTTGCCTATCTCTTAGCATTAAAAGAATCATAAAGCCAAATGAATCGATTCTTTTGAACTGTTTCCTATCCCTTAACATTGAAATCGGCTCAAAGAGTTGAATTGAACTTCTAAACGATTCATTTGAGTCGTTTCGTATCTCTTAACATTGATATCGGCTCAAAGAGTTGATTTAGATTTCCAATCAGTTCTTTTGAGTCGTTTTCCTATACTTTAACATTGCATTCGATTCACTGAACTGTTTAAATGATTCATTTGAGCGGTTTTATATCTTTTAACATTAAAAGAACTGTTTTGAGAAACGAATCGATTCTTTTCGCTATTATCTTTTTTTCTAAAATTAAAAGATGCCTTCAGAGGGATGGGGGTTATGAAAAGGGGCAAGTAACTAAAAATTTTCAGAAAAAAGGACAGGTTTTTTTTTTTTTTTTTTTTTTTTTTTAAAGAAAAGATAAAAAAAAAAATATTTATTTTTTTAATGATTGAAAAACTGTTTATTGCGAAAAATGTGAGTATTTAGAGTAAATATTCTTTTACTGCTGGGGGGAGGGATATTTTAATTATTTTATTTATTTATTTTTTTCCCCTTTTCTTTTCTTTTTTTTTTTGTTAGGAATACTTTTAGACAAACTTATTGAATATCAATTCATATCCTCTCACTTTTTCAAGTTTCAATTTTTTAAGTTTTAAAACGCAATTTAACTATTTTTTTATTTTGTTTCACGTTATACAATTTGAATTTTTTTCATTATTATATGTGAATTTACCGTTTTATTTTTTTACGAATATCTTTATTATTCATTATTGGTCTTTATATTAACAATTTTTTTTAAAAAAATAATCATTTTTTAATAAAATTGATGAGTCAAACAAATATTAAAAAAAAATAAATATATTAAAATTCTAAAAAAATTATTAGCATTGCCTAGATTAGCAGTTCCTAAATGGTGTTTCGCGGAACCCTTGGGTTCCGTTTAGAATTACAGGGGTTCCACTAGTTAGTACTTTTTATAGCCACATTCAACTGGACCACCCAAGTGGAACATTCTGCTTTTGAACCCTAGAGCCCAAGATCTAGATTAATGGTTCCCAATTGGTGTTCCGGGTAGCCCTATGGTTCCGTGGAAAAGTTACAGCGGTTACACGAGATAGTACTTTTATAACCACCCAAGTAGAACATTCAACTTCTGACCCCTAGAGTATAGGATCTAAAAGAGTGGTTCCCAAATGGTGTTCCATGGAACCCTAGAGTTCCGCCAAGAATTGCAAGGGTTTCGCTAATTGGTATTTTTTTTAGCCACATTCGGCTGACCACTTAACTGGAATATTCTGCTTCTGCACCCTAGAGCCCAAGATCTAAATTGATGGTCCCCAATTGGTGTTCCGGAAAGCTCAATGGTTCCGTGGAAAAGTTACAGCGGTTACACGAGATAGTACTTTTATAGCCACCCAAGTAGAACATTCAACTTCTGACCCCTAGAGTATAGGATCTAAAAGAGTGGTTCCCAAATGGTGTTCCATGGAACCCTAGAGTTCCGCCAAGAATTGCAAGAGTTTCGCTAATTGGTACTTTTTTTAGCCACATTCGGTTGACCACTTAACTGGAATATTCTGCTGCTGCACCCTAAAATCTAAATTAATAGTCCCCAATTGGTGTTCCGTAAAGCCCTATGGTTCCGTGGAAAGGTTACAGCGGCTACACGAGATTGTACTTTTATCAGGTGTTCCGCCGAAAGAACGTTAATTATTTAGAGTTCCATGGCAGAAAATATTGAGAGCCCCTGACCTAGATCAACTAATTCAAATACTAAAACAGTCTAAACTAATTTGTACGACCACCTTTTATAAAGACTCTTCCATTATAACGACCATTAAAAAAAGAATCAAAGAATCGATTCATATAACCGTTCATTTTAGTGAATTGATTCTAAAGAATCGATTCATTTAAATGAATCGATTGGCACATCACTAGTTATATTAGAAGACAATAATTACAAGCCAATGCTTACTGCTTGGTGGTTCAATGTAGACTGACTATCAGCCCTCTGGTGGGGAGATTTAGAATTAATCAAACTTACATCTACATTTCTTAACAACTACAACCTGTCTGGAATATTCGGAAGAACATGGTTCAACAATACCGTCAGCCAACCATTTTGTCACTTGGTCATCAACAATTTTACGTTCTGTAAAAGGTAATCGACGTGGTCTATGAGTTATTGACGTTTCATTTTTTAAATTTATTGACATTTGAATTTCGCAAGTTTTAGTTTTGGTAGGTTTATAATTTGAAACCATATTTTGAAGAGTTTCTTTTTGTGTTTGACTAACGCGAGATCCGATTTCTAATTCGAAATCATTTTTAATGGAAATATTTGAAATAGAAAATTGCTCTACGGGTTCCGTTCTACTATCTTCTATTTTTGTTAAAGTGATGCCAGCGGTATTAATTTTTATTTCTGCCTGTGTTAAAATATCCATGCCAATTATAGCATCATATGACATAATATTATCTCTAACTATGCAAAAATTTGTTTTAAACTCTTGATCATCTATTACAAATTCATGAGTACAACTACCTATTGGTTTAATATGTCCGTTACCAAACGTTGCTAGTGTACCATAAAAAGAAGTTAAAGGAGGTGAGCCTATTTTATGATAAGTTTGTTCCCGCAAAATTGTTTTCATAGCTCCAGTATCAATAAGAGCATTAAATGAAGTATTATTGACATTAACAGTTTTATACATCAAAGAAGGTGAATGTGTAATTGCGCTTACAGTGTTATTAGTTTGGTTAATAGGTTTATTATTACACTTAGAAGCAATATGTCCAAATTTCTTACATAAATTACATTTCAAACCTCTTTGTTTATCAGGACACAAACGTGAAATATGCCCCGTCACACCACAATTATAACATGTGTTCTGTTTATCAAACTTAATATCATTTTGAAAATCATATCCTCGTACATTGTCACGTACTAAATTACTGCGCTCACGTTTGGGAAATTCAGGGTAAAAGCGAGGATTTGTACGGAAAAAAGATTTTTTGTTTCTATCATTAACTATTTTTTCCTAAATACGCAATTTATCTTTAAATTCAGAAATAGATTTCGCGCCATACAAAATGGATTTATTAGCGGGGGAATCGAGAATACCGTCAATAGTATAACCAAATAAAGAAAAATCGTCTATTGGGTTTTTACAATAACACGCGAGTTCCCGTACGGCAAAAAAATATTCCATAAAAGATTCGTGTGGATTTTTTTTACGATTACTTAATTGACGATGAATTTCGGCGGCATTTAATTGGTGACTAAACTCATTTAATAAAGCATTCTTAAACAATAACCACGATGTTAAATTACGTTGTGTGAAAATAAAAGTTTTAGCTTGACTGTCAAGTAAAGTTTTACAAAATATTATTTTCTGCGTATCACTTAAATCCGGAATAAAATTAAACGCGTCCTCAACATCGTTAAAAAACAAATGTATCCCATATGAATCAGAAGCATTAAATCGTCTCATTGAAGATGATATTTCTTTTAAAAGAAAGTAATTCAAAGAATCAAATTCTGCATTCTTTGTTTTGTTACTACTCGATAAGGGTGTGGCTTCAATGTCATTATGTACATGTACTACTTCAGTTTCACTTTCGTATTGAACATCTCCTTCGCTCAATTGTGTATTAAAAGCTTGTAATTCTTTTAAGTTCATAAGCGATTGATATATTCTATCTATTAATTCTGGTTTTTTTCCTTCAACATCCAAATTAAGCAGGTTTAATACACATATTAATTCGTGTTCGGAACAAGTCTCAGATATCAACCTTTTTCTTTCCTCAATATTTATGTCCGGGGGAAAAGCAGAAAAGGATCGCAATTTCTTTCGTGAGTTACGATCAAACACATCGTTAAATATAATTCTATTCAGCAATTTCACAGTTTTTATATTTCCTGATTTTAGGAAATTTGCAATTGACTCAATATCGTTAAGAGATGTCATTGTATAATAATTAATACAGTTTAAGAGGAATAGTTCAAATCGAAAGCTGTACTTACCCGTCTGGTAAGTTAGGTAAACACGGTTTGTGCTTAGTTATCTTTCGGTTAACTAACACCGTCTGTGTTAATTATCTTTCACAAAAACCAAGGTCAAGGCCAGAGATGCAGTTCAAATTTAAACTCACCCGTCTGGTAAGTCAAGTAAACAGTAAACACCGTCTGTGTTTAATTATCAATTATCGTTGGTTAATCAACACCGTCTATGTTAATTATATTTTATCAAACGGCCAGAGCCCCCATGTGGAGGTTGACGTCAGGTATAGTTGAAATAACTACGCTTTTGTAATAACAAATTTAATGAAAAAAAAACAACAGTGGAAATAACACAACCGCTTCGTCTGAGCGTTTAGTTGGAATCTCACATAAGTGGGGTGGCACTGCTGTAGTGGGGGTTGGATTCCCACATATATATATATATATATATATATATATCCACATGTATATATATATATATATATATATATATATATATATATATATATATATATATATATATATATATATATATATATATATCAGTGTTTTCATCATAGAAAAAAAATGGTCTCTATTTTTTAAAGCATTGAATATTTTTGGTGCATCATCATAGAAGATTTTGCCTTTACAAGGTATTTGTCCATCTTACATTAGTGCATTAAAAATTTGATCGTCTAACATGAAGAAACCTTACGGTAAACACGTGGTTGCAGAGAAATGTGTTCTGAAAGGGGTTGTGTTCTGTTTTTGGAAAAGGTTCTGAAAAATACTGGTAAATAGGGAAGCTAGATAACGGGGCAGATGTTGAAAATAATGAAAGATCAAGGAAGAAAAGTGAAACAGATTTTATTCTAAATGGCGTAATTCGAAGCTTTTTCCAAAATGCGAGAAATTCACGAATTTTGAAATTAATTTATAGAATGCGCGAATTTCTCGCGGTAATCATTTTTTAATGCGAGAAAAGAAAAAAATATGCGAGATTCTCGCTTTCTCGCGCTGTAGTGATATATACGAGGGTTGTAAATTAAATAGTGGCAACTTAACCTTGAAACTCACAGAAGGGCGGGCATGCGTAAATAGGGTATGGGTGGGGTGAGGTGGCGCTGTTGTCGATGTGTAGAGTGCAAAAAACAGTCGATTTGCTTAGAAGGGTAGTTGTTGCGTAGCGCTTGAGGAGTTTCGTTTCCATCGCTCTAAAGCATGCTGTGAAAAGGCTTAATGACGAAAAAAAGCGAGATGCTTGAACCCATCGTGCTACTGTCCTAATCGGTAAAACATTTGCTCCATAGGCTTCCACTAATCCTCGATAGCATTCTGTTGCGTTTTTGCCACGGGCAACCTCGATTGTAAGCCACGACCGCTGATCACCTTTTGAAAACATGCTTTAGAGCGATGGAAAAGAAACTCCTCACTTTAACGCCACACAACAGCTACCCTTCTAAGCAAATCGACTTTTTTTTGCACTCTACACATCGACAACAGTGCCACCTCACCCCACCCATACCCCATTTACGCATGCCCGCCCTCTGTGAGTTTCAAGGTTAAGTTGCCACTATTTAATTTACAACCCTCGTATATATATATATATATATGGGTGATTCTCCCAAAATATGACAATTCACTGTCTCTTGCTCCAAGATCTAAAACTAAAAGAACTTTTTTTTTTTAAAAAATGAATAAAAAGTATTGCTGTTAGCATTTTAAAATGACTTTGTCCTAGCATTGACTGTTTTGTGAAGTTAAAAAATTTAATTGAACTTCAAAATGTCATTTTCCTAGTATGTCCCAAACAATATTTCCAATAATAACTAGCTTCACAACTTCCCATAAATTTTTCAATATCTAATTTTTTTTATCTCAACCAGTGTAAGCATTTCTAGAATATGCGCAGAAGGTATTATTTACAAAAACTTTGCTTATAATAATTTTTTCTGTTAATAATTTGTTTGTCCCAAGAAAATCTGTCATTTTCCTGGCTACTTTTATTTAGTGGTTTCTAACCAAAATAGATTGAGCCAGCAATCAATATCTTATGCTAATTGATTGATTAGATGCCTTCCTATATGAACATGTCTTGTTGCATGAATAAAGAACCGATTTTCAGGTTCAAAATCTATTTCAAGAATTTTTTCAAGGTGAGTAGGTTTTTGTGTTGTCATTTTCCTGGCTTCTTGAAATCATTAATAACATAAACTACATAGATTTATCTGAGTTATTTTAAGAAATTCTACTGTTTTCTGCAGAATATAAACGTCTTATGCCACAATATTAAATTAAAGTAAAGTTATATGCTATAAAATGGCAAATTTGTCATTATCCTGGCTTATGAATGGAAGTGTTACCAGATTTTTTTTTAACTGCTAATACTGTAAGGAGGGACAGCAAATATTAATCTAATACCCAGTTCATGTATGATTGTAATATTATTGAATGTAATCAAAGTTATTTACTTATCTAATGATTGATTATTATACAAAATTTTATTCTGTACATATCAGCAACAAAAATTTTTTTGATTCTTCCTACAGTGGATAAAAAGAATTAATTTATTCAATTTATGGTCCGAGTTGTCATGTTTAGAAAGAATCACCCATATATATATATATATATATATACACCCTATATATATATATATATATATTAAATAAACCCTCAGAAGACTGATTTTAAAATTAATTAAATCAGTTAATTTTTCCCTTCTCAGTATTTAAAAAACATTTCTATCCTTACTATAAAAATAATCTTAAATACTTATGTGAGGACGTTGCTTTACAATATTTTCTTCTTATTGCTTAATAAAAGAAGGTTCAGGAGTAGGGTTGCTTTGCTTTTGATTCTCTAGAATCTCGCCAAAAGAATTTTTACACAGCGTCAGTAAACTGAAACTGATCGGTGAGGCTTTTGTAAAGAGAATGAAAGAGGAGGTCATCGTAGGGAGGACCCACCCCCATCCTGCCCTGGCTTGACCTTTAAATTTATGTTTTCACTTTCCATATCAAGCAGAGCTGAAATCTATAACCCATGTGTTGCGATCGAGAGCCTGCGCCGTGTATTATAAGTACAAAAATGTGTTGTTTAGAAAATCTTTAATACAAAAATAATCAACTTCATTTTACAATTACCAATTGAAGAGCAGAATTGTTTTTTTTTTAATGAATTGTTTTATTTAAAAAAGTTTTATTTAAAAGTCAATTGTTTTAATAGCAAATTAGACTAAAATAAACATTCTGCTATTCAGCTTTGCTTTATAGTTAAATTTATAATATAATTTAATTCGAGACTTAATAAACATAGCACTCTAATTAAAGAAGAAAATAGTACAAGAGTTACAGTATATTTTAAAATAAGTTATCAAATTTTTCTTCTACTAAATCAATTTAATATTCAAATAAAAAGACTATTGTAAAAAGAATCATAACATGCAGTTATAATACAAAATATTAAACACACATTTAATAATTTTCAAGGGTGATTTAGAAAAATGATTCCTATGCACGCATAGTTTATATTAGTATAGTTTTCAATTTACAGTTGAAGATGCTGAATCTAAATCTTTCAGAAAAGGCATAATTATTTAGATGAAATAAAATTATTTTGTATTTAGGACTTATTAACTCTTTTAACCACGAACAGGTGAAAAATAAAGCAGTATTTCTTGCTGCCTATAAATGGCAATTTTTTTCATTTCACTTCATTCGCATCATTTTCATTCCTCTCTTTTTATTAGTGGAACTCTTTTAAAATCAGTTAAGCAATATTCGGATAATAATGTTTAGTATTAATAAAAACTTTTTCAAAACCACGCCATAGTAGATAAACTACACATCATGCATATATTTAATTAATAAAATGATTTTTAAATTGGGACGATGATTTATACCTTGACTGCAGTAAATTAATTGCCTTCAGTTCATAATCCTCCACAATCCGATTTTAAGGACGATTCTAAATATGCTTCATACACTGACTGATAATAGTTTTCCGTCATAGATTATTGTTAAGTATCCCTTTTTTTCTACTAGGAGGCACCATTACCTGTTCGTTTCGCTCATCAACCCCTGTAATTGCTTGTGATTCATGAGTCTAGATCAAGAGACGAGAACTTATGTTCCCTTTTTTTATATAAAAATTTTGCGATTGTATTACCATTAATTGTATTTTATGGATTACTACGTTTTGGCAAATAAAGGAAATCGATTCTCACAGAGAGTTATTACACAGTGAAGATGTGCTAATTTCTTTTTTCTTAGATCCAGCTGCAGTGAGCATAAACAGTTTTTCCCTCTTGTTCTTAAAAGTTGTTTTGTTCTTAAAACTTGATTAAAAATAATTTTGTTTGTAAAATATATAACTATTATAATTTTACGCAATCATATTTTATTATATAAATCATAACAAAATTAGATAATAGCTGGGGTTGAAAATAATCAAATATACTTGAATAAATAATTAATTTAAGAACAAAATGAGCGAGACAATAGCAAATAATATATAAGAAATAATTTTTCTTGTATGTAATGATGACCTTATACCGGATCATATTCGAAACAGTTTTTCTCTCTCTTTTTTTTCTCTCGCAATTTTTATCTCAAACAAAGGAAACTTAGAAAAAAATATAATAAAGTAAAAAGAAGAAGGAAAAAAAATTACGTGTTAAGTTTATAATCACATTTGGTCCTTTCAGCAAGCCAAATTTCAACTTAGTTGCATTTTTGCAGGCTATAGAGTGGCTACTGTCTATTTTCACATCAAGTTTAGCAGCTAAAAATTCTCAAACTAACTATCGAATGTTAATTTTTTTCCATTGTAATCCCTGTATAGTTTTCTACACATCTTAGAAATTTAAAGTTTCTAAGTCTTATAGTATTGACATTACCTTAAAGTGTTTTTATATTCCAATATTGTTAACTTATACATAATTATTGTCTATTGTTTTAGTATCATTTCTTATATAAATATGAATGCTGAAGAAGGAAAAAAATCTTGTGACTGCCTAAGAAACATATATCGGTTAACTCTTAAACAATAGCTGAAGAACAAATAACGTTGCTGATGAGAATGTTTGCAAGTTTTAATTATGGTCTTTTATTGTTGTTTTCATTGACAGAACTGGTAAATCATAGAGTATTTAAAAAACTTGAATGAAAATATTATTTCGAATTATTTATATAAAAACAGAAACAAATACGCATTAAGTTATTTGTGTATCAATATGTATTAATCAATATGCATGTATTATTATTATTACTATGCAATGAGAAAATTAGAGTCATAAGGATTTTAATGATCAATTTTACGTAATACAATTTTAGGAATAAAAAAAAATCAGCAAGTATATTTGTGTGCCCTTCATGATATTTAAATATTGATAACTAAAAGAATTATATACGTTTATTTTAGAATAAGAAGTTGCTGTTTGTTTTTAGGGGATGTTGAGATGTTCATGAAATGCAGCTGTGAATCCCCTTTTGTTGGATAAAAAGGAAAATTAATGATGTCCGGTTATGCGTTTTTCATCCCTCCCTGTTGGTGGTAGCTCTTGAGAAGCCTTGTGCATTTTCAGCACTTTGTTTCATTTTCTTATACTTTCAATGAAGCTCACCTAAACATCCATTTCAGTTTCTACGTCTCTCCTAATGATGCTGATCATTATTATAATTTAACATTTTAATGAAATTACTCTTTTTAAATCGATTGTGATTAGATTGCCATTAAATTTATTCCTACAAAATTTATTCCTACTTATTTTTTCCTACAAAAGAGTAAATAAACGAAAAAATAAAATCTCTAAAAACACAAAATTCTCATATTTTGTAGTTTATTTATAAAACAGTTTTAACGTACGTAATACAGAGTAAAAATCTTTTACAGCTCAAAATACAATTTTAAAAATATTAAGCAGAAGTGTTTCGACCGGATATGGAAAATTAAAAAAATAAATAATAACAAAAACATTAATAAACTCTAAATTTTAAAAAAATAATTTTAGATTTGTTATTAAGATCTTATTTTTGATTAGTAAGAGACTTTACTTGATGGGGAGGACATCAAAATGGAGAGAGTTTCACTTTTATGCTTTATGCAAATCATTTATAGGTATGTACTGTTCTAATTAGTACTACTCTAGCTTATTATTTTTAAGGTTAATAAAAGGGCGCAACGATAAAGGCCACACGACATCATTTTCGGCTCTTTTCTTTATCTTTCAGCTCTTTATCTAAACAGTCGAAAGTTTGTAAATTATTTAAATCATGGCGAACGACTATTTGAGTCTTTCACAACTATTGAAATATTAGTACGTTTAGTACACCACGATACAAATTAATCAAGTTTCTTCAAGTGCTTCAAAATTATAAACAGATATATTTATGTGAAGGTTAAAAAAGAACATTAAAAAACAAGAAATTAGATTCTTTAAACCCTCAGAAATTTGAGTAATTTATATAATATATTTGTAATAAGCTTCATGTTCATGCATCACTGTGATATTTCTTGAACCTTATTAAAATGCATGATTTTTAAAAGGATAATTTTGAAAAAAAATTTATTTATTACTATATAAACAAATCGAAGAATAAGAATGAAATACTAAATATCATTGACGCTTATTGTTAAAAAAAATCTGCCTATTATAATTGCTTATACATTCCTTTCACTGCTCAATAGTGTTAAAAAATTCCGGATCAAATTATAATAAAAAGTGCTGTAACACCGAATGTTGTGTCCGTAAGACCATTTTACCGAATTATTTAATTACAGTGATATAGTAAATATTTACTATAGAAATAACACTTTAGCCAATTTTTTATTTAAATTATTTTTTTTTATTCGTCTCCTTATGTTTTACAGTAAAAATGCATTTTTGGGTAAAGTTGAATATTACGGTTAAAAGAAATGGCAACCTTAAGGCCAGTTTTTATATCGTAATTTGATCTTCATTTTTTACAACGTAAGCACATTATATTTCTTAAACAAATTCGTAAACAGATGTTTAACTATTATAAAACTCTGAAGAAGCATCAAATTTTTTTTTCTCATTATAGTTATAGCTTAAAAGTAGGATAATTTTAAAATTTCTTGTTAGAATTTTTTTTACTAAGTAAAGAAATTTTTTTTCCGACAGAATTTAGACACTGTTAATAAATTATTAAAAAAGGAGGAAAATTAATGGTAAGAAAATTGTTAAGTCTTCTTATTTCGCAACTTCAAAAATTAATATAATTTAAATATTCCATCGAGACACATAAATGAGTAAAATGATGGATCTTTTCTAATTCACGCATTTAAATTTCCATTTTTTAATATATTTACTTTTATGAGCCAACTCAGATACTTCTAAAATGAATCTCATGTTTTTAATTAGCAAAATATTCTGAAAAAAATTATTAATATATTTTATTTTTATTTAATTTTTAGTATATATGAAGAAATTCATAAACAGAGGGAGGAAAACTACTAAATTATTGAGCAGAATCCTGCAAGAAATAATTACTGCAATACGTTTCCAACTAAATTAAAAAGCCCTAAGGAGCGAAGACCCCTCCGCTATTTTTGCGTTTTTATTTTAACCTTACATTTTGCTTTGCTGTACAAAAAGTATAAGTTTTTGAAGCTTCAAATTGCGAAGGATAAGCGGTGGTAGCTCAGGGGAAAGAATGCTAGCCTACTAGTGAGTTTTGAGGATTTGAATCCTAGGAACTGCCTGTTGATACGAATTTCGTACCCGGCTGACATAAAATATTCTAAGTGATAGCCGCACTATGGATTAGAGTCCCTTCTTCGTCTTGCTAACCGTGGCAGGTTTTCGTAGTTTTCCTCACCATGCCATGAAAATGCGGTGAAGTTCCATGAAAAAGTTTTCCACGAAAGCAATTTGCTCCCTGTACTTGGTACGGTTCCTTGGGGTATTAATCCACTTTTCCTTCGAGGAGAATTTTGTACCTCCTTCCTTACCCGTCAAATATCGAAGGCGTGTCTACTATGCATGATTCTTTATCGTCTTACGAGATCATCGCCAACAAAACCAATTAATTTTATTTCCGGAATAATCCGGAGGGAAAAATGTAGCAGAAGAGTTCCGATTTCTGTGTGGATGCTAGTTTCTGTTTCTGTTGGATCGTTAAATTAGTTAAAGTGATTCTTCGCTTACCTGGCTTAGTACCGATCTTCTTTTCTATAGTTCTTTCTTTTTCCCCATTTTTTTTCTTTCTTTTTCCTTTATTTTAATCGCTTTATTTTGTTATTCACAGATATATTTTAAAACAAAAGGATTCACTGAAATAAAAAGTTAGTTTTTCATTTATGCCTTATATGTAATTAAAATTAAATAAATTTGTATCTTAGATTTAATTTGTGTTATAAAATTTTTAGCATAATAAATTCACCACATGTGTTAAAATGCTTTGAGACAGGGAAAAAATTATATATCACGTTTACCCATTATAGCTTTCTGATTATTTCATTTTAATTATAAATATTTCCCAAGTATTTTATTTCTTCAAATCTAGCTACATACTTCGCAAGAAGGCAATTAAAAAATTTCGTTAGAATTATGTAAGGATTATTCGTTTAGGTGTAAACAAATTAGTTAAGTAGTTTGTTTGTAATGACGTACAAGGGTGTGTTGCCGGAGCAATCTCCTAGGTAAGAAGGATGTGAAAAGAATAGTGTAATAACGCAATCTCTAGGAGAGGAGATTTTATTGAATAAAAATGAAAATAAAAATTGGAATAGCATACATTAATGAAAAATTTTATTTTAAATTTATATACGAGGGTTGCTATTTATATTTCTGGCCTAATAATGAAAAAAAAAATATGTAGGATCGAAATTGATTTTATTGTTTTTCAAAATATTCTCCATGATGATCAATACACTTTTGCATGCGTTTGAACCAATTTTCAAAGCCTTTTTTCCAGTCCGATTGAGGTAACTCCAAAACATGCGTTTTGAATGCATCAACAGCTTCTTCGGGGGTCGAAAATTGTTGTCCACGTAATTTATTTTTGATGTGTGGGAATAAGAAAAAGTCATTGGGTACCAAATCAGGGCTGTACGGCGGATGACCCATCAGTTCAATCTTTCGCTCCGTCAGAAATGCCTTTGTTTGAGTCGATGTGTGAGAGCTCGCATTGTCATGATGAAGAATGATTCGCCTGTTCTTCTGCTTTTTTCGAATTTCTCCGATGACTTCTGGCAAACAAATGGTCGTGTACCATTCAGAATTGACCGTCCTGCGTTGCTCTAACACCACTGTTGCCACATGACCGTTAATGCCGAAGAAACAGGCAATCATTTGTGTCGATGTGCTTCTTCCTCGAACAACTTTTGTTCGTTTTGCCTCGTCTTGGAAGACCCATACAGTTGATTGCTGTTTTGTTTCCGGCTCATATGCATAGATCCATGATTCGTCACCTGTGTAGATGTTATACACAGCCTTTGATGTACCTTGAACGTATTTTTCCAACATTTCCTTGCACCAATCGACACGAACCATTTTTTTAGCGTTTGTCAGATTATGCGGGATCCAACGCGAACAAATTTTTTTAACGCTCAAATGTTCATGCAATATTTTATTGATACTAGTCATACCAATGTCCAAAGACGCCTCTATCTCACGGTATGTCACATGACGATCTTGCTTTATCAGTTCGCGCACAGCATCGATCTTTTCTGGCACAACAACGGATTTTGGACGTCCTGCACGGGATTCGTCCTGGATCGAACATCGACCACGATTAAATTCGTTATACCAATTTTTTACAGTGCTTTAGGATGGCGATTTATCGCTGAAGAAAGAATTAAGTTCATCGAAGCACTCTTGTCTTGACAATCCACGTCGAAAGTTATGAAAAATAATGGCACGAAAATGTTCACGATTCAATTCCATTTTTTGAAAGAGAAGAACTTTTCAATTTACTGTCAACAACACAAATGAAGCTATAATGGTAAATCGTCTGCTGAATATATGTTTAAAAATATCAAACTTTCGATTAAATTCGTCTGCGGTCGCCTAGCAACACTTATTGTTGCCAAGGCCAGAAATATAAATGGCAACACTCGTATATGCATGTGTTTAATCATATATACAGAAGTTTGACAAAATAATTGAGACACTTAGATACTAACACATTTTGTTTAATATTTAAAAAATAAATATTTAGAGAATCAGTTCAAAAATTTAAAAGTTATTAGATGGTACGATTTCTCCTACATATCAATGAAGTTGAACGCTTTTTGAAGTTTCAGGTACCGACAATGAACTGCAAATGGAAAAAAAATGTTTTTCAACAACTGTGCCAAAAAAAGTGGCAATAAATTTGTAACTTATAACTATTATTTTGGATATTATATGCAGTAATTGGGCAAACTTCGTACACTTTGGTTAAATATTTATGGAGATGTATGAATATATTTATAAAAAAGAATTTTTTATCTTTTTTGCTACATCTTAAATATTTAAAAAAATTAAACAAAGCTCTTGAATCAATTTTAAACTGATAACGAAATTATTGCCTTAAAATTAAAAAAATAATAATAAAAACTGCTCCAGATAAGAGTTATTGAAGCAGTTGCTTTATACAGCGCATCTGCGGAAAAACATTTAAAAAAAAATTATCTTAATTTTACAGTGAATCGTATTTGACAACTAATAAGTTAAGTCCGATTTGAATATCTTAAAAATGAAAAAGTTTCAAGCAATTTTCTAAGTAGTTTTTTTACTCTTTTAAGAGAAAGTTCAAAATTATGAGGGATTTTCCACAAATTCCATTTTCATTTTGTACTATTAAGCAAGATTTATAAACAAATGATAATATCCTACTAATCAGAGTTGGCCAAAAATGTAATCGATTACATTTTTTGATTACAGTAATCAATTACTTGTAATCATGATTACAATTTTCAAAAAATTTTGATTACAGCTGTAATCATGATTACAATACTGATTACAGTAATCAATTACTTGTAATCGTGATTACAAAGTTTGATTACAGCTGTAATCATGATTACATAGTCGACTACAGTAATCAATTACTTGTAATCATGATTACAACTTTCAAAAAATTTTGATTACAGCTGTAATCATGATTACAATTTTGATTACAGTAATCAATTACTTGTAATCATGATTCCAAGTAACTGCGATTACAAGTAATCAGAACAAAAACGATTACGAGTAATTATGATTACAAGTAATCAAAATATATGATTACATGTAATACATAAATATACATAAGTAATACATGTATTACATGTAATACATTTGATCAGATGTATATACATATAGCGTACAGATGTATATTCATATAATGTACATGTGATGAAATGAACATATAATGTTCATATAATGTACATATGTGTGTACATATACAGTACATATGTGCATAAATATATAGGGCATAATTCTTTCGTACAAATTTTACATGTGTACATGCATGCTATCCCTATCTATGCATATGGTGCAATGTATTTATGTCCAATGAATGTATCCACACATGTACGATACACGTATGTTCCATGTATGCATATCCATATGTACTATATATGCACGTACAATACATGAATGTATGTACATACATTACACGTATACATATGTGCATTACATTTATGTCTAAATATGTGTACAATGCAATAAATAAAATGCATGTAAGTTATCTTTTAATGTCTCAAGCAAGTTAAATGACAAAATCAAACGATATTTAAATTTAGTTTTCAGCTTTAATTGTTCTATATCATTTTGAAATTCTCTGAATAAAACATTATTTTCAGGTATTTTCATGAAATGTTTGACAATACAGATTTATTTTTTTAATAACATTATGCATGATTCATAGAAATTTTTTAAATGGTAAGAAAAACGGTAAATTTTATGTGCGGAATTAATATTTAGAAATTCAAAATAAAATTATCGTTTGCTTTCTAAAAAATATGAGATCGAGTTTCATATGCCTTAGAATAAATTTTAAAACAAATTTTAATAACTTTACTCATATAATTTTTTTTAATGTATGTGTATATTGTAATTACATATATTTAAATGTACGCATGTATTTGTACATTACTTGTAATTATGTACATGTATACGTTGTACATGCGTACATTGTGCATATAGCTATTTTTTGTACATCCATGCATTACATGCGCATAAGTATTAAAAAAGTTTGTAGTTACACAAGTACATACGTAAGTTGTACATAAGTACATACTTTGCGTGCACATATATCGATGTACACATAAATATGCATGTATACATGTACGCATTTTATTTACGCAACTATGTGCATATATTGCACCTTTAAATTACATTCTTACATATTGTACGTAAATACGTACAATTTTATATTCATGCGTACATTGTATATACGTGCTATTATCGTAAATTTATCCAATATATGTACTTAAGTACATAAAAGCATGCAAACGCATAAACATTATTTTCATATACGTTCATACATACATTGTCTATGTATACAAAGATACAAAACATTGCCTTTTTGTACAAAGTAACATACATGCGTACATGTATCATGAATGCATAATTATATGTACTAAGCATATGCGCATTGCATTAAGTATATTACAATATAATTATGAATATTGTACGTACAAACAACGTTTGTGCATGCATTGTATGTATAGGAATCGCAAATTGTACGTTCATGCGTGCGTACATTCTGTGTACATAAAAATATGTAAACACATGAATACTTACATAAAAAATTTGACTATAGTTTACAATCGTAATAACTTGCAATCGTATAGTTTGATTACAAGTAATCACAATTACATGTAATCAAATTACATGTAATCATATATTTCGATTACTTGTAATCATAATTACTCGTAATCGTTTTTGTTGTGATTACTTGTAATCGCAATTACTTGGAATCATGATTACAAGTAAATGATTACTAGTAATCGTGATTACAAGTAATTGATTACTGTAATCAAAATTGTAATCATGATTACAGCTGTAATCAAAATTGTTTGAAAGTTGTAATCACGATTACAAGTAATTGATTACTTGTAATCGAGATTATAAGTAATTGATTACATAGCTGTAATTATCTGTATTCAATTACAGTTGTAATCGATTACTGTAATCACCGGCCAACTCTGCTATTAATGATGGTCTGGACAACGAAGTGTGATGGAATTAGGAAATAACGCATGCGAAAGAAAAGATACTTTAATCGGCATAATCTCGAACCGGTGTCATTTATAAATCTTGTTTAATAGTACAAAATGAAATTTGGTACGATTTCTCCTACATATCCATTTTTTCACTTAATTTGAAAATAAACAAAAGAACCAATAATAATTTAGCAAGTTTTTTGTGTTTAAAATAGTAGTTTGAAACAGCGCAGATGTGGAAATCAAATAATTTTCTCTACAAATTCTGTAAAAGCTCCATTTGAATGGGGGAAAAAATTTAACATAATTGGCAATTAAAAACATATTTTTCTTGAATTTATATAAAAAAAAGCATTTGGATGAAGAAGGATTTTAAATAATTTAGATAAATACATAAAATGTGGTCATCATGCTCTGAAGCTTATGATAAAAATAAGGCGCAATCATACCTTATCTTTATTGTTAAGACTTTGATATATCAATCTAAATATCTCTCAACTAACAATATAATGAAAAATAGTTAATAAGGCTTCTTATTTTTTTTTTATAATTGTTCTAATTTCGCTTCATATTAAACGTCATATTTTTAGAGCCTAAGGCTCATTAGCAATCCAGTTGGAGACACACACTAATTCTTTATTTTATTATGTGTATAAATAAATATATATGTATTAAATATATATATTATGCACTTAATTGCTGTCGTGTCACCTCTACGAACGCCAAAACGAAGGGGTGTGCAACCCTCCATCATAGCTGCAGCTTCTTAGAAGGGTGGGGGCTGAAATCCAAGTGCATCTAAAAGTGGATTAATACCCCAAGACACCAATGGACAGGGAGTGGAAATTGTTTACTGCAAAATCTGGTGTAAGAAAAATACTGTACTGGCTGCTCTGGAGAACACAGAAATACAAATACCAATTTGAAATTTTACACGCTGTAAAGACTAATTTTGTTCAAGAACTTAATACCGGTATTCAAATATGTTCGAAAATTAATTGCAATTTTATTATCGCCTTATGCGCACCTTTTTTTCCTCTTTTTCTTTTTACGTTATATTCATTTTGCTTTACTATGCAAAAACGATAAGATTTATTATTTGAAATTATGATGAGTTGTAGAGAAAATTTAGATTTCGATAGTTAACTTGAAAATGTTGAAATGTTAACTGTTAAATTTAAAAAATTAAAAATATTACGTTTGATTAATACGTTTGCTAAAAAAGAAAATTTAAGTTAAATATTCTATGTTTACATAATGCATCGCCTAATTCATCCTATCATCAAATTTATATTATATATCGTCTAATTTAACCAATTGATACACTAACGTAAACAAGTGCAAACTGGTTTCAGCCACCTAAAAACAATAAAGCTGTAATATATCACTTGATAATTAAGATTTTAAATAGAATCTTATAGTGCGTCTAATAATTTTGGCAGGGACTGTAAGTAATTTAGTTTAAGCATTTAAATGAAATTTTTTGTGACATATCTGTGTATCAGAAGTTCATAATGTATAAGAATATTTCGTAAGTTGGATATTTTCCCCCCTTCCAGATATCGAAATGCACAAAATGAATAACAGGTAGATCCTCCTTGTGATCTTACTTTCTCCTTGTGATTGGTAATGCAAAGGAGAAATACTTCTACAGGCGTCTTGGATGGTAGAAAAAAATCTCAAGGACATATTTCAAAAGAAGTTAAACGTTACAAATAACGTTTGCATAACGCAATGTCGATATCGAACGATATCGATGTGTCGAATAACGATAACGGTCCTTCGCAAACTAAATAAAAGAAATTACATTAAAAAGAAAATTTTCGCAATGTGAAGGGAAGTAAGGACAGTTTGGAATGAAAATTTTATTAATACGGACATTCGTTTCACAGTTATTTTACATAAAAAAAACTATAACATTGTTTTTGTTATATTTAATTATTCCTTTTTTATTTAATAATTATCATTATTATTTCGGGACGTTTTATTTGCATTGGAAATTTCTATCAGGTTTATTATTTTTTGAAGAAACTTAAATTTATGTCTGAACCCGTTTCTCTTTGTTTCGGAATTTCGGTCTAATTAGATAGCGCATTATTAGTTTTTTTTTTCATCCCTTCTAGGTTTTCGGATTTTCCGATAAATATAAAATTAACTAATTGCAGTAAAATTATACATTTTTGCTTCTACATACCTTTATGGTTTAAATTGAAAAAGAAATAGGCTTTTTTTAAAAGTTTCAATTATGTTTCTGAATTATTAAATTTTAAAGTTCACGACTTCTTTTAAGTACTTAAAATATCGTAATCTTTCTGTCCTTTGGTATACAACATTTATTATGTAAGATCACGAATATGGATCATCAATTTCAGATTTTATTTATTACGCAAAAATATTATTAATTTTTATTTTATCTTTTTTTTTGTATTTTTTAATTATAAAGTATAATTTTCTGCCATGGCATTTGAAAATGTGCAGCAAGCCTTAATTTGATTAAATTTCTAATTTGTTTTGGAGTAACTAAATTGTGAACATTTTTTTACTAATGAATGTCAATTAGCAATCTACCCAATGCAGTTACCTTGGCAATTTTTTGGTCATTTCTCCCACTGGGGACATGACAGATGAATATGTGAAAGAGACTGGCTTATATAGCGAAATAGTCTCAAAAAAATTTCTAACAGCTTCTATAAACCCCAAGTTACTTCCTAAATATATATTTTATCACAATTACAAATTGAGCCGTGATAGCTCAGGGGACAGAGCGTTCATTTTCCAATGAGGTGAACCGGATTCGAATCCCAGCGATTGCTAGTCGATGAGAGTTTCACATCCGTCTTCCACTGACCACAGTGCTGATGTGAAATATCATCAGTGGCAGACGGATCATATGTTAGAGTCTCCTTGCCATCAGGCTAACCGTGTGAGGTTTTTTTTTATAATTAACAATAGATTAAATAATTATTTTTATAACTTATCCACAATAGCCCCCTCACGTGTCTACAGTAGTAATTAATTTTATTTAAACGAAACGATTATTACAGAAGTATACTTTCAAATTATTAACATCAAATGTTCGATTTTTTCATTCAAAGTGAAGATAAATGTTCGAATTTTGATTAAAAGAATACTACAGGAGTTGCTCAAAATAATCGAAAGACTGCGATACTAACACATTTTTTGATATTTCTCAGAAAATACTTAGAGAATCAAATAATAAATTTAGATCATGCGATTTCTTATACATATAAATGAAATTTAAAGCTTTTTGAGGGTTGATGCCGATTAGAGAGATTATGCCGATTAAAGTATCTTTTCTTTCGCATGTTTTATTTCCTAATTCCATCACACTTTGTTGTCCAGACCATCATTAGTAGGATATTATAATTTGTTAATAAATCTTGTTTAATAGTACAAATGAAATTTGTGGAAAATCCCTCATAATTTTGTGTTTTTTCTTAAAAGAGTAAGAAAACTACTTAGAAAATTGCTTGAAACTTATTTTCATTTTTAAGATATTCAAATCGGACATAACTTATTAGTTGTCAAATATGATTCACTGTAAAATTAAGATAATTTTTTTTAATTTTTTCCGCACATGCGCTGTATAAAGCAACTACTTCAATTACTCTTATCTGGTGCAGTTATTATTATTATTAATCTTTTTAATTTTAAAGCAATAATTTCGTTATCAGTTTAAAATTAATTCCAGCGCTTTGCTTAATTTTTTGAAATATTTAAGCTACAGCAAAAAAGACAAGAAATTCTTTTTTTATAAAAATGATCATACATCTCTATAAATATTTAACCAAGGTGTACGAAGTTTTGCCCAATTATTGCGTATAATATCCAAAATAACAGTTATGAGTTACAAATTTATTGCCACATTTTATAGCAAAACATTTTTTTGTTGAAAAACATTTTTTTTCCGTTTGCAGTTCATTGTCGGTACCTCAAACTTCAAAAAGCGTTAAACTTCATTGATATGTAGGAGAAATCGTAACATCTAATAACTTTTAAATTTATGAACTGATTCTCTAAGTATTTATTTTTTAAGTATTGAAAAATGTATTAGCATCGAAGTGTCTGAATTATTTTGACAAACTCCTGTATATATGATTAGACACATACATATATATAAATTTAAAATAAAAAATTTTATTAATGTATGTTATTCTAATTTTTTTTTCATTTTTATTTAATAAAATCTCCTCTCTTAGAGATTACATTATTGCACTATTGTTTTCTTATTCTTCTTATCTAGGAATTTGCTGCGGCAACACACCCCTGTACGTCATTACAAACAAACTACTTAGCTAATCTGTTTACAGCTAAACGAATAATTTTTACATAATTTTAACGAAATTTTTTAATTGCCTTCTTGAGGAAGTATGTAGCTAGATTTGAGGAAATAAAATACTTGGGAAATATTTATAATTAAAATGACATAATCAGAAAGCTATAATGGGTAAACGTGATATATAATTTTTTCCCTGTCTCAAAGCATTTTAAAACATGTGGGGAATTTATTAAACTAAAAATTTTATAACACAAATTAAATCGGAGACACAAATTTATTTGATTTTAATTACATATAAGGCATTAATGAAAAACTAACTTTTTATTTCAGTGAATCCTTTTGTTTTAAAATATATCTGTGAATAACGGAAAAAGAAAAAAAAAAGGGGGGGAGAAAGAACTATAGAAAAGAAGATCGGTACTAAGCCAGGTAAGCGAAGAATCACTTTAACTAATTTAACGATCCAACAGAAACAGAAACTAGCATCCACACAGAAATCGGAACTCTTCTGCTACATTTTTCCCTCCGGATTATTCCGGAAATAAAATTAATTGGTTTTGTTGGCGATGATCTCGTAAGACGATAAAGAATCATGCATAGTAGACACGCAGAGCATTCAGAATTCTTTCAAAACGATCACTCAAAGACTAATTACACGGCCTTCGATATTCGACGGGTAAGGAAGGTGTGAAATTCTCCTCGAAGGAAAAGTGGATTAATACCCCAAGAAACCGACTTTCATCGATTCAAAAGGATGACCAACATCATTTTTGAATCGATGACAGTCTGCACACTTCTGGGAGGACTTTCCACCAGTTTTTGACAGGTGGCCATAGGAATTGACTTCCATCACAGATGAAGTGTGTGCCTGCAGTGAGGAGGGTCGATTTGACTGGCTACGTAAACTGAGCTCTAATTCGTTCCAAAGGTGTTCTGAGGGATTTCGTTCGGGGCTCTGAGTAGGCCAGTCCAGTTCTTGAACACCCATTTTGTGAAACCACGGCGGTGCAAGCCTCGGTGTGTGAATGGGGCAACTATCCTGCTGGAAGAGAAATGGGCCTTCCTCGAAAAATTGCCACAGAGTTTTGAGTGCAACATTGTCCAGAATGTCCACATACATTTCAGAGTTCATGCTTCCAACCAAAGGAGCTAACGGAAACACCTCCCCACACAATTATGCTTCCACCACCATAACAACGAGATGTCCGAAAATCACTTTCACCTATTAAATAAGTTAACAGGTTTGAAACGTTAAGGAATATTTTGGAAAATAGGGAAAGTGACTCTCAATGAAAAGTTCGCGAAAAAGAAAATTCACTTCGTTATTTGGAAGTTACTTTACGAAGAAATTCCCTAAATGTTCTTGGTTCCTTGAAAAAATTCGCAAAATAGAAGTTTGTTAAATAGAAGTCCGACTGTATATATATATATATATATATATATATATATATATATATATATATATATATATATATATATATATATATATATATATATATATATATATATATATATATATATATATATATATATATATATATATATATATATATATATATATATATATATATATATATATACATATATATATATATATATATATCACAATAAATACAAAAAGGATTTAAAAAAGAAAAAAGCACTACTTTTTGCGGATATAATCGTGTGAGCTGATAAAGAGATTGTATCCTTTCTTTATTTTGTTTCCCGGATTTTAATAAGTTTTTTTTAAAGATAAATTTTAAAAAAGAAATTTTTAATATTTTCAGAAATAATTTTATTTCAAAAATTTTTGTTCTTATCTTGTCATTAATCCTTATTATCAGCTCATTAATCATATTGTCATTAATCTTAATTAACAGCTGATACTATACAGCTTTATTGTTTTTACGCAGCTGAAACCGGTTTACACTTGCTTACATTGGTCTATTAATTTGTTAAATGAGCCGATATATAACATAAATTCGAAGTTTGAATATTTTAGACGATATATTATATAAATATAGAATATTTATCATATCAGCTATTATATTAGTATATTATTAATAATTCGACGAAATCATTAGACGTATTGTAGTGGTTTAATAATGACATGTTTTGCGCGAGTTTATATCCAATACTTTTAGATTTAAACCTACATGTAATGGGTTTTTATTCAAAATAATTTTTATATATTTCCGTTTTGTACTTACTTGCAACGTATTGCATTCCAATGTTAACCAAGTAATACACGAACGTTAACAAGTGTAAAACAGTTTCAGTCTCGTAAAAACAATAAAGTTGCATAGTAATATATGATAATTAAGATTTTACATAGAATCTTATAGTGTGTCTAATAATTTAGCCAGGAAGTGTACTGTGAATTGAAAACTAAACATATAATTTATTTTAGCCGAAGATCCAACCCCTATCAATTCAACTACAATGTTCCTGCAATTGGTGGTGGAAGCTCCCTCGAACAGACAGGTGATGAATACGGGAGAGTGACCGGAAGTTCAGTTGCCGATGAAGATGGAAGGCAGAGAATTGTAAACTATGTTGCTGATCCATATTTTAATTTTTTAAAAATTGTTTTTAATTAGGCAACTATTTTCATAATTTTCGACAACTATTTTCATTCTTTACGCTACTAAGAGCAACTATTTTGTTCATTTTTTTTCTGTGGCAACCCTTCATTTTGTGTATCCGCATACAGATATTTTACTATTTGAAAATTGTAAAAATTTAGTAAAAAAAGTGGCATTACCTTAAAACCTTCATTTATACATAAATAATAATTAATTTTTTACAGACAAAGAAAGAGTTGGATTCGGTCACAGATCAGCTGAATACACAATGCAAAGAGTTGGAACAATTGAAGATGAGACAAAGTGAAGAATATTCAAATAACTGGGAGGTTAAGGTGTCGCATGAATTTTTAGCGAGCTTCTATTCCCAATTAATTGATAGAACTGAAAAAATAAAGTCATTGGAAAGAATAATTACTGAAAAAGATCACGATCTTGAACGTTATTATATTCATATGAAGATAATGCAAAAGTAAGAAGAAACTGCGAAAGATCAATTAATTTTCAAATATAAACATGTTTCTGGAGTAAACGAAGGAAGTGAGAAACAAGAAATTGGAAGATTTTACTTATTTATTAGATGAAATAGTTTGTGATTTTTCTCGTTTTAAGTCGGGGGAAATTTCTGTCACGTCTTTCGGAAGTGATGAAACGGATTAAAAAGCCGCGGAATTATTGAAAATAGAGGAATCAAACTTTTTTGTTGAAAACAGAGACTCCAGTGAATTCAAAACTCTGCGCATTTCCTATACAAAAAAGTAGTGGAAGAACTTAAAGCGTATTTCGCTTATAACTATGAAACGTTCCCGGAAAATAGTGGCATTGCAGATGAGCAAAATTACAATATTTTGCCTCAATAGATCTCCTTACACAAAAATTTTTTAGAAGAACTATATTTTAATACACGGAACCAAACCATGGCAAAGGAAGAAGTGGATGATAATTTTAAAGAACATTTTCCTATGCAACTCTCCTTATACAAGAAAGTGATGAAAAAGCTGTGTAGCACAAAAAGCCATCAGAGGGTACTGTTATAGAAAAGCAGAAACACACAGAGGACTCAGTTGTTGGGGAAAAGAAAGATCTAAGAGTTAAAGAATCAGACTTTATCAGAAAATACTGCCGTTGAAAACAATAACCAACATTCAATACTTCCCCTCTTCATGCACAAAAAACTGCTGGCGAAACTGAATCATTATTTTTCTACTACACATGAAACAGAAAACCAAGCTGCAGATTTTAAAAATCTGGTCCTTCCATTCTCTGTTCACAAAAAATTGCTGAATGAACGTTACTTTGACAATAAGTATAAAACTCCATTAGTTGGTTGGTAAAAGTGAAGTCTATGATGCAATCTTAGACCATCAGCGTCATTTACGCTCGGAAATATTGAATCAACTGAACTCTCTTCTCAATGAAGGGGAGTCTTGTGAATCTGATTGGACTTTGAAACCAACAAATTGTCTACTTATTCAGAGTAAGTTTTAAATTATTACTTCTTGATTTCTCACATAGGTCTCTTTAAGGGCCAAGATAGCCTGGTTGATAGGGCACTGGGGCCGTGTCCAAGAGGTCGTGGTTTCGGGATCGAAGCCACGATCAAAGAGTCCACGTGTAGTAAATGGTGACTGATGCACGTTAAATCTGTCAAGTTAGAAAGTCCTAAATGTTCCCATAATAAATCATACATCTGGGGGTACTAATCTAGGAGTTTCCTTGTTTTCAGGATTGACTCAAAATTGCAAGGCTATGGAATGGAACATAAGTAGTCGTAAACCCGAAATTGGGACGGCTGTTCAGCGATGGTTATAAAAAAATAAAATAGGTCTCTTTAACTAGCTCACATATAGGAAGAAAAAACAACCTGCATTCATCTTTATTTTCTCTTTAAACTTAGAACTTAGCACCATAATTCCATTAAATGCCCATTTAATGCATTTTTAAGTAAATGAAATTATTAGAGAGGTTTTAATTGTTTCTGTTTGATTTTCAACGGATAAATAAATGAAAAATAAGACTTTAGAAGTATGTAGTAGGAAAAGCTAAATTATCATCATAAAGATTTGCTATTTTAATTATTAACTTGTGTGTGGAGAACTTAATTGATATGTTTAAATTTGAGTCCATTATTGGCAGGAACTGGAACAGATAATTGAAGGAAAAAATTTAGACTTTAATTAGATTTTAGGACAATGTAATAGGAAAAGCAAAATTAACATACTAAATATTTGCTATTCTAATTACTAATTTGTGTGTGGAATACTTAATTGATATGTTTAAACTTGATAGAAAGTGGTGTTGCCAGTGTTCCTTATATGAAATATTTATCTTCATCAATGGAATTGGAAAATTTAACAGTATATTTATTTCACATTTTACAATTTATTTTGTTATGCTTAGAAACTAATTTCTTACAAAAGCACTCGTATATTTCTTTTGTGGTCAACTCATAAATAGGTTACTGTTAGCTTTCAATAATATTTCATTAGCTTAGCGAAATTTTAATATGTGACACAATAGCATGGAAAAGCTTTTGTTCGCTCAGCCTTTGAAAAGTCTAGAGTACTTTTTAATAGCAGCCTTTAAAAAAATTTACTTATTTCCTATCAACATGAAATATAGACAAGTGATTAAGTTAAAGGTTTTCTCATTTTTATTATGTAGGATAAATTTGGTTCTTGATAATAGAGCGATTCTTAAATGGTCAGCTTGACTGTTTTAATTTTTTTTTAATACCTGAATCAAATATTTTCTATTTTTTTAAAATTAATTAAAATTTTCCTGGTTCTCATTTATCAAATAAGATTTGTTATTTTTCTTTTTCTTTTTTTTTTCTTCAGATTTTTTTTCTTTATCTTTTTGAAAATTTAAGTTCACTCTTTCAGTGCTTTCGGTTCAACCTAAGATATGATGTTCATTGTGAATTTATTTGATTCTTTTAAGGAAAAACTGGTGTGATGACCTAGGCCCAGAATGTGGTGAATGCGGTTCCTGAGTATTAACACCAAATATACCAACACTTAATATATATCTATTTCTACCATAGCCGGTCATATGACCGGACTTTATGAATATGTGAAATATTGATGTTAGGAAGGAAAAAACAAAAAAAAAACTTTATTATAATTGAACAAAATTGTTTATTGCCCATTTTTATGTACTACAAACACAAAGAATAAAAAATTTTAATTCATTGCTCACCGCATTTCTTGCATATACAAGGTGTTTCCATTATACATTTTCCGCAAACATATTTTTAGCATTTTGACAAATTTTTATGTATATTCAAACAATGTATATTCAAGCTCATTTCCAACCAGTATATCCTCATTTTCAGAAAATTCATATTCAGTTTCCGAAAACTCTTTACCCATATTATTTTTTTTAAGAACTCGTGATGCCTTGATTGTCTCAAAATATTTCCTTGTAAAAACCAGCCTAGGTAGTTATAAATAAAGCAAAGCTGAAAAATATAAGCTACTAACCAAAACTTTTGGTTTTTGTCACTTTTTCTTACAAAAATGCCAATCTAAAATTTTAGGTATTTGCTTGAAATTTGAAACCACAGTTATTCCGATTCAACTAATTGCGCAACAGTTTTTGCAGAAATGTGCAATTAATTGAATGCAATACGTTTAACAAGCATTACATCGCAGTTTCTTATTTGATAAACTTATAAGGCAATAAATTGTTCTCCCGTTAAAATGGCCAGTTGTGGTAGACGGTATACGACAAGCATTATTGTAGCAAATAAAATACAAACTAATAATAATTGAATAATAATTGTATATAATCGTTAGAAAAAGTCATGAAGTAAAATGCTAAAAAACAATAAGGTGATATGCGCATTTTCAATGCAAAAGTTCTTAACTGGTCATTTGACCGGTTATGGTATGTTTTGTGCTATGCTAGTGCAGAACCCAGAATCGCTTCTCCAGATCTTCAGGAGAAGTCATCGCAAAATATTAACAACCAAGATAGGATTCATAATTCAGAGAGGGTTTGCAAGACAATTTATTCTCAGCCGTTGTCTTGCTGGGACCATCAAGGTGAATGTAATTTAGAAGCATGACATCGATGAAAATGCTCCAGAATACAGTTCTCAGGAGGGTAACTTAGATCATTATCAAAAATTTCTGAATTGGAAACAACGAGACTTCGTTCTTTGCAGAAAGACTATAGACAATTATTGTGCCGATTTGCACTTATCATCAGGACCAATTTTGGAAGATAAAGATCAGAACAATTTAGGTCAAGTTGAGTTAAATGCTTCAGAAATCCTTCATCACCTCTCCTTCCTTCACCATCTTTCAGGCTTATTACCTTGGTTGAATTTTAGAAATTTAAATCACGTAAGTTTCCTTCGTAAAACAAACACTGATGAGGAGATAATGACACCTAAAGGCAAAACCAAAACTTTTTTGCTGATCATAGCAAAAAATAGTCAAGTTTGCATTCAGAATTCTCCGCTCCTGACAGTAACCTGGTTTTAACGAGGAAGTTCTGGGAAGTTTAGTTGGAGAAGGCAAAGAAGATTCAAGTTGGCATACGGAATTTTCCGCTCCTGGCAGTCACACCAACGAAACTTATTTGAATAAGTAAGTTCCAGAAAGATTGGTTCGCGAAAAATGCAAAGAAGATTCAAGTTCGCATCCGATATTCTCAATTCCTGACAATAACAACGAAAAAGGAAAAGAAGAGTTTTGTTTATCAGAAAAAGTCACAGTTGACAAGATTGTTTCTGAAGACATGCACGTGACTACGGAGCTGCTTACATGAAATGAATTTCAGGGAAGTTAGGCTGACGAAGTCACCGAAGATGAACTTAATGCCATGCTTGAGGCTATTCAATTAGTCAAAGCTATACTCGCATACATGGACGAAGCTGAAAAGCAATAAATTGCTGACAACATTGAGTCTGTTGAAGAAGAGTTTGGCGATACATCCTTAAATGATATGGTCACACAACTTGTAACGGAAGAGTTTGAAGATAGAAATTTACTCATTATGAATCCGGTGTCTTTTGTGATACTGTGCGTTTTAATATTATTTTTATTTGGTTTCATGTTCATTGTCTGACGTTTCCTTGATTTTTCTGTCAGTCAAAATTAAATAATTTTCTTGTAACTTTGGTGTTTTATCATTCGAACGTATTTAATCCTAGACTCAGACATCTGCAATTTAGAATCCGTGTATTTCTCAATGAACCGTCAAGAATCATTCACATTCCTCTGCAATTCCAGAACCCACCTTGAAACAAACAGTGACCCCGGTCAAGAAGGTCAGAGCCCTCAGGCTTTAAGTTAGACGAATTTCGAAAGAGGAATTTTTGGCAATAAAACGTAAAATACTTCTGAAATCAGTAGAATTGAAGTTGCCACTATAAACATAAACGAACGTAAGGAAATAATACATTGAATATCTTCAACCAAGTCTCCAACAAAAAGGATTATTTTCGAAACCAGCATTAGTTGCTCAACAGAACCATCAGCTTGAAATTGTTTCAATATTTGTCTGTTATAACGGTTAACTTGGCACACACGATAGCTTATCGTACAGTATAACACGGTAAATACATCTGTCGCTAAAGGATGCAACAAAACCAGAAGAAACGTTTGATTACTATAATTATAGTGAAATGTAATTGATCAAACACTATTCTTGTATTTTCAAGCAAGTGCTCGGCAAAGGCTAGTGCTCACTTCGGCACTGGCAAGTACTGACACCAGCAATCAATAGTGCTGACTCCGGTAATCAATAGAGGTGAATCCGGCAATCAATAGAGCTGACTCCTGCAAAGGCGAGTGCTGACTCCCGCAAAGGCGAGTGCTGACTCCTTCAAAAGATAGAGCTGTCTGCGGCAAAAGATAGAGCTGACTCCGGCAAAGGAGAGAGCTGACTCCGGCAAACTAGAGAGCTGACTCCAGCAATGGCAAGAGCTGATTCCCCCAAAGTATAGGGCTTACTCCGGCTAAGGATAGTGCTGACACCCACGAAAGATTGTGCTGAATCAGGCAAAGGCAAGAACTGACTCCGGCAAAGGATAGAACTGACTCCGGCTTCTCCGCTCTTGACAGTGATATCAACCAAATTGATTTGAATCAAAGTTCCAGAAAAATTGTTTCGAGAAGAATGCAAAGAAGATTCAAGTTGGCATCTGGAAATCTCCGCTCCTGACAGTAACAACAGTGAAACTGGTTTTAACGAGGAAGTTCTGGGAAGTTTAGTTGGAGAATGCTAATAAGATTCAAGTTGGCATACGGAATTCTCCGCTCCTGACAGTAACATCAACGAAAATGGTTTGAACTATAAAGTTCCAGTGCTGACACCGGCAAAGGCAAGGGATGACTCCGGCAAAGGATAGAGTTGACTTCGGCAAAGGATAGAGTTGACTCCGACTAAGGATAGCGCTGACTCCGGCAAAGGCGAGTGCTGACTCCGACAAAGGCGTGTGCTGACTCCGGCAAAGGCGAATGCTGACTCGGGCGAAGGCGAGTGCTGACTCCGGCCAAGGTGAGTTTTCGCTCCGCAAATGTGAGTGTTGTCTACGGCAAAGGATAGAACGTACTCCGGCCAAGGCAAGTTTTCGCTCCGGAAATGTGAGTGTTGTCTAGGCAAAGGATAGAGCTGACTCCGACTAAGGATAGCGCTGACTCCGGCAAAGGCGAGTGCTGACTCCGACAAAGGCGTATGCTGACTCCGGCAAAGGCGAATGCTGACTCCAGCAAAGGCTTGTGCTGACTTTGAAAAAGGCTTGTGCTGTCTACGACAAAGGATAGAGCTGACTCCGGAAAAGGATAGAGCTGACTCCGGCTTCTCCGCTCCAGACAGTAACATCAACGAAATTTATTTGAATGATAATGTTCCAGAAAGATTGGTTCGAGAAAAAGGCAAAGAAGATTCAAGTTGGCATCTAGAATTCTCCCCTCCTGAGAGTAACAGTGAAACTGGTTTTAACGAAAAAGTTATAGAAAGTTTAGTTGGGGAAGGCAAAGAAGAATCAAGTTCGCTTCCGATATTCTCCATTCCTGACAGTAGCTACAACGAACATGATTTTAACGAGGAAGTTCTAAAGAGCTTATTACAAGAAGAGAATAAAGAAGAATTGTGTGTTTCATAAAAAGGCACAGTTGACAACATTGTCTCTGAAAACATGCACGTGACTACGAAGCTGCTTACAAGAAATGAATTTCAGGGAAGTTTGACTGACGAAGTCACCGAAGATGAAATTAAAGCCACGCTTGAGGCTATTCAATTAGTCAAAGATATATTCGCATATATGAACGAAACTGTTCAGCAAGACATTGCTGACAACATTGAGTCTGTTGAAGAAGAGATTGGCGATACATACTTAAATGATATATACACACAACTTGTAACTGAAGAGTTTGAAGATAGCAATTTACTCATTATGAATCCGGTGTCTTTTGTGATAATATATGTTTTAATAGTAATTTTTATTTGGTTCCAATTAACACAATTTTTGAAAAATTCAATTCATTACAATTTATTTTACTGCTAGCCTTAAAAACATTTTTAAGGACGTTAAAAAATTTCGTTTATGATTGAAATTTCGTAAGTTTAATGAGAAAAATGAAATATCCCCTAGCACCAGGAATCAAAGTTATATAGTAACAAGGACTGTTATTTCAAACAAGTTCATGTCTATCGAAATAAATTTGTTGATTTTTACTGTTTCCAAAATTTATTCTAGATCAATATTCAATTTTTTTTTGTTTCTTTGTTACAGTAGCGAAAGAAATTAATCCCTGAATAACTATTGCTTAATTTATCGGATTTCTACAAATCAAGTACTAATCAAACGATAAGGGGTTGGTCTCAGATATCCCAATAATTAGTTTTAACTATAAATAAATTAAGGAATCAGAATCAAAAATTTACTTTCTCTGAATAAACACACCTTTTCTCTGGCAAATTTTGATTTTCGATCCTTAGCTACAATCAAAAAAATATGGTCAAAATCATTTAAACAAAGGAGCGGTCGAAAGTTTGATCTATTTTATGTGAATTTAATTTCCTGTCATATTTCGGGAACTTTTTAAATTGATTGAAAAATTTTCATACACAATTACAGAATTTGTTTATTCAAAAATACATTTTTAAATTAATATTTATTTCATTTATAAGGGCCGAAGTCATTTTGAATTAGATGGGACATAAATTTTTACAGTAACTTTTTTAATTTGAAATGACAATGCTGCAGTTTTAAGGAAATCTGTCAAATAGCTTATAGGTTATAACGTTCCAAAAAAGCTGCTTTTTTAAAATTTCATTTCTCAATTATTCGTTAAAATGTTACTTTAATTAATTAAAATTAAATTATTTAAAACGGTCTAAAATTTTGTGTAGCCTTACAATTTAAAATTATTTGGTTATTATTATGCAAAATAATTAAAAATAATAAATATATATTCGAAATTATTTTCAGATTTCAAAACTCTGAATTCAAAGCAGAATGGGTATTCGGACACAGGACATTTTTCTTTGTCTCATTCTATAATTTTATTAATAGTTATCTCTAACAATCAGTACAATCAGTAACAATATGATGTCATTCCTTTGAACCGTTAAGATTGGCACTTAGTGTGTGAAAATCCGATAACTAGAGCCAGAGTTATTCAGGATGTTTTTTTTTTGTTGCCTTATTTAACGTTTCAAAACATTCAATACTTACAAATTTAAATACCCATATCAGAGTATTTGTTTTCTATTAAAACTTCACATATTGCCACAATACCAGTAGTCCTTCTTTCAATCATTGACGTCAATAATTGAATAGTAATTTTTCGCGGTTCCCCGAAGCAAATAAGAAACTTTTCTCCTTTAATTTTGCTTACATAACTTTTTTTTTTATCGTAATTGCTGCGTTGATATAAAAGTACTTACTTTTATAGAAACGTGTGTCAAAAATGTAACTATAAACACAATAAAAGCAAGGTTTCAGATTACTAAATTATTATATATTCTAACATTCGGAAATATCAATTCGGTAGCGTAACTCTCACATGATATCTACGATAATCATTAAACGAAGCCGAAATGACGCATAAAATGAATATTAAAAATATAAATAATTATTAAAGAACGTGCAATAAACACCGGTTTTTGAGAAATTGAGCTTTGATCTATCAAACACCACTGATGTTATCTTTTAAGCATTTGAAAAGCAGAATCACTTACAGTTTAATTTGTAACCATACCTAATGCTTAAGCTATGAGAAAAAAATTTACAAATATCTATTCCGAACGGACTGATTAAATTATTTGTGCGATTTTTAAGATCGCAGATGAAATTGCACCTTAAAATCTAAGTTTTAAGACTATCACAAACAGTTCTGGACTAATATGTTTTTAAAGTCTGAGGTCACCAAGGAAATTCGATAGGAAAACGTATGTTTAAATGTATATGCTTTCTAAAAATACACAGTGAGTGCAGTTTTTTTAATATATATTTGATATATTCTGTAACACATTTTTAATGAATGTATCACGCTCCGCTTTAAAATACAATAATCACCCGCACTAATAACTGCTTTAGTTTTCTAAGATTTTAAAATTGAAAATGACATCATGGCATAATCACGGAATAAGAATCAAGGAGTTAGTTGCAAATGATTTCTTAAGTTGCCATCAGGGAAAAAAAAGTAGAAAAAAAATTCCGACTCTTTAATTCCAAAAACCATTATTTAGTTGAAGAATCCTAAACAGAACGCTTGATCCATAATTAAAATAATAATGCTTACGCAATTTACCCAAATGAGGTAAAAATAAATAATCCTAATCTAATTCAAAACCAAATGGAATTCTTTTTGATATTTTTTTCTTGCTTCAGGAATGGCAGACGACAATTACGGCATTTCTGAGAAATATTACTTGAAAACGAAAATTCACTTTTGCCTTCAATTCACTTGAAAGTTTAGAACTATCCTGATTCTTTTTAATTATTTATTTTTATCATTGTAGTCAAAAAACTATTTTTCACGATTTATAATGGAGTGAAGAAACCGGATATTTATAGAGAATTTTAAAATGTGACATAAATATTGTCATAAAAAAGAATTCTTCCTTCGAATTATATAGACTACATTACTAATGTGATCATATTTATTTTTAATGATTTTAAAAATAATCTTTGTTTCATTTAAGAAATGGAAAAAAAGAAAAAATGTTACTCTCTAATGATGCTTTCAATGAAAACGTGCGCATAGGTAAAAAATATATATAATAAATTATTCAGAATACGAATAGTTTTTTTCTTGCATAAAATTTTTTTTTAAAAAAAGTGTTCGAGCGTGTGGTTTCAGATTTTGCATGCATTTAACATGGAAAAAAAATAGGGTTTTGGTCGCACTGAAACGAGGCGTTTGGCTTTCAAACCTTTGTATGAACAATATAAGTAAAAAAAAAATATATATTTCATTTTTATAATTATACCACGTCGTTATAGATGTCTACTGAATTAAGGTGATTGTTTTTATTTCGTTATTATTTTTAGAGCTTAAGCATTATTATCTTTAGTGTTTTTGAAAAGAATTAAATTCCATGAAGTTTTTGAAAAATTTAAATTTGAAAAAAAATTTATTTTAATAAAAAATAGCACTTTCATATCAAGAAAGATGAGATACAAATTTACGCAAAATTGCTAACATGTTGAGCGTTGTACTTGACATTGTTCGTTTCGTTCAATAGAAACAAGTTATGTCACCTACTTTATTTCCCGGTTAACCTGTATTTCTAAAAAAAAAATTTTATTAAAAACTACTTAAAAAACGTTTTTAGAACATTAAAAATATCTAAATATATTTTTTATTGTTCCTTCTTACTTGCATACTTGCTTTTGTTTTGCAATATTTTTGAAGAAAAAAAATATTCAAGTAAATAATTAAGAAATAATAACGATTAAGATACGCAAAAAATTGCTTTTTACTTAAATTGCCTAGATAGCTTAAAACAAATAGATAAGGCTCTAAAGAGGATTTAATAGATAACTAGATAGATAATAGATAGGATTTAATAGTCTTAATGTTTAAAAAAATGCTTGTGGGATGATTTTAAAACCATGCTCCTTAATAAAAAATAAAGAATCAAAATTTTCGAAAACTCATGACATTACAAACAAAACCTAAGGTAAAAAAGAAACAGTAGTTGAAGGACGATTATCAGAAATTATTTCAAATTTCATCCACCAATTAAACTTGTTTAAATGTTTTTGTTATATGCACCCTCATCTACTACAATTTGCCAGAGATCGATAGTGCTTTTGTGTCTTTTCTCACTAACAATAAGTATACTGCTAGTATACATTTTGTTTTTATTTATTTTTATTTTTAATAATGATTCTAAAAATGCATACGGAGATGCCAACTTGCTCCGAACAGCAAATAAATATTTTAAAGTGGTAGTTTATCAATTGTGGTTCTTGGTTTAATAAATTCAATTTTGTCGATTTTCATTCACCACTATTTCTAAATAATTCGTAGGTTTATTTAATTCATCACATTATAGCACTGGTGTTATGCTATACCATTTGAAAAATAAGCGAAAATAGTCAAATATTAGCAAAATTTACTTTGTAGTTATTTACCGTTTTTTTTAATTATTTTGGCGTGTCCGGAGCAGTTGGCATTTCTGTGCATATTAAGAGAGATGTTTACAGAAAACCTTGTATGCGCAGTTAAGAAATTATTGGCACAATAATATTAGGTAAACTCAATTTCTTTTGTTATACTGCGGTTTTTGATGGTGAATAACTTAGCTGCTTCAATAAATGCAAGAAACTGTTACAACCATAAAATCTGTCTTCTCATTGTGAGGTTAAATTATGCAAAATTGTAAAATTTTCAATTGAATCTCAACAACAATTTGTAAATCTTGATTTAATTTCTTTTTGCATCAACGCTCACAACTGCTACATAAGAACTGCTAACTGTTTCCATTATAGGAAAACAAAAAGTATTGATAGTAGTTAAAAACAATAAAAAACAATTAAAAACATAGCAGTTGGGACTCGTATAAAGAACGATTTTTAATAAATTTTGATTTGTTTTGAATCCTATTTAAAAAATGTAAATATAACGAGTTTTAGAAAAATAAAAAAAATTTTTTATTAAAATTCCATTTTTCAAACAGATTAGATTTCTTAACAGAAACAGTGTCACAAAATTGACACCGTTTCTGAAAACGCCCATATGCTTTATAAATTAATAACTCTTATTTTTTCTAAGCATAAGTTATCTCCTATAATTATCTTTAACGAATGATCCTACGCGTAATTAATCAAAGATAACCACAACAATACTAAAATTGTTTCCTTCTATGAGTGTCTTATAAAACAATTTCTTCACTAAATTGTTACAAACCTTTTAATTTCATTGTTCAAAGGTCTAAGCAAATGAAAATATTGACCACGCTTTTAGGAAAGTGGAAAAAGGTGCATACATTTTTTTTTTGTGAAATCTGTAATCAAAAATATTTGACTATTAAATACACGCGTTTTCAAAGAAGCTTCAGATTTTAGTTTTGTTCAGCCTTACCTCTGACACTATTAATCTGATTTATATCATTGTTATGAGATAATTATTTTGTAATTTTTATTTAAAATGTACTTTAAAATGCTTCAAAAATTTATTTTTTTTCCATTTTCGTATAAAATGGAATTTAAAAGCAAAAAAAAATTTAAAAATTAGATGCGTGCAATGATAATTTTAAAATTGTTTTAAAGAATTAATAAAAAATCGACGAAAAATATGTTTTCAATTGAAATAAGTTTCACAACTATGTATTCTTCAGAAAAAAATAAGAGTTAAAATTAAGAGACTGTGTTCGCTTTTTAGGTTTCTGTTTACCTAACTTCTTGTTAGTTATTTTAAATTAAATTTCTGCAGTTGGAAGATGCATTTTTGATTCATCTGACTTGCATGCTTGGTTCACCAATGTTTGAGGGACCACTTTGGCCTAGCGGTATCGGCTGCAAAATTGCTCTGTTAAGCGTAGAGGTGTCGGGTTCGAATCCCGCCGTAACCCTGGATGTATTCTTTGTGATGTCCTTCTCTGTATTGTGCTATCTGTCCTTCTACTTGGCAAAGGTTTATAAGCCTTAATTGAGCGCACAAGCCTGCAAATGTAGGTTGTATCAATAAACAAATCAATATTTGATTTCTCAAATAGCACTACTATTGCTTTCATTTTATACTTGAATGCATGCCATGCACAGAATACAGCTTTAAATTCATTATTCATTCATTCTTAGTTACTGGACGTAGTTCAGACTTGAGGAGATGCGAAGTATGTCCTATTATTACCATCATTTTCATCGTAAAATTATTTCGTAATTGGGAGCCCAAACATCCCAAGTTTCGACAGATCATCTACATTATGATTACTTTAAGGGCCATTTTATAATAGCCTTGTCCATTTTCCAATAAAAAAAAGTACATTTAAGTAAGCACTGAATTTCCCTAGGACACAGATTTGTACTGTGAGTAGGAGCACAAACATTGAGACCTCCTGGATCTTAATTTCTCGTCACTCCTTTCTTCAACTATATCAATGTTTTGAGCTTAGTTGGGTATTATGAAAAGGATCTGTGCTATTTGCTTTTATCCTCTGTGCTTTTGGTCCCGCAGTGGACTGATCGTAAGGACATGGTTCCCAGTAGAACACCGGAGTCAAACACCACTGGCTGCGTTCAGTAAGGGGGTGGGTTCCACTTTGATGAGCCTGCGTTGGGACAGAGGGTGTGCGGTATCATTAAACTGTTCTTTTGTAAAGTGCTAGATTTCACGCACAGGTCATCGGGCTACCAAAGCAGAGGAGCCTTCCCCTTTGCAGAAGATCAAAATTGCGATGGTATGTATACAAATCATCCTCATTTATGTTTTCTAGACCGTCGCCAATAGCCTATTGGACAGCTCTAGTGCAACGTAAATAAAGTACCTACATATCTCTGTGCTTTGGAGAGAGTCTATGTTTTTAGTAAAGTGCCTGCGTGTTATTCCCTAATAAGGCACTGAGATTCTTTAGTAATCTAGCAGAACAACCCTAAACTGTTGAAGTCAGTCACAATAACCACTAGGTTGCCTCATCTTTCCCAGCTTCATTAGTTTTAATTTCAAAATTTATCAAAAAATGTGCTAGTATGCTTTCCATTTTTAAACTCCAAGGTTCTAAAGATGATTTCATGCACTAACTTACCACCCTCTCTATCGCTGTCCAGGACCTTAGTCTCTAGGCCAATTTACGGTAATGGTATCTCAGTGGTCGGAGAATCAGAATCCTATGCGAAGGGGCAGGGGTTTGATCCTCGACTTCGTCAAGACTCACAGAGTATATGCGATATATGTGGTCGAAAAATCTGAGAAATCGAAATCCTGTAGTCAGTCGCTGAGCAGTACCATGGGTACAGAAATCTAAAAATAATTTCCTTCCCCTTCAGATCTATGTTTAAATTGTTGAAGTGACCTCACAAAATTTGGGATGGCATGTTTCCGGAATATCTTTTTGGATATTTCCCAGAACGTTGCAATAGCCCATTGTTCAGCTCAAGTGTGATTTAAATGAAGTACCTACCTACTATCCTGGCCAGTTTGAAGTTTATAATTTTGGTTCTACTTCAATTAAAGGAGAGTTAGATTCTTGCAAGTAAACGCATCGTTATGATATATTATGAAATTAGCAAATTAGTTGATATCTTTATATACTGCATAGAAATGAAGGTGTTAATTCAAGATTTATTGGAAGTCTTATCTGGCATCTTCATCAGGATCCAGAACATCTGACAAATGGAAAATATATTCCATGTTCTCAGGCGTTCTGCTAGCAATCCAAATTTACTTCCTTATCGCTATTCAGATGGTTTTAATTAAATTAAGTTCCATTGATCACATTACTTACAGTCATTTTAAATAATTGCCAATGATCCGGCACGTTCCCCGGGTTGAGGTTGACTGGAATAGTGGCCAGACCTCATAAATACCTCTTTTGTTACAAGTGTAAGAAAAACAACGTCGTATACCTTAAAAATCACCTTATCAGTCTGGATGATTTGAAGTGAATTTAAAACCACTTCAAAACAAGCTGAAGTATATGTAAATCAACCTCGTACACCTTAATTACAACCTTTACGAGGTATAATTTTTATTGCTGTTTTCTCTGCAACCTTAAATATACCTCAAATATACCTCAAAACAACCTTGATACCTCAAAAATACCTCAAATCAACCTTAAATATATCTTAAATTTTCGTAAGGGTTCTCTCGAAAGATTAAAGTGTCCACAGAAACAAATTTGGAATTTAATGATACGGTCACTGAACAACTTGAATATGCTACTGCCAGTGGAGTGTCTACATACGCAATTATATTTACCCCAATAGGACACAATTCTTTCCCGAAGAAACCTATCATACTGAAAGATGATCTAACTAAAGCTGTCACAGAACCTAGAAATATAATATCTTGTATGAACACTAGAAATGGAAAACTTCTTATTAAAACAGCAAACTTAAACACGGCAGTCGAAATCTCTAAACTAACTAGAATTATGGAAGTTCAAACTCAATCTAGCATCTTAACAGAAAACATCACCTCAAAATTCCAACCACAAGAAATCCCCCTAGATCATTCACTCACCGAACTGGCAGCTGAATTATTATATAACGACATAACCGTGCATAGCATTCGCAGATTTAAAAAAAGTGGCTCTTCAACACTATCTGAGACATGCCTTATCACAATCTACGGCATTTCAATACCAATGGAAGTAAAATTTCAATACAACCTCGTAAAGCCAACCCTTTTCTATGACCGACCTAGACAGTGCTCTAAATGTTTTAAGTTCAACCATGCAACAAAAAACTGGTCCGCCAAACATCAAAGCTGCTCTTACTGAAGTGGCACACATGCCTTTTCAGAATGCGCCAGCACTGAACCAACCCGTATAAACTGTGCAGGGAATCACCCTGTGAATTCCCCGACATGCCCATCTCGGTTGGAAGAAGCAAAATTCTTAGAATTCAAAAGTAAAAATCACCTATCATTCTCAGAAGCTAGACGCCAATTCAAGCCCATACAACACACCTCAACCTACGCGACGATATCTAAATAATCATCTAAATAATCAGTGGAAAATATAAAGTCCAGTATTGTCAGAAGTATTTACATCATTCGACTCCAAATTGCAAGCACTCTCCCAACGGCCGGACATTCTTTTTGAAATGCTGTTTGCAGTTAACTTAACTTCCCGATTAGACAATTCAATCGAACCTCACTCTTCCAGAAAGAAATTCCACTCTCTAGAGCCCATGGTTGTCCTCCTACCCCTCTTACCTACTTGGAAGGAAAAGACAAGCATGGAGGCGGGCCAAACATTCTGGTGACACGGCCCTATGGATCAAGTTTAAGAGAACTGCTGCTCACCTCCGACTTTCGATTATGAAAGAATCCAAAAAAATACTAGTCTCAACTTCGTTGCTCCTTAGGCCCCTCCCCAAACATCTTTAGGCTACTTAAAAATCTTCAACGCACACAATCTCATGTGTCTGACTCCAATCTTATCCATTGCTTGGAAATCAGCACATCTTTGACGCAAATCAACAGGCTGAACTTTTTGGTCAGTTTTACGCCAGCGAACCAATCGTTATGTGTATCCCTTACGACTCCAGTGAATCAGACTCATACTCAGCTCTATCAGTGCCTTTCCAACTCGTGGAACTCCAAACAGCCATATCCTTAGCCAAATCAACTACACCAGGTCCGGACAGAATCTCAACCCGCATGATAAAGGGGCTCGATGACGAATCCCTCAGCATACTGCTGTCCTTATTCAACAAATCTTGGTCCTCCGGATCGCTTCCGGTGGAGTGGAAAACCTCCACGGTGCTCCCTTTCGAAAAAACCCGGAAAACACGCCTCAAAACCTCTTCTTACAGGCCTATATCTTTAACCAGCATCCTTTGCAAAACTATGGAAAGAATAATACTCAAACGCTTGGTTGCATACCTCGAACATCAAAACTCTCTCCACCCAACACGGATATCCTCCCCGTCATGGATGCGACAATCTCCTCTCGACTCTAGATCATTATATTCGTTTTGCAAAAGCGAACCACTACTTTACGGCCGGAATCTCCTTGGATATCACCCAGGCCTATGACAACGTCTGGGCAGATGGCCTTGCGTACAAACTCTTACAACATAACATTAGGGGTTCTCCTCATAAGTGGATATGTGACTTCGTCACGGATAAATCTTTTCGAGTGCGCTGGAGGCATACATACTCAAGGGCCTTTAGCAGCAGTATGGGCGTTCCACAAGGATCAGTGCTATCACCTCTCCTCTTCATCTTATAAAATAAATGACATCTTTGATATCCTACCCGACGGCGTCAATTGTTTTATCTACGCAGACGATATATTCCATCTAATCTGTTCCCCGAACCTGCCGTCTCTAACCCGAAAATTTCAGCTATCCGATCTACGTCTCCAGAAGTGGTTTGCAGAATAGCACCTTTCTGCAGACATTGGGAAATGTCGCACCTCCAGGGACAAACTATCATATGGACGCCACATATCCGCATTCTGGGGGTTTACTTTTCATCGAACCTGAACTACCGCCATCGTTTTGCCTTGCGGATAGCTACGGGCCTTCCGAAGTGGACTCTACTACCGCTACTTTATCAGGAGGCAGGCTGTCCGAATTTCCAAGAACGCCATAACATGACCTCAATGCGGTTTTATGTCAGACAAATCCATTATCAGTCACTAAGTGCAATTACATACCAGAATCTGATCATTCCGAATACCTACAGGAGATCAGCTCTCCACCTACAAGCAAAAAACTGGCTAAACGACCACGGCATAAACATTAATCATATGATTAAAATGTACCATCGAATCCCAATAATACCCTAAAAAGTCTGTATACACCTCACAAATCTCCCCTATCAAAACAAGAATCTACCACCGAACTTAATACCCACCATTCTCTGGGACTTTGTCCGCAATAATTGGCCACACCACACTCTGATCTATACAGATGCCTATCGAACACCAGGCAAGGCGGGAGGGGCAATATACAACTCCCGCTTTGGGTCAGCGATGTCCGGATCCGTTCCATCCATTTGCTCTGTCTTCACAGCTGAGGGAATAGCTATGTCTTCACAGCACTTCAAAAATGCCCTACAAGTTCTCAAATTATAATTTTTACTGATTCACTCTCTGTTCTGACAGCTCTAAATTCGGCTACAGACTCTCTACAAGGAATCATACACCAAATCATAGCCTCGATGGAAGCGCTCCCACCTTCATGCCAGTCTGTAGATGTCATGGGTTCCCGGTCACTTCGGGATTCACCGACGAACTGGCAAAAAGCAGCGCTCTCCAGACCGAGAAATTACGATGGATTTACCATAGAAGATACTTATCAGTCAATTAAACGAATCCACCAACAATTCAGGCAATCAACCTTCAAGAATAGCAAATACTATACCGATTTTCTTCATCTGGGACAAAATAAAAACGAACTTCTACCCCTCTCCAGCAGGCTCCAAGAGGTTACGTTCTCTAGAATCCGCACTAGATCCTATCCAACTAAAGCAAAATTATTCCACTCTGGATTCGTTCCAGACAACAAATGCAACTGCGGTTCCATCTCCGATATTGACCACACTATTCTAGTATGCCCTCTGTTTGATCAACAGCGCACCACCCTTAAGATACAGCTAGGTCTTGGGGTCTTGTCCTTTTCGTACCTAATGGAAACATCGGACAAATGAAAGCTACAATATGTTATGCAATATCTAAAATCTACCAGGGCCTCCCTGGCCGAGCGGTATCGCCGGTCCAAACGCTCTGTTAAGCGTGGAGGTAGCGGGTTCGAATCCCGCCGTAACCCTGGATGTATTCTTTGTGATGTCTTTCTCTGAATTGTTATATCTGTATTTTCTACTTGACAATGACTTATAAGCCTATATTGAGCGCACAAGTCAGCAAATGTATGTAATTTCAATAAATCAATCTAAAATCTATCCGTCTGCTATAATCACCATCTACTTACTTTCGCTACCTTAGACATAAGCGAGCTATAAGCTGCAAATTGCAAAAAGCTCCAAAACCGATCGTCGATAATAAATATCATCATCATCCATGGTTTGGGACATTTGTTGATTTTATATCGTGGTTGGTGTGAATTTAGTTAGTGCAACGGGTCATGCGAAATTTAGCAAGTCTTCATTGTCTTTAAACCTGCTTTATGCTGCTTTGCAAAAATCAAAAATTGCACATTAGTTTCGGGAACATATTATATGATTATTAGTTTTTCTTATAACTTAAAAATTTCGCTTCAGAAAGAATAAACATGAAATTTCTGTCCAACTACAGTTTGCTGTGCTTGTTTGGCGTTATTGGTAAGTCAAATTTTATGTTTATTGTAAATTTTATTTTTAAATTTAGTGCATTTCCTTTGAATTAGTCATTTTGTTTTGAAGCATTTGCTCTTGTCGCAGTAATTTTAAAAATTGGTAAACTTTTATTTTAAATTTTAATTTATTAATTGAATTTAGTTTTTTTATTCGGAGGTTTGCATTCTTTTCTTTTTAAGTTTGCGTCCCAGATGAAAATTTGAACTTAAAAAATACTATTTTAGTTTAAACTTTATTTTTTTTTGGATTTCACTTCAAATGTGTTGCATATTTTCTTAATGCATTTTTTTCAACTAGTTCAAATTTTTTTGTGAAAACAGTATCGTGATTTTGAGTTTTAATTAGGTTTTCTTAAACGATCTTTACATTTGTTTTAATCAAATTCTAATCTGAATCCAGTAGTTAAATGTACTATATGATTTACTGAACTTAAACTGAGATTTTCCTGCTATTCCTGAATACTTACTTAAAAACTTTTCAATTTCTGGATACAGTTTATTTAAAAGCTTTATTGTGCTTTAAGTAATATATAAATGGTTTGTTGGAAAAATTTATGAAATTTTTTAACTAGAAACTAAACTTACATTGAAGTTTTTCGTTTAATTTATTACTTTCCCAAATGTATTAAATTTCTGGTTTATATAAAATTTTTTAAATCGTTTATATGCTTTTTACTATGTTTTTAAAGTTTGTCTGCATTTTTGTTAAATTTCATGTTTTATCAGTTCTTTTTTAAAATGGCTGTAACAAAGTATTTTGAAGTGCAAATTCTGTTTAAATGTAGTTTTAACATTAATGAATTTTTAACGTTGAATTTCTGAAGTTAACTGTACTGAATGCTCTTTTCGTATCGTTGTTGCGCTTGGTAGAAGGAACTGTTCGAATCCGTGAACTTTTCCCGTAATTCGTTCTTTTAGGATACAGGGCATAGGCGAAAACATTCCGTGATCAGCTGCACGTGAAATCTAGGCAACATCCGATTCAGTGAAAGTACTCTACTTTTTAATGTAGTTGCCATTGTTGGAAGGGAAACTAACACAAAAGTTTTTTGGTCTAAATATAATATTTACTGTCAACTTTAACAAGTTTAATCTTTTACTAAAATTATTTACCGAAATTAAATACACTGTAAAAATAAAAAGTTGAAATTAGAATTTAAAAAGTTTGAGCCAAAATTTTGTCCTTTATAAATGAGTAATATGAATCATCTTAAATTTTTCAAGATCGATTTCAAAATAATTTTTAAAAAAAAAGATGAAATAATTTTGTGTGTGTGAAAATATCTTAAGTAATATTTTCAATTTCTAAATTTACGAGCATGCTACAATTAGCTATAAATAGAATAGTTAAACCTAAACATTTTAAATATGGCTGTTTTTAACTTAAGGATGTTTTTGTAAGCATTTCTTTGCTTTGTACAATTTAAAGCTGATTAGATAGATTTCATTTCTTTTGCTAAGTTTTTTCACAGTTCTGCTCAAAATTAGACAACTTCCCTTCTAAGTTCTCTGCAGAGCATAGATGGCACGTGCGTCAAGGTGTGAGACGGCGGAGTTTTAACAGTGGTACGCGAAGACTTATTGTCAAAATTAAATTAATTGTCAAAATTAAATTAATTGTCAAAATTAAATTAATTGTCAAAATTAAATGAATTGTCAAAATTAAATGAATTGTCAAAATTAAATGAATTGTCAAAATTAAATGAATTGTCAAAATTAAATGAATTGTCAAAATTAAATGAATTGTCAAAATTAAATTAATTGTCAAAATTAAATTAATTGTCAAAATTAAATTAATTGTCAAAATTAAATTAATTGTCAAAATTAAATTAATTGTCAAAATTAAATTAATTGTCAAAATTAAATTAATTGTCAAAATTAAATTAATTGTCAAAATTAAATTCATTGTCAAAATTAAATTCATTGATAAAATTAAATTCATTGACAAATTTAAATTGTCAAATTTAAATTTAGTGGCAAATTGAAATTAAAAAAATAGTTACAAATTAAAATTTATATAAATATTTAATAAAAATATTTCCAGGAACTTTCTGAGTAACCAAAAAAAGACTTTATTTGTAAAATTATATTGAATATAGGAAATTTTTATCAACTTGCAAAATTCAAAATTCGTCAAGACATATTTTTGTAAGTTTAAATCTTCAAATATTCGTGAACAGATGTTTTCTGTTATGAAGATAACTATTCTTCAAAATGATGGAAACAAACTGTTCAAATTATTAAAAAATTAAACAATTGTTCAAGATTAATTCATATACATCTAAAGCAAGTATTTTGAAGTTCTATTTGTATCATTTTTCTAATCTTAAAATTGATGACTTTTTAAATGATTTGATGATTTAGATGACTTGTTGACGAATTGAGAAAGTCACATTAAATAGCGAATAAATAATTATTTTAAATATATTCAATATTTAATGCTGTTAATTTTTATTTTGTGTATAACCTGACAAACTTTGTAATGTTTGTTTTTTAAATTTAATTTCTACTTTTCTTTGTTGAATTTTTTAATTTGAGCTCAAACTTATAGGAAAAAAGCGCTATTTGCGTAAAGAACCATAAATTTACCTATAAATAACACTTAATCTTTTGAGCATACTGGAAAAATAGCGAATTACATGAATAGTATTAATATTTGTGAATTACATGAATAGTTTTAATATTTAAAACTATAATTATTAATAATTTATAGTTTTAATATTATTTAATATTATAGTTTTAATATTTATTATTTAATTAATTATGAATAGTTTTAATATTTAATTATTATTATTATTAATTTATTTTAATAGTTTTAATAGCTTTAATATTACTAATTTCATATTACTTAATATTATGTTCATATAATTACGTTCTTACGTTTAATATTACGTTCATAATATGTTAATATTAATTAATATTTACGTTCGATTCAAAAGCATTAATCAGTCCAATATGTGAATTGAGACTTCCTCATCGGAAGATTACTGGCTAGATAGGAAATATTTTTTAATTCAAAAATGCTAATGTACAATATATTTTTTGCTAAAACTGTTAGTAAGCATTGCATTTCCCCTATTTGCTTTATTTTAAAATCAAAAAGAAATTTGATATTATTAAAAACCTTTAAACATTGAAGTTTTCATAATTAAGTAAGCTTTATAGAAAATAAGTGAATGAAATAAAACTTCTACATCGATTCTAAGCAGTTTAGAAAAATAATTTACAAAAGTGGTCTTTAAAAACTGTAATATTTCTTTTAAATATAATTTTAAAAAAAGTAGCAATCGTAGATGCCAGTCTAAAAATTGATACTCAAAAGTATTATTGAGAATAGTGGCAAAAGAACAGTCAACAAATCTGCTTAATTCTGTCTGCATTTTAAAAATTGAGTGAATATAAGGTCTTTTAAGTATTTAATTTTCTTTAACAAATTAAGTACATATTTTCGATGTACTTAATTTATGAAAGAAATTAGAAACATCGAAAATATGTACTTAAAACTAGAATGTTATGGCGACCAAAATCATTGCAAATCAAGTTTAATCAAAAATAAAATTAGAACATTAAATTTTCACCTGATTTAAATAAAAAAGAGAAATTTTTCAAAAAAAACGGGAAAAATTTGCATGCATGAACTACTTCAGCATTTATATAAAAAATACTGCAATTTTTCAGAAATATTTATGTGCATACTTGTCAGATATTTTGGAAAATAGTGTTGGTTCTAATAATTAAAATAGTTTCATGTCATGATTATAGATTTAAATAATTCTGTTTACAACAGTTAAAAAATTAATTAGCTACTCAGCTTTAGTTAAGTTTTAAATATATCTGGTGATTTACATTAAATATTCAAAGCATCTATAGAATTTAACTGTGAAAGTTTCGACATTAATAAGTTTTACTCTGAAATTATATAATTTGGTTTAATAAATACTGTTCGATATTTTCTTGATGTATACGATATATTACAAAAGAAATTCAAATTATTGATAAATTTGATTTAATTCAGTTGAAGATAATTGGATTACTTTTAAAAAGTGTTCTCCGCATATTTGCTTATTCATAAATATTCATAAGAGTGTTAAAAATTCATATTAAATTTTCAACTATCTTAAATCTTCGTTAGTTTAGATGTTTGTAGCATCCTTTCAAAACCATATTCAAAGCTTCGGATTTATAAGTTTGACTATAAATAAAATTTTAATAAAAATGGGGCACAGATAAGTTTCTTCGGTCTAGCATTATGTCAATAAAATTTGAAACTTATAAATTTATTGCCGTTTAAGATTCATAAAACAAACGGTTTCATGCTCTGAGATCATTAAACCTTAAACTCACTTTCCTCAAGTAACAAATATCTCTTATTAAATGTATAAATCCCTATGAATTATCCTGAATTTAATTTGGACGTTTAATTTTGGCGTGGTTTCAGAATCATATTTCCTGAAACTATTGTTAATTATTTTTTGTTTTAATTGCAATAGCAAACCGTATTTGATATTTACACAAAGTAATAACTATTGTTTAACAATTTGATTTCGTGTAAAGGAAACTCGACGAAAAAAAAAATAATAAAAACGTTTATGCCTAATAGTTTAATTTAATTAAAGGGATGATATTTTTTATCTTTAGAAAGTATCCACGATTTCCATTAAAGTATTTTTGTTTATAATTAAAAGGAAAATTCAATGTTGACTCTGAAAATAATGGAAACTGTTTAAGGAAAAGACGTAAAATGCAGATGAATACAATAGTTCATAACGGGCTATTAAACTGACAGAAAACAAACACGCAATGGACTGTTTGACCGTCGCTTCGCATATTTTTTCAGGATAATTGCTTTTAATTTGTTTATCTATTGGATGCTATAACAAATTTTATGTTTTAAAATGCACTAAATACTGTTTCTAAATTTGTTTTATGAGTAATTAAAATCAGTTCAATTCTGTCAGTTCATTCCAGGTTAATAAACCGATTAAAGCTCTGTAAAAAAAAGGAAAAAATACAAATTTTATACTAAGTATTTGATCATCTTCTCTTTTTTTCTCGATGATTGCATTTTTCTATCTCTTAAAATGTATTACTGTATTTTTTTTAAAAATATCTTACGAGTAATTAAACATTAATAATGATGGAAAGTGGGTTATTTATATCCTGTTTAATTTAAAGAAATAAAACTTATTTTTTTTATATTTAAATATTAAGTTAATAGTCAAATGGTGTTTTGTTTCCTATTTTACGATACATGATTTTTTTTTTTTGAAGTATAAAAGAAAAATTCCAGTTGAATCTGATTTGTTTTTGAGTATTTCTTTTTCATTTTATTTCAAATAACAAAGAAAATCTGAAAATATTTGCCTTTTTTTTTGTCTGTTGCAAATATTTATCGCACAGCAAATAATTAAAAACTTCAGCACAAAAATTTTAAACTTTTAGGTATTTTCTTCATTTATTGCAATAAGCGAGTTCTAAACGACGAGTGAATTTTAGGGTTACACACTAAAAGAGATGCATACGAAGATGATTCAAATTGAAATTGTCATTATTATATTTTTAATCTAAAATTTGTATATTTCATAAAGATTTACAAGAATGTGTATGTAAGAATTATAAACATTTGATTTTTCAAAGTACACGGATTTTAGATCTTAAAAAATATTTAAAGATTTTGCTTTGATGGAAATCATTAGATCTAGTAGTTATGACAAAATCAATATTTACTTATAAAAGATAAGGCGATAATTTAATTGTCTGAAATTTTTACTTAAAATATACCTAAAACTTTTTTACTAAAATGAGGTAAAATTTTACTCATAAACTTTTTAAATGCCTTTTATGCATCTCACGATACATTAAAGCTCATCAATTTTTTCTGAAAATGGAATTTTTTTAGAATTAAGAGAATTTGAAACTTTTAAATATTTTTATTCAAAGTAAATTTTTTATTATATTTAATAAAAAATGTTTACTTTTGATACGTAAATCAGTTTTTGTTTAATTTTAGTAGTGTTTGAGAGGTAAAGTTACTTGTGTAGCTCTTTTTTGCGAAATTGTGTTTTGATGCCGTGGTATCAACAGTTTTGTAATGATTATTTCAACAAAATAATTAAAAGCCATTTTTTAAATAGTTATTACATGAAATTTATCAGACGTTTTCAGAGAAATCAATGGAAAGTTGAGAGATAAGGTTCAAAAGAAAAGAGAAACTAAAAAAATATACTGATGAAAATCTGACTAAAGTAATGCAAAATTGCTATTGTAGTTGTTAAAATATCTTTAAAATCTATTATTGATAACGGTAAAATAGTGAGAAGTATTAACTACAACCAAATGGGTAACAAAATTTTTTTTTAATTTTTTTCCCTCAAAATGGTCTTGTGCTCACTTAAGCGAAATAACAATTATGGATGTTAAAAATGAAGATGACTCGAGTCGTGTTGTCTAAGATTAAAGTACGAACCAGAGTTAAATATATTAGTTTATTTTTCTAAAACAGTTTAAAATAAAAAATTTAGAATGAAATATAGTTTCGGTATTACTATACTGTGAATTTAAGAATAAATGTCTTAAAATTAATTTTTTTAAAAAACGTTTTGTTAGAGCACATTTCACTACCATATTCATAATATTAACCCGCGAATTCTATAACATTGGTAATGTTCACTTTTGACAAAGTAAAAATTTTAAATAGTGATTTAATTTAGTACAGTGAACTCTCACTTATGCACCGGTGTAAGGGGCCAAGAGAGAAAAGCGCATAAGTGAAAAACTTCGAAATTCTAACACGCAATGTAAATTGCAGTGGCAATATGAATAAATGTGTTTCTAAATATAAAATGCTAATATTTATACTGTTTTGGTATCTACTATAACTTTACAAAGAAAAAATTTAGTGCTATTTTTATTAGGTGATTGAGGTTTTGATAATCAAATTCGTTCAGTTCCTGAGAGTAAATGTTTGCATTTCACTTTTTAGAATTCCTGAATAGTTTAATTCTTTAATATTTTGTGACGGAAATAGCTGAAATTATGAGAACTTTTTAAGCATTGCTTTATAATATCTCATTTGCAAATAAACTTTATACTTCACCTGTCTTTTATACTAAGTATGCTTCATTTGTCTCAATAGCAACTGGATAAAAATGTCAAACACGTAAACAAGTTAAAAATAGCTCTTTTAATACCTAAAAATTCTTAACTATTTTTTATTCGGGTAAATCTTATTAAACTCTGCATTGTAAAACACATGGGAAAGAATACTTCGTTAGTTTAGATAGCAATGAGTAAATGGGCACAAAAAACGAACTTACGAACTTTTTATTCACAAAACTATTTACTTCTAAACTATTAATCCTGTTGTTTCTGCTTTAGTTTCATACTATTTAGCATAAAAACACAATCAACATCTCTTATTTCTAAATAGCAATATATTAGTTTCACCATTTACCCCTTCCGCAAAAGCCAAATGTGCGAGATTAGAACTTTTTACCACTTACTATAAGGAGGATTCTTAAGTTGTCGTAAGTTCGCGAAATAGTTTTTTTTTTGGTTTAAGTATCGCTAGATTTAGACTCAGTTTAATACAAAGTGTTTAATTTAACTCTAATAGTCTTGCCTGGCCTAACTTAATTAAGGGATTAATTTCAAATGAAGTACGAAAATTGAAGTTTTTCCTAATTTTTACACAAGTTTTTTAGTCAACTATTAGGACAGGCACATCAAAGTTCGGTTTTTTTTCACGTCACTTTAATGGTGAAATCCTTCAAGTTTAATCTGATGCCTCACCAAGACAGATAAGAGAAAATTAAATAAATGAGTGCCTTAATAATTTCCTGAAAATGAAGTTCAATTACGTTAAATACTCCCAGTGGCTTCTGCTTCAAATAAGATTTAGCTTAAAACATTTTAACTTTGCAAAACCATTTAGAATCTTTATCATAGATCAAACAGAAAAGACCGAACTTATTTTGAGCTTTTCATTACTGATAAGATTATTGCTAAATGTCTAACACGCTTATGTAACATATATTTAACTCTTTGCATAATTATGTAATATGATAAAAGCTCTAAACAAAAGTCACGGAACACACAGTTACTTCTTGAGAAAAAATGCAAGTTGCTGATTGTTGGGACCTTGATTGAATTGTTATTGTCAAACGGTGGAATGCGATTAAGTATCTATATAGAATAGATTATGTCGGGCAGGATCGTGGATTGCATTTGTAAACATCTAACTGTAGAATATCGTGCCAAATAGTTCTTTTGTTCCACTTCATTAAACTGTAGCGATTTTTTACATTTCGTGGAGGAATGGCTGATAGAATTATTTCAGTTATAAAAACAAAATTAATTTCAGTTATGAAAACAGTATATTTACTCAAGGTATTCGTTCTTTGGAAAAAAGAAGTGGGAAATGTTAAAATTATTTCAATACAACTGTGTTTAAAATTGATGTGGTAATTATAGTTTATATTTTCATTAAATCTAAAGTTTAAGATAGGTGTTAAGTAAATTTGTTTTGTGTTCTAATTGGGTTTTTTTTAAAAATAGGATTAGGATTTTATTAGGGTTAGGATAGGATTTTATTATTAAATAGGATTAGGATTTTAATTAGGATTTTATTTCTACAAAATGAAGTAAATATGTCGGAAAATTAGTTTTTATCGGCGTGATGAAAATCGAAGTTTATATTGTTTCTTGATCACTACAAGCAAAATCTATCTGTGTTTTATTTTAAAATAAAATTAATCTCTTATCAAAATTTCGACAAATTTTTCAGTAAATAGAATACTTAAAATGGATCATTGACGCTGGATCACTTAAAATTCCACCCCTACCAGCATAGCAGAATTCTTTGGCTCCTATTCAAAATTTAAACCAATTTCCTGAATAGCTAAAACATTAGACTAAAATGAAAACAATTGAAAAGTTTTTAAAAGCAAAGTTTTTAAAGTGGACTAAGAAAAAAAAATTTCATTTTTTGCCACTTTAAACGAAGAACGTGTGACACTTAAAATTCACAATTAACTATTCCAAAAAGTCTTCCTTTTGTTTTTCAATTTAGATGTGATAAATAGAATTTCTCTCTTTCTAGTTCACTTGAAAATGATTTTTAATTTAATTTAGTTTCCTTCTTATTCAAACATAACTAGAAAAATAAAACAAAGTATAAATTAATTACATATGATTAGCAAAATATAATTATGTGATCTCATTATGATCACAGGTTACCACTTATTCAAATGTTTTTTTCCTACATGCACCTTCATAAACCCATCAGCATTTAAAGTCTAGGGTTGCAGAAATTGCATCAATTAATTTTTTTCCTTGTCATCTAATGGATTGAATCGTTTAATTCCAGTAAATATATGTTTTTTAATTTAATAAAATTATTTTTCTTCAATATTCAAATGTGTGTTAAAATCGCTGTTGAGTGAGTAATAATGAATACGTAAATTATAAGAGAACATAATGTATATTAAAATGTAAAAACATTAAATGCAAGATGGGGAAAATAAATAAGAAAAAAACAATTAACGCCAAGAAGTTCTAAAATTATCGCCTGCTTTTCTTATTTGATCCTGTTGCGCTTTTTTTTTTTTAATTAATGCTTGTGCTAACCTGATTTTTTTTGATTGTTACAACTCTTTGTGATGTTTAAATAGTTGATCTCGTCGATAAGTGTATGAACATGAAAAATGGAGAACATTATTTCCCCTATGGGTAACAAGATCTGAAACATCTATTGCACCGCTAATAATATTCAAAACTTAACCAATATACGTAACAATTTATTCGAGATAAGTTAATACTTTTGAAAAAGAAACAAGAAAATTAATGGGAAACGGAACACCCTGTTAAATGAGAAAAATGTTTGTCAAACAATCAAATTCATTTTTGAAGTATAGTTAAAAATATTAACCTTGAACTAGAAATTTCGTGTAAGTTTCCTTACAGTACAACGTCTTGAAGGACTCTCCCTTGAGATTTCAATAGTAAAACAAGAAATGATTTGAACTATTTTTTTCATAACATATCAATAAAATAAAATAAAAGTTTACCCTTGCGGAGTAAAAATTTTTTATTTAGCGAGTGCTTTCAGAAATTATATTTCGCATCGCTTAACAATTTTAAAATTAGCTTTGAATGCTTTTTTTTAAATTAAAAATACTATTTGGGGAAATATCAGAATAAAGTTTAACGAAATATATTAATAGTAATAAATTTCTTAAAGTATTAAGCTTCCATAAATGAGCTTAATGAAAATCAATAATAAAGCTTAGTGAAAGTCAAAAATATAATTTATTTAACCCATTATCACTTAAATTAATTTTGGGATGGATGAAAAAAGTTTATATTTGAGTGTTTTTTAATTTTTATTCCATTGATTTTTGTTTTTTTTGATTAAAGTTTAGTTTGAGTTTGATTACATTCCGTAAAGCAACTTTTGTAATTTTCTCATAGGATTATATATAAACAATTAAGTTCTGAAAAAGGTAGTTAGCAGAAAATTGTGAAAGTTAACAAAGTAACCCTCTCGCCGAAAAGGAAAATCTAAAAAGCAATATTGACAGTAGTTTTAACGAAACGTTTTCTTCGTTAATACGACCAAATATTTGGAAATCAATGTCCCTGTCTATTTATGTTTGAAACTGATAGTTTGGATTTTGTTAATAAAATATAATGAAAAAATATTTCGAAAAATAAAGCGATAATTTTTAAAAATAAGAGCTACTTTTTACATAAATTAGATTTGTCATTTTATGTTTTGTAAGCTTCATTTTAGTAAAACATTTTGAGTTAACTTAATTTATTTTAATTTCTGATTTGCGTACTTTTGCTTATGAAAAATTTTAGTCTTCCAAAATAGAGATGGCGTCAATTCACTTACCTGTGCACTGGAAATCCATCAATAATCAATCAGTTACAGTTGTAACAAATAAGAATAAGTTTTTATTGGGATAGGTATAAGAATAGTCCAATAGGAATAGTGAAAACTGAAATTGATTGAATGATAGACAACTGATCTAGTACAGTTTCTGACTTAGACATCTATTTTTTATTGATTATCTGAATAAAAATTTCTTTTTCACTGATTAAATTTTTTTACTTTAAAATAGTGGGTATGGGATATTTATTTCCTGAAAATATAAATATTTATTTCTCGAGCTAATCAATCTATTTCGTTAATGTTTTAAGATTTTGTCATTTAAATTACAGATTTCAGATTAAGTAAACTATTTATCATTCAATTCAATATGTTTTGTTAGTCATTAAAATATTCGTTAAATATTTTTACATTCAAATAACTTTGTCTAAACAATGAGAGTAAAAAATTTGTTTCGTGTCTTTGTGTGATATCGTGAACAATTCAGAAAACTTTGAACGGACCAGATATAAGTTTCCAGACTAAACAATTGGGACTACATTTCGTAGATTCAATTTATTTCTCAGTTCATGAGAATGATAATCCAAATTTAAAGGGATAAAGGCATTTCTACTTTAAGTATTTTTACTTATGTCTAATTTTTTCGCATAATTGACGTCGATAAACTATTAGTTTAACATAAAGTTGGTCTCCATGTATGATTGAGACAGCATCATAGCTCTTGAAATTCCAAACATTAGATCAAGTTTTGCTCCAAACTAATACTTGTCTAGGTAAACTTGTTATTTCGTTTTACTTAGTGTCTGTTAAGTATTATATTTTTCCTTTCAAGAAATTACAGATTATTTCGTAACATATATAATACTTTCAAATGTTTTTTTTTGTGTTCTTTTCAAATTTATGGCATGTTAAATTGAATGGCCCTGACTGTGAAAAGTAGCTCACCTTGGGTAACACAACCTCGGAAAATGATAAATTTTCTTAAAAAGTTTCCGCATTTGGCATATTTTAGTTTCAATATAATCTGTCATATTCCCTTCTCAAAACCGTTTGTCAACAAAAGAGGGAAAAATGGATTCAATCTTGGTTTCAGAAATGAGCGAACTAACTACAATCAAAAGCATTGTTATGCTTCAGTGGCTTACTGTTATTTTCAGGTGTAGCAGCAATTTCTGCTATTCTAATCACGATCCTATAACGGTCAATGCTTCGCCAAGTTTCACACTTTCTAACTATTGAGAATAAACTGGTTTCTTGAATTTAATTATAAAAAAGAAAGTTGCGAATAAATTGAATTGTCGCCAACACACGGTCCGTTACCATTTGCAGTTTTGAGTCAAATAATCCTTTAGGGACACTGTTATGTGATATGATTGTCAAAACATGCCATCCTTGTCTTTTCAGTCAAATAGTGATGAGGTCATCTGTAGGCAGATGCTTTTATCATACTGAAAACGCCCTCGGCCGCCAAAGGCTCCTCAAAATAAATAAAAACAATCCGGAAAGGGCTGCCTTCCTTTAAGAATACGCTTGGCCTCTTTTATTAATATCCAGCTGGTTTTATTTTTAATTATAGTATGGAGTATATCCATCGGCTACACGTGTGATTTGATATTTAATACCTCTCAAAATATGAAAGTTACGTCACGCCTGCCTAAATTGATGTTGTTGAGGTACTGTTTATCCGAATTATATTACGGGGATGTCATCTTTAATTTATGTTGCAGCTAACGTAGGTTATTTTTAAGTGATAAACAGTTTTCGAAAGTTTCACAATTTATTTCTTTAATTGAACAAGCATCCGAATTTCTTTAAATATTAGAAATAAGATTTTTAAACGTGCCTCATAGCTGCCAACTCTTCTCGATTTCCCGGAAGATTTTATTTTCATATTTAAAGTGCTAGCGAAATTCATGTTATTTTACTAAACTTTTTGAATTACAATAATAATTATAGATGTGTTTGACTACCACTGCATATAAATAATTACAACAACCATAAAGCACATTAGTTCATACGATAGCGAATTTCAACCTGGTTAAAATGCAAATATATTTTTGAGTAAAACCGTTTTTCGGTAATTGTTTTACTACCACTTGGAAAATCCATTCTCGAAAAGAGTGAATGTTGGCAGGTATGGTGCCTCTATATTTGGAATGCTTTAGTATCCTAAAACGACGAAATAATATTTATGTTTTTCGTCTTATTTCCTTTTTAGTTTTTAGTAAGACTTGGGTGATAGTTCTGTTTTCCACAATTCATCAGCAACTTTAACTTAGTCCAAATTTGCAAGTTTAAGAAGATGGACTGAACTCGTTTAATAATAATAATTAAAAGGTATTTCTCAAAATGTCTGTTTGAAAGAAAGGTATACTGTTTTTTAAAGGCCGTACATCAAGCCGTACATTTTGAGCTGTATTCAAAGTAGTTAATTGACGTTTTTCTGATTTCGTTTCATTCAGTACATAACGTTTTTTTCTTCGTGTTTTAAAGCTATTTGATGTAGTATATTTTGAACTAGATTAACTGTTAGATCAAATGGTATTTAGTTTTAGAAACTACGCAATGGCTGAAGCGTTGAATTCAATTTCGTGCCTTATTTAAAAACTGAAATATTTTAGTCATTTTAGTGGCTTAAAATAAAGATTTCTGGTATTAACAAACCTTAGACAGTATCTAAAATAAGCTCCACATCTTGTTTAAATACATTTTCTCCTTTGGTTTATGAGTTCAAGTTATTTTTAATAGCTGTATTCATAAAAAAAACGTTTTCTTCTTACTCTAATAAAGCATACGAAATTTACTTTTTTAAGTAAATAGTCATATCCTATCTTGCGCTGGGATAGCCTGGTTAGTAGGGCTTTGGGCCTATGACCAAGAGAGTTCGATCCTCGCCGACTGAAGACTCTCGGTATGGTAACTGGTGCACTTTAAGTCTGTCTCGTCATAAAGTCCTCGAAGTTCCCATAACAGCACAATACCATTGGGAGTACTAAATTGGAGATTGATCGTTCTCTGGATCAAGTCTAAATAACTATCTGTGAATGAATGGGTCATTTCTTTAAAACTGGCTGTGATGTGTGTGTGGCTGAAGACTTATTTTTGGGCATGGATGGCACCACTGAAAAACAAGAAACGCACCCTCTGCCGTAAATTCGCCTGGGTTCTCTAAGCGGGCTTACTGGTATTGACAAGTAGCATTAGAAACAAGAAATCCTATCCTAGGGCATTCAGGAAATATTCAAAAACCCACCACAATGCAGCAAACTGGCAACACAAGTACACACGTTTTTCGTCAAAAAAATCAGTTAAATATATTTCAGTAAAAGTGAAAGGAACGCAGAATATAGAATGGGGGCATTACAGTGATAAGCTAAAAGCAAAATGTTTTTAAACATTTTAAGTGTTTATGTTTACTGTCCTTAGAATGAAATAAGTCAATACAATTTTTTTATACTGTTAAATTGCTGTTTTATGCGATCCTTAGAAGAGTAAATTGATTATAAACTTAGATCCCAGAATCAAATTTATATTCAATTTTTAAAATTCTTTTCCTGCGAAAGATGATATAAGAAATGGAATTAAATGATTTTTTTTAAAAAAAAATTCGAAACTGCACTATATCAAAAGTACTTTACGAATACAAAAACAAATGCTTTATATTTTGTTTTAAATTATCTCTTTACTTTCCACAGCGTCGTCCCCTTAACAAAATGTAATCGGGCTGAGTTGTATAGACAGATAGTTCAAATTTAACGTATATTGCTTAAAGCTTACACGTAACTATATTAATATAAATATAAATTTAAATAGATGCATGACAGGCTTGGGGCTATATAACAAGTCAGTTTAAAATAGTTCAAAAGTGCGTTTTCTTTCTTTTTCTTAAGAATCTAATTGGTGAGAAACAAGATTTTTATGCAGGTAATGAAATTTGTATGCGTGTACCTGGAAATATTACAAAGGAACAGTTTATCTAAAAAGCCATTGAGAGAAGTATAGCTTTCCACTATATTGCTCCGAGTTTAAAATTTAAGTCTATTGGTTTATAAAAACTTTATTACTCACAGAGAAATATTTAAACTTATGATATAAATATAAATTTTATAGTGTCATAAATATAAAAATGTATGTATATATATTCTTATAAAAGTTGTATATCATTGCTTATCTATCATATAAGCATAATTTTTTTTTTGAATTTTAAATGTCTATAGCTTACAAAAAGTTAAATAAAAACTAAATATTTTTTCCAGCATATGACATTTAGTTTTCAATGACAAACATTCAATTTAAATCTTAAAGTATCGCAATAGTTTTCTTCAAAGACTTGCTGATTTGCGTAGTTTAGCAGGTCAACTATCAGCATGAGCTCAGAATGTCAGTAAACGCAAAAACAACTATTTACAGGTTATTAATAAATGATGCTAGTAGCATTTACGTTAAGTCAGTTGTGGCGTCGCTGCGGTAGCGATTACTATTGGTGAAGCGAACTGAAGTGGTGCAGATCTTCAGAGTATAAAAGTGACGACATGAATGCGATAATTGCTTTTTCTTCCACGTAATTCTTTCAAACTGCTAGCTGTATTGACGAGAGCACGCTGGGCGTGTGAGATGTTTGTTTAATCAAATAAATGTTTTCTTTAGTTGTTTATTAGTCTCAAGTCTTATTTAAGGAATACAGGATTGTTCCAGAGCGTTCACCAGATGAACCTACAAGTGGTGACCCGGTGAGTTTAGCATTTCTTGTCGTAACTTTTCGGTTCGGTCAAGATGCTGAATATACTATTTAGGTTAAAAAATTTTAAAATGAAATTAGTAGTTTAAATGTTAGACTGATGTTTTCATTGTTTTAAGTACTTAAAAAAAAAAATTTCCCTACCATATTTATAGTTGTTGCATTTCAAAATATTTACGCTATATTTATTACTGGTTAATAGGATAGAGTTGGTAATATATTTTATGCGTATGTAGTTTTATTTCCTAAATTGTTAAGTGCTACTATAATGGAGGGGGAAACTTTACTTTCGAATAATGAAAAGTCAGTGCTTAAGAGTAGTTCATTTGGTGAAAATTCAGCTGTAGCAATAAAGACTCCAGTTTTTTGGAATGACAAGCCTGAACTATGGTTTGCTCAGCTGGAAGCTCAATTTAAATTAGCTAACATAACAGTTGATTCCACTAAATTTTATTATGTTGTTTCATCCTTAAGTAGTGATGATTTAACTTGCGTTTCAGATATTGTACTTAATAAACCTGATAGTGAAGCTTATACTCAAATAAAAACTAGGTTAATTGCACAAAATGCTGATTCTGAATCATTACGTTTAAAAAAATTGCTTTCAGGTATTGAGTTAGGCGATAAAAAACCCTCAAAACTTCTTTACGAGATGCAAAGTTTAGCTGCAGATAAAATTTCATCTGAGGTTTTGAAAAACTTGTGGTTGCAACGCTTGCCTTTGCAAATTCAGCAAATTTTATCAATCAGTAAAGATAATGTGCAATCCTTAGCTAAGATGGCTGATAGTGTTTTTGAGATTTCTAACGAGGATGCTGTGGCTTCGGTTTCATTTAATGTCGAATCGCAGGGTTTTCAAAATATTGAAAAGCGCTTAGCAGCAATTGAACATAGACTCTCAAAAATAGAAATTAGACATAGATCTTCTTCTCGTGGAAAAGAAGTTCGAAATTCTATAAATCGGAAGTATTGCTGGTGGCATTTTAAATTTGGAAATAAAGCTAGCAAGTGTCAACAACCATGCACTTTTGGGTCGGAAAACTAAATAGACCTTCCGTTTCGGCGCTGACGGTAGAAAAAGGTTTGGTAAAGCGCTTATTTGTTTTTGATAAAATTACAGGTCATAAATATTTGGTTGACACAGGTTCGGCGGTTAGTATCCTACCTATGGTAAAGAATGAAAAAGTTCAGCCTGCAAATTTTTTGCTGTATGCCGCGAATGGAACCAAAATTAAAACTTTTGGTACTAAATTGATTACTTTAGATTTGGGATTTAAAAAAAAATTCCAGTGGCCATTTATCTTGGCAGCAATTTCGAAACCTATAATAGGGGTAGATTTTCTTGGGCATTACGGTTTGATGGTGGATGTAAAGCGGAAAAAATTGCTTAATAGCACCGGGACCGTAGGTCTCGGAAAAACTGTTTCTGAATTAGAGTCTATAAGTATTTCGACTGTTCAAGGTAACTCTCCCTTTGTGAAATTGCTTAAAAAATTTGGGGATATTACCAAACCAAGTCAGCCAAAATCACCGATTCAGGTGAAACACAACACTGAGCATCATATTGAAACTCGTGGTGCACCTGTTTATTCTAAAGCTCGAAGATTAACTCCTCAAAAGTTGCAGGTTGCAAAGCGAGAATTTCAGTATATGGTATCTCAGGGTTGGTGTAGACCATCGAAAAGTGCATGGGCTAGCCCACTTCACATGGTACCCAAAAAAATAACGATTGGAGACCATGCGGAGATTATAGGCAATTAAATTCTCAAACTATTCCTGATAGATTCCCAATTCCTCATGTGCATGATTTTGCTCATAATCTTTTTAATAAAAAGATATTTTCGACAATAGATCTTGTTAGAGCTTATCATCAGATCCCAGTTGCTGCTGAGGATGTTTCAAAAACAGCGGTAATAACTCCGTTTGGATTGTTTGAATTCCTTTTTATGCCTTTTGGGTTGTGTAATGCCGCTCAAACATTTCAGAGATTTATGTACGAGATTCTCGGAGATTTAGATTTTTGTTTTCCTTATCTCGACGATGTACTTGTAGCATCTAAAAATGAAAGCGAGCATTTAAAGCATTTGGAAGAAATTTTTCATAGATTTCAAAAATATGGACTTGTTCTGAACGCAGAGAAATGCGTTTTTGGACAATCGTCTGTTAATTTTTTAGGGTATGTGATTTCTGAAAAGGGAGCTCAACCACTACCAGACAGAGTTAAGGCAATAAATGAATATCAACAACCTAAAACTATTAAGGAATTAAGGCGATTTTTAGCTTTAATTAATTTTTATAGAAGGTTTTTGAGAAACGCTGCACATGAGCAGTCAATACTTTCTGATTATCTTAAGGGCGCTAAAAAAAATGATAACCGGCCTATAATTTGGACAGAGGAAGCAAAGAATGCTTTTGAAAAATGCAAAGTTAGTTTAAGTGAAACAACTATGTTAGTGCATCCATCTCAAAATGCGGAATTATCTTTGACGTGCGATTCTTCAGACCGAGCTATTGGTTCGGTTCTAAGCCAGAAAGAAGGTGATGAGTTCAAGCCTTTGGCATTTTTTTCGCGTAAGCTAGTCCCTAGTGAACAGCGTTATAGTGTGTATGATCGTGAATTATTGGCTATCTACGCTTCGGTTCGACATTTTTCTTACTTGTTGGAGGGTCGCGAGTTTTCAATTTATACCGATCATAAACCTTTAATTTACGCTTTTACGCAGAAACATGAGAAATGTTCCCCGCGTCAAATTCGGCATCTTGATTGGATCGGTCAGTTTTCGACGGATGTGCGTTATATAGCGGGATCACTTAACGTTGTGGCAGATTGCTTATCCAGAGTATCGGAGATAGAAATGCCCTCTCCTATTGATTATAAAGAGTTTGCTAAAGCTCAGTTGATTGATAAAGAACTTCTTGGTTTAAACGCTTGTAACAAATCTTTAAAATTGAATTTTGTCAAGGTTCCAGGTATGGAAACAGAACTCTTCTGTGACGTTTCTGAGGGAAGATGTCGTCCTTACGTTCCTCCAGATTTTCGTCATAAAATCTTTAAGACTCTTCATGAATTATCCCACCCTGGTGTAAAGGCTACCGTCAAGTTGATTGGAGAACGTTTTGTGTGGCCTAACTACAAGAGGGAAGTTGCTGAATGGTCTCGATGCTGTGTAGCATGTCAGAAAAGTAAGGTGCAACGACATGTGGTAAGTTCTCCTGGTACTTATCCCTTACCTCGTCAGCGATTCAATCATATTCATATTGATTTGGTGGGACCACTCCCTCCTTCTCGAGGTTATACTTATTGTTTAACGTGTGTGGATCGATTTTCCCGATGGCCAGAAGTTATACCTCTACGGGACATTAAAGCGGAGACAGTGGCTTTTGAATTTTTTTCCAACTGGATCGCAAGATTTGGTGTTCCTGAAAGGCTTACAACGGACCAGGGAAGGCAATTTGAGAGTAATTTATTCCGAGAATTTGCTAGTCTTCTTGGAATTAAACTGATACATACCACACCTTATCATCCTCAGTCAAACGGGATGGTAGAGAGATTGCACAGGCAATTGAAGAGTGCTATTCGTGCTCATTCAACAGATAGGTGGACTTTAGTTTTACCTTCAATATTACTTGGCATTCGAGCATCAATAAAAGATCCTTTACAGTGTTCTGTTGCTGAGATGGTGTATGGTACACCTATAACTTTGCCTGGAGAATTTTTTTCTAACTCTAAAAATTTAACTAACAGCGAGTTTCTTGCAATTTTACAATATAGAGTTAGGTCTGTGCGACCCACTCCTGCTTCACAACATTGCAGGAAAAATGTTTTTGTTCATAAAGAACTTAATAACTGATCTCATGTTTTTCTTCGACAGGATAGATTAAAGAGATCTCTTGTTCCACCTTATAGCGGACCACATCCGGTTCTAGCCAAGACCTTAAAGCACTTCACCATACAAATTGGACGTCGTAAGCAGACTGTTAGTATCGACAGATTGAAGCCAGCCTTTCAACTCTCTGAAATAAAGATTAACCACGTGAGATTTTCCGTGTGACTGTCTTCCAGACTGCGTTGGGGAGCCCTGTGGCGTCGCTGCGGTAGCGATTACTATTGGTGAAGCGAACTGAAGTGGTGCAGATCTTCAGAGTATAAAAGTGACGACATGAATGCGATAATTGCTTTTTCTTCCACGTAATTCTTTCAAACTGCTAGCTGTATTGACGAGAGCACGCTGGGCGTGTGAGATGTTTGTTTAATCAAATAAATGTTTTCTTTAGTTGTTTATTAGTCTCAAGTCTTATTTAAGGAATACAGGATTGTTCCAGAGCGTTCACCAGATGAACCTACATCAGTCATTTTAACACCGATTTTGATGGATTCTCTTTCTTAGGTCGGTAAAGTCTTTAAAAACCTGTATCTTTTCTATAAAAACGTTTTTTTTTCTCCCTGTTTCTCAGTAATTAACTTTTGTGACTGTTAGCTGAAAATTATACTTGTATTTCATGCTTGTATCAAATTTTTTTCCCTCGCTTGTCTTTAAATGAGCTATCTTCGAATAGTAATGCTTTAATTCTTGGTGTTTTTTATTTTTTATTTATTTTAGACTTGTTTTGAAACGTTGTTTTAAAAGAAAGTGAAATACATAATTTATCATTAGACCAGACGTTTATTTCTTATTTTGAAATATTGCGTAAGGTAAAAGTGATAAATTGAAATAAATGATGTTTGAATTTTAATTTTGATTTTGTTTAAAAAAATATCGCAGAACATTTTTTGCAACAGTTAGCGCAACTTGTTTTACGGCAAAAAATCTTTTATCTTTTCTGTACAAAAGTATGGAAATCCAAAAATATGCATTTGGTTCGGTTGGTAATCTGTAATCTTTTTTCCAATGTGGGGAATTAATTCTTAAGGGAGCCAAATAAAAAATTCATATCTATAATATTTGAAAAAATAAGTTACTTTTCTGTGAATCATGTGAACGTATCAAGGAAAACCTGATAATTCCTTTTTAACTAATTAAATAAATCTAATAGAAAAAACCTAATTTCAGTTGGTTAAATAGCTTTGCTATATACAAATTAAGTAAAATCAAAACACATGCGTCATGCCAGGAAGATTTCTGATTCATTAGAAGTCTATAATTGAATGCTCGCAATTTATCACATGTTTGTGTTTAATCACGTGGTTTTGCATGGCATGTTACCGTTACAGTTGTAAGACTTCAGTTTATTATGACGCAGAATCAATTTTCGGATCAAATTTAACTGGATTCTTGCAAGTGACTTCCTGTGTGTGTGTCGAACCTGGTTGTCTGATCCAGGCATGACGTCGCTTGGAAGTATCAAATTGTTCAAAATTTGTTAAATAGAATTATTTAACTTCATACAATTTTCACAGCTACATACAACTTCATATTCTTTTACGCCACAAAGCGCTTTTCTTGGTTGTTTTTGATTATGATATGGTAGATTCAAAAACTGCTATGAAATCAAACTCACAAGTTTTCACTTGGTCATAAAAATCAGAAAGACATATTTCAAATATTAGTTCCGAGCGACAAGTCAGTGAAAAGGAAAGCTAGGTTAGATGAAGTTACTTTAACATGCATGAGATGTGCCATCACATTTTGATGCCTGTGAGGGATTATTTTAAAATCGTTGTTGAACAGCTGAACCAAACTTGAGTTTACTGTTACCAATGTTCAACTCCGTAGCCTTGTAATTTTTAACTCAATCCAGAAGACAAGGGAACTCCTGGATCCCTGTGTGAGGGATTATTAGATTTCGTTCTGCAATGGCTATATGGCATCCAATTTTTTAATATTAAACTATTCAAGAGTCTTAAGTATGATTCTAATGAGCTCGCGTACCGACTCCTGGTTTCGATAATACGGGTTAAATGGCATATTTCGAAATTTTCTGTTTCTAAACATGTAAGGTTTAAATTTATTTTAAGTTTTATTTTATTTGCTTTTGCAAATTTCATTTGTTGCTCAAATACTTTATTTTTCAGATTTTTTATTATTTTTTAGAACCTTTTGTCATTTTTTTAAAGTGTGTTTGTTTGTTATTCAGTATGATTTTTTTAAAATTCATTTTACTCACAGTTAATTGTAAAATTGATTACTTTCAAAAACATATCGGTGCACTTCTCTAATGAAATCATTACCTTGACAGCGTGATCAAGGAATCTAAAGAATACAAGTGAATAAACGAACGAGGTAGGTAAGTGAATCGATGAATCAGTGCCCGGGTGATTCAATGAATCAGTAAAGTCAGTAAAATGAATCAGTTTAAGCCAGTAACTTGTGACACAGTTATAACCGATTGTAAATCTTAAACTGTTTCTTAAGAATTTGTCTTCAGATTTCGGCTCAAAATTAAAAGCAGAAAAACTTTTAAGAAACTGACAAATTTAAATTTTACAGCCATGCTTATTTTAAAACAGGGTTGTTTCAATATTTGACCGACAAATTCAGAGGCGTTTTAAAAGATCATTAAACAATATTAAAATTTACTATCGAGCATAGACCTGTAAAATAGGTTGATAGGGTGAAAGTCACAAATGTCCCTACAAGTTGCGACATCACACTGGCAAACAACAAATGATAAACTTGCCAACTATAAATATTTTTTATAATTCCAGGAGTTGTTTAAATTGTTGCTCGCTTACGCCATTCCGGTCTGCAACGCCATAAATCCCTTTTAAAGCTAACAGCATGCAAGTGCTTAATAAGGTTGGGGCTAACTGTAACTTAACTATAACTTTAGCTTCTTCTGCATGCAGTTTTGCAATTTTGCCCTCTCAATATAGTTCCAGATCAGATGTCCTATGGTAAATTTTCTTGATACCTTTTATTATCCCCCTAAATTTGGAACTCTTTGTATAATTGAAATATTAATTCAGAGATGAACGCCATCACAATTTTGTGTTAATTTTAACATCTTGTTTACGTGACGTATCCATGGAGCCACATTTATCAACATGTATTTCGCAACTTATTCTTTAAAAAAAATATTAGCTTGGCTTTAGCTTTCAGTAATTTCGTACGGATCTCAAGGAATACAGAAATACAAGAATTCTTCGTAGAATACAAGAATTCTTCGTAGAATACAAGAATTCTTCGTAGAATACAAGAATTCTTCGTAGAATACAAGAATTCTTCGTAGAATACAAGAATTCTTCGTAGAATACAAGAATTCTTCGCAGAATACAAGAATTCTTCGTAGAATACAAGAATTTTTCGTAGAATACAAGAATTTTTCGTAGAATACACGAATTTTTCGTAGAATACAAGAATTTTTTCGTAGCTATTTCCTTCTTGTAAATAAAGTTAAATAAAACAAGCACTTCTCGGGAATCACTTCTGCGATACCGTACGTACCTTGTGACTGCCTTATTGACAAGATCGCTGGGGTGTGAATGGCTTTTAAGCTTTTGCTTACGGTTTGTTAACTTTCCAATCAAATGAAATTAAATGTATCTGTTCAAGCGAAAAAGGGAAAAGAAAAGAACTAAACCTTCGTGACGAAAAATTGGCGAGAACTTCGTGAAAATCGGGGTTTCCGGTAATGAATATTTAAAGTCGTATAAGCATTTTACCTTTCCTCGCATTGTCTGACAAAAAATGATTTAATTGATTTAATACTTTTTCTATCCACTCAACCATCCAATTACTTTGTTTAACTTGATTCGTGAATGTGGACTGCATCGAATTTTTTTTTGGCGTTCTAAGGTTAGAGAATATTTAATTGAGCAGTGGTTTCAACGATGAGTGTTCTAGTAAAAATACATGGATCTATTTTTAATGTCTCAGTGTTGATTGATGAAGATAGGTCCAATTTGTTAACAGACTGAAAGGAAATTGCGTCGTGTTACGTTGAAAACTGTTTGAAATAAAATGATCATTTTCGTAATATTTGTTGAAATTTAAGTGCAGAGAAGTGAAATGCAACTCGAGAAAGAAAGTGATTGTGCCTAACCATGTGATTTAAATCAGATTTAATAAGATAATTGTAGGCGACGTCACGCGTGTTAGGGAATCCAGCTTGGCTTCTGAATCTAAAAATGCCACGATTTATCTACGATAACGTCACTTGTAGGTATCGAATCATTAGCAAAATTTCTGTGAAATACATAAATAAAAATTTCATAATTGCACCAGGTTTCAAGTTTTAATTCAGAAGAATGCAAAATCCGTCAATATTTAGAAGATCAGTGTTAAAAAAATGTTCATTAACGGCTTAAACATAGCATGTTTAATACCATTCAGAAACTGTAAATGCTTACACTAATTTATATTTTTGGTGCTATGACAAACGTTTAATTGCTTTTTGACTGCCATTTCATCGCAATTTTCCGGAAGGTGGAATTTCTAAATTAAAGTGGAAGAGGAATTCTTAAATATCATACTTAAAATCATTCTTAAATCAGCCCATTAATGTCTATACAATTTAAACATTTATATGAAAATATCAATACTTAATCAGTCATATTTTAAGGTGTCGGCGATTTATAAATCATTTATGTTTATACTTGTTAATTCTAGTTTTATTAAAGATAAATAAACTCGTTCTAGGAGGGTGTAAAAGTTAGATAATAAAATACCTTAATTTAAAATAGTTTTGATAAGTCTATCGTATCCCCCGTGCAAAAATGAATTGTAATAGCTCACCATATCATAGCTTGGAATAGCTAAACGTTTCGAAGCAATCCTGTAGCTCGTAACGGGCAGTCGTTTTTTAACAATCGTGATCGTTAGTGCTCTCTTTTACAAATTACAAAATCTTGCATGTAAATTTTGGTATCTCAAAATAGGCGTAAAAAATTCTTAATTTTATACTGTACGTTTTTTCTGAACTATTTAAAACACTGATAAAAGGTACTTTGTTAAATCAAAGAATTATAAATAATTATATAATACATTAAAATATATATATATAATAAAACTTTCAAAATTAAATCGAATCAAGGCATATCTTCCAATGGATCGTGAAAATTTATTTAATTTTTGAAACCCATACAATTCTCTAAGTTAAAATATAAACTAAAAAAAATCTAATAGATTTTTAGTGTGCAGAACAATACAATAGTAAGTTTGAATTAATAATCAACGGAAAAGGTAAATGACCAAGAACGAACAAAAATTTTATTTTCTGAAAATTATCAAAGTTGACCTACTTGGTTGCAGAAATAAGAGATAAAAATCTCGACTGAGACTATAAACATTTCCATAAATAAAATAGAGTAATGGTTATTAAACAATTTACACGCAGTAATAAAATCTTTTTCCCGCTATCTAAGTTTTATATTTATGCTAGTTTATTTAAGCAATTACGCACTTTCACTAAAATGTTACTCTGTCAGTTAATTGAGTTCAAGATTTAAGAAAAAGAAATTACGAAGTAAAACGATAGTTATTTGAGGGGTGTGGCTTTACACTGTGACTTTGAAAATTAATTAGTGAACTCGAACTTGTTTTTAGAACACTTCCGAATCAGCATGGGGTTTGCCGTAAATACAGCAGCGAGAAAAAAAAAGGAACGTGGTTGTTTAATTGCTGCCGCTTACATGGATATTAAATGTGCTAAATAGATCAGAAAAAAGAGATATTATTCGATGTTTATTAGTTAAATGTCTCATTGTTTGTACATACTTCGAATGCGAATGTGTTGAATTGAAGAAAAAAAAGGCGTTGGTAGGTAGAATTCGCTACATAAATTAATTGCAATATTTTCTACATTCGTTGTGTATAATATGCAATTTAGTTTAATAAATAAGAATTTTAGGCTTAGTAATATCGTGTTAGGCTTAGTGTCATCTTGGGTTCATCAGTTCAAACTGTTGCAGTTTAAATGGTTAATTTGCAATATTTTAATTACTGATTTAACTACTTCTGCATTTTAATCTTCAAACTAGAACAAGGTCGCCCATTTGTCAGTTTTCTTCCATTGGGAAATACAAAAGATTTAATCAGATCTTTCTGTTGGCGGAAATGTAGTTTTGATTCTATACCAAAGTGAAAGACTTGCAGATTTGGTAGTGTAAGGAAAAAAAATATTTCGATAGTAAACACCCGATTAAGCATTACTTTTCGGATACATTCATTTATTGAGCACTCTCTCAGCTTTATATGTGCACTGCTAGTGGTGTTTTTCAAAATTTCTGGTCTAAAACGTTTCAATTCTTTAAAAAAGTTGCACAACATGTACTAGGTTTTAACATTTTTAAAATTAGCACACTTATATCGCTCGGTTCTCTGATCATTATGTCGATTAGTTTGGTAAGTATGTTGCGATTACCGATGCAGAACCGTCAAAAATACGGTTTGTTAAGATTCATAAAAGCTATGACAACTATGTAAATTTTTGACATTAAATGATTATACATGAATCACGATCGTGTGTAAATAACGGTTTTGCAAATTATAATTTTATAACTTCGCAGCTTCAATACAAATCATAATGCATGATTTGTAATTTAAATGTACATGATCTGCTTTATGTTCGTAAATTACGTGAATGCGATTCGCCATACGTAATTTATAAATTACGTGAATATTATATACTCTTTCGCGATTTGTAAACTACAAGAGTACGATTTACGTCGTTTTCAAATCACGTGAATAAGATTCTCAAAGTTTTAATTCGTAAAGCATAGCAATGATTTGATAGCCTTGTGTATAAACATAGTGATAAAAAGTTGAAAAGCCAGTATTTCATACATTTTCCACTTCGTTTGAAAGAATTTGAATTTCTGAAGCTTTATTGTAGGTGTTGTACAACTTCATGGTTTTTAACAATCTTGCTTATCACTGCTACAGTCGTCTGATTTTGGCGATATGTTAAACAAATGACGGGTGTTGCAGTCATGCGTTTTTTAAATTAAAAAGTATTATCATTAGCATTAAGTGTGCTAATGCATTAAATTGTTAATTATTCAGTAATAAATCGAAAAAAAATAAAACATTACAAATAATTTATCAAATGCTTTTTCGTGCGATTTTTTTATGCTTTAACAATAGCTATAAGTCACACGTACCAAACGCTAGCTATATTATAGTTCATTCTGTTAAGTGTTTCTGTGATTGCGTCGAAATGGGAAAAGTGCATTTTCCTGTTAATGATGGATAAAACTGTCGAAACTTTTCGTGGAAAAGCTGACAAAATATGACAATTTTCACTTCCAAACATACGACTGACGTACAATTTCATATGACAGTCATGAATAATTTAAAATGTTTCTGAACACGACAGTCAAATTGAAAGTGTTCGGCAATGTTTTAAGCTTGTACGCTTAAAAATATGCATCCGATGAAATCCCCCCCCCCTAAAATGATGCATGATCACAATTTTCCAATATACCTCCAATTCCGTGAATGCTATGTAAGAAAGAGTCTAATGTAGTTAACTAAGATGATTTCTAAAATACTCTTATTTTTGAAATGATGAATTTATTATTAAAATTGATGAATGAGAGAGCCATATTTTTAACTCCATTCATTTTCCATACCGTGTGTACTTATTAAAATTTTGCATCGAATTTGACACAGTATAGTCGCATCCGGATCTTATACGCTTAAGGCTACACGGTACCCTTTTTTAAAAAAAATTTTTAAGGCCTGTAATATTAAAAGTAATAATAGATTTTCATTTGTATTATATTATTAAACTGATTTTCAAAAAGAAAAGGGAAATCGACAAACCACAATTTAAAAAATTTAAATTTTTTTAAAAAATTCAAGATTTTTTTAAATTTCTATAACTTTTTTAATTTTCAAAATTTTTCAGTTATTTTAAATAATATAAATATCTTAGATTATTAGGAACAAAAGTTAGTATGGATTTGATGCTCTGATACTTAGTTGAATCTTAATTATTTTTATCGTTACTAAACACGTGGAAAACCCGAAAATTCTAAAAACTCCAACTTCAAATTTTTATTAAAAAAAATGTATACATCTCACACTGAAATCCATACTAACTTTTGGTCTGTATATACATAAAAGTTTCTACAAAAAATTTCAAAGCTTTATCTTTAAAGGGAAAAAAGCCTTAGGGAATCGAAAACAGTGGCATCAACAAAAAAGAAAGTCTGAGAAAATGACATTTAAAGTAAAGAGAACCATAAAACCAAAACTAAAAATGCTTGTACAGTCCTACTTTCTTAATATATTATAAACAAACTTATTGCTGGTCCAAAAACACTAATTTACTTGAATATTAATAGCATTACATTTTTTCACATTTAAAATTTATATGTAACCTGTATCGGCTAAAATACACGTAATATTGGTTTAGACAAACAAAGCAATAGGATTAAAGAAATAGCTAGCATAATTATATAAATATTCAGTCAATCAAGTATAACAAATATTCTGTTACGAATGTATTTATAAATTAAAAAATATTAGTCTTAAAAAAGACTTTTTATAAATAAAAATTTAGTAAAAACACAACTTTAGAACGCATCCATCAAACACCGAACATAAATAAACAACAATGCTTCTAGAAGTGAAAGTGAAATTTGATAACTTTTGGAGAAAGTGAAAATTAATAATCATCGAAATAAAATAAGTCTTTTTTTGAAAAAAAAAGTTTTAAAATTAGATTTAAAAGAAAACGAAACTAACCACGCCCCCTCGCTTGTCAAATTGTGAGTCTGACACAACTCGGAAAAATCCTAATATCTCTAAAACTAATTAGATCTCAGATGCAAAATTTTTCAACTTGCTTCCCAACCACATTAGCCACCCAAAAATGCAAAAATATTTTTTTGCATATTTTTGCGAATTTTAGGGTACTGTGTAGCCTTAAGTGATATTGTTAATACTGTGTATCCTGTCAATCCTTCTAGAAAAGAAGTATTAAATTTGTAGAGAAAATCACTTGGTATAAAAAGCAGTTTCAACACTTAGCCGACCAATCAGTACAAGACAGAATGGGGGTGTTCATCCCATTTGGCAACTGTTGTGAGTTGTTAAGAAAGTCTGGGGGGTGTTCCTCCCATTTGGCAACTGTTGTGAGTTGTTAAGAAAGTCTGGGGGGAGTTCCCCTCATTTGGCAACTGTTGTGAGTTGTTAAGAAAGGCTGGGGGGCCCCTCATTTGGCAACTGTTGTGAGTTGTTAAGAAAGTCTGGGGGGTGTTCCTCCCATTTGGCAACTGTTGTGAGTTGTTAAGAAAGTCTGGGGGGAGTTCCCCTCATTTGGCAACTGTTGTGAGTTGTTAAGAAAGGCTGGGGGGCCCCTCATTTGGCAACTGTTGTGAGTTGTTAAGAAAGTCTGGGGGGTGTTCCTCCCATTTGGCAACTGTTGTGAGTTGTTAAGAAAGTCTGGGGGGAGTTCCCCTCATTTGGCAACTGTTGTGAGTTGTTAAGAAAGGCTGGGGGGCCCCTCATTTGGCAACTGTTGTGAGTTGTTAAGAAAGGCTTGGGGGAGGGGGAGTTCTCTGGCACAACTCGCTCGGTGAGCAACAGAGTTCACAGGTTTTTCTCCCTTAAGTTGTATGATTTTTGTTTACCATTATTTAAATATAATTTGAATTAATTTCAAAAAATTAATTTTTTTCTTCATTTCTTGATAATCTTTTGAATGTCTTATAACAATATCAGTTCGTCATAGTAAGACTATCGCAAGTTATGAAAGCATTTTTTTAAAAAGAATATTTCATTAAATTTCTTACTTAATCATTTCATCTTAAAACAAAAGTTTAATGACTTAGGAAGTAAAGTTTGCAAAATTCAAGGCAACTATTAGTGTAACAATGCAATTTTAAACAATCAAAATGTGTATTATATTTCTGTCAGTGTGAAATATTGAGTTATTTTAGTTTTAAATAAATTGTATAATAGTTTTTCTTGCGTTTCTTATGTTGAAAAGAAATTGTTTTTTTTTTTTTTATCAAATAAACACTATCCAAATTAGAAGTGTATATAACAATCATTTTTATTTTAAAAATAACTGGTTTAAGAACTGCGGTTTTAAAAGATCGGTTTAAGAATCTGAATATAATTTTGTCCTCCGACATTTGTGAGTAGGGAAAAAAAGCCGATTTCACGATAAAGGCTGCACAGGCGGTGCTCGAGTTGAGTTGAGTTGTTTCCCTCCTGCTGCTGAGTTGAGTTGCTCACCTCCTGCTTTAATTTCGGATTCCAAAATTATTAACTTCTGGTGGCAACACTGAATTTAGTTTTGGTTTCGGTTTCCAAAATTATTAATTTCCGGTGGCAACACCTAATTTAGTTTCGGTTTTTAAAAAAAAGCAGTATATCGCTTATTTCTGCCCGCCGTCTTATTTCTGCCCGCCGGCTTATTTCTGCCCGCTTGAATTTATTATTTTAAGTTTTAGTTTTGATTTCAGTATTATTTCTTTGCGATGGCAACACTCATTAATTTAGATTGGTTATTTATGGATGGCAACACTCAATCTGTTAACAAAATAAGCAGGCGGCTCAGTTTCGGTTTCCAGACGAATTTATTGCATACTAGTGGCTCCATCTAGTGATTAAAACAATTATTAATTTTTACACATTATTGATGTATGATATTGGTAGCGCCATCTAGGTTTCAAAATCATAATTATGTATAATATAAAAATAATAAATGTTTAAAAATAATATTTGGCAATAAAATTATATATTTTTTCCGACTTGGGATTTGAACCTGCGATCTCCAGGACAAAATGCTTCCATTGGATACTGATTCGTCAGACACGCTAACCAGTATCCAATGGACGCATACAGAACGAAGGGAAACTTACGGTTTTAAAATAATTTTAAATATAATTCAGACTGATGATTGAAGTCATGTAAAAGTAATAATGATTTAAATAATTATTAATTTTTATACATTTTAGGTATTAACAGTGATAGCGTCATGTACGTATAAAGGTAATAAATAATGATATAAGTAAAAATAACACATTTTTAAAAACAAGGAAAACTTATGATCTTCAGAAAACGAATAACTCGCAGGCGGGGCAGGCGGCTCAAAAAATTATTAGTATTAATGTTTTTTAATAAATAATGCTAGTTATTATTTCATTCACAATAAATGTGCATTAGTTATTTTATTCCCAATAATTGTGTATGTAAAAGTAATTAACAGGTAAAAAAATTATAGATATAAAAATAGTTTTCTTTATTCAAAAAGGACAACATATAAAATTACAGCAATTTCCAAAAAGTATATTTTAAAATTTATGAAATAATACATTTTTCATGATTAATTTTCGAATAACTCTAATTCCAATGACCAATGGCCAAGGGCAAGAGTGATAATGCCGTCTGAGTTAACATAAAAGTAATTTACAGGTTAAAAATTATAGGTATAAAAATAGTTTTCTTTATTCAAAAAGAACAACATATTAAATTACAGCAATTTCCAAAAAGTATATTTTAAAATTTATGAAATAATACATTTTTCATGATTAATTTTCGAATAATTCTAATTCCATCAATGACCAATGGCCATGAGCAAGAGTGGTAATGCCATCTGAGTTAACATGTCTCTTATCGTCTTTAAATGAAAGCAAGTTTGTTTTGCTTTATTGAGTGTATATCATGCAGTTTCGAGCGTATAAGATTCATGTCAGTATACTTAAGTTTGTTATGAAACAGACATTCTTTGTAATCTTCAAAAGTAATTTTATTTTTTAATGTTTGTTTTTTTACTCCCTTTAACCTCTTTTCTGTTTTTTTATTTGTCTTATACGCGTACATCTTTGATTTTAATCCAATAAATTCAGTCATTAGCTGCCCCTTGTTTTCGTCCTTCATCTTTCCCACCACTTTTTTGTTTACAAGAGGTAGCTGAAAATCATTGTTTTCATCATATTCTGAAGTGTCATACAAATGAATTTTATTTTTCATATCGCTATAAAAGTCCTCAGTTCGTATTTCATATATTAAAGAGTCTGTGTCAGTATACAATAATGTAATGTTATCCCCATAATCAGTTTTCATTTCAGCATAAAGGAAGTCATACATTAAATATTTTGATATATCTAGGATGGCCATACCTACATGTATTGGTTTTAAAAATTTTACGTTCGTTTTTTTTAAATGAATAGCCATACAATTTTTATTAAATATAGTTCTATAGTTGAAATTTGGTTTCGCGATTAGTTTTACTGCTTGCTCCTCGGAAGTACAAAGCCTTATGTCTACACGACGCCTAACATTCTCCATCGTTTTCCCAAAAATGCTATTATTCATTAATTTGTAAAATTCTTTATGAAAATCATTTGTGGCTATTGTTCTTAAATTTGTATTTAATTCAATGTAGGGTTTAAGCCAGGGAGATTGTTTAAATTCCAACACGCGATGAATTTTAGTTAATATCATACCGTGCTTTAAATAAAGTTTAAGATTTCTATAGTGCAGAACATATTTATATTTAGGTAGTAAGGTCGTTAGTAATCTTTTTTCTTTGCAGTTAGGAGGGGCCATACTTTCAGGGGCTAAGGGAAAATCGGTGTGGCTATCGTGCAACTCCTCTGGATATTCAAGATCGACTTCACATATATATCCAATGTCTGAGGTGTCAGATATATTTTCAACGTCAATATTAGTATTTTCACACCATTTGAAATCTGAAAGAGGTAAATATTGGCTCATGGCCCAACCGTATAAATTGTTGGCGTCTAAATAAATTAAATACTTATCAGGAGAAAGAGGGTCATATTCACCATTCATATATTTATTATTAGCGGATGCATACCTATTACTGCATTGACTGATACCACCCCTTATCCCTTTTTCAATAAAGAGCAATGGGTCATAATCAGTAAATAGTTCTATGCTGACGTTGGTTTGTAACAGCATAGCGTCCCATGACAAAGATGGAGCCGTGAAATACCAACAGGGATCTAATCTATATGTTTCCAAACAAATTTTTCGGAAGTTTTCGAATAGGTCAGATAGTAATAAAACATCGGTTTTTACGTAAAGATCGCAATATTCTCCTAAATTTTTTAACCCAAATTCCGTAAAAACTTTAAGTGCGTGCTCATACTCGTCCTTACTAATGCTTTCTTCGTTTAAATGATTGTAAAACTTTTCAATAGATGGTAAAGTAGTTTCCTCGCATTTTTCAAGATTATCAAAATAGTCGTAGGGGAAGATGCCTTTTCTTAGCAATAAGTCCAATTTTTCAGATTGAAAATAATTTTTCATGTTGATAAATTCCCCCCTCTTAAGTGTTTTAATTAATTTATCCAAACTAGAAGACATGAATTTAAATGAATCTAAAAATCGAATCTGAAAATGATTTGAAATTTTTTTAGTGAATGAAATATACTTTTCTTCCGTGTTAGGAATAATACTGATGGGTTTGTTATCACAACCCAACTCCTTGATAAAAATATGGGCATCATAGCCAGAAAGATTATGGAAAAAGACGGGTGAAAATGTTGGGGTTTTCATAGATAAATTGCAATTATTGCAGCAGGGGCCATTAAACTTTTGTGATACATGGTTGTGATCCCTAACCTTTACATTAAATTTATGAAATGGTTGCTCACATACATAACAAGTAGTAGCATTATCATACAATTGTTTTTCATGATCGGCGAGGGGCAATAAAGGTTTAGGATTTTTATATATACTTTCTATTTCAAACGCTTCTTTTTGAATCATTTCAACAAATTTTTTTGGAGCATCTGAACCTCTATAAACAACCGGATCTTTGTAATGTCCCCCATCATAACAAATATAATAACTAAAGCAAATCGGAACATGTTTTTGGTATATATTGGTGAAAGGGAGTTTAGGATCGGGATAACAAATATCTGTTTTCATCGTTAAACACTCGAAGTCTGCATAAACAACAAATGGAATTTTGAGAGCATGTTGATAGTTTTTAAATTTTAAAAACTTACCTTCATCAGTAGGCATCACCACTCTTGCCGGACTCTTTTCATCACAAATTTCCTTGTGTAGCATCAGTTTGCTTTCCAACTGAAATCCCGTTAAGCACCTTCTACAAATATAGGTCTTATGTTGATGATTGGAGAGCTGTTTCGAAACAAGACGAGATAAATTTCTTATGCAGCAATAGTGTCCGTAGTCCTTGTTTTTAGGTATGTACAGTAAATCAATGTGATTTTCACTAACTTGGTCACTTACTAATAGGGGGAATATTTTGAAATTTTTTTCATATGAATAAACATTTATCGAAAGATTATTAATTTTAGCAAAGGTTTTCACATCACTTAAAGGTGTCGGAAATGACACACCTTGAAAATTTAGAGTCTTTTCTTTTGAAACATAACTAGAAGTTTTGTTTATATTATTCGTAGCGGGGAAAAGCGCTGCAAGAACTGACCATTTAAAACATTGCTCGTCTTCTTTGTTTATAACATTTATTACTGCTCGGCTCTCTGCAATCCGCTTAGGCAGTTCAATAAATGATGATGAAGAACCTTTCATGGGTGAATAACGATTAGTTCTGATTTCTAACCTTAATATTTCGTCGAGACCAACCAGAATCTTTATCCTCAAAGTCCTCACTCTCTTTTACAATTTTATCAGACATATGGCTATAAAGAGTCTCGAGGTTTGTCGTTTGAAACACTTCATTATTGGGAGTCTTGAACTCAACGTTTTTAATCTTCTTCCCGGAATCAGTCTCTTTTGAATAAATGCAGTGCATCCATATGCTGACTTTAAGAGCTTTGTAGACAGAAAGTTCAATTCGAAAAATATCAATAGTTTCATCTTTCTTCAGGAAAAGAAATTCTTTGATACCTAAAGAATTCTCCTCATTCAACAGCTCGAAGGTTTTATACGCTTTGTTGAAGGCACTTTTAGCTTCTTTTTTAGGTAAGGGCACTTCATTTTGTAAAATATCTGTCCTTTCAGGAATTGAAGGTTCAAACACAGCAGTAGATGTTGAAGGCTTGTTCAAATTAGCATCGTTGAGTTGGTTAACATCTAACTCTTGTAGGGATTTTTTCTTGTTTGGTCCATCACTACCGCTTGCTTTCCTTTTATTTGATCGTTCTTTTTCTAATTTTCTCTCGCAGTTACCATTTTTCAAATGGTGTAACAGATTGTCTTTACGAGTGAAAGAAGTATTACAAAATTCGCAATGAATTTTTTCAGTAGAATGCACAGAATCACTATGACGTCTCAAGTCACTTATGCGAATAAATTTTTTTCCACAAATTATGCACTGATGAGAATGTTTTTTTTCGTGAATTTGCAGAATATGGCGTTTTAGAGTGGAGTTGGTACTACAACATTTTCCACATATGTTACAAGTCGACATCTTTCTAGCACGATTGTGTTACAACTAACAGCAAACGGGAAATGATCACTATATGAAGTATGGCGATCATGCGCACTAAGAGTATTCTCTGAGGTAAATAGTTTATTTTTCAAACATGTTTGGAAAGGAATCTGTCATTGCTTATTACAAATGATATTTTTAAAAATAGTATTTCACGTTATCCTCATTCAAAGAACTAGTTTTTCTCCTATAGTCATACCTTTAAGAAGACCACCATGTAAGGATCTTTACCAACACGTTATAGCTTGGTATACCTGCTGTGGGGATCTCAATCAATTGTGAATCATCTATACACTTTTACCACACACAAACAATTTTATCTTGTAAAAACATGTTTCCATGCTTTAAAGTTAGCAACGAGGGAGAGAATAATGATTATTATCGAGTAAATACTTAAAAAAATCAAACAATAATTTTTCAATTTTAGATCATGCAAATAAATGAATTACTGAAAAACAAATTATAATTTATTACTATTTTTTTTTTATTAAAAGTTTATTACAATTATTTATTTAAACATTCAGTATTATAATATTCTCACATAAATAGTTTTGTTATAAGTGAAAAGAATTGGTTTTGTGATGGATGTTCATAAATTAGGCCACGCTTTCTCGATGATCGTCTCAGGTCCATCAGGAAGCGGTAAAACACATTATATTAAAAAACTAATAGAAAATAAAATGATTAAACCCTTCCCGAAAGAAATAGTTTGGTGTTATGGTATTTATCAAAAATTATATGATGAAATTCGAAATGTTACCTTCCATGATGGTATACCATCAAATTTGAATCAATATTCAAATGCATTGATTATCATTGATGATCTGATGAGTGAATTAGGAAATGACCCACAATTAACTAAATTATTTACTAAATTTTCCCATCATAAAAATTTAAGTATAATATTTGTGGTACAAAACATTTTTCACAAAGGGAAGGAAATTAGAGAAATATCCCTAAATGCTCATTATCTTGTGTTGTTCAAAAATCGAAGAGATCAATCACAAATTACACATATAGGTCGCCAATTATATCCTCGAAAAGTAAAGTTTTTCAGGAATGTTTTGAAGATGCTACTTCAAAACCATACGGTTATTTACTTATAGATTTAAAATCGGAAACTGATGAATCTATGCGCGTGCGCACGGGTATGTTTCCCGGAGACACTTTTTATGTATATCAACCCCGCTAACTTCATTTAAGTAAATGATTCTTAAGAAGCAACATGTCTACCATCGTAATAGATTTCGAAGGATTTCAACAATCTTCAGGGAACTATATCGTAAAAGAACTTGCCTTCCAGGCCGTAAATAGTAATTCTATCATCGGAAACTTTCATTTTCTTCCGCCATGTTCTTTCGAAGAACTTACTCGTCATCAGAAATTTCAATATAAATGGGTAACAAAACATATACATTTAATAGAATGGAATGAAGGAGAACTGCCATATTAACTACGCACAGTTTTGAACTTTTTATCAAATATGTTCACACATATTTATGTTAAACGATTAGAGAAAAAAAAAATTTTGGAATTTTTAATCGGGAGAAAATGTGAAAATTTAGAAGATATTGGCTGCCCAAAAATTGATGAATTAGTATCAAATTCAGACTCTTGTCCTTATCACACTCCTAATTTTAAAAAATGCGCACTCACTAAAGTGAAAGCTTTTGTAAGATTTTTGGAGTAACGATAAATACACTCGAATAGTAACTGCATCATTCATTTGATTACAAGATGTCAGTGTGTACTAAACAAACTTTGCAGCTCTTAAAATTAATTTCTAAAACTAAAAATTCTAAGTATCTTCTGAAAAAGTGTTCAAAAAGTGAGATAAAAACTTTGTGTGAATGTGTCTTAAATGTGTTGTGTGGAAATATACCCCTAACAAAAACTCAAAAAAGTCGTTTATCTCCGTTTAAAGAAAATTTGCGAAAACTTTCAAACAAAAAAACACCCTTATATAAGAAAAAGAAAATTCTCATTCAAAAGGGAGAAGGATTTTTATCTATTTTATTACCTGCTGCTATATCAGTTATTAGTTCTTTAATTCATGGAGCACAGTAAGAAATTCGTGCTAGTTCCAGAAGATAGGATCCAAATTCAAGAACACTTATCAGAGTTGGATCAACAGATGAAAAATATTCTACAGAACAAATATTTAGCTGATCATGATAAAGCAGCTCTGTATTCGCAAGTGTTACAGAAATACACTAATTTTTCAATTATGAAACCCGATAAATCAGAACCTCTAACGAAACAACAGGATATTACAAATGTAGAGAATCCTGTAGATGCGTCTGCAGAAGAGGACTCTTCAAATATCAAAAAAGAAACAGAAGACTTGGAGGATAAAATTCTAACTGTAGTTCTAGCTCGATTTCAAGAAAAAGCTAAAGATATGTACCAATTTTTAAGAAATAATGAATCTCTCCTATGGAACAATAAAGGGGAGATTATTCATGAAGATAAAGCTGTTCCTGGAAGTAATATAGTAAATCTTATAAATGACTTTTTACGAAATAGAAAATCAGCTCCAGTGGGGAGAAATGTATTTTTGAAAACATTAAACGATGCTCAATTACCAGCACATTTTGATGTAAATAAAAAATTGTATAGTAAAAATAAAATTGTTAAGAAACCTGTAATGTATGCTCGCAGAAATGCCTGGTTGAAACTTTAAAAAAATAAATATTTATTGGGTTAAACTTTTTGTCTTTGTCATTATCTTCAAAGTTTTCTTTTCAGATAAAAATTTTATATTTGGAAAAAAGAATAAAATCTTAAGTAAAATATAAAAATATTTTTAAAAAAAGAAATAATAATAATATTTATAGATTTTGGTTTAATCAAAATCTTTTCGAGAAAATTTTTCTTAGGTATAATATCCTATCGAATTTTTTTTTCTTTGTATATGAAAAATTTTAATCAAAATATTCTTTTTCTTGAATATTACTTCTTAAGTAATCATTTTAAATTTTTTTTTTTAAATATAAATTTTTCGAAAATAGTTTTTTTCAAAAAAATTCTAATTTGATAATAATAATTTTAATACAAATAAAAATTTTGGACTTTTTTCTAAAGTAAAGAAATAAAAATGAAACAATACAAAAACATACACAATTTTTAAATTTTATAATTTTTTTATTTTATTTTTATTTTCTAAACACAAATCTTACACCGTATCTTTTCTTTACAAATTGATACACTCGAAAATCACTAACATACAATTGATTTAAAATATGAAACATAGAATAACCTTGACAGCGTTTCAGTAGAAAATAAATACAATATTGACCACACACATTTGAAGTAGGTGATTGAAATATTTTAGAATTCCATTGTACAGTTGAGTAGTGAGATGTATTCATGCCGTAAAAGCTGGGTGGTCTACCATACGAGTCATATAATTCTAACTCTTTCTTCTCATTGATAAATATACCAAGCCAGTGAGTTCCGGGCTGTGAGGATTCGTCAGTGTTCATTATTGCACATGAATTTTCTTGTAAAACCGGCAGGGTGTCTATAGAATAGATCCCTCGAAAATAAGGGGACGTTATCTTTTCTTTAGATAAAATATGAAATAGTTGTAATCCATCCATTCTTTAGTTTCCGAAATCGTACAAAATATTTCTTGATTTGTTTACTTCAATTAAGTTTTCAAACTCAGCGAAAATTATGACACATACTGTGTGTTCTAATGGTTTGCTGAACTTTAGTTCTAATCGTAAATTACTGTGCTTTATTAAATTTAAATGTTCTCCTGAACATAAATCCGGTGAAAGATTAAATCCGAATAATGTATTAGAGTTCTTATATTCTTCTCTGGAAATAAATATTCCTCTGTCTTGACCTATTCGATCTGTTCCAACAAATAGTTTGATAGGCACGTATATATTGATTTTGAGAAAAATCAAGTTCCAAAGGATTGTGTGGTACGGGTTGTCCGTCTACATAAATTCGTAGGGAGATTTTGCAAATGTTCCATGAAAAGCGTCATTTTCTACACATCCTACAATAATTTTTTTTGGCATTTGTCCTGAAAATATGTTATCTTGAATGAAAGACATGCTTCCTTTAGGAATCGAATACACTTTGCAAAGAACTCTATTAATAGGATATTTTGCACTTGTTTTCTCCAGTGCTTTAGCATGACCAAGAATAACTCCGGGGTTAACACGAACTTTTCGAATGAATAAGGAAACATGATCTAATACAACTTTAAAACCTTCAGATCCTTGTAAACAAAATTCAGGCTTGCTTCGTATTAATTTTATTTTCAAATCCACTAAATTAAGTAAGAGACGATCTTGATAAAATAAATCTGAATGAATACAGCCAATCATTTCTACTGTAGCACTTTCTTTAAAAAATTCAGTTCTTTTCTTGAGTCCATCTTCATTATCTTTGTAAAATAATTCAGCTGTTAATTGAGAAGTTTTGCTATCATATCCATGGTTTAAGAGCGTCTCAGTATACGCTCGATAAGGGTAGGTATTATTTGAATTAGAAACCACGCGATCATTTAAGGATACATCTACTTGAGAAAATAAAGAATGAAGAAATAAATTCACAGGTCCTATAGTATCATCTTTACTGATAGCTGAATTGTCAGTTTTAACTATTTTTGCTTTCACATATAGTTGTGTTTGACTGAGATCTATATAGTCTTCTCCACTTCCAGAAATGTGAAACTCCACAGGTGCGTTATCGAAAACATTAGAAAGTGGATGAAATTGTATCCACTGTCCATCTTGAATAACTGTTTGAGTTCCGGGTAAATTAAAAAGTTCCAATTCCGACTTCACGCATTCGGGGGAATCTTTCAATAGAAATGTCATTATTACGGGTCGAATATATCGCGTCCACTCACTTTACGTGCTTTGGAGGAAATGATTGTTTTCTTTTTCTTACGCTTTCTTTTATATCCCCCTTTCCCCACCATTGACTGTACTTTATCGAGGGCTTTTTGTGTTAAATTCTTTCCGCTTTCTTTACTTCTTGTTTTTAGTGCTTCTTTAAAATTTTCTCCTGACAATACATCCGACGCGACACGACTGCCTGTTATTAATGCTTCTTTTGCAACAGTTTTACCTCCTTTTACTAAAAAAGGTAATGCCGCTCTAAATAATCGACGGAATATCCCTCCGATTCCATAACCCTTTTGGAAATTAGCCCCTTTATAATAGGCTAATCCCGAGCCAATTTGACTCGCATAATGGTCTTCAAACTTTTTAGTGCAGCAAACATATGGTGCATTCATTTTGATGGCTATATCATGAAATGAGGATACAATAATTGTGATATACTCTTTATAGTATTTGCCTAAGACGAAAATGTAGTACTATAATCACTTTACCTCTTTCAAAGGGAACAAAATCACCTGAATTGAGTCTCAGCTCAACTTGAATAGTTTGGAATGAATGCCTCATTAACGGTAAGTATTGTGGTCTATCGTAATACTGACTAATCGTTTCCCCGTCTTCTCCTTTGATTCGAACGATTCGTAATAAAGGGGCTTGTATATCGCCTACAATTTGTGGTGAAATTAAATCTGAGTAAACGTAAAAAACGGAAAAGTTAGACATTGCATCTGCAGCAAATTCACTTTTCATGTTACCCGTTATGATTGTATCACGTTGAAATCCTAACAATTCACCTAACTTCTCTAAATGAAGACTGCTACCCTCCACTGCATTAATTTTTACTCGTTTCGTAGCTTTATTATAATGTAATGTAAACCGACTAGGATTTTTTGGTAAAGTGAGTTGTATAGCTGATACAATATCGAACATTGATTCATAACAACCCACATCAATTGTTTTCTTAACAGTCGATGTGATATTGCCATTACTAATTTTATATAGAAAATAATTATTAGTTTCATTAACGTTATACCATGAATGAGGATAGATTATTTCAGACAGTCCTACTTCCCATTGTCCATTTAAATCAACTGGAGCAGGTAATTGAGCCTTAAAATGAGATAATTTGTTTTCAGGAAAGAATTGCATGGAACTATCAGAAGGCAATGTTACGTAGAAAGACATTTTTGAAAATGAATCTGTAATAAACAAGTTCTACTATTTATACTTTTTGAATATCAGTTACCCAAGCATTAAATTTTTCGGGATAACCCATAAATTTAACAAAATATTCAGTTACTCCTCGTCTCTTTCTTTCTTTAAGCACTTTTTCGACAGGATAGAAGCCTGAATCTTTAACTTTTTGCAGTTCTGCTTCGTAGAAAGTACCTTTTATCTCCTCACCCCCCAAATCTTTCAATTTATAAACAACTGGAATTCTCTGCATGATTTCATAAATTTTAAAAAGTTCTATACTCCAATTTTGTTCATATCCCTTTTCAAAGTGAAGTTTTTTCTTACTTATGCGTACAAGATCACCAATTTTAAGTTTGGGTATTTTAAATTCCTCCTTTGTTGGAGTACCATACAAATTACGTAATACCTGTTTCATATTTTGTTTATTTACGGAAGCAGGTTCCATTTTAATCGATCGATGATATGAATGATTATAGCTATATATTAATTTATCTATAACATCAATGTAATTCTTAGTATTAAATTCTGTGAAGTATTTCCACATTTTTGTTTTTAGCGTACGATTAAACCTCTCAACTATACTGGCTTTAGTTTCATTATTCGTCGAAAAATATTTGACATTCATATTTTTCAAATAATTCTGAACTATTTTATTTGTAAATTCTGTGCCAGCATCTGTTTGTAAAACTTTAGGCTTTCTTTTATTAAAAATAGATTCTAGTGCAGACTTAACATTTTTTCCAGACTTATCTTTTAAGGGTATTGCCCACGCAAATTTTGAGAATATGTCAATACAGGTTAATAAGTACTTGTAGCCTTTATTAAACCCTGATAAGGATTGCATATCAGCCAAATCTGCCTGAAATTGTTTATCAATATCGTTTACAAACACACGATTCTTTTTGAATTTATGCTTAACCGGTTTATGAAGTGTATAAGAATCTTTTTGAGTTAACCATTTTTTTATATCTTTTCTACTATATTTTCCTTTTAAAGCACGGTGTAAAGCTTCCGGACCACCGAAGCTACTTGGAACCTCGGGATTTCGGTAGAATTTAGCTAAATTTTGATTCATCTTTACTATGGAACCGAACTTATCTGAATGACTGTCTAATTTCAATCCCCTGCTTTTTATGCTTAATTTTTAAAGTAAAATCGTAAACTGCTTCTGTTTTCAATCATGATATACAATATATAAGAATTTAATGTTATTTAAAAAAAAAAATCAAATAAAAACTGAAATATTTAACAAAAATTTGTGTAAATTTAAGTACTATTATTTCTATAATTAAAACAAACATAAGTATATACAAAACTATTTATTTAAGACTTGTATAAGTGTAATACAATATTGTTTCTTAACATTCATCATCATAAAATTCAAAAGTGTCTTCGGGGCACATGAAATTTCTCGCTTCTCTAACAGCTAAATCTAAACGTAGATTTTTAAAAAAATCAGTAGTTACATAGTATATAGGTTTCATTAACAAAAAGTTTTGTTTTTCCCATAAGTAGGAATAGAAACTCTCAGCAATTTCCATTTCCTCAAGCGAAAATACGTAAGAATTAAATTTCTCGTCACTATTCGCCCACAACTCCTCGGCCATCCTTTTTGGTTCTTTTAAACCTTTTCCAACAAGAAGGTTACAAATTGACTTTTTCAGCTCTGTTTTTAAATGTGCTTGACCGAGGCTATTGTCTAAAGAAGGAGGTAATTCCTTTTCTATTGGACCTTCATGATAGTTTTTAAATGCATCTAAAAGATTCATGCATCGAAATACATGATCTAATACACTGGCTGCTATATCATTATAACATTTAAGCATTTCATCCCATTGAGCACGAGATATTGAAATTTCTTTAAAAAACACTTTTTTATCAAGTCCATATTCAATACGCTTGAAACAAAAATCATTAAAATTCTCACTTGTAATTTGAATTTGATTTTCTGGCGGTAGCAGTCCATGAGGTAATTCTTGCTTCGAGTCTGGAACCTTTTTTATTCCCATTATGTACTCAATCCACCATGGACGTAAGGTGATTCCATTCTTAGTCGGGTAGTAGAATTTTCCATGTTTCTTGTACTGTCTAATATGAACTGTAGCATTGCCTTGAAAAGTAGTTGCAATCACAAAAAAATCATTTCCTTTTGGAAATACCCCTTCTGGAACATGATCCTCAGAAAACTTTCCATTGCTCTAAAGAAAATACAATAAAATGTAATTAGTTTACAAAATTAACATTAAAATATAGTCAACCATATGTAAAAAAAAAATGTACTGAATATTGTTACTTACATTTGAAACTCCAGTTCTTGGCTTTTTGCTAATAATATGTGTAGATGAATCTTGGTTTAATTTTCTTTTTTCCATCCTTAAATAAATTCAAACAGGATGGCTAAGTAAAATACTTTAAAATCTTAAATATCGATAAGCACGCTTTTTTGCACACCACTAGTAAGTACAGATACAACTTTTAACTTAAACTAAATTCCTTATCAATCATGTTCCGTTGCCAACAATATAAACTGAAGAAGTAAACAACCAATCATAAAATCCATACCAATCATTTTACAAAAGTAAACACTAAAAGTGAAAGGAAGTGAAGAAATGTATCGTACGTCATACGCTTAACAAGTAATGACTGTTTTTGTAAGAGCCTGCAGGATAAAACAAGATAATACTTGATCAGATAACGTCATCTTACAAAGGCGAAGCGTTGCCATTCAAAAAATAAAAATAAAGATGTTGCCACAAATTAATTAAAAATTCATGAGTTTAAACTATTTTAATTTAATATTTATGCGTTGCCATTTCAAAAACAAGAAAAAATGGAACTACGTTTTTATTCATAACCGTCTACGAGTTTAAAATTATTTTAAAACCGTAAGTTTCCCTTCGTTCTGTATGCGTCCATTGGATACTGGTTAGCGTGCCTGACAAATCAGTATCCAATGGAAGCATTTTGTCCTGGAGGTCGCAGGTTCAAATCCCAAGTCGGAAAAAATATATAATTTTATTGCCAAATATTATTTTTAAACATTTATTATTTTTATATTATACATAATTATGATTTTGAAACCTAGATGGCGCTACCAATATCATACATCAATAATGTGTAAAAATTAATAATTGTTTTAATCACTAGATGGAGCCACTAGTATGCAATAAATTCGTCTGGAAACCGAAACTGAGCCGCCTGCTTATTTTGTTAACAGATTGAGTGTTGCCATCCATAAATAACCAATCTAAATTAATGAGTGTTGCCATCGCAAAGAAATAATACTGAAATCAAAACTAAAACTTAAAATAATAAATTCAAGCGGGCAGAAATAAGCCAGCGGGCAGAAATAAGCGATATACTGCTTTTTTTAAAAACCGAAACTAAATTAGGTGTTGCCACCGGAAGTTAATAATTTTGGAAACCGAAACCAAAACTAAATTCAGTGTTGCCACCGGAAGTTAATAATTTTCGAAACCAAAACTAAAGCAGGAGGTGAACAACTCAACTCAACTCAGCAGCAGGAGGGAAACTCAACTCAACTCGAGCACCGCCTGAGCCGCCTGTGCAGCCTTTATCGTGAAATCGGCTTTTTTTCCCTACTTTTGTGTTTCATTCAGCCCAAAGAAATTACCAACCACCAGACACGACAATCTGCGTTTGTTTTTGGAGTCATTAAAAAGTCTAACAGCTTAACTGTGGTGTATTTTTTAAAGTTATTTGAATAAAACTATCTCATTTTCTTAAATCTGCATTTCTATTTTTTCATTTGGACTTTGTTGAAAGTTCATTGAAATCGACGTTTTGAAAATCCTTGCAATCTCCTGATAAGCGTCAATGTTTCAGCGTCGTTAGTTGCGAAGCGTCTAACTAGAATTACTGGGTGATTTACTTATGCGGGTAGACAGGCATGTTCGCCTTACGGCAATACGAGAAATAACGATTTTTGTCTACAACTTGCTGCACCCGCCTCGAACAAATTTGAATAAAAATATTAGTTTGAGATTTCAGACACGAATACCTTGAAGAAAGAAACTCAATCGGCTAGAAAATTGAGTTTTAAATAATAACTTATTTAAATTAGCTTTTTAGATTATTAATTATAAATGTATTAATACTTTCGTTTTCACCATGTAGTAGCAATAAATTTTCTAAGCTGATTTGATTTTACGTAATTGAGAATCACTTAACTTTTTTTCAATGTTATTTGGGGGATTTAGTAAAACCTATACTTTCCATATTAAAATGGCTACATTTACTGAATCTTTTCTTAAAACTTGTTAAACCAAAAGTATTAAAACATAGTATTGAATTTGCAACAGAAGTTTAAAAAAACTTATTTGCTGAAATATTTTACGATGAAAACATTTTTCAATGACTCCCGTTTTGACATATTTTGAGGCCGGAAAAATGCATTGTTAGGTAATTAAGAATTTGCCGGATAACTTGTAATTAAAATCAATAAATCAAATTTTTTTAACCATTATACCTTTACACACACTAAGGATAAGTGGTTTTAATATTTATATAGGTGTTAAGATATCTCTGCAAAATGCCCTTTTTAAATATTTTGTTCTAGAAAGTTTTGTTTGCATTGAGCAACAATGATATTCGAATTTGTTGCAACATTTATACATTGCCATCTTAAACTTAGTGCAAATTGATCATTATTAAATTTCATCACATTTTAGCTGTAAATTCTCCATAGTAAGTGACTCAGTGCCATTAAATCCTACATTTCATTCCATTCTCCGAATGAAACACTCTTTATAATGTACATGAATATGGCGAATCTTGTCAAACGTTAGATTTGTTCTTTTCCAAAGGATTATCAAATATTACCAATGTTATGTTTAAGCTTTTAGATTTAACAAATGCAACTCTTTAAAAATTTTATTTCGAAATTCACCTGCTATCTGTACTCATCAGGGTATTTCTTAACGGGCAGGTGGTGGACTTTTTTAAAAGCGATGATGCATAATTCGATTAAAAACTTTTCATATGGAGAATTTGACATTCTTTTTGAGAATTCGCCAAATAACAAGACTTTTTAAATCCTAAATTCTTTAAAGGAAATGATTTAGTACTGCTGAACCTTAAATTCCATTCATACGATTCCCCATATGGAATAGGTCCAATAATATTCCAAGGTCCGTAGGGACGGCGGAATTTTTTTAAGTAAAAAGATAATTTTCTTTTTAAATACATTACCAAAGGGTTAACCGCATTTCCACCAGCAATTCATACTTTCAACAAAATGTAACTATTTGAAGTTTATCTTGAAATTCACCTGTAATCCCTGCCCAGCACGATATTCATTAACGAGCAAGCAAAGGATTCATTCCTTATAAGTGGTGATGCGTAATCCGAAAATCGTGCTCTTCTTAGCAGATCGTACACTTGACTTAACGCTCTCGCTGAAATTAAATTCCTGCATCTTGACACGGTTCTGCACAGTTGGGGGGTTCTATTTTGCAAAGATTACATGACCTCTTGCAGAGCCAAATAAACAGAGGATTCATTTTAATCCGACTCGTAACCTGCTGGTATTTTTTATTTACGTTGCAATTGAAGAGCATGATTTTAATTCGTGTTGAAGTTTGTTGCAATGATTATTTAAGACTTATAATAAGATTAACCTTCCGTAAATTTCTCTGATGGTCTCGATTTTTTTTTAAAAAAAATTATCAATGATTTTAATGTTATTGTGAAAAAAGACTGATTATTTTTTTTGTTTTATTTACTTATAATGTTTTTGCAAATTGTTTCAATAATTTGCCACGTTTGGTTTGCAAATATTGTTTGTTTTCGTCAGAGACGCACATTTTAATTTTCCTTATTTAACAAAATATAAATTTTGTGCAATTAAAATATTTCATATTGGTAACTTGCAAAGTGTTATTTAAACCTTAAAATAAATTTAAATTTCACTAAAACATATCGTGATTATAAATGATATTAGTAAAAGTAGAAAAATATTAAATAAATCTCAACACTCTTAATTATTGGTATAATTTTTCATAAAACTAGTTCATCTATTTAATTTTTGATTGCTATTATTTCTTATACCTAGTCACATTCTCTAGCAAAATGATTGAAAATGTATATTTATCGGTAAAAAAAATTACGCACTTGAATAACTAGAAATCTAAGCTTTAAAAAATAGGCAAAAAAATTTTCTATACCAAATTAATTGATTGAGAACAAGTTTATATAAATATTCTTGTTTTATAAATAAAATTGACGACATTGGAAAATTTTACAGCCTTTTTCAACCTTTTTTTTGTATGTTCTAAAAATGTTCAAGGTTTAGAGAGAATAAGCTTTTTTTTCTTCCGAAAAACTACAATTTCCAAACAATTCTTCAATTTAGACTAGACTTAAATTGCTGAACAAATTTCAAACTTTTTCGATAAAGATATATCTTCATATCTAATATTATATTCCCCACAGAGGGGTATCATGACGGTTGTAGCATTAATTTGAGAAATAAAAATGTTACATATGTTTATTTGCTATTGCATTGAGATTTAACTTTTTCTTTAGATATGAAGAATTAACAAATAGCGTAAGATTTTGTAGCTTGCTTTGTAAAAAGTAAAAAATGTTTTCTAACTTGAGAGGTGTGTATTAAAAATATTTAGACTAAATTTTCTTTTTTTTTTAAACTGATAATCAAATTTCAGCAGTAGAGAAGTTTTACTTGTTTGCAAGTATAATATCCAAGTAAATTTTATATTTCTTATCTTTCTAACCGTTATTTTAAGTCAATTTAATAATAAATTTGAGAGTATAATAATATTACTTCAGTTGTAAATTTAGATTACTTTTGAATGACCCATAAGAGATTCGCATTATTCAGGTAATTAGTTTCATTTGGGGTATCTAAGTGATTTTTCATGCATTTGTTGCTTTTTTCTTTTTACCCTTGCATTGTACTATATTAAAACAGATGTTCTCAAATCTTGAGAACAGTCCTCTATTTTTATGGATTGTCCTCAAAAACTTTCACACTTTGAGGACAGAATATGGGTCCAAATTTTAACACGTAGTTTCAAATGTTAACACGTAGTTTCAAATGTTCTTGAATTTTTCCTAAAATAAATATTTTCATATATTGCGATATATCAAAAATCAGAAATGCGCATGTTTTTTTTTAAATAAGCATTTTTTTGTCTTACAGAGAATGCAATCTAAAAACAAAGCATCCTGCTGAAACTAAGGTAAAAGCGCCACACTCGTTTTCAAAAAATTTCAGTAAAAAATAAACAAATAATCTTGGCATGTTTAACTACTTGGCATGTTTAAATTCAGAATATTATGATATTTCAAAACTAAGTAATGAAATAAAGCTTAATAATGATTGCTATGAACCTGATATTAGTTATCAATTCAAAAGAATTGCTGCACATATAAATTTTTTCCGTAAGTATATGGGTGTCCTCAAATTTTGAAATTTTTCGTGGGCGCTTCGCTGATTTGTACTCAAATCATGGCTTATGAATCTGGTCACCTTGCACAATATCAAAGCTGGATTTCACTATATCTAAAAAAAACTATATGACATTACGTACTATATTATAGTACGTAATGTCAATTGTAGTTGGCGCAGTCTTCCTGCTCTTGGTTCTTGCGCCATTAAACTTGAATTTTATAACTCAACTATATTGATTAAATATAAGTTTAAAATGCATCTCATGAATTCAAAATATTTTTAAAAATGTTTTTTGGTTTACTCAAAAATGCTTAAAATCCGTTAAAAATGTGATAGATATTTAAAAATACTTTTTCTTATTAATTTTACAAAAATTTTTTTCTTATTAATTTTACAAAATACTTTTTCTTATTAATTTTACAAAATACTTTTTCTTATTAATTTTACAAAATACTTTTTCTTATTAATTTTACAAAATACTTTTTCTTATTAATTTTACAAAATACTTTCTTATTAATTTTACAAAATACTTTCTTATTAATTTTACAAAATACTTTTTCTTATTAATTTTACAAAATATTTTTTCTTATTAATTTTACAAAATACTTTTTCTTATTAATTTTACAAAATACTTTTTCTTATTAATTTTACAAAATACTTTTTCTTATTAATTTTACAAAATACTTTTTCTTATTAATTTTACAAAATACTTTTTCTTATTAATTTTACAAAATACTTTTTCTTACTAATTTTACAAAATACTTTTTCTTATTAATTTTACAAAATATTTATTATTATTAATTTTGCGCAAAATAAGATTGTGAACGATAATCACCTAAAGGAAAGGGTTGATGTAGCGTAACTGTTATAAATCTTTTTTTATTGGTGATTCAAAGGTGTGAAGATAGCGTGCTTGTAACGAATCCATTCCCAAAGCATTCATGACACGAAAGTTTGCAAGTAATGTCTAAATTATATTCCAAAGAGACCGTCTTGTTCCTCATGACCTCCAGAGTGTGAAGAATCACAATGAAGAATAATTCTGCTAAAGGATACATCACGATACTTTAGTTTTCTTTTTTACGATAAATATTCATTTAGGAAACTGCATAATATTTTAGATGTTCAACTATTTATTAGATACATAGAAGCATATTAACTACCACTTTTGCTATTCCTTGGCATTGTACTGCGTAGTGTAAAAGTTTGAAGTATTGGATTCGTTGTCAAAAACCTTTATAAATAAATAAGAAACTAGGGAATGTTTAAAGTTTTTTTCGCGTCGGGAATGGGGATATTCTTCATTCCTGGGACTGATTTTCCAATCCGGCAGAGTTTGGTGATCCGTTCTCCTGTTTGGCATTTTCTTAAGTAAATAATTTTTTTTTAAAAAATTTACATAACAAATTTTAAATGAAATAAAAGTTTGAATTTTCAATGCGTCCAACTACAACCCAGCGGAAAATGACCAAAAAAGAGAGCAAGTCGTTAAAGATCACTGGATTGTAAACTAGCTCCCGGGTAATGATGCAGACGTCTCTAAATTAAGGGTTATGAATTACATAATTGCCAGAATAATTTGATTAAAATAAAAGTATTATCTAAAGCATAAATCACGCAGTCATAAAAGCGGAATTATTATAATTATTTTTAGTTTGAATTTGGTCTGCACCTTTGAAGCAGAATTTTTATTAAATATATTGCTTATTCCCTTTTTCACTATTTTCTATTAATTTAGGTCAGAATAAGTGAAAAATATTTAGAATTTTAGCAATTAATGGTTATGAAATACAGCATGAAACACCCGTGTCCCTTTTTACGTTAAAGGTAAAATCTTCTAAATATGGCTCTTACAAAACACTAATTTTTCAAATTTGCACACATTTGCAGTTATTTAGATATAAGAAAAACACTTATTCATCATTGAAATTTCTTTAATTTACAAATCCATTTCTTAATGAAAAAAATTATTTTAAACTAGTATTTTTCTTTTGGATTCTATATTTTATTATAAATCTAATTCCGATAATCTAACAGATTTTTTTAATAACCATTACTGTATTATATAATTAATAAAAAAGCACCAAAAGATGTTCTTTGCTTGCAATTAGAGTTTCAGAAAAATATATGTAAAAGGGGTACCAATGTCCCATCTGCGTCAACATGTTAAAATTATTAAGTGCTAATTTATGATCTCTGCGTGCAGCTAACTTAAAGCAAACGTTTTTAATAAATTTTTGTTCCTAGCGACATTTAAATAAAAAAAAACCAACTATATTTGACTGCTAAGTATATTCGCATTCCCTGTTTAGTACTTATACTTCCGAAGCTTATATACGAAACAGCTGCAAAAACATATACAAAAACAGACTCCCTTACATTATGTAGACATTCATTATGTAAAGTATAAAATTAATCAGTGGACATAAACACATTAACAAAGTAATACACATCGTATAACGACTTTTTATTAATCACGAATTGAGAAAACATTAACTTTTCAAATGTATACTTAATAGACTTATTCTTGACAAAAGCTGTTCACTTATCAAGGCCATATTGATATATCAAAGTTTGAACGTTAACAATGTTGTGATCTAAATTCAACAGTGGTTAATGGATTTGCATTGATTAACTATGCATTCAAAAGATACAATGTAGTTATTATAAAAACTTTATGTTAATCCATTTTTATTTTATAAGGACTAACTGAAGCAGAGAGTCTGATTCATCTGAAAACACCTTGCTAAAACATTAATATAATTCTAATTTTCATTATTTCCAAACTTAATAAATTTTTCCTGATCATTAATAAATGAGAAATGGTTGAATTCCAAGTTAAGACGTAACTTTTCTAAAATGAAGTTTCAATTATGATGCAATAGTTTCAGACTATACTTTTTAATCATACGAATGTCATAATTGTAATAATCGAAATAGCGGAACAACAATTTTATTTCGCTTTAGATAATTTGTATGAGGGAGGGTTTGCTAAAGTGCTTTGGCTTCGATATTATAGTTTTCACATAGCCCTGGTTTAGATAGCTAGAATCTTCGTTTTATATTTAGCTTGTCCCAGGCACGGTTACTATGGTAAAATAATTTGGTACAGTGGAAAGTTTAACACATCAGTTTTAGCATGCTTGTAAAATCTAAACCATATCTTGTACGGATGAGGCTATGTTTGATACCTTTGAGAGAATGGTCTTGAGTAGTATTTTTGGAGGAATTAAAAAAAAATGGCGTGTGGCTTAGAAGATCAAATTTAGAGCTTTATCACTCATATAATGAACCTTACATTATTAACTTTATTAAACTACAAAAAATAAAATGGGCAGGCCACGTTATCAGAATGGACGAAGACCGTACCACTAAGAGTTTTCAATGCCAGTTGGCACACGAAAAGGAGACAGGACGAATTTGAAATGGATAGATGGCCTAGAGGGAGATCATCTGGTATTAAAAACTAAAAATTGGAAAACACTAACAAAAAAAAATGGTTAGCCAGGAAAAAATTCTTGAGAAAGCCAAGGCCCACCCTGTGCTGTCGAGCCATTGATGATGATGATAGTGAAAAGTTTTGGTACAGTAGCAGATTTCTTTTGTAAATAGTTGAAGGAGGGATACTGTAGAGATATATCAAACAAAAGTTTCCTGCTTTTATTAGACAGCATTTTTTTTTTAAAGTTAATGAAACAAATAAGGCTGCAATCAAAAATTCGAAAAATATGTTAAGTCAGCATAAAATATTAAGCAACTATTCATTTTAGAGTTTCTTTTAAGACATCCATCCTATAAATTTTTTTAACTCTAATTAACGGTAAAGACTAAGGGTGCCATCGGACATCCAAAAACCAGACAATCTTGAAGCCAAAAATTTTGAATTTCCAGTAAATGAATAGTAGCTAACTGACACTTAAAAGCATGAGAAGAGGTTATCCTATTTGCGCGAGACTTGTTTAAATTTTATTCAAATATTTTTTTAATAAGATCTGTAATCGTCGACAAGGTGATGAGCAATGTATTTAATGTAGAAAAGTTAAATGCACTTTATATTATATTTCTTAACTATTTAAAATCTTAATCTTAACTTATGCGCGTAAATTAAAGGGCCTTTCTTTGCAACATCTGCTTTCTGGTACGTATGCATTCCTAGTGCTGATTGGTTTCTCAGAACTTTCCTGATAAAAACTTGCAAAATTTATTGTCTATTAATAATATAAGGATCAAGATATTCTGATTAATTCACCCTTTTCAATTAAGAAAAGTAATTTCAACGAAATAAATTGCTTTTGTTTGAATTAAGGGAGTTTGATTTTAGATATAAATCGGAAGTCTTCATGGAGAAATCTTCAGAGGAAGACATTGGCTCACATTGGGCTGTCTGGCCAACTATGATGATGATGGTTTTAGATATGTCTAACACTTCCACAGTGTTGCTCGTGATTTTTGATGTTTATTTACTTCATGGTCTCATTTGATTAGCTTACATGTGTAACGCAATGTTTGGTCAATAATGGTTCATTTTTGATCTTGAGCCATCTATTTTAAACCCAACTCTACCTTTGTTTGGGTAAATTATTTTATTTCAAAACTAATTATAACATTAAGTAAGTTGAAAATTTTTTTCTTGTAATCAAATATAGTCAAGTTAATGGAAAAAAACATGATTTAGTTAAGGATTAACAGCTGCCGTTATTACGGTTACCACTACTTTTCTATTCAGTCATTGGCAGGGCAACTTTTTATTTCGTAGGTGAAGATAACACTTGATAAAAATTAAGAATTTGTAGATTTTCAATTGTAAAACTCTATAGTCATGGTAGAACACTATTATTTTATGACAGACATTGAACAGCCAACAATTTTGAGTTTACGATTATCAATTTCCAACTTCGTAGTCTTGCAATTTTGAACCCAATCTAAAAGACAAGGAAACTCGTGGATTCAGCCTTTGGGAAAACTAGCCTTCGTGGATGATTTCTTATGGAGCTAACACGCATGTGCGTTACACGGATCAAACAAAAATCCCTAAAACCACCCATGGTTATCCCGACGGATAATTGACTCTAATTCATGATCCGTCTGCAACTGGAGATATTTCACGTCAGCACTCTGTGGTTGGTGTGAGCCCTGTGAAAAATTCATATTGACTAGCCATGACTGAGATTCGAACTTAGGTGAATGCTCCATCCCCTGAGCCACCGTGGTTCGAACACTTTTATCATACACAACGGAATTACAGCTTTATCTTTATGTAAAAATATAATTTAAACATTCTCTAAAGCTGAACGGCTAAGTGCCTAACGAAAATTCAATTTTCGATGGTTTTCCGCACAACGGAAACACTTTAATTTTTTTAATGTTTAAATTTTTTTATAAATCAAATATGAAGATTAAGAATACACTAAAAATCTTATTAAATATGATCCGAAGAAGTAACAATATTTTTATTACCGAATGAAATGCTTATTTCTAATTAATAAAATAAGAAATTTTTCTTGTGTTTATTCATTAACAGAGAATAGTTTAATTCGAAAGTCCACTACAATGGACAAAAATTCTGCATTCCTTTTTGGAAATAATGATAAAGATTTCGAGTTGCTTGCATTTTGCCAACTTTCAAGCCCCATCATCTACAGCTGAAATATCATTGGCGCTGACTTTACAACATTCCTTTTATTAAAGTTAGAAACTCACCGTAATTGAAGTTTCAAGGAGTTAACACTTAATCCTTGATTTATGGGAAGAGCATGTGTTGCAATTTGTGCTTTGCTTATGCTTGATTTGGAAGAGATAAAATTATGTAGCAAAACTAGGTAATCAAAAGCGTATTTTACACTTGAGGTCAGTGGTGTTATATGGCATTGTAAGTAGTAAAAGAAAACTGAAGAAACCGGATTAACTTTTCCATGACCTTCTCATTCTCTCCCAGTGTGTATGGTTTCTCTATTTAATATATTTTAGTAGATATATTGTTTGGAACCTGTTCGTAAAATGGGGAAAACCCTGGACCAGTTGATAGCATTTTATTTGCTTTGTCATTTGAAGAGAAAGTGGAATAACATATTATGTCAAGAAAACTCGCTTATAGTGTCCAGTTTGGAATAATTATTTCTGCTTAGGTTATAACCTGGACATTCCATTCTTTATTGAAATAGTTGATTTTATATGGAAGACTGCGCGTTGATTGGTAGTTGCAAATGAATAATTTTTTTTACAAAATTTTTTTTTCTTTTTTCGTGATTGTATGACTCATAATCCGAACCGGCGAAAAGTTGGATTTTTGAAATTGTTTAAATATTTAAGCGTATATTAAAAACAGGAAGTATTTCTTTCCAAATTGTTGCACACAATTTAATACAATGGTGATAATTTTTGGAATTTAAAAAAAGCTTTGTTTCGAAATATTTTATGTATTTAAAAGTTATTAAAATTTATTTTTCAATTTACTATTTTATCATTCTATTTACATATATTAATTTAAGTTTTACTGATACATCATTTATTTTTTTTGAGTCATCACCTAAGTTAAATATTTATATCAGCAGTTAGCTCATTAGTATGTTTGTCATAGGCTAATTCGACTTATAGTGAACTCTCCCCATTATTTTGCAATATTACAGGCCAATTGGTATTCTTTACTCAGCATAACACCAATTTAGTTATAATAATGAGCCAGATATTTTTAGGTTAATGAAATATAACATTCATTGCTAAATTAGCCTGATTTATTTTAGAAGTTATGAGTCCAAGCATATTTTTAGGCTAATTAAAATGTGTTATTCATATTCTTATCAGTCACTACAATTTACTATTTAAAGCTCTAGCATTAAACAAAGATGATTGCAAATAAGTTTGAACAAATAAAGGCTGAATAATTCTTTAAATTTGGCTGAAAACGTAAGGCTTTTGAAAAGCCTGAAAATTACTAGGCTTATTAAAAAATACGGGAAACTTTTTAAATTAACCTGATACATTGCAAAATAACTGCGAAATTTGCAAATATGGATTTTTCAATTTTCATTAAACCTTCGACTTATCGGGAAGTTTATCAAATAGAATATGTAGATGCATTTATCCATAACTTTTTCATATTTATAGGTAGTATATCTATTACCTATAAATATGGTACAATTTATATGTAATATAAATATAAATTTAGAATGTAGATATCTTAATTTTACTGCTATTAACATTTACAGTTGAAACATTTTAAAAGAAAAAAATAATGCTTTTGAAAATGTCGATTTTTACAGAAGTTAAGATTTAAGATCATTGTATCAATTACTTGATAAAGTTGATATGTTTATCTCAATATTTGAGCAGAGCGAAATGTTTTGAATTTTATTTCTAAATTAATCTTAAATATCTAGGGTACGGTAAATTTAGTAAGGATTTCGGTAACTGATGGCTTTTTTAAAAAGTTTTTTGAATGAATTTACTAAGTTTGAATAAGTTCATCAGCAACCAAATATTGCATTTAAGTTACTTGAAATTTTTACACTAAATTTTGTAGGAAAAATGTAAACTTTTAAAACACTTGCCATCTGCTTCCTGTGACCAAACGTTTCTTCTTTAATCTTTTGTCTTTCTTCCGTTTTTTAAAATTTTTTTGTCAAACTTTGTTAATAATATTTTATCTATATTTAAGTACTTAGATTGTTTAATATCTTTCACGTTTGGATCAGTCCCATTGAACTCTATATTCAACTTTAATAAACTTTATCTTCTGCAATTTAATAGGACTAGTACTAGTATCGATGGTACAAGATGATTTAAACAAGTATAATCGATATATCATAATTCTTGCAATATGATAAAGCTGCGTTTAATAAATTTAAAAAGTAGGATCAAAGTAAATTAAAATGCTTATTTTTTTGGAAAAATATTTTATTCCAGAATGAATCTTCAAATAGGAATAAAAAACTTGACTTGTCACTCTTTCTATTTTCATAGATAGCTTAGGGTATTGAATGTTTATCGTATTTTTAAACTTATAAGTTAAGAAGTTTCGAATATAATTCCATTCCATTGGATTCGAAGCAATGACTCCAAGAACACTTCCAAAATGGTCACATAATTTATGCAGACTGGAAAGCATTGGCGAAAGTGTCTACTTTTGGTGTAAAAAGAGTTGGACATGCACCATTTATTTACCTTTGGGGCTACCTTTTCAAAGGCAAGGGCGAGATCTCTTCATAAAAGTCCTTGAACTTTCATATGCACTAATTACAGAGCGCTTTAATTCGTTCAAAGACTTAAACGCATCCATGCGAACAGCTGCCACACGCACCTATCTAAGGTGTTTCCCTTTTATGGTTTTGTGTGTAGTTAACAGGTGTTTTATTTTTTATAAAAATATTTTTCCGCTATTGCCAACGATTGTTTTTAAGACACTAGGGTTATGTAAGAATCTATGAAGCGCGCTGAGGAGTGCAGTCTTCGCGTTTTTGAATGACTGCTTTATTTCAGATTAAGAGTTTTATTTTAAGTTTCAATAATAGTTTGTGTTGGGAAACAACGGTAAACCATCCAAGCAAAGTAAAATTTTAATTTATGAATTTATTTCTTAAAAAATTTTTATTTTTAATAACTTCAGTGCTCTGAGAGCGTTGAAGTGATAATGCAATAAAATGAAGTTGGTCATTATTTCAGGTTATGCAAATGTTGAAACGCCTATTTCATACATTACTAAATTTCTTAATATTTATTTTGTTATAGTAAAAAAATTTCCTAGAGTTGTAGGGAATATTTTTAAAGAACTTTTAATATTTTGCTTTTGTTCTGAAATTTGAATTTGATAGGCTTTAAGTGAAACAATTACAAGCCACAGTTTTAAATCTTATATTTTTCATAAATTTAGTTTTCTTACATGTGTGCAATCTTAAGCCGAAAAATACTTCGAATATTTGGAATTTTTTTTCTTTTACATAAATAAAAATGGCAAGTGTATTCCGTTGCTCACATTCATGGTTTATCATTGTTTATATTCGCGGCTGCCGTTGTTGCAAAACAAACCCCATATTGTCATATTCAGAAGAAATTACATCAAATTGAATACAGAACCACGGAAGTTTAAACTCTAATATTTGAATCTCTCGATTTTATAATTAAAATGAATGAAATTAGAACATCTTAACTGTTTGGCTAATGCTTCAAGACGACATTAGACCACAAGGCATGCTGTCCTCACTCTTTGTGAATGTTTCATCTTTGACAAGGAGTGTCAACACATTAAGATGAGTGGTATCGTCCTTAGTATCGTTAAAGATATCACTGTTTATTAAATAACTTCATGGATTATAAACTTTCATAAAAGAATTTATAAAATAGCACTAAGAGAAAAAAATTCTGGTAAAATTACCATACTGTATGATAATGACCATTCTGGTAAAAAATCAAATTCCAGATAAATAAAACTAAAATATTCTGAATTTAAATCATTTATTTGGTGATTTTATGTTCATATGATGACGATTTACCAGAAATTCTGGTTTTCAAAACTGCAGTTCTTATTACTTCACTTTTCCAAAAAAATACAAAATAGGAAAGCTAATTTAACCGAATAACTGGTTTTTATTCCATACTCTTTGGTAGGGTGAAAAAATTACCGAATTTTACCGCTTATTACAAAACTACATTTCATTAATTTATTTTATTATTAATTTCAAAAATATTTTGTCAAACAGTTAACACGCGTGCAACATTATTTTCTCCCTATATTTTGTTTCTTTTTTTGAGTCAGACTTAGTTAACATCACTCTTTACTTTGCCTTGTACATAATACCGTATGAGTTTGATACAGTGCAACTGTTATTTTTCTTGTGGTATCAAACATAAATCAACCATTTTGGTGGATGGATACTGTTAGACATAACTTAACCAGACCTACCGTAACATGACTCATACCTGTGAACTTGTATAGTTGAAAAAGATTTTATAAAGTGGTAATAAAACAAGTAAGTTTGGAAGAATTTTCTAAAAATAAAACTATTCAGACATCTATTAGCGTAGTTAGCCAACAAATAGATCTATCTACATATTTTTTTTAATTGTTTCCCCGTAGTTTAATTTTTTTGGAACTTTAAACTTTTATATAACAAAACGTTATTGTTTCTACCACAAGACAAATATTTCTCAAAGGCTGTACAAGTTAGCAGCTACGCATAACCTAATATAAACCTAAAACTTAACTTTAAAAAGGGATTAGTTCTACTTTAGCTAGACACATTATCACTGGACTTTAGTATTATCGTCCAAAATATTTCGACTGCTTGTGCAATTTGCAATAAAAGATAGTGCGTGGAGTCCCTCCTCGCGGAAGAAGTTAAACTTTGCAACCTGCGACGTTAATTGTAGAAGAATCAGCAGTCGTAGAAGGATCACTAGTTGTATTCAACGACTCTTTTCCCTGCTCCGCTTGCTTCCGTGCTCTGTAATCACGGTAATATTGTGCGTTTTTCCTTCATGGACCTCTTGAACCAGTGGAAGTGCTTGTGGTTGCCTTAACGTCTCATCCTGGAAAATGTATTTGTATTAATAATGTATGTGAATGCGTCAGAATGTAATTTCAGGAGAGAAAACCTAACAATCAATTGATATTCACAAGAGACGTACCTTGACATAACCTTAAATCCGTCGCATTGTCCGTGGGATGGTTTTCACTCATTTTTTACAATTGTTATCCACTAAATGTGAAAATAAAAAATACTACCTATTAAATTATATGTGTATCAAAACAAACTAAAAAAATATTTATGGAAAAACAATAATTTTATGACTTTTATTATTTATATGCTAGTGAGAACCAAAACAATATGGAAATGAATGGTCCCGCAGTGGACTGATCGTTAAGACACGGTTCCCAGCAGATCACCGAAGTCAAGCATCACTGGCTGCGGTCTGTGTGCGGATGGGTGACCACCTGGATCAGTCTGCGTAGGGACCGAGGGTGTGCGGTATTGGTCCTCGTTAAGCTGTGCTACCGTAAAGTGCTCGACTTCGCGCGCAGGTCGTCGGGCTACCGAAGCGGGGGTGCCATCCCCTCCGCAGAGGATCAAAATTGTGATGGCATGTCTTCGGATCATCCTCCGGGATGTTTCCCAGACCGTCGCCAATAGCCCATTGTGCAGCTCTAGTGCGACGTAAATTAACAACAACAATGGAAATGAATGAGGGAAAACTGGATCCTACCACGTGATTTCTCAGCCAATAAAAATGTAGCGTTAAACGTTTAACGAAACCTTGTTAGAAGTCGCATAAGCAGTATAACTTCAAAAGCTTCTATAAATTTCTCTAAAAAGCGAAAAGTTTAAAACAAACCTTTTTTTTTTGTTGAAAAGCCTAAATGTTCATTTGAAATTTTAATGAAAAATAAACACCCAATTTTCTCATCATGCATTATTCAAACATTGTAGCATCAAATAAAAAAACATTATCGCTGCAGTAAAATTACCCAAGATCATCAGTGTAATAATTTAATCTGCTTATGCGTTAACAAATCAGATCTTAACCTCTCAGCAAAGGGCTCTTAAATTACTCGCTAGACACATAGAATAAATAAATTAAAAAAAATCGAACTTTAAGTTATTCTTATTTTATTAGATCTCATCCTTCTTGTAGGCAAATCTTGTTCATCAACAACTCATGCATGATTTTTAATGGGTCAGGGGGACAAGGTTCAGATCATCCTTAGGATCAAGCAGGTTCTTTCGCTTTTCGGCTGTCACGGATTTGCAAGTAGAAAGTTCATCCTTCAAAGATTCCACCAGAACAGGGATGGTTTTAGTGAGAGTTATGTAAAAATAAACTTTCATTATTTTGAAAGTTTACGCGGAAGTGTGTATTGAGTAGCTTGTTCTCAGGGATGCTTGGCGATGTTATGGATTGTTTGACTTTGACCTTTTGGCTTAAATTGTTTCGCTTAACATTGAAGTTTTATTGATGTTACTAGGATTTGTTTTAATTTCTAACTTGGAATGGTAGAAATCATTTCCTCTACAGGTTTATAATTTTGTTTTCAGGAGAAGATTAAATCTATATTAGGACTAGTTATTAATACTGAGGATGATATCTTTCAAAGGAAATATCGACCACTTTTTGACTAGCTTGAGAACTAAATATTATCTTTTTGTTTCCAGTTCGCTCAATATTCTAGTATCAATAAGCTTGACTGTAAAAAAAAAGCATTTTTTGAGATATAGCATTAGTTTGGAATGAATTTTTCCCGAAAATCATGCATATTTCTTAAGCCTAATTTTTTAAGCCTAATATTTTTTTGATTCAGAGTTTTTACTAAACATGGTTTTCATACTCTTTTCATTATGTTGTATAAACTTAGGTCAAAATGAGTGAAAAATATTATTTTAGCATTTTAATAATTTATAGATATGAAATTTGAAGCTATGAAACATAAATGAAGATTATAGATATGAAATGCCTGAAACACCTGTTACTTTCTGCGTTAAAAGTAAAATCGTCCAAACATGGCTCACTTTCAATCCTTTTTTAAAATGGAACTAACCAGCAATGGTGGAACTAACCAGCATTTGCTTGACATGGAGAGGGAAAAACACGAAAACCTCCCACGGCAAGGGGACTGAGGAAATTTTACGTCAGCCCTATAGTCGGTGCAAGCCTGATGCGGAATTCGTATAGACCAGCCATCGTTGGATTTTGAACCCGGGTCACCCCATTGGAAGGCGAACACGCTCTATCCCCTGAGCCATCATGGCGCTTATAAAAAGCTTAAAAATTACATACTGTATGCTTTTTCAATGATTTAGTGCATAGATTAGTTCAAACAGCATTTTGAGGTAGTCGGAGTGCTAAGGGTTAAATAAAACTGATTCTCAGGTCATTAAGGTGGAATGAATATTTAGAACAAAAGGGTCTTAAAAAGAAAAATAGGGCAGAGAATCTACTAAAATTACTAAAGTGATGGTCATGTCTGTAGTTTAATTTTTTTTGTTATCTTTGCGTTACACTACATTTTCGTAAAAACTTGTAACTAAATACTACATCTTAGTGTTTTTATGCATTCCTTAAAAATGTGGTGGCGTAAAGTGATCACACTGGAAAATAGACCTATGGGAGCAAGTTTTTTATTAGTCAAAAATATTTAAATTTCGACACTGCCTTGCTTTTCAGACTAGCTATCAAATTTAAAACCGGAGAAAAAACTAAATGATTTTTGTAATGCAAACAATTTAATGTTCTCGTTAAGAAATAAATTTATCTTCTATTAAACTTAAGGTGGTTTTTCAATGGCTATGTATTAATATAAAACGCTTTTTAGATAAGCTATTTTTTATAATTCTTAATTGTTATCCTAAACATTGATCTATTTTCCAATGTGGTCATTGTGACGTAAAACAAAATTTTGAGACTTGTACTGTTAAAACAAAACGTAAAAAAAAACTTTCTATTAAATATTTTCAAAATAATTTATAAAATTTAATATATTAAATATTTTTAAAATAGTGATTTTAGTTGATTAATATTTTTAAAATAGTGATCTTTAGTTGATTAATATTTTTACAATAGTGATCTTTAGTTGATTAATATTTTTAAAATAGTGATCTTTAGTTGATTAATATTTTTGAAATAGTGATCTTTAGTTGATTAATATTTTTAAAATAGTGATCTTTAGTTGATTAATATTTTTGAAATAGTGATCTTTAGTTGATTAATATTTTTGAAATAGTGATCTTTAGTTGATTAATATTTTTGAAATGTTGATAATTTCTGTAGCCAAAAACAATTGGAAACAGCTGCTTTAAAGTAACTTATGTTTCATTTGGCTACAATTTAATTTGTTCAATTCCTACTATTAGTTCACACTCTCCCTGTATCTTGTTCAAATTTTAAATTGTTAATAAAATACTTTTTATTCACCCACTCAAGTTCTAATTCATTTTTTTTTAACATCAAGTGTCATCCACTACAAGTAAATACAGTTTTTCCAAATTATTATTTATTAATTAATTATTAATTTTAGTTTTATATGAGAGAAAATTATTTAATAAAAAGTAACTAATATGACGTTTTCTTTGTTGATCCTAAGTATAGGAATTTACTTAATTTTTTTTTTCATTTCTTTAATTAGAACATATTTTGTCAACAAGTGTATGAGAAATTATTTGGGTTATTTTTTTTTTTTTTTTTTGAAAATTCAATGGATTGTGGAAAGTTTTTTTTTCCACTTAAAAGTAGTATAGTTTAAACTAGATTATAAATTAGTTTTTTTTTCTAAACTTTATAATCAAATCTACATTAACTAAAAAAAATGCTTAAATTGTGTTTAAGCTTTATAAGCACGCTTCAACGATATTTCAAAATTAATCATAATTTGACATTTCCGACAGGTGATTGTTTTTCAAGTGGTTATTTAGCAGTAAAACATTAGGAAAAAAATTGGGTGTCAGCAGGTTAGGTGACACATTCTCCGCCACTCTTCAGTTTAAAAAACGTTTTAAATGATGTCATTGGGCGATAGGAACGTTTCTTTGAATCATTTACCTTACTTACTCAAGTATGAAATGTTCGCCTTCTGTGTTGATTTCTTTACGGAAAAGCTTCCGAATAATTTTCAGAGAGCAGTTTTCCTATTTGTCATTGTTTCTTCAACTCCAACTGTTTTCTCATTTTTGTTCATACTTACGTAATCAACTATGTTGTTTACGAACTAAACATAAATGTTATAATCTAACTTATTTTCCAATTTATTTCAACTGTTTTTTCCGTTTTCCTCAACTATTTTCTCCAACTTTTTCCAATAAGTTTTTCCATAAATCAATTTTGGAACTGTTCCCCCCTTCTATTTTAATGAAATTTGGTGCAATGAAGAAAAATAATTACTGATTTTTAGATTTTTAATACGAAAATTATCAAAGTTATAGACATGTGAAAATATGTAATTTTCATGAAACTGACGAACTTGCAAGCATATAAATTGCTGATTTTTTTTTAAAAACTGTAATAGAAGAAAATTTCAAATATACAGAGCAAAGAAGTTGTCATTTGGCTCAATACCCTATTTGACCTTACTACGCTCTAACGTCAAACTATGAATGTGACCAGAGTTGACTTTTGACCTTAAATATTTAAATACATGGGTCATTAAAAAAATTTAAAAAATTTTTTTTGCCACAATATTTTTCTACGCATGTACCAATTTGTAGTCAACAGAAAGGTTGTACACAATTAAGAAAAGTGATATGCAATGCAACCAAGCTATTAAACACAATGCTTACGAAAAGTTGAGTTAAAACCTAAGTCTGAAATTAAATTTTCTTAAAAATAAAAGTGAAGATCTTTTCATATAGAAATGATTAGATATCACTTTAAATCGACAAGGAACCCCAAAACAATTTTTATTTTTGACTATATATATTATTTTTAGAATTAAGAAATGATTTGTTTCTGACCATATGATAAATATTTGATTTACTTGCATTATATTGACCATAATTATTTCATTGAAAATATTTTTATCAAAATTAATTGGGTTTAATAAGCAAATAATTTTTAATGCAATTTTATAAATTCCGACAGGTTTAAAATTCATTATCCACTTAACTTGTAGCTATTTTAAACAGAATTTGGAATTTATTTGAAACAAACATTAATAGTTTTAAGGAAAAAGTTAAAAGCGTGATTATATCTTTGAACTGATTTTCATTTAACCTGGCTGTAGACCTGCTATTGTTTATAACCAACCAACTATTGTTTATAAGTTACCCTTCTAAAATAATTTTTTATTCTATATATAAATTTTAAGGCTCTTGTGAGTATATATGTATGACAGTATGGCTGAAGAAAATAGATCAAAATTAAAATGACAGAAAATATAGAATAGTTTTCCATCAACAATCTTTCTTACCTGTTATTTATCGTAAAAAAATGAATAACAAATGAATCTGTCTCAGCATCGACAAAGAAAACAGTAAGGACCAAAAAATTCAGAGTATTTACATTTTAAATTCAAACTTAAGAAGCTTTCTCTTACAACATCTGACAATTTTAATAAACCAAAACATAATTACTACTCACTTTACTTAATATTTTATTTTGAAAAATAGTGCATCAAGATTAATTACTTTATTCATTGAAAATTATGCATATAATGCGAAATTTTTGTCATATAGTAAATTTTTTTTATAAATCTTTTGATTTATTATAAATTATATACCTTACATTAGTATATTAAATTCAATTCCTTTCTCCCATTTCCAAAAAAAGGATTGAAATTTGAAATTTCTCTTAACTAATGGTCAAAATAACGTAACTAGTTCACGTATTTTAATTATAGCGAGGAACAATTTCTTAATATCAAAATAATACATGCAGTTTAAAGGCATATTTGCTGTATTTAAGTCCCTTGTAGTTGCAAAAAGTGACAGATCTTATTCCTGTACGAAGTGATCTAAGACTTTTTATTAAAAAATGTTGGAATTTGAAATTTAAAAAAATTAGATTTTGACAAATTTTCCTTGGGTTTTGTGGCTAGTATCTTAGTTGAAGTGTCCAGCTGCAGTGCATATCACCTTTGTTAATTCTGCACAACCTCCTGACATTACAAATAATTTCTTTAAAGGGCGTACCCATTTTTATGTTGAAAGAAATATCATAACTGTAAGAGTTGAATAAAATATTATATTTGGTGCGTAATAAATAAGTAAATTTATTTGTGTAATTGTAGTTAATAGATTGGAATATTTGGTAAATGTACTAATAATTGGATATAGTCATGATTAAAAAGGTTAAATGATAGGAATGTCGTGATAAAACAAATTAAGGCCGAAATATATAAAAGGGGTAATTAAATTAAATTAAGGGGGATGTGATCGTTAAGGAAAGTGGTAGTACAATGCTAATGTGGGATAACAATAACCCAAGAGGTCCAAAGGGTCACAAAGTGTGAGATTTGACAAATTGGATAAATTGGTATCACCGAATTTAGAATAAGGGTGGAACTAAAAATAATTAAAGATAAAAAGATAAAGAAACAAGATCATGCTATATCCAGATATAAGTATTTAAGATAAATGGGGTAAATTGATGTTTCCAATATTATCAAGAATACAATGCCCAAAACAATAATAAAAGGGTACTCACCATACATGAGGACATATTAAACAAACAGACATCAAAAGAAGACGGGGAAATAAGCACTTCAGCACCACATTCAATTACAAACAAATTATTTTATTTAGTAACAAATATCGATCGTTATAATTACTACACATGAATGGCGATTATTAGAAATGGGTGATAAGAGAATTAAAACAATGAAGGCGTCATACATAAAAGTAAAATATAAAAGAACGAGTAATTTAATCGTTAAAATAAATATGAAAAGAAAACTTAAATTTGAGAGGACTTTTAATGTTAAAGAAAAATTAAAGGTATAAACTGTTGATTTATAATTTTTCAGAAATTGATTACAGCAATGGATTTAATTTAAGATAAAGGTTAAAAAAAAATGTGAAAAGGAAATCCCTCGATACGGACCAAAGTCCGCATCTCGGAGAACAAGGAACCAGCCAGAAGGCTCGAGAGAAAGAGAATGTATTAAAAAGACTTAAAAATTCCTTAACTGGTATAGGACCAGAAAAATTACGGCCAATTAAAATTAAAGAGGCGGAGAGTTTGAAATTTAAAGGAAAGGGATTGGCTAGTTAGCCCCCTTAAAAATTAAAAGAGGAAAAAGAAAGGCGTGAATAGAGGGGTTGGTTGACTTTCCCCACAGGAAGTGCGATGACCGCAACGACCATGAGAAAGGTCACCAAGAAAGTTAAAAAGATTGCTAAAATAAAAAAAGAGGAATAACGTTTAAAGAAAAATTAAAGGCTTAGAATAAATTTAGAAATAAAATTGTCACATTACATTAAGTGTATATGTGACACATAACATGTTTGAAAAAGCCATCAGCCTAAAAATGCCTGTCCAAACGCCTTAATAAAATGATTTGTAACGAAAGTTTTTAAATAAAATGTTTTATAGTGTTTAAATCTTAGTTTTTTTTATTTTTAAATTGTAATTATTTCCCTATACTTTTCAGCTGTTTTGCCATTCTTCCCAACTGTTTTTCCTAACAATCTTGATACTGAACTCAATTTCCATCTAAAGTTACAGCAAAAGAATTGAATAAATTGGCTACACTTATGCGTGGAATATTATTCTTTTTGAATTTCTTAGCCTTGGCTGATAAAGCCTAATAAGAAGTTCACAATTTTCAACAGTTGCGTAATGAATCGAAACGAATTTTAACTAACAACCTACAGACGTCTTTTCACTTCTTTCATCAGCGCTATTTTTAAACCAAATAACAAAGAATATTTTACCAGACACAACTGTCTTGCAATCGCATGCAATCCATTTAAAGACATTGAACTTTAGTTTAATAGTTATTCACTTTCTTTATAATTAAAATACCAATCTGGAAACCAAGAAGAAAAATGATGGAACAATGAGTTTTCTTTGAACTTTTTCAGTGTCTAATTGACATAAGTTTTCAATGATCTGCGACTTTTTTTTTGTTTCAGTTTTAAACCTTGCAGACAATATTTTTTGATGTTTACAATCAAGGCTTCTGTAATGCATTTCTTTTTCTCTGTTTCTGGGTTCACTCTTGGTTAGTCAAGAGCATCTGATAACATTTCATTTCCCTCTAACGTTTTTTTTTTTTTTTTTTTTTTTTTGCAACTGGTAGTGAGAGCTACGACTCTCTCACATTTAGGTTTAATTCTTAAATCTATTAAATTATGACTGCAAATATAGGTATATCGATTATTTGGATTTAGGTTTAAGTATATCATGCCAACAAAACTGGTATAACTTAAATTAGCTAAATTCGGTAAAGGCGTTCATTCCACTGAAGAGCCAAGGATCGAAAGCTCAATCCTTGAAGCAGACTAAACAACCGGCGTGTATAGCAGCAAGGAGCACGTTAAATCTGTCTTGACTGAAACTCCTCTCGATGTTTGTGGTATAAAAGTTTTAAGGAAGGGGTACAAGCTCAGGCGTTGCCCACGTCATCTGACCGAGGTAAAAAGATGAACCCTTAAAAATGAAACTAAGTGCTTGGTCATGGTTTATTCTACTTTCAATTTATGTGTATTAATAGTAAGAAATTTTAGTATAAACACTAACATTTTCTTACATGTTTCTTACATGTTAGTGTACATGTAAGAAACATGTTATTACACGTTTCTTACATGTACACTAACATGTAATTTATTTACAATTATAGTTTCTAATACACTATATAATTTTTCGGTGTCACAAATTAGTTAATTATTTAGATTTAGGTTTAAATATTAAGGACTTAAATTTGATCAAATTTGAAAATACTGTTAGATATAGGCTTAAAGAAAATTAGATTATGATGAAAAATTTGGTACAACTTGAAATTGCTATTACTTAATATTTTTGTATAATTATATTATATCAAAATTAAATTATTCTTAAATCCAAGCTATAGCTTGAATTTAAGTTTAAACTTTATTAACAGATTCAAGGTCATTCTCTTACAATTTGAACGTGTTTTCAATTTTCCTTCGAGTGTGCTGGTTGCTAAAATGTCTAGTAGTGGCTCTATTGCACGGGACACAGTCCATTTGTGGCGCTACATAATCTGTAAATCTGTCACACATATTTAAGTTTAATGATAATCTCCCTACAAAAAAAACAGGTATTCTTACTAAAAAATAATTTTATTTTAAATGCCTATTTATGAAAACTGAAAAAGAAGTGTAATTAAAAACTCATATTGCTTGATTGAGCATACTTGTACATATATTTAAATTATCAACAAAAATCTAAACTGCATAATTAGTGATAAATTCAAAAATTACCAGAGAAACTTATTAGTCATCAAAACACTTTTCTTAACTTCAGTTATGTGTTATGTATAATTTGAGAAAAAAAACGCCACTCCTTTGAGCAGGAAAACCGGTGTTCTACATTCGGTAGCCTCGATTTTGAGCACGTTCCATGCATATTCGAGCCTTTATTAATCTCTCAACCCTACGACCTTGACATTTTGCTTTTTTGGAAAAAAACAAAGTTGTTTTTGTTTAATAAGTAAAGATTAACATTTAGTTATTATTTGATGTCCATAATACTACAAAGCGTTTTAATTTTTTTTATCTATAATTAGAATTGTTACCTCATTGAATTTAAATTGAAACACTTTTTTTATTTAAAAAGTATAAAATAGTTGGCTCGCTTGCGCTACTTGTTTAAATTTAATTGAACTTCTCACATTAAATGGTAACATTTACCAAGAAACACGCATTAAAATTAGTAGCAGTATGCAGATAGCAAGGAAATTGGTAGCAGTATGCAGATAGCAAGGAAATTGGTAGCAGTATGCAGATAGCAAGGAAATTGGTAGCAGTATGCAGATAGCAAGGAAATTGGTAGCAGTATGCAGATAGCAAGGAAATTGGTAGCAGTATGCAGATAGCAAGGAAATTGGTAGCAGTATGCAGATAGCAAGGAAATTGGTAGCAGTATGCATGTAGCAAAGAAATTGGTAGCAGTATGCATGTAGCAAAGAAATTGGTAGCAGTAAGCCAATCGTGTGGACATTGATAGTAGTATGCAAAACGTATAGAAATAAGTAGGAATGTGCAGATTGTATTAAGGGGTAGCAAATAATAACTACCATAATGATTCTTGTCAATTTAGTTTTGCTATATATCACAAATTTTGATTGAAAAAAAAATAGAGTACAGAATTGAAAATGGTTAATTATTTAAATTAAATTGTTGTAATAAAATTGGAGAATAAAATTACGAAAAAAATATTGTCAGGGGAGTTTTTTTCTACTTATTGCATAATTTTAGGATTTAATTTATTTTAGGAGATAAAGAAAATTACATATTTCATAACTAAAAAATTTTCGATAGTTATTTAATAAAAAAAAATAAAGGATAGATACATTAAAAATACATTTTAATAAATTATCTTTGGATAAACTGGTTTCAGACATGGGTACAAGAATTGTTAATTTGTGTTTTTAGTTCCTTAGGACATGATCAATTAGGACATGATCAAGAAGTTATGATAAATTTGTACATAAAAATTCTTATATAAAAAAGAATAATTCCCTTTAAGTTACAAAAGTAATTGAACTTGGATAAAATATTTAAGAATTTGTGAATAAAATTAAATGTAAAATAAGATAATATAATAAATAATATAAGTATGCAATTTTTGTATAAAATTAAATGTAAAATAAGATAATATAATAAAAGTATTCACTTATTTTATTCCCTAAAGAGGGGACAAAAATCATTAAAAGTAAGTCAGTGCAATATTTAAACAATCCCATACTTTTAGACTCATACGTGGGTGGGTTAAAAACATTTCCTTGTGTATCTAAAATTGTGTTGACGTTACAAATACTCGATGTGTATGTCACAACAGTGAAACATCGAACAATTGTAAGAATGACGAAAGACTGGCCATCCTCATGCATTATGCATTAGAGTTAAGAAGATGGAACGTTTTTCATCAAACTTTCAACTAAATGACCAATTGTTTCGTAAAAGAAGAAACTTATTTTCTTCATCTGTTTCATGATCTTGGAAGAGCACAGTTTGTATTTAAGAACCACCATAAATTGTAAATTACTTTACATCAGAAGATTTATAAAAACGATACATTTATTCTTCCAAAACGTGTTGTAAAATTTTGGCTAATGACGGCTTTTTATGTTTAGTAATACACTTTTAATGACCAGATTTATTTCCGCTGATAAGCTATAAGTCGTTGACCATATATTTAAAAGGCTAAAAGATTAGTAATTTGTAAATATGTCAGCTTATATGCATGAGATGTTAGTGTTTGAAGAAAAAGGTTTAAAATTTGAATGCAACAATACATATAAATTTGTTTTATGTTAGAATTCCCTTTCATTGCTGCATTAGATTTATATCAAATAATGCATGAAACCAAACTAAAATTAATCAAATAATTTATAAAGAGAAGAATACTAAATGCATTATAGGGATGGTTCCAGGAATATGGTAAATTGTACAAAAATTAAAATTATCATTAAGGTGTCAAAATTACTAACCGCTGTCGTGTCCAAATTATCGGAACCATATTTCTAGGACTGTGACTATAGGTTTATTTGTTTTTTTCTTTTTTCTATAACCGTCGTTGAACAGACCATTCAATGTTTTGGGTTTACGACTACTAATGTTCAACTCACTAGCCGTATAATTTTAAACTCAATCCAGAAGCCAAGGGAAGATAAATCATAATTCGACCGAAAGAATGTATGTTCAGAGAAAGTATGTTTTGGTCTGATTTTGTACTTTAACCGCACAAGGAAAACAGCGCTTTTAGGTTGGCCTTTCCAACCAATGAGATTGGATTTCAGTAGTCGACAATCCGATTACTGGATCAAAAGTTATTAAAACATTCCGTTTCTTTCCTTTATTTTTCGCGCTATTGTCCATTTAGTATAAATTCTCCATAATTTTAAAATGGTCTCTTAAGTCAAACTATTGAATTACGCTCATTATGTGTGGGATTTGTTTCGTATTCAAGTAAATGCAGGTTACATGCTCCTATCCTTGTGCTTTGTTGCCTTAGTTTTGCACCCTCAGAGGGTTTGCTATCTTCAGGTAAAAATTTGCCCCATTAACTCCTCAGACTCAGTTCATAATAGTTCGATTTTTTTTGCGTATAGTTCATATTGTTAAATGAGTTTGGCGCAGTGTAAGCACTTCCAGTTATTAGGCCTTAAAACTCTCAATTCAATTAAAGATTTTTAGGGTAAATATGTGTCATGACTTGTGTCATCTGCGGCACATTTGTGTCTTATGAGATAAAAAATAAGAGGCTATCAGCGATAAGTTTCATCTACAATACATATTTAATGAGGTATATTTTATATTAGTGAAGTGATAGTATATAGATTTTATGAATGAATTCCTCAACCAATGAGAGCTCTTATCCTTATCATTCACACTGATGATTATATTTTATTGTATTTGATCAATAATTGATTTACGTAGTGGATGGTATTAAAATGTTTTTCATAAAAAATATTAAAATGATTTTCGTATTAAAATATTTTTAGACTTGCATCTAATTTATTTTTAATGTACCATTTATTTTTAGTATAATTTTTATTTTAAACATAAATTCAGTACTAGTTTAAACGTAGTTTAATCTGAATTGTTAATTTAGTCTCAACAGTCCTCAAAGTATTAACTTAAAACTAGAAAGTAAATTTTATTTATAATTAAGGATCTGAAATATTTTAAATAAAGAATAAAAAATAAGAAAAGGAATACTTGTTTTCTATTAGTTTTGAAATCTGGTATATAGAGGTTTTAAAATTGTTAAAAATCGATCAAATCTTATTAGTTTTACTGGTTATTTTCGAATTCTACTTTCGTGCCATGTGTCTGAAGAAAATTTATAGATTTCTTTATGAAAATCGAAAGGGACTTTAAAATGCTCTATTTTTTACAAAGTAAAATTATAAAATGACTATTGTAATTTTTTTTAATGGGATAAAAATTTAATTTCTTTTATGAAAGAAAAAAGAATGTTTATTTTTTACGTTTTATTACCTCTTAATTGTAATCTGCTTACAGTAAAGTTTGGGGCATACTTATTTTTAATTATCTTAAAATTTTATTTCTTGAATATTGCTGATTAATTTACAAAATTTATGTTTAATATTTATATCCGCGTTACCTAGAGGGCGCTGCTTCAGGGAATCATTTTAGAGTTCAAATCTAAGGAGAAGTCCTAGTTCAGATCATTCTTGCCCTGTGGGCGTATCTATGTCTGTGCTTAATTCGTGATTGTCTATAAGATAATGACATTATTTTGCGTTTGTCACCAAATTTTCGAATGTTCTTTAAATTGATATGAAGGACACCGTTAATCTTAAATTAAATTTCGTAGTAGCATCTAAAGTCATTTCGGTGAGATAAATATTTTTCAAAATTTAGAAATTTCTCTCTTATTCAAATTAATCCATCCAAACAAAGAAAGTTCTCTTCTCTTAAACCCTCCTCAACATTGACCGAAATCTAAACAAAACAGAAAGAATGTTTGTATCAGAAGAAAAGATAGGTAAAAAGGAAACAATAAAACCGAAAACTAGCATCTTTGCATTTATTTCTTGTTTCTCAAAAATATTGCATCACTATTGAAAAAGAAACGATCCATTCGACATAATTACCTTCCAAAAACAATGTTATCTGCTTCGGTACTAATCGTGACTGATCTTCCTCACGACATCTATCGCTGGCATTGTCAAAGAGGAATCTTCTTTAAAACCCTTTGTCACTCTTGGTCCTCACCTTCCACTATTTGGGAAAAAATTGTTCAGATGGGTCAGAGGTCTTCGGATCGCCTTGTACAGTCACTCGAAAAAATAGATAAGCACCATGACCCTTGCAAAATAAAATTGAAAACGCAAAACGACACAATAAATAGTCTCAAGCCTCGGTTCTCACTGCTCTTTTGTCGTGACACCATGATTGGAAACGTTCTCACTGCCCTCTCGTGAAGCAGTCCATTGTGTATGTGAAATGGGTGACCACCCTAGAGAGAAAAGCCATGTCCAATGCATTTTCAAGGTGTCCAAGGGGTCTGCACCCAAACGCCCAATGTTGGCTTTGTGTGTATTTTAAAAAAAATGGGACGAGTCCCCAATAAGGGGGACTCGTCCCATTTTTTTAAAAATAAATGGCTTTTGACATAGAGTTAGATTTCGTGTCGGCAAAGGGGACACGTTCTGTGTCGACGCGTGCGCAACCAATCGTCCAGACACTGTGTGTGAAACACGTGCTGGCAACGAGTTTGATGAGGCATGTCCAACATATCCTCCAAGCAAATCGGGCAAGGCTCGGGTGGGGTGTAGTACCACTTCTCAAAAGGCAACGAAAACAGACAATTTCGAATTTCGCTGGCTAGGCGAATCCGCAAATCGTCTGTCATGTGATAAATTTTCCTAAACCAATCAAACACAATTTTTATCAACCATCTCATCCCGAAGCGATTAAAGCATCGGAAGGCTGGGCTTGAGTCACTCAAATCATTGTGAAGATCCTGCAACTCTTGATCCATGAATAGCTTAAAGTCACCCATAGCTTAAAGTGTAAAGACGCTGGCTTAGATATACCGCTCTACAAAAAAAAAAAAAAAAAAAAAAAAAAAAAAAAAATTGACCTTGAGACACTGGACAGGTGCAGGGTCATCCATGGCACCTGGGTCTGTCATCCTGGAGCAGATTTTTGGGTTGGATTTTTTTTATCTATTATATTTCATCTTTTACAGCGATAGTTCCCACGCTTTGTGGGTTGGTGAAGGTGTGTATTATGAAAAAACGATATTTTTTAAATAGTGCAAGATGTGTGCATTCAGGTAGAAGAGCTATACGAGCATTTTTAAATTACAAATAAGAATTTTTTATTTAATTAAAAATTAGAATTTTTTTTCAATTACAAAATTGAAAAAAAATTTTTTTCACTCGTCCGGAGATTTTGGGTTGAGCAAAAATTTTCTCGAGACTGAATTTGAAATTTTCGAAATCCAAATGTTAAGCAGTTGTTACCTTTTCACCACTTCCGGTTTCATTAAAAAAAAATTTCACTCGGCCACAGATTTGGGTCCAGCAAAATTTGGGTCGAGACAAAATTTGAAATTTTCGAAATGCAAGTTTTGAGTTGTCATTTGGCCACGTCCACTTCCGGTTTATAATTTTTTTCCAGCCGAGCCTCGAGTCTCGAGACACACTTTCAATGCATCATCCAAACATCCACCTGCCCTTGGGTCATTGACCTTTCAATCACAATTCATCTCACAACCCCCCAGATCCCAGAGCCACGTGACGCAAAGCCACAGAGTCGCTCTCACACTGTCCGAGCCAGGTCCAGGAAAGCTGTCCAAACATCTCAATGTCCTTGGGGCATTGACCTTTCCATTCCATTCTTTTCACAGCCCCCAGATCCCAGAGCCCCGTGACGCAAAGCCACAGAGTCGCTCTGACACTGTCTGAGCCAGGTCCAGGAAAGCTGTCCACCCCTTCAAAGGATCCACGTGACGGAACCCTCTCAAAGATTTCAAGTGGGTTCGGTGCCCCATCCTCTGGATCCATGTGGTTTCGAAATCATGTCCTGTCACGTGATATCCTAAAAGTGCATCTGGTGAAAGTGTTTTGTCGCTCGACTTCCTGGAAATATATCCGGTGATATTCTAAAAGTGCATCTGGCGGATGTGATGTGTCGCTCGACTTCTTGAAAGTGTTTTGTTGCTCGATTTCTTGAAAGTGCATCCGGTGAGGTGGATCGAATGTCCTGTCACGTGACTTTCTGGAAATGCATCGTGTGATTCTTTTCAGGTCACGTGGCATTTTCTAGAACATTTCAGGACGACTGGAGCGCCCTCTGTGTGTCTATAAAAAGGGCTTGCACGCCGAGGAGCCGTTATATTTTTTGACATAGAGTCGATTTCAGATGGCAAATCTTTTTATTGTGAGCAATCTCGTTCCAGCGGATCGGGCGGTTCCATCCTGTAGCCTTCCTCGGGAGGTGTTGGAGATGGGAGAGCCGGAGGTCGTGGAATTGGGGGACGAGGCGCATCCAGTGCTTCGATTCCTCGACCCGGAAGGCTATTCCGATGTGAGGCGGGTGAGGGGTGACTTTAAGCTATTCATGGATCAAGAGTTGCAGGATCTTCACAATGATTTGAGTGACTCAAGCTCAGCCTTCCGATCCTTTAATCGCTTCGGGATGAGATGGTTGATAAAAATTGTGTTTGATTGGTTTAGGAAAATTTATCACATGACAGACGATTTGCGGATTCGCCTAGCCAGCGAAATTCGAAATTGTCTGTTTTCGTTGCCTTTTGAGAAGTGGTACTACACCCCACCCGAGCCTTGCCCGATTTGCTTGGAGGATATGTTGGACATGCCTCATCAAACTCGTTGCCAGCACGTGTTTCACACACAGTGTCTGGACGATTGGTTGCGCACGCGTCGACACAGAACGTGTCCCCTTTGCCGACACGAAATCTAACTCTATGTCAAAAGCCATTTATTTTTAAAAAAATGGGACGAGTCCCCCTTATTGGGGACTCGTCCCATTTTTTTTAAAATACACACAAAGCCAACATTGGGCGTTTGGGTGCAGACCCCTTGGACACCTTGAAAATGCATTGGACATGACTTTTCTCTCTGGGGTGGTCACCCATTTCACATACACAATGGACTGCTTCACGAGAGGGCAGTGAGAACGTTTCCAATCATGGTGTCACGACAAAAGAGCAGTGAGAACCGAGGCTTGAGACTATTTATTGTGTCGTTTTGCGTTTTCAATTTTATTTTGCAAGGGTCACGGTGCTTATCTATTTTTTCGAGTGACTGTAGGTGGAAAAGTTTTCGTTCTTAAAGATGACTTTCTCAACCGTTTGACGGAAGTGAGATAGCTTTCTCTCAGACTGACATGTGAAAAACTTTTTTGATATGGGGACCCATTTTTCTTTTTCAATTATTTAAATGCGGATAATGAGCGTTTATTGTGAAGAATGATCTTGTTTTATATTAATTTTCTGAATGTGGAAATAGATGGGAATTTCAGTAACACTGGGTTTATGTTGATGAAGGGTTGATTTTTTTTCAATAAGACTGCTGTGCAATTGTGGAATATCTGCTTACCTGAAAATACGATAAAATAAAGTTGGCTTACATCATGTTGTAAATATCAAAATTTTGATTTTACATACGGAGTTGTTATTGAAACAATTCGGCTGGTAAAGTTTTGCATTTTTTAATTTAAAATATTTGTTATAAAAGTAATCAAACAATAACTAACATAACTATTTATGATATATATGATTCGCAATTGAAAAAACTAGTTTAAACCAAATATGTTTAATGTAGAAGAAAAGAATGGGTAACTTTCATAAATTTTGTTTTTATCTATTTTTAATGTACTAAAATTAAATCTATATGGTTTAAGAGAATCCAATCTGAAATATCCTAGTTAATTGGAGACTATTTTAAGTTGTCTAAAATTAAGGTTGTCTGTTTAAGGTTGGCTCCTCGAATTAGTTTGTGAAACAGCCACATCTGGGTGCTTCTGCCACAGAATTCTACTTCAATCGTGAAAATTAGTTTTAGTTGTAGCTATGGTATTCTTCGAGGAAGTGTTTGTTTACGCTGGTCGCTGTTTTTCGTTGCTTTGTCGCCAAGGAAAATGAAAAAGCCATAGTTTAAGTACCATACACTAGAAGTAATGCTATGATTTTGAACTAAATATTTACTCTCGCCATGTAGAATTATCTGGACTTGAGAGCAGACAATAAACTTAAATACTTTAAAAGTTATTAAACAATTTTATAACACACCCACTTAAGCGATATTTTCCAACCTAGATGAAAATTATCAAAATCACTGCCTTTCTCTCAGTTGTTGAAATGCTATTTTTGGAAATTTTTGAACCCAAATAATGCAGCGTTAGCGTAAGTTTTTAAATATTAAGAAATTAGACCACAAGCGCTTTTCATTTTCGCAGAACTGTGGCTTTTCTCCTTATTTACGTTCTGCGCCGTTTCATTAAGTGTGGACAGCGCTGGCGTTAGATAGACTAAACTTAATCTAACAGTCATGGGTAACAGTTATAGCATATTATTCGCGCAAAAAAGCATTTCATATTACGACGGAGTTTTCGAAAAAACAATCTTAAGTGTACGAGACGTGATGTGAATTGTTTAAATTCGCAATATAATATTAAATGTGAAAATACAATAACTTTGAAGTAACTGCAAACATGACTTTCACAATCTCGGAAACTACTCCTGATAATCAAAAATTTCTGATTATAGAGGAAATGTTTTTTTTAATCCATATTCATCAATTATAAAAATGCAGTTTTATGTTCCTCAGAAAATAATATTATATAGTAACAACATTTTTATTTGTTACCTACAAGAAATTTATTCAATAAAGAATGCTTTCATGTATAGCAGCGTACTTCTAAAAGCGAGAAAAAAAAATTTCCTCCTGTGTGAAAAGCAACTTCGGAATGGATTTCGGTTTGCAGAAACATACCGATGAAAATTTTCGGATAATCGAAGTTCTACTGTATCATTTCAGTTATCCGATTTCATTTAATCTACAATTGTCTTAATAATTTCGTAAATAGTAGGATCGAAAGTTAGGAAAGAACTTCATAAAGTACACGAAACTGACAACAGCCAGCTAATTACAACACTTATTATTTCTTACTACTATCAATTTTTTGTCACAATAGCCTAAATAAGAAAAAATTAGTTACCATAAAAAATGTTCCAGGCACACAAGCAGCGTACATGATGAATGCTTTGCCCCGATATGACATGGTATCAGTGTAAAAATTTCGTTTTCTTTACCCATTTTTTAAAAAAAATTGCATTCATTATCATATTGTGCTTCAATACCGTTTATTATATTAAAATGTTTCAACTGATTAATTTAAATATTCCGATTATAACTAAAAGTCTTCACTAAAAAAAAAAACATCAATTAACAGGGTTCAACTAATTAAAAATGTTGCTAAGCAAAGCAATGCTGAAAAGCAAGGATATTATCAGTGAGAAAATCTTTTTCTATTTTTGTGAAAATTAAATTTAATTGAAATGTTTGAACATTCCTAATTATGATCTAAATGTAGATGGTGCAAATTACCAAAGTTAATCCAATCGAACCATTAGGATATTTTTTCAAGTAAATAAGTGTCGAATTGTTTCTTTTTGACAGGCGTGAAAGTGATTTTGCTCTTTTTAATCATATACATTTGGACTGATTACAGCATTACTTATCAGGATCTAAGGATTATTTCAAAATCTGTAAAAAAAGTGCAAGTACTTATATCAGGAATGATGGCTTGCACTTTTTTTTATAGATACTGAAGTAAGCCTTCGTTCCTGATACAAGAAGGGTTTAGTTACTTTTTCTTTATAGATACTCAAGTAACTAAGCATTTCTTGTATCAGGAACGAGGGCTTACTGCACTATCTATAAAGAAAAGGTGCAACTAAGTACTTCTTATATCAGGAATGAAGTTTCGCTGCTGCATCTAAAATGAACAATAACTAAACATATCGCTTCTTTTTGCTAATTGTCAAAGTCTCAAGGCCGTTTAATCAATTAAAATATATGAAACTAGTTAAAATAGCTTCATTAATACAAAAGACCTTCACAAAAACAAAGCATTAATATAAGTTATTTTAAAAATGCTGGCTGGGAAGCAAGAACAGTATCATTAAAGAAATATTTTTTTAATCTTCCAGGAAAATAACAATTATTTAAATGTTTGAACATCTATAGTGTTGGCCTAAATATAACGGGTGCCAAGGATCACAAGTAATCAAACCATTAGGATGTTATTTTAATTAAATGACAATAACTGTCTTTATGTCAACTGTTCATTGGTAAAATACCCAATTTAATTTATTTGTGGGAAAATTTACTGATCGAATTCGCGGGTGTTGGTCTGGAGGCAAGAAAATTATCCTTAAAGAAATAATTTTTTAATTTTCCAGGAAAATAACAATTATTTAGATTTGTCATCCACAATGTTAACCTTGATACAACGGGCGTTACAATTAATCCAAACCATTGGGATGTTATTTCAATTAAATGGCAGCTATCTTCTCGTGGTCTGTTTGATAGAGAAACAAATTTTAATTCATAGTGTGTTAGTATGGGAAATTTTTCTGATTGATTTTGAAGGTTGATATTTAATAATTAGCACTCAGCTTTTCAAGGATGTTTTAGATCATTTATTGAGGTTTTGAATATTTTAAATGAGACATATTTGACAATAAGCTGTTTTCTGTTCTTTTACATTTTAGCGAAGAAGCGACCTTGTCTTAATTGGCAAGTAAAAATCTGTAGTTAGTAAAATTGCAGATATTAAAAAGAAAGTGAAGCTACTACCTACTAAATGCTAATAAAATGTGAATATTCAATTATAATTTAATCAAAACGGCACTGTTTCATAATTAGTGGATTTCAAATTGAGTATTAGTGGTTAAAAGCTTCCGGGTGAATTTATAATTGTATCATTTGCATTCAATGATCAATTAAAATATCAAACGTAAAAAAGGAAACTATTAAGTAATTCTAGTATATAAATCGTAAACTAAGTTTCTAAGATAGTAATTCTTCTATTTGTAGGAATACAAAAGTTAGTTTTTTAATTTCCTGAATATTTTAGGTTTCAACATTTAAAAGAATTTATACTGTATTTTAAAAATTGATTTCATTGCTTTTTAAAGTAATTAGAAAGTTTAGTATGGCTCAGTTGATGTTAAATATGTTAGTGAAAACTTCGATTGATTTAGTAATTATTATTATAATTCATATATTTTTGAGCACTTTAACATGCACTCAATCAGAATCGAAGAGTTGTCAATTATTGTTAAAATAGTTATTTATAAGACTAAGATTTAACTAAAATATATGATTTATTCCACCGACTGAAAATTTAATCAAATTTATTAGACTTACCAATTATGTTTTCAAAACTGTTAACTCAGTAATGTGACAAAAAATATCTGCTTTTTATCATTAGATGAACTTTGGCACAAAAACGTTTACGCTTTCGCAATCTACTGCCTAGAAATTAGTCTTCAGCAAAATACAACTATCTGAAATATACATCATTAAATCCAAAATATGCTTTTTAAGTAGTCTACTAAAGTAGGCTTCTACAAATATAGATCCCTAAGTGATATTTTCTTGATTTTATTCTGACTTGCATTTTGTTTTTGCGCCAGGCATTTCATAACATTTTATCTTACTTTTTGAGTATATAATTACATATCTGCACCTTCCCGATTTTCGATCTATAACCACGAAAACATTATTAACGCATGCTAATATTTCTCATTCTTACAGATCGCCTTCTGTATAGTGATATACTATTAATTAATATTTAGATTCCATTCCGACACTGTAAAGTTAACATCATTCAATCTTATTGTAATTAAATATATTTTTCTATCATAGGGCGTTAACAAATGCAGCTCTCCCATCTAATATGGATTAACGAAATATGGATTCACGAAGGAGAATAAATTACCATTGACCCCGATATTATCGAACTTCACAACTTCTTCAGGACTTCTTCCGCAAATGACGCCACTGGAAAATAAGAACAATCGCACCCTTTTGCCTTAATGTCCGACGGCAACAACAACCAGTACCGTATGCTCTGACCAGTATAGTATACTCAGGACCTCTAGGATCAGAAAGGCTCAATTTATGATGCCGTGGACAATGAAGGGAGAATGGCGTGATCACGTAAAGATCCTTAATTCTCCCGGAAAAAAGTTTTTGTTTGCGTATTTCTGTTTTAATAAAATACAACCTAAACTATTTTTATTAAAATATGCTTTAAAAGAGTTTATTTGTGAAATTTCATTTTTGAATATGAAATGTATAAATTCTATGGGGGGGGGGGTCGAAAAAACATTCTCGGTATTAAAAAAGAAAATAATTCATTTCCGCTCGCATCATTATCTAGTTTAACCAGACTGTCTCAGCATTTATTGAGTCATTAAAATGTCAGTGTCTGGGTGACTTTTGACTCCTACATCTGCAGTCTAAAACGAATTCGTCTTGAATTTTGAGTACGTCAATAAATTTACCTAAAACTACCTACAGAGTTACCTACGCTACGTAAAGTGGAATGCTTGGCCTGCAATAAAAATGTCATACGATTTGTGTGATTGTCGTACGCGATGTACGATAGTGACATATGTAGACGTCTGTGTGTCTGAAAACATGTTTCACATTAATCAGAACGATTTTTTTTGTTTAATGGACAAGGGTTAAATTTCAGAATTGCAAATCACAATTTGAAACTGTTGAAACATTTTTATCAGTTTCATTTGATTACAACTTACTGGAATTTTTTTTAAAACTATATAAAAACTAGTTTCTATCGATGAAGATTTGTCAGTTTGATAACTTCAGTTACACGTTTTTGATGTGAGATAGTTTTATCGAATTGAGAATTGTTTTATTGGGCGTATGTTTTATTGTTATGATTCATTTTTTTTTTTTGTTTTATCTCTCTATGTAGTCCTGTATTCAACATATTTATCGGCTACAAAAAGAAGTACCAAGAGCTTTTACTATCGGTTGATGTTGAGTTATACAAATAAAACTATCAATTCTAGGCGTATTCTATCATTTTTTGTAGATTATAAGGTCTAGTGAAATGGATCTTTCATACTTTAACGCACCGTTTGAAATAGGTATTAAACCCGCACACTATTTTCATTTGAGATAAAACTTAGCTTCTTTTTGCAAGCATTTTAATGATTAGTCATTACTATTCTTAAATCTATTATTCAGATATCGTTGTTTTTTACGCTTTTTAGCATCAGACTCAGTTTATAGGACCAATAAAAACTTACATAGAATACGTATTTGACGTTTTTGTTTATAAAAGTATAGCTGATGCAGCCCTTTGGGAAATTAAAATGTGCAATTAAATTAATTCGACCAGCAAGGTTCAGAATAAGTTCATTTTTCATAAGTGATTGCAATTTCCTCCCGAATACAGGCGACTTAAAATTATTTCTCAAATGAGCCTTGCATTAACACTTAAAATGGTTTTCGTTTTGCTAGCTTATGTCTAAATGAAGAGTAAAGTTTTTGTGGAGTTCGGAAAAGTGTTTGGTTTGTGTAAATTTTGCTTCAAAAAGCTGATATTCTTAATTGATTTTTGAAACTTAAATTATTTTTTCTGTGTCGCAGTTAATAGAAAACAAAATAAGTTTGACTTGCAAGTTGTCCTTCAGATATGTTGGAGAACTATCCTCTCTTTTTGAGATTTTACGAGCGTTTAATGTAAGATAAATCTGTCAGCAAGCTTTATTTATTCTCATATGATGAAAGTAGCTGTCACACTCATTCCGTCTGCTATCTCGTATAAAAGTTGTAAAGATTTTGTGTCACTAATTGTAATTTTAAGTTGGAGAAGAACCTGAATATAAGTGTTTATTCCTAAACGCTAATTGAAACAATAAAATATGTAAAACTTACTTAATGAAATTTTTTTTTTATATCAACTGACGAAATTTTAAGGGAAATGTTATGATACGCCGATTTTCTATGCTTGATGTATTTGATGTTATTTTGCATTCTATGGAACACCTAGAAAATGTGTGATATGTTTATTGTTTTCGTACTTTGCTGTAAAGCTTTCAACCTTGTTGAACTTATACGCATTTCATAGAGTACTGGATTTCAAATTTTGCCGGTGTCATACATTTTAAAGTTTTCGTAAACTTTTTCTCACCAGAGAGAACTAAAACGAACACTTATCGTGTCACAAATAAATACGATTTTGAAGAGATTATTTGTATTTTGACTGAGGAAATATTAGCAATTGCTCAATTCCCATTCCTTTCTATTCAACTTCCATACTGTGAAGTTTTGTGAGAAACGTTAAAAACGTACACAATTTTTAGTGCAACTGTTATTTTGTGGGTATATTTTGTTTAATTTGAAACTAAATGTCTCGTTCTATCCTATATAAAGTTTTAAAAATATATTGTTTAGAATATTTGTAGTAAAACCTCTAAGAATGAAATATTTTAAGTTTCGAAACCTGCTATTATCTTCCATGCGGTGAGACAATCACTTAGAACTAATTCTCATGTGCAACTAATTTTAATTACTTTGTTTTGTGTCAGCGTTTAGTTGATTACGAAACGAAACTCCTTACTGTATGTATAAGATGCAAGTTTTTGAAACATATAATTTTGATAATTATTAGGGTAACTTATGTTTTTCTTTTGTTTCAGCTTGCTTTTTTTCCTACTTCTCTTCTGCTGAGGAACTTTTTAAATGTCCTGAACAATTTGGCTACTACAGGGATTCTAATGATTGCTCTAAGTATTATGTCTGCGTTTTTGGAGATGCCCTTCACGAGAAGTGTACCGGTGGTCTACATTTCAGCCTAGAATTACAGACATGTGATTGGCCAAGGAATGTTAACTGCATGAAAGGTAAAAAAGGTTCTTAAAAGTCTCCACATTAAACTCTAGGTAAATGATACATCTAGAGCAGTGGTTCCCATCCTTTCGAAGACCATCGCCCCCCTCTTACGGTTGGCTGACACATATCGCCCCTTTCTCTTTTTGCTCAAAAAAACCATTCATTGTTGCTTGTGGGCAACCAAACACTGAAAATATGCTAAGTTATTTGATTTTAATTTAAATTGTAATGCAAATAAGGAGGCACATTTATCCTGTCATTTTTATTAATTAAAAAAAAATTGTGCATCTTTTTTTTTTTCAAAAAGAAATGATATTTAAAATGGAATAATCGAAACAAAAGTACACGTTTTTAAATTCATATTTTAATGTAATCATGACAAAGTTAAAACGTTAACAACTAAAATTTGAGAAAAAAATGAAGTGTGAGAAAGTACATTTTTACCACATGTGCCCTGTGCTTGGTGTATTTCAAGTTAAAGCTTGAATGTCAGGTTTTATGCCGGTCAGATTTAAACGCGGGTCTTTTATCTTTTGAATACTCGTCACCCCCTTTGGGGCGATCGCCCCCAGGTTGGGAACCACTGATCTAGAGTATATATGAAACAGTGAAGATAATGCTGAGCTTAGTAGTCTTAAATGACTCATAATTGCTTTTATTTACAACGCACCACTAACAGCGTAAATAAGGAGCGTGTTTGAATCGATCCGATCATAAGTAACTTTAGTTTTTATGTTCTCGTTGTTCCAATTATAAGTATTCATATTTATCAGGTTGTAATTTTGAAATTAATTGCATCAAACAAGATCTTTTCAAATCTTTAAAAATTAAATGTAGTAAAAAATAATTCTTTAAAATTCAAGAACAATTTTCATAGGTACTGAATTTTTATTTTTCATGCTTCTAATTGTTTAGAATACTGGGAATACTTTTAAAATAAGTAGGGTAATTCAATGCTACATATAAACAAGCCGTTAAGATTATTATATTTTAATTTTGATTTCTATTTTTGTAAAAATATATTTATGAACATAAATATAATTTTAATTAGGCTGTAGAATGTAGATTATGGTTTGTAGTTTAGATATGTTTAGAATCCATTAGTGAGCATCAGAATTTCGCATTAGCTTTTCATTATCTATGTTCTTACATATATAAAAGAATATATATATATTTTACATATAATATTCTTAATTATATTATATTTATTCTTATGCATTTTATATATTCTTCTAGATATGCAGACGATTGTATATATATTCTTAGGTATGTTATTGTCAATGTATGAAATGCCAATATTCTTTCAGAACGCATGACCATTTTTGACAACGCATGAAATATAAAATTCAATACTTTGCCCACTCGTGGGTTTGAATGCTTGTAGAATAACAAATGTTCTGAAGGTAAAGTATAAAATATGAAAATTATTATATACTTGGCATAGTTATTTTAAAGAAATCCGTGTAGGTGATTCACTAATAATTTTGAGTTCCTAGTCTATATGGGAAATTGCAATTTGTCTGTCAGTTTTAGATATTTCATGGAATGCTGTACGTCATTCATTGACGGTTATATAAAACTTCGTCTTATAGATGAAACCCTATTGGAGGAAAAAGTGATAGAAATCGAAGACGAAGTATTCAGTTCAAGTAGAAGAGCCTCGTCCACACTGGCTAAAGAAAACCTACCTCCTCAACTAAAACTACAAATAGTCGAAAGTGATCCAGTGTCCAACTACCAGTCATTAGAAGCCAGTATTGGTGAAGAATCGAAGAACTCGCAAAACAGTGCTGAGTTAGAGAAGAAAGAGTCTAGATCCAGAACTGAAAGCCCAGATCAGAGCCGAACTTCACAGAGGTTTTCTCCAACAGATAGTACGACACAGTCTCCTCATTTTCGAACCAGCCGGCCTGAGTTTGTTGATAAAGCATTGCCTGAAGTTCAAGATCAATGTGATAGCTCGTCTGCCGATCCTTTGTATGAAAGTGATGAAGACAGAAAAGTATGTATTACTATTATTTTTGCTTATGCCGTAAATTTTCCTTCATCGTATATTTTCCTTCACCGTAAATTAGCCGTAAAATCCCATATAAATGCAAATTAGCTTCAAATTTTGTTTTCGTCCTAATGCCTTTCTTCTATTCAGGAGATAACTTTTGAGTTCCGATTTCTTCTAAGAATTTTCGCATTGTTTCCCTGAGTGATTAATTTAAAAATAATTGCAATTATATGGTTAAAATATGCTAGTGTAAAAAAATATATACATGAAGGTTTTCGGTAAATGTAATGAAAAGCAATTGAAATGTATACAACATAATTAAAATGTATTTTTATTCATTTTAATTTACTAGCAGTTATTTCGGGTGTAAATGTGTTGGAATCTTGGAATACCATCCAAGAATTCAAGCAGACAAGATTTTCCATCTAAAATTAATAAGTAATCTCTCTAAAATATTTTTTATTTTTAAAATTTATCGACAGTAGAATAACTAATAGGACAAATATCTTCCTCTAAAATTTTAGTAGATGTGTAGGTTATTAAAATATAGATAGAAACCTAAATTTAGATTAAAACCCTTCAATATTACTCTCTGCACCTTATTCAGGGGAATATTAGACCACATTTTCTTGAGTTAAGCTGATAAAAATTATTCAAAAAACAAATGTTGGGTTTGATCTGGATAATGTGTAAAACATATCAATTTACGCTATTCCCATTAACATTTTCGCTTGTGTCCATTATCAAAGATGTCGACTTGCTCCGGACAATATTTTCGATTGACAGTCTTTTAATGTATATTTTTCGATTTAGCAAATTCGATTTAAAGGTTTTTTATTCACCACTGCTTTTAAATAATTCAAGGAGTTATGTGATTTGCCACTTTGTTATAGTAAAGCCATGATGAGCCTTTTAAAAAGTTGACAAAATTAACCAAAAAATCGTTAAATTTTAGTTTGTAGTTCCTTACTGTTTCATAAATTATTTTGTCGGATCCGGAGCAGTTGGCACCTCTGCATTATGTCCAATGCTTCATTATGATCAACACTTGCGTTTATTATATTATGTTCATAAGAAAACATTTTCTTAAGGCCCACTTTTAAATTTCTGAAGGACGTATTCAACGAATATAGTATATTAAAAAAAACATCCTTAATAGAAAAGAAAGATTCTAAGTTTATTTTTGAACTGAAATATAAGTAATCAAATTATATATTTTTATAATATTTTTAAAAATGGATTAGTATTTATTAATTCATGTTAGTAAATATATTTCCATTTATTAGATACTACAAGATAATTATGATCCTAAAGAACCAAAATATGAAGAAGCTGCACCTCCTTTAGTAGATTCAGAAGGTGGAATCCATATAGCAGATGGTGGACATGGATTGGATGCTTACGCTAGGTTAGCTCATCTTCCTGGTATTGGCGATTTCAGGGTACTTGAAAAACCAATTTACAATGGGAATCAAGATCACGATGAAGATTATCAGCGAAAGAAAGATCTGACGCTTTCAACCAAACCTCGAAGCTTAGAAAATTATCCAAACAGCAATGAAAATTTGAAAGATCCGGATGTGGTAGTGGACAACTGGAATGGAAATTACCATGCTTTTCTATATCTTACGATAACTTCTCTAACGTGCTTTATAGGATTTTTGGTGGGCGTTATAACGGTAAAAGTGAAAGGAACTTGGTATCCTGAAGGATGTGTTACACCTTCTGGAAGTGTACAGAATACCCCTCGTCGAGAACCAGATGGTCAAGAGATGAGGTTTGTTGTGTATTACCTATTATATTTCTTCTTGCATTACTTCAATTTTATCAGTAGTGATTGTTACCTTAGATCAGTTTACCCAACAGTTTTCATGATGTGACCCTTAATAAATAAAAAAAGGAGCAACAAATCATTCAGACTTCTTCTCCTCTTCCTTTTGTTTTTTCCTTTCCTCGAAAATTGTAAAAATAACTCTTTAGCTAACTCCTCTCCATACTTATCATCTTCTGTTATGGCTTTTTTCAGTGATATTATTGTCCTACTTGTATTAACATCGATCTCTAACTCTGATGCTAACTCTAATAAATCTTCCTTTAATCCCTTGCCCAAGAATGCCATGGTTAAGATTAAATAATAAATCAAAAATTTCAACTAATGAATTTTAATTTAAATGTGAACAAAAATTTTAAGTTATATGTGTAGATATTCTACCAAAGAAAAAATTATATCCTTATTAACTCAACGTAAATAAATATACTTACCTCAATTAATTACTTAGCTGAACAATAAAATAATCATAACATTTAATTTGAAACAAAACTATAAATTTTATGACACTGTAATTTTATGTTTAATAGGTTATTTAATAACATGGAACAGCAATGATAAGAACCAAACCAAAAAGAAAGAAAAATATTATTCACTCGAAACAAAAATTTTCATGAATAAATCCAATTATAATGAATAATGTATCTCATAAAAATATTATATCAAAATATAAATCGTCATTCAAAACCTTAATTAAGCTGAAAGAAATGTCTAAAGATAGACGTGTAAATCAAAACAAAACATACATGTTCTACTCTTGACATTCGTAAACTCAAATACAAATTTTCTTATATAAAACGAAGTTATATAAACTGAAATCTTAACTATGACTTTTTTCTTACTGATCAACTGCTACTTATTATTTTTAGGTATGAATTTTCAGCAGCCAATGTTCCCGATCACCACCCTCCCAGGATCACCGTGCCAGGTTAGTATTGTAACTTTTCATTGTATATTTGCGTTGTAACTGTTGCGTGCTGTTTTATTTTAAATTCAATACTTTAAAATTTATTCTTAAAAAAGGTTAATAAAAAATACTTTCTTTTTTTTCAAACTAAGATTTACCTCATCAAATTTTAAGTGAAGCAATGATGTCCCCTTTTCTTTTAAAATAAATTTTTCATTAAAATAAATATTATGAAATTTTCAATTTGCTTCCTTAAATGTTAATATGTGCTACTCCTGTATGGACCTTTTACGTCCTTCAACCCAATTCATTTAGGTGGCCAGATTATTTGAGATGATTCTAGAGAGTATCCTTTTGATTCCATCAGCGGGATCCTTCCCTCCTAGCAATCCAAGAGAGAAAACCTAAAAAACAACAATAACATTAAAAAAGTGTAATTAAGTTCTTTTTTTTTAATTTTTAAAATATTGCTCTCTCTTTTACATAAATATTTTTTTTTGCCTTATTTTGCTTTAATTTACATAAATATTTTTAAAGAAATTTGCCTTTAAATAAGGCAAGTATTTTTTAATCATAACTTAAAATAATAAAATAAAGAGATGTTTTTCCTTCAAAATTTTCAAATATAATATTGTAAAAGATAGTGTATGAAAATAATAGAACGAATTTGCAAGGATCATTTTTAGCTTTTAAAGTGCTTAGATTTTTTAAAGAGTTTTAGCAATATTATTATTATAATCATAATGAAATTCAATTAACTTCATGGTTGGTAGAAAAACTAAATCTGAAATTAAGAAACTTATAATTAAATAAGAAATGAATGCAAGTAATCACCCTCCTCTTATAAAACAAAGTATGTAAAATACATTAATAGTACTCTTATTTTAATTTGAATAATATTGGAAAAATTCAATTTCATCTTATTCAAAAAGTTTTATTTCTTGATTTACGCAAAAACATTAAAAGTAAAGTATTAACTCTGGAAGAAACAAAAATTTAAACACATTGCTTAAAATAGCTTAGAAAATTATATGAAAAATACTTCGTTATATCTAAGGAAAAAAGAAACTAAAGCTTTAATTTTTAATTTAAAATCTTAACTAAAAACTTTAAAAAAATTTCTAAGACTTTGAAAATAAATAATTCTTATAACAAATAACTTAAATGTTTGTAATGTTCTTTTAATAAAAAATTTTTATAAGTTATTATTGTTTAATATGATTATTATAAGTTAAGATTTAAAGTTTGAAACAAAATAATTTATTTAAAAAAGCTACTTACGTTTTCACTGGATTATTAGATTATTCACTACGTTTTCACTGGATTATTCACTGGATTACGTTTTCACTGGCACCTGAAAAAGGAAGTGAACTATCTATGGGGAGGAAGAGTGGAGGAAACCTTTGCCCCTGGGCGTATTTACAAAGACTCAAGGATACAGCCCACTTGGCGCGATAAAGAGCATCTAAGCATTTTTGGTGCGAAAAAGAAAGCTGCGCATGCGCTGTAAGGAAAAGGCATATAGAGCAATCCTTTGCGTTTGGGTTAGTTCCGTTGTTGACACTTTTAGTCGCTCGCTATTTTAGTTTGTGACATTTAACCAGGTTCAACCTTAGTAGTTTATTAATCTTAGGTATGACAGATGATAATTCAAAACAAATGCCCTTTTCAAGAATGTAAAACATAAACCCATTTTTTTTTTCAAAAGTACCGATATTATATCATATATCCAATTTCTTATAATAACGTCTATTAGGGTAACAATTTTTTAAAAATAAAATAGTGTTTATCATTAATCAGCAGTTTGAATATTTGTATCATATATATATTAAATTTACTACAACAGTGTAAGCAGTAGAAACACAGTGGCGATCTCAAAAATGCTATATTAGACATATCTCCATACAGATTTTTAAAATTAAAACATCTATGCTTTTTTTACAAGCAATCAAACACTTTAATCTCATCTTATTAAAAAAATTCGTTCTGAGCTGAAGTATTATAATTATGTCAAATCGTTTTGTTACAGCTCGATACTAAAGTATTGTTATGCTAATCACAATTCGTCGATTTCATTTCGAAAGACGATTAAAAATTTATAAACTGCTGTTGAAATATTGTACACATTTTCACGATTCCTTAACCTTAAATTGAAATGTAAACACAACAACGCATTCTGTACGGGGTTACAACAATCGAAAGAGGATGTGTGGGTTTACCACAAATCTGGCGACAATCCCTAATATCGCGCCAAGTGGGCTGTATCCTTGAGTCTTTGTAAATACGCTGCCCCTGGTGGTCAGTAAAACGGTTAAAACTCCTCAGAAATCTGGGAGGATTGAATCATTATAGTGAGGGTTTCGATTGGCCTGAGGGTCACCCCCTCCATTCAAATCCGGTTTTTTTCTTTGGCAAGTTATCGCTACTTTACTTTCTCGAAATCGCAACTACATACAAAATTTAGACTCCCGTGAAAGCGTATACAACAGGTTTTCTTTCTTCTTTTTTTTTTTTTCGTTCCTGCTGGTTCGTTGTGTTTTATTTTAGTAAAGGGTCTCAATGAAAAGGCCAAATGTGATCTTCCTTCTATGTAATTCCGAAACTGGTGTTTCAATATGCATTTTTATTTACTCATATAGTTTAATTTATTCAAACATTAAAAGTTAAGCCAATCTTACAGAGAAACACGGGAATTGATTGCATGGGTTTATAAAATTAGTTTGGCATAATTGTGTGAGGAAGAGTTTAAAATTCAATTTAAAATAAATTTTAATTTTTTTAGGACTGATGTCCAATAATTGCGAGATTATATAGAATGCTTAAGAACATTTATCGAGACAAAAAAAAAATGCGAAATGAATATTTTTTTTTACATTGTACACAAAAAATAATGGATTTGGAATCGTTTGATTTCATATATTGCCTGTCATGAGCATCATTTTGCGCTACTATGGTGTTAATTGACTACTCATAGAAATTAAAAAGTCAGTATTTAAAACGATGAGGATTTTCATGACTTATTATACGGCGAAATAAAATATTTAATTGCATTATTAATTACATAGGTCATGTTAGTGTTTGACGACAACTTTATCAAATCATTACAATATTGTCACGTAGAATAACTAGGACTTAGTCTACAAAGTTGGAGAGCTTTATTCAACACCTACAAAGTACAGTGAACAAAGTAACTGGGGCCTCGGCTAGAGACATCCAGTCTTTTATAGGAATAATAACAGGAAGTGACAGGAACGATATGCTAGAACATTCTAGAAATTTCTAGAAGAAACATAAATAATAAATAAAAGCTTATTTTAGAGTTTTATATTTTCTTACAGTTCTGCGGATCGAACCCTGAATCTCAGTCTTTCCAGGACGACTCCGACCTCTCGGCCACACTGACACGTCAATATTTTGAATTGACTCACTATCCGCTTACCCCTTACTAGAAATTTCTAATAAATTTTCTTTTTCAGTTTTACCTTTTAGTTTCTCTGATTAAAGACTAAATTATCTCCTTTTGTTTTTTCTTATAATTATTGACCAATTGTTATTTTACCAACTCTATTGGAAAATAGTTCAAAATTAAATTAACATAAGTTACTATAAGTTCAAATAATAACACGTAAGTACAATTCCTTTTTAATATTTTATTATTCTATTTTAATTTTCAAAATATTTTTGTTACAACATCAATGAAATATTCTTTATACATATGATCATTATTATTATATAACGCATACTATGCATATATAAATCTACATATCAAAAGTTTGTTTACCATACTGATTTACCGCATATTTCTGCCCTACATAGAACACAAAAAATTACTTTTTATTTTTTCATTTAAAAAATAAAATTATTTCCTCAAGCAAATTTTATATTTATAACAATTTAACAATGCAAAGTAAATTTCGTTCTACAAAATAAAAATTTGAATAGAAAAATTTAACACTATAAATAGGAGAGAGATGGGTATAAGTTTCAAATATATTATTTTTGTCTTTAGTAAAATTAAAACTTGCGTGATTAGAAAACAATTATAATAATTTCTCTACTCCCAATAGTTCTCTATGTGTCGAAAAAATACCATCTTTGTTTTATTCTCTAATTGTATTATTCTGCAAATATTTATATTCTGTGCGAGATAATTCTTTATTGATGTTTTGGAATCGAACAAAATTAAAATCTAAATCAAATAAATTTACCTTGTTCATGTTGACTTACTTTCTTTTGCAATTTCTTTTTCTATGTAAAGATAACGTAATAGATAAAACGCGTGTGATTATAAAAACAGAATTATTTTACAAAACAACAGAAAAACAGAAGATTTTAGGAGCATATATACATTTGAATGAAATTTATATAAAAACATCGCATGAAAGAAAAATAATTGGAGAATGGGGGAGAGCAATGTGTTTTAGAGCCTTGTAAGGAACAAAAACCTTTAGCGATATAATAAAAAAATATTCTAAATATAATATAAAAATATTCTTAAAATATAATAAAAAAAAATTTATCAAAAATGTTCTAGTAAAAAATATTCGAAGAAATTAAAAAATATTTTGAAAGTTAATAAAGCACTATTAAAGATTATTTATAAAAGTTTGAAAAATTTTTGAAGATAATTTCCGAGAAATTAAAAAATGGCCAATGAAAACTTTTGGGTGGGGAAAATTTGATATAATGTTTTCTCAAAAAAAGTAACTGCTTTTTCAAATCTGAATTACCATTTTTTCTCCAATTAAAAGTTTTAAAAAGTACAAAGGTTTTGTATTGGGTTACTAGTGATGAGAGTACTATAACAAAAAAACAATATTGTCCCCCAATCCGATGAAATGCAATACTTCGTTTCAAATGTATTTAAATCATTAATTAATAATAGACGTGATATTTTTAAGAACGTCTTTAATTTGTGCGGTTTAATTAAAGACAAGAGTAATAAAAGACTTGAACTAATCTGACTCGTCACTACTTCTTTAAAAAGTGTCTTTTGTGAGCAAACGACGCGAAGAAAGCATATACATAAACAAAAGAAACTAGAAAGCTAAATCTTCATGCTTTTCTCTTTCGAAAGCCACTACCTTTAGGTTCTCGACTGAAAAAGAGTAGATTTAACTGCAATGTATTGCACAAAAACAGCTGCTCTTACACAAAAGTATTTTTTCAACAGGTGCATAATCATCTTGCTGCTAATAGCTTGGTCTTCTCGCCGACAATGAGCTATTTTACACCTTCTCTCCAGTATTCACTTTCTGAAATAGCCAAACATTTTTACTCTTATTTACAAAAGAATAGGAGAAAGCGTTTGTGTGAAGCAAGGGTTGTCCGAGAGGTCAACCTTTGGATTGACCTCTGGATGGATTTCTTTAGAGAGCTCACTCGAGTCGCTAATAATAAAACCTCCTAAACTCTGAAATAGTTTTAAGATTCGTATTGACTCAAAATACTTTAAATTTATATATTTTATAGCAAATACAATTTTTATTACTTCTCGCAATAATGCCAACAACAACAAAAAAAAACTATAAGAAATTTAAAACCAAAAGTTTCTTAAAATAACCATATGCTCGCGATAAAGGAAAATATAGCGCAACGTAAAATTAAGTTAACTGTACGATACTGCAAAACAGAGCTTTCTCATAATTTCTATCAAACTTCATTGAGTAAACAAGTTTTTAGTTCGATTATAATTTTCAGGAAAAAAAAATTAATTTTGTTTTCAACTTGTTTGATAAAAAATCTTGTTCCTCTCTTGCTATAAACAAATTTAATACATATTTGTAAATTTTAAATAAATATCATTAGGATATCATTAACTATTAACAATTAATTAATAAAAATGAAAAGATTATCAAGCATCAAAATTTAAAAACGCTTACATAGATGCCAATTTCGTCAATGGAATTTATGTTGGGATTATTAAAATGATTGATTTTAAAAATTTAAATTAGAACCTTATTTCTCATCCATAATTCATTAAATAAAAAGGAAATGTCACTTTAAATAAATAAATGTCATGGAACTTCAAACTGAGGTAACGTAAAACGGGACACTTACGTTTTGTGACGTTACGTTATGTTAAATGTTTTCCAGAAATAAAAAAAAATAAAGATAGTATTTGTCTTTTCTGTAGAATGCACACGTTGAGCAACAATAAAATCTATCCAGCCCATTGTGTTTCGTATGCTATCTGCGATGTCAAATCTTGTCTCAAGTATATTTTACTGGCATTAATGTCGATAAGTTAAGTTGACATTCAGATTCTTAGTACAATGAATGCGTTTTATTAGCAGTTAAAAGCTATTATGTCTTTATATGTCAAAATAATTCATATTATTGCACTTTGGATAGTGAGTTGCAGCAGATATTTGGTTTTGTTTTGATCAAAACGAAAGCAGTAGGCATAAATGTGTAGCTAAATAGTTGTAGGCGATGTTTGCTCTGAGATCAGAATATCAGTGGAAGAGTTTAAGATAATTCAGGATTCATACAAACCTTAAAAAGGACGACAATTACGCATCGTTATAAGTTTTATCAACAACTACGCCTTATAATTTCAAATAATTATACATAGTGACGAAATATGACAATTTTAATTTCAAAGTGAATGCTAAGTAAAAATGTTAAGTTGTTTACTCTTTTTATTAGAACATTGACACCCCTTTTTAAGTATAATATGGACCGTATGAGCGTTGAAAGATGCAATAACCTGATCCAAAAGCACAATGCATAATAAAGCACATAGAAAACTAATTTATAATGTTGCACTATGTTGTCATGCGGGAACTTTACGCCAAAAGTGTGTTTGGAGATATCAATGTAAGTAAAACGATATTAATTTTCTTAAGGCAAAAATAGGGCAATATATTGAACGTAGCCGAACTATTTGTTCTAGTACAAAAGAAATTAAATAAGAAAATGTACGACTTTCAAGCAAATTTTCTATTAGTTTGATTTTAAGGTACCTGGAAAAAAAGGTCCCGGAAAAAAAGGTCCCCGGAAAAAAAAAGGTCCCGGTAAAAAAGGTACCTGTGTAGGGAAAATTCTGTGGGGGAAAATAGTTGAAATGAGAAGATTAGATTGAAGCGCATTTTGCTGTTCCGTGCATGTTTTTTTTTTTTTTTTTTTCGTGTCGCGCGTTTTTAATTAATTAAAAAGGACCAATACTTTCACCTCCAATCACGAATAAACATCCAACACATAAATTCTCCCAACTTCCCCGATTGGCTACTTTAAGCCTCACAGTAGCAACTTCCTCACAAAATATAATTTAAGATAGAAAATAACACATTTTTCACTTAAAAAAATTAACAAAAAAAAAGTAAAATATTATTGAAAAATTTAAATAGTATCTTCCCGCTTTAAAAAATATTCAAAGAAGAATAAATAAATAAAATAAAATTTTAAAAAAAAGCGTAATACAACCAGCCCATAAGTCCCCCCCCCCTTACCCTTCTCCTTACCTCAATGATCTAATCTAACTTATTACAGATAAAAAGAATATTCATTGAAACAGCGAGAAGCATTCATGCTGCCCTGAAAGCGAGAGGGGAAATATCCCTACAGATTTTCCCTATGAAGGTACCTTTTTTACCGGGACCTTTTTTTCCGGGACCTTTTTTTCCAGGGACCCTTTTTTCCGTACCTTTTTTTCCAGGGACCTTTTTTACCGGGACCTTTTTTACCGGGACCTTTTTTTCCGTACCTTTTTTTCCGGGACCTTTTTTTCCGTCTACCGTTTTAAATACCTTCTCGAAAAAAAATTTTGAAGATAGTAATATTTAGATAGTAATTTGAAGAAGATATTAAAAAATTGTCCGAAACTAGCTATTTTTGATTACTAAATTTCAAAAAACTATAGGAAGAATTTTGTAAACGAAATTATCTTTTTCCTAAAAATTGAAAATGGCTTTAATGTGCAATTTATTTAAACGAGTGAATTATTTATTAATAATTCTCACGGTTTATAGTTAAACATTATTTCAATCTTGAAAAAGATATTCTTAGGCCGTGGAGGAAAATAAGATCTGAATCACTCATTTCAGTAAATGATTACTTCTTGTCAGGGTCTTGTGAATGTTTGTTTCTTGGCGACCATTGAAAACCACCATTACGAAAAAGATCACAGGTTTATTTACGACAACCATGAAAATTCGCTTATGTCCCCCTCTTCATGCCTGGGGGATTTCTTCACGGTTGAGTGATAGCCTCCTGGAGAGAAAAGGAGGAACTGAAGAACGATTTCAGAGTAGAAAAATGTTTCATACCCCGGAAAAAATCATTTTTTAGCAATAGTTCCTAATGTATAATTTCATATTGCTGAAATTAGTTTTGAACTACATATTTATAAGTTTTTTTAAAAAAAAATTTCGTGAATTTAGCTAAAAAAGTAACTTTGTGAAAAACGCTTGAAAATTACTCTAAAATCACATTTAAACTCGTTTTAAAAATTATTAATAGAATTTTAAAATAATTTTTTACATTAGTTATGTTTGTTTAAATGAGATCTATTCATTAATATTAAACATTGAGCTGTCAGGTTGTAAATTATTGAGAAAAAGTGATTTATGTTCTCCCATAGAATAACATTGAGAAGTCGATTGAAGCTGGCAACGGTGCTAACGGCCTTAAAGCTTGCGATTCAAGTCGAGTGTTATTCTATGGCTACAAGTCGAAACTTTAAAAAGCAATGAGTTCTACGATGGTTTGAGTAGGTTATCTTTCTTTAACCTATGGAGATCTTGACCACTGGTAATGATAGAAAAAGCGAAAAATTCCCCTCTTCTAGGAGGTCGTGGTGACACATCTGGAAGAGCCCAAAAACTGGCGTCTCCTGAAATGAAAACAAGCCCACTGTCCCCCATCTCTTTTTGAAGTAAAAACGAACTAAACATCTTAAATATAACGAATTGCGACTATGAGAGAAATTTTATTGTCACACATTGTATTCATAAATATTTAGATTAAAAAGAAAAATCCTGTTATTGGATAGAAATTTATTGGTATCTGTATAGATAGATAATATTCAGTTGACAATTAAAGCATGTGCTTACCCGTCAAAAATATTTCAGCAGTTACACATTTCCGTGTTTTAAATAAGTATTTTTTTATTGCCATTAATTTAACGTGATTATATTTAAAAAACGTTTATCTTTAAATACCAACGACTTTAAACGTCAGCAGCTTGTTAAGCTTATAAATTACTTGTCAAATAATCTATTTCTATGAATATTTTATACTATCGCGTAAGAGTTGTTGGAAAAAAATAGTTTTAAAGTACACCCAAAATTGAAAACTTTCTGATAATATATTTAAAAAATACTATTTAAACAAATTTAAATGCAAAACTATGTTTCTTCTTTACACGGTAAAAAATAAGGAGTACTCTTTATTTCTTTGTTAGATTGGAAAACAAGGTACTGGTTCGCACTGTTCTAATCAGAAAAAAAAACTGTAGTAAACAAAAATATTAAATTGTTTTATTACAAAATATTAAATTGTATACCTAAAGAGAAATTGAAACAACTGTTGGCCATCCATTCAAAATTTGTCGTATTGCTGTCAGAATCCCAGGCTGCAATCCAGGCGATCGGCTCACAGGAAGACACTTTGTCAGATGAAGTGCTGCAGTGTCGGAGACTTATCAGACTTTTGGCACTAAAAAACAAAAGAGTAGTCATCCTGCGGATTCCCAGCCATTGTAACATCTATGGTAACGAGCAAGCTGACTTTCTTGCTCGCAAGGGAACACAAATCCCCCTACCAAGTTGCTCTGGATTGTCATACCATTCCATAAAACTACATGTTAAAAACATAATGAAAATGAATGTCGCTGCTAATCTACGAGAAAGCATAAGGAATAAGAACTGGAGTGAGACAGATCTTAAGGCAGTGCCAGATAGGCCTCGCCGAGATGCAGTAGCCACCTTTAAGTCTCCTAGCGGGTCATCTCATGATTGTCTAGGAGAACACCTGCATCGTATAGGTATTTATGACCACCCTCAGTGTCAACTGTGTGGTTCTGGAGCACCAATGAATAGAGAGCACCTCCATTCCTGTAGGAGGCTCCACGGACCTGACTCGGAGACCGCAAGATCGCGTGCGAGAGAACTTTTGGGAAGATGACTGCGATGTTTTGTTATTTTCTATTTTTATTGTTCCTCTGTGTTATTGTTCGTATTCCCTGCCATTGGAAATTAAAAAAAATACCTAAAGGGAAATAAAACTATAGCACCGCTTTTCTTATCAAATCAAATTTCCTACTCTAAATAAAATATGAATCTAAAAAAAATTACTTATTAAAAAATGTAATAAAATTACTTTCACTATAATATTTTTACAATATAACTTTTTTCTATTCATATTTTAAACATTTGGGTCCATTGTAGTTATTTTGTTGTACATTTAATTACTCATCACATACAAATAAAATTATAATTACCAAATATTCAATTATTTAGAATGGTATTAATTACGACCCAATTTAAGCCAGAGATAAGTGTGTTTTATAAATATATACAAAAATCCTTTTAAAGTAAATTAAATTATTTATAGTCTTAAAAGTATAACAAATACTGATTTTTATAAAGTATGTCAAGCATGCATAAAGAATCATTGTATTTTAACTGAATATTTAAATTGTTTTTAGGTGAAACAAATTTGCACGTGGCAGCCAGGCACGACAGAGCAGATGAGGCCGAAAGTTTGTTGAGAAATGTAGCAGATGTGAATGCTCCTGATGGAACTGGCAGAGCCCCTATCCATACGGCAATTGGCGCCGATGCTCTAAATGTATTTATGGTAAAGTGAAATTAAATACAATTCTTAAACTATTTATTTATGCTAAATTCAATTGCTTGGATCTGCTCTGTATCTGTTCCGCATCTTTAAATCTGTTTTTTCTTTAATTTGGTTGAAATTAAATTGATATATTTTTATTATATATTTACAATAATTTTATAACATTCACCCATCATTATAAAACATTTGAAAATTACTCCAAGAGCTACTGTTTGTTAGATAGCCGTTTTTTCCAACTTTAAAAAATTTTCTGTATTCAAACAACTTCAGAACATTTTTAAAACAGACTTTCTAACTTTAAACTTTTGCTACTCCATAAATACCTTTTTTTCTAACTTTAAAAACTCTCAAGTTCACACATCTTCAAAATATTTTTAAGTACAAAAAAAAAATTTTTTTTTAATTCAAAGTACCAACAACTAACATCAGAATTTTTCTAACTGTAAACAGCTTGAAAATTTTTCTAACTTCCAATTTCTGTGGCTCCTTACAGACCAGTTTATTAAGAACATTAGAATTTTTCCAATTCTTAACACTTTCAGAATTTTTCAAAAGCCAACAGATTCAAAGTTCGAAAAATTTTCAAAATCGAAAACTTTTCTATGACCAAACATCAGCTACTCTTTACATACCAGTTTTTTTTCCTCAGTTCACACAACTTTAGGGGGGATAGGTAATTTATAATTTTTTCCAGTCCAAAACAAGTTGAAAATTTTTCTGACTTCGAACTCTTGCGACTCCTCATATACCCATTATTTAAACTAAAAAAGAGTTTTTTTTTCATGTTCAAGCAATTTCACGATATTTCGAATACAGAAAGATCAAAAAAATTTTGAGAGTACAAATAATTTGAAAATTTTTCGAAGTCAAACCTATTTGAAAGCAACATTCTGCGACTTCTTATATACCCGTTTCTCCCCAATTAAAATAATTTATAACGTTCAAAGTATTTCAGAATAATTCTAAGCACAAAACAAGTCCGAATAAGTTGAAAATTTTTAAACTCCAAACTTCTGCCATATCTTATGTACCTTTCTTTCTAACTTAAAAAATTTCAAAGCTTCAACTCCATAATAATTTCGGTACAGAAAATTTTTAAATTTTTTTGTATAAGTAATTAGAAATTTTTTTTATGTACCAACAACAAGTCAATTTGAAGTCATTTCTAAGTCAATTTGAAATTTTTTTTTCAATTTGAAATTTTTTGAAATTTTTGAAAAGGTCGAAAACAAATTTATAAAATTAAACTTATGCTACACATTAAATAGCCGTTTTTTTTACTTTAAAAAATTTCTATGTTTAAACAGTTGCAGATTATTTCCAAGTACAAACAATTTTAAATTTTTTTAAGTTCAAACAACGTCAGAATTCTTTTTAAGTACTAACAGTTTGAAAATTTTTCAAAGCTACTTCTGCTATTTGTTATATTGCTGTAAAATTTCCTATTTCAAATAACTTCAGAATATTTCTAAAACCATCAGATTCAGAATTTTTCAAAGTATGAAAAGTTTTAAAAAAATTCTAAGTCAAAACAAGAAACAACTTAAGAAATTTTTGAACCAGCAATAGCAGTACGAATCTCTTATGCTTTTAAATAAAATGTTAATATTGTTAAATTAAATGTTTTTTTATGCATACTTTTCCACTTTTAAAAGATATTTTTCTTTGTACAGATTTTGATGAAGCATAAAAACATAGATATTAATTCTAAATCCATTGACGGATCTACTCCCTTAATTCTAGCATGTCGCTATGAATTAGAAGATATTGGTCCAATTTTAGTAGAAGCTGGATGCGATATTAACGCTTCTGATTCATATGGTAAGGAATTTTATCTATATATATATATATATATTTCTCTTACACGGCACCAAAAAAAAGCCCCGTTACAACTCCCCGAATGGCAACGTAAGAAAATTGACCAATGATTGCTGCTAAAAATGTCACATGCCCAGAGGCGTATCTATGGAAAGAAGCGCCTATGGCAAATCTCGCACTGGCGCCCTGCCTAAACTATTTATAATCTCTTTTTTTATGCAATACGGAATAAAAGCATCGTTTGAAGTATTTAAGCATTTTGGCAATATTGCATAAAGAACCGTGGTGGTTCAGGGGATAGAGAATTCACCTTCCAACGAAGTGAGCCGGGTTCGATTCCCAGCAGTGACTGCTCGACACGATTTCCGTATCCGGCTTGCACCTACCACGGTGTTGACGTAAAATATCTTCTTTGACGGATCATTGGTTACCCTTGCCGTCAGACTAATCACGGGAGGCTTTCGCAATCCTCCTCTCCATGTAACGCAAATGCGGATTAGTTCAATCAAAAAAGTCCTCCGCGAAGACAAATTTCTCCAAAATGCTCGATACAGGAGTTCCCTTGTCTTCTGAATCGGGTTCAAAATTACAAGGCTACGAAGTTGAACATCAGCAGTCGCAAACTTAAACAATTGGATCGGCTGTTCAACAACGTTTATAAAATTTTCCAAAAAGATTGCAATGCAATTTTTTTTAATAGATTAATAAATAAATAAAAAATTAACTATAACAATAAAATTATCTCTTTTTAATTGTAATACATTCACGTGTGTTCGAAATCAGCATTAGTTAGAAAAAAAAAGTTTGCTTTATCATATTTAAAGAAGATTCTCTTGCGCTTCTTCAACGGTCAATAACAATTCTAACAATTTGTTTAATTAAGCAACAAATACAATTAGGTAACAAAAATACGCACGCACAGCAAATGTCTCTGAGTTAAAGAAGAACTATAACATAACCAGATGATTACCCATTATTTTCAAAATTTAAACTGAATAAAATTAATTGTTTATAGAAATAATCATGCTTTGCTAATACCAAAACAATAAAATCATCGCGATATAATAAATTCATTAAAGATCACAGTGTAAATAATTACGATTTGTTATGACAATTACAAATAAAATAGCTACAATCAAATTTTATAACTTCGTTAGCTTTTTATTTACAAAAAACCGATGGTTTTAATATAATTAAGTTTTACAAACATTATATAATAACCGATAATAAGAAAAAATATACATATAGTTATTAATACAGAACTCTAGACAAAATAGCGACAATAATACATTCTTTAATGAGAAATAAATTAGAGGAAGTTGACGTCTTAGTTTAAGAATATCTAGAAAAAATTGATTTTTTAACAGTGAAAAAAAAAGGCAAAAAGTTAAGAAATAGACCAAAAAATATCAAATTATGAAAAATTCTCTTCGCATCAGAATGGAACAAATTGGAGAAAAAGCAGAAAAAAATTTAACAGATTTGAATCATAAGTTTGTAGACGTTAGGTGCGCAAAAAAATAAATAAATAAACGGAATACCCTGATAACTTTTGATATAATAATCAGATCTTCACGTTCTTCTCATGTCAATGGTTCAAGGAGGTGACTTAAATATGCTAATTAATAAGTGCAGGGACAATATTTCAAGTTACGAAATCAGACACTAAAACGTACTTTCTCTGAATAAACATGCCATTTTTTTGACTGATTTGGATTTCTGTACCCCTAAGTGTTGGGGGTAGCCACAATATGAGAAGTAACTCAATCGAATTTTAAAAAAATTTTCCCATAATTATAAAGGTCCTTTGTTAAAAAATAACTTTTCGTAAATATTTATTATTTTATTTGTAATATTCGTAAAAAAATTCAATTGTGATATGTACATTTTTTACATTGTTTTAAAAAATGCTATATTTTAGCGAAATTGATCAAATAGTTCCTAAGAAATCAAATTTTAAATATCCGACTTTTTTTCAATTCTATTTCTCAGGAATCCTAACTCCATATTCAAACAACATGAATTTAGACCAATCTGTATAACAGGGGGAAAAAATTTTTAAAAAAATAATCAAAATTAATTAGTTTTAAAATTTGCTTTTTAGGAAGAAGAGAAATATAAATGATTGGAATATTTGAGGAAAGGAGGGCTTTTTTTGTATCTTTATGAAAATACATTATAAGAATGCGTATACTTCATTATTAAACAAGGTCTAATTTTTCAATACATAAAATACTTATTGTTTTTTTTTATATTCTTACTATAAAGATAATTATTTAATGAAAAATAATTATTGTGATTGTTACTTTATTGATTTTTTTTCAAGTAATATAATATGTAGTGATATAAACATAATGTAAGTGATATGTATTGTAAAAGACTTATAAAATTTAAAAAAAAAAGTAATTATTTAATCAAATTTTGTTTTTTTTTTTTTTTTTTTTTTTTTTTTTTTGAAAAGGGAAGAAAATTGTAATCTGAAATAAAAGATATAGGGGAAAGAAAGATTACAAAATTTTGCACCTTAGATGCTATGGAAGCCTGTTCCATAACTCGAAGAAAGGTTGATAAATATTAAATAAATGTAATTTAAAAGTACAAAACAAACATGTCTTTATAAATTAAAAAAAATCAATTTGTAAGTAAAAGGATTATTGAAACTTACACTTAAAGCATTGTTCCTTAATATAACCATTCAAAGAAAACAAGGGGGAAAAAAAACAAATAGTTAAACTCAAAATCTATCTATTTATGAATAGAAAGAAAAACATTTATCGGTTGCAGGAAACTATTTGCTGAACGTAATGAATGTTACGTAATAAACACAAAATTATTTACTTATCGCAATTATTTTTCAGGAAAATTAAAAAAATATATTCCTACTAACAATAGAAATTTTAACATTTGTTGTTTTTTTATTACATATTATTTATAATTATAATGCATTAACGAGTATTTAATTATACAATACAAAAAATCTATGTGCATATTAAATGTACTGTCATAAAACAGTAACAATAAAAACTAAAAAATATTATAAATTCTAATTTATAGCATTAAAAGGAGGGAGCGCAAATGTCCCACTCGATCTACACATACAGAGATGCTAACTTGCAACTTAATGGGGAACTTTTTTCTAGTGGTAGCAAAATTTATGTTTTGATGCTTTATTCTTGGTTTATGTAAATTTGATTTAAAATTATATTTTCCGCCACTACGTATGTATAATTCGAAATTTTCAATGAAATACAATTTTACTCCAGTTACCTCGTGGTAAGAATTTCAAATTTTACCAATATCATCTAAAATTTGCAAGGTTTAGTTTTTAACTCTCTACCACTTAATAAAATATTTCGGAGAAATCTTAGCAGTTGACATCCCTGCATATAGACATCATTTCTAGAAAATATAACGAACGCATATAACGGTAATTAATAATTTAAGTATAATGCATTAATTTAAATATTTAGGAAATGATTACTTACAATCAAAGAAAATCCTTGTAGTACACGTTGTTCACTTATCTATGAACCAACTATAAATGCCCAGAAGCTGCATCAAAATAGATTATAAAAATCTAAAGACTTTAAATATTTGATTTTCTTGACTTAAATTTTGAAACATTAACTAAATTGAGCAGAATTTTTTGTATGAGCATCTAACTACTTATAACGCCTGCCCTTTATTTTTCAAAATAGCGAAGTGTATTCATTATTAAATCGTTCCATTGGTTTAAATTACTTGTAGAGCGAGTCATCAGAGGAACCTCCTATTTTTAGTATTTCACACTTTAGTGGAGGTGATTCCCACCATGGGTGGCAAAAATCTCCATTTACGCTAATTTATAGAAGGGGTTCTATTTGACATCTATTCAGCAAACTCCGAAAATGTTTTTCAAAGAGATTTTAACCGCTGATAAAATTTAAGATTTACAAGCATTTCACTACAGAATAATTAGTCTAAGCTAGACTGGGACACCCCATGGCTTTCACATCTCTCTGTCCTCTGGTCATCACCGTCTGGCCATCTGGTTTTGCTGCCTGAAGGGGTTCCATTCATTTCCTCCCCCGAAAATTGTTCTTTTAACTGGAGGTCTCACTTTCCTTAAGATAAGGGGTGAAAAATTTCTTTACGTTTGTCACCAACTTTTGAACTTCCAAAGTTTCTTTCGTTCGCCTTTCATTTTTTTAGTCTGTTGTACTAATTTTTTCATATAAATAAATATACTTAATTTAAAGATTTAGCTTATATTACTATAATTTATATTTAACGTATAGCATTTTCAATTATACATAAACAATATCAAATAATCTAAGTAGAAAAGCATTTTTTCCTAATAAATTATTTTAAATTTAAATGACTGTCTAAGTAAACTATTTTAAATAAACGAAATCAATAAATATTATTTTTAGGATTTGTTTTCTGTTCTTATTATTAAAAAGTGCACGATTTTAAATAAATATCTTATGTATTGCCGAGGAAAAAGGCATTCCCTTATATCTATATATTTGCTACTCAAGAGCTATAACATCATACATAGTACTACAATACACATTCAATACAATTCTACAATATACATTCTTAATGCTAGTATATATTCCATACTTTTGTAATCTAAATTATGTTATTAAGTTAATTATTTTATTTTTATATGTAACCATGAATTTTTGTTGCTATTTTAGTGTTTTTTTTCCCCTTGTGCAATATTATAGTTTGACTCTGAGTTACAGCTTCAATAAAGTCTTATAAATAATGTCTTGCTTGTTTATAAAATTGGGAACTTTAATATTTATAACTCTTACTCGTGAATAACCCTTTTGAATGAACATTATTTAAATGTTTATTTTATCATCGTTTATACCTGGAAAAAAAAAAATTTTTTTTCATTTTCCTCAAAAAATTTTACGTTAAGTTTGTGCTTTATTTTTCGCTTTTAGTAGAAAAAATGAAATTAATAATACACTAAAAAAAAGAAGAAAAATTAAATTCTCTGTTATTTTCTATAATGAATAATGAGCTTACATTTTGTCTCTTCATTTTATCAGCGATAACTCAAATTCTTTCTATTACAGCTTTGACGTATCGTGAAGCAATAAGAAGCTACATTTTAGAAAAAAATAAGTTTAAATTCATTTTAATTTAAATATGGGAGCCGCGATGACTCAGGGGATAGAGCTTTCGCCTTCCAATGAGGCGAACCAAGTTCGAATCCCAGTTGATACGAATTCCGCACCCGGCTTGCACCGACCACAGTGCTGACGTGAAATATTATGGAAATATCCTGAGTTGTAGACTGATCATGGGTCAGAGTCCCCTTGCCGTCAGGCTAACCGTGGGAGATTCTCGTGGTCTTCCTCTCCATGTAACGCAAATGCGGGTTTACTCCACGAAGGCAAATTTCTCCCATTACTCGATATAGGAGTTCCCTTGTCTTCTGGATTGGGTTCAAAATTACAAAGCTACGGAATTAGGTCGGCTGTTCAACGACGGTTATAAAATTAAATATGGGGCTAAAAGTCTTTTTATCAAAGGATTATGATCGACATTAAATGTTAATTATTTAGGAAATTCTCTGAAATTAAAAATATTTTTATTGGAATGTATCAAAAAGTTAGTAAAGAGAGTAATAATTATAATTATTAAAAACTCTGCATTAATCTTTAAATTACGATATTATAATTAAAATTTGGTTTTTGCCGAAATCATCGTAAATATAATAGAAAAAGCAACTTTTTATTACTGATTTATTTTAGTATTTATCTTGAATGTATTCATAAATATTAAGTTTTTTTATTTATTTCGAATCCTCTGTTGCTTAACTTGAAAGTTTAATGAAAGGAAAAGTGTCTAGTGAATGAATGCAGAAACGTGTATGAATTGTTATCACACAGGCGTCAAGTCGTTTAAACAGTATGTGGAATGTTTTTTTTTTCCTTTCCCCCCAATTTTTTTTAATGTTGAATCCAATATAACAACTTAGATTTCCCGCTCTTTTCGAGTTATGTAAAAGCGCTGGAAACCCTGGCCCTCCTATTATCCCTAACTGATAGGTGGTCTATGAGTTTTCAAACGAAGTTATTAAAAAAATTAAAAACAGTGGGAGGTTAAAATTGTTTAACGCTCGTCACCTACTTTGTTTTTATTATTAGCGGTTCCCTTTCATACTTCACTCCCCTAGTTATAAAAAGAGTTCCTCAAAAGACCTCGATGTCTTCTTTTCGAGCTCTCGAGGAAAGGTTAAATGTTGTATGCTTTTTTTAATTCGGCCAAAACTTGAAAAAAAAAATTAGTGAAATTTTTGAGTAAGAAAATAATCGTTGATGTTGATTGATTTTGCGCCTTTTTGAAATAATGCGCCCATGGCAATCGCCATACTTGCCATACCCTAGATACGCCACTGCACATGCCAAATCTAGCTGAGATGGCTCAACATATAGCACTTTTAAAAACGGAAATAACCAAAGAGGTTGTACCAATAATGATGTGCTGAAACTACTGCCAGAAATTACTAAAATTTATGAAAGTGTGGACACTGTCATTAGTGATTATCCACAAGATCAACTAAGCTACCCTGAGGAATTTTTGAACACCATCACTCCTACAGGAATGCCTCCCCACAAATTAAAGATTAAGAAAGGTGCCATAATAATGTTACTGAGAAATTTAATGCCATCTAAAGAACTCTGCAATGGCACTAGATTAATTGTTACAAACTTGCAGCGTAATTTAATTGAAGCTAAACTGATTGATGATGATGAAGCAGGTACATTTTTCATTCCGAGAATACCTCTAATCCCATCTGATAAAAACATGCAGTTTTCTTTTAAGAGAAAACAATTTCCTATTAGGCTGACCTTCTCCATGACTATAAATAAGTCACAAGGTCAGACTTTTGAGAAAATCAGTTTAGTATTGACTAAACAAGTTTTTAGTCATGGACAACTTTATGTTGGCCTGTCAAGAGTTAAGTCATTTGACAGCCTTTCAGTAATTACTCCAAGAGGCCAAATCTATAATTGTGTTTTCAAAGAAATTCTAATTGCTTAGTATTAATTGCTTAGAGCTTTGCAGAAAAAAATGTTTTTTGGAAAAAATTTAATTGAAACTTCTATTGGCAGTAGGCAAGGGGACCTGCCAAAATCAAAACTCTCCGATGAGAAATGCAGCATGGCGACCTCCACGTGGTATTTCTCGGGTAATGCTAACAGCCATGCATTTTAATTTATTGTATGTAAAACATCCTTATTTTGTTCTAAAATGTTATGTACTTTATCACAAATGTTAATTAATATAGAAATTGATTTCAATAATGTTGATCACCAAAAAATATTTCATTTGGCGATAAAACAAATTTTTGTGTTCTTGAAAATGAAAGACTTTTTGAGGGTTATTATCTCACAAGGAAAAGTTAGGGTTTAAAGTTTATATTTTTAAATAATAAATTTTTTTTCTAAAACTTTTAGAATTTCTAGCATTAACTAATTTATTATACATATTTAGTTGAATTTAGGTAAGTAACTGCAATATGTGATAATTTATTCTGCTAATATGTTTCTCATTTAGCTAATGTTTTGATTTTTTCACCATGTGCAATCTAAATAGCTAATATACTTTTTTAAAAGCCAATAAGAACATTGATAGAATTCTTCTACATAAGTACAATACTATGTCTTTGATGATAAAATACTATGTCTTTGATGATATTATACTATGTCTTTGTGCTAGAACATTGTGTTCATTGGCGAGCGAGCCATGGTTCACAACGTGAACCACATAGGATTGCGTAGCAATTCTCGGGGGTTGGCGAGCGTTAGCGAGCAGGGGGCGGAGCCTCCTAGTATTTATTGTTTCATTACAGGTTATAATTAGTGTAGGTTGTTAGAATGTGTAATTAAAAGCAAAATTTATTTATTTGTAGGAAAGACTGCACTGCATTGGGCAGTTGCCGTGAATAATATGTCTGCTATTAACTTACTTCTGAGTCATAAAGCCAACCCAAATTTACAAGACGGGGAAGGAGAAACGCCCCTTTTCGCAGCTGCAAGAGAAGGATGTTTAGAAGCAGCCATTAGATTGCTCGAAAGCGGCGCAGACAGAAGAATCAAGAATTATCTTGATAAACTACCAATTGATATAGCGAGGGAAAGGTCTCATATAGATCTTGTTGAGATGTTTGAAGAATTTCTAGAGCCTGAAAATGTTTAATAAAAATAACAGTTTGCAAAATAATGTGTATTTTCTTGAGATATTGACTCTTGCTTTTTTTAGTCTAATATTGTGATCAATATTTTTGCATTTTGTTGAGAAGGGAAAACTCAATAATTATTTTCTTTTTTGAATTTTGGAAATCATTATGAGGTTTAAAAAAATGAGGAAGTCCATAGCAGTAAGTATCTAAAAAAAAAGATTGATGACAAAATCTTTTCGGGAAGAGATTTTTCAGTTGCCTGTTTTGTTTAAAAATTTAGTGGTTGTAATAAATAATATCATATTTAAAATGTCAGAGTTTATAAACTATGCTAACATTCAATTGCAATAACTGTTAAAATGACGATATAATCATTGCGTTTAACAGTAAGTACTCAAATGTGGGATTAGAATTTATCATATACTATATGGATTTATGGGTTTGTATAAAAAAGAATATCAATAATCATAACTAAGCAATGAAAGACAGCAGAATTTCAAATAAAAGTAAACATAATTGCTGAAAAAGTAAACAAAACACTGCATATATTTCTGATGAAATCTCTTTCAAGTTGAAAGCAATGATAATGTGAAATTTAAAATTCATGATTGAGAATTTTCATGGGTGAATATTATAAAAATATTGGATTGATTTAATTTCAACCAAATTAAAAAAAAACAGATACAAATGAACAGCACTGATTAGTTGGTTTGCTATAAATCACAATTTGTAATCAAATCCCCAGTTAAAATCTTATTTTATTAAAATATGTTTTTTTTTTAAAATAAAATTGAAGGAAAGAACATTATTAGGGAATTTTTTGCTATGTGATCTGTGGCAGAATAATCACCAAGTCTTGGCAAATTAAACAGCGGAACTGAAATAAAACGTCACAGAAAGGAACCAACTCGAAAGTTATAAATTGTTGCAACCCCCTGGCAAACATCTACATGGTTTTGTTTCTTAAAAAAATGAATCTAGCAAGTTTAAAATCTATTTGGCACATCTTGGCGATAGAAGTTGGCGCTACAGATCATGACACTAAAATATCCTCGCATGGTTTAAAGAGAGAATTATCTTTTACACTTTTGTTAAAATTTTGATTTGATTATTATTTCTAATTTTAGCTGAACACAAGAAAGAACCTGTTGAATATAAAAACCATAAAAATTTAGTACCCAAAGAAAGATTCTATCTGCAAGAGTCCAATAATGTTCTGTGTCAATATTGCTGCAATTCTGCTGTGAGGGCAAAATATAAATAATGTTCCCACATTTAAAAAACCCAAAATGACCAATAAAAAAAATAAAAAAAATTAATATTTTAACATTTTAGTTTTATATTTCAAAACATAGTTTAATTAAAAAATGTCAATGGTAAAGAAACAGGTAGAAATTGACAATAGTGGCATATTTTAAAAGACACAGTATTTCATTTTTCGCATTATTTTGTAGTATATCTTAATACCGGTTACCAGGAAGAATTTTTCACCCACATTCTCTAAATGATACTCTTTACCCCGATGGTTATCATAGTTATCTTAGTTGTTGTTTATGCTTAAAGTAGTTTTCAAAATGAAATATAGATGGCAGTATAAAGTCACGTGAATAGTAAATGTTAATTTTTGTTTTATGTATATGTAGTTTTAGTTCTCTATGTGTTTTGTCTCAATAAAGTTGTGTAATTAAAACCGGCATGGTAAGTGATTATTTTCCCCGAGACGAAAAAACCTTTTTTCATTTGTGGCGCCATTACGTGCGGCAGATGTGGATGACTCATGTAAGTGACTTTGATTTTTGAATTTGTTTGAAACTTGAATAGAATTGAAATTTGAATTTGGGAACTTTAGAATTGAATTTGAATAACCATGTCGGTCAGTGATAATGAGACAGATGCAATTGATGAAAACTCGAAGAAAAAAACCATTCAAAAGAGAACAACATATAGAGCATTAACGACTAAACTGCTTAATAAAATAGAATCCTGTTATAAAGATGAAAATTTAGATGATGAGAATAAAAATGAAGAACTAAAAACCTTATACGATCAATTGATTGAAAAGGAATATGAGCTTGTAAAACTTAACATAAAGATAGAGGCATTTATTTCCGTTGACGAAATTGAAAGGGAAATAATTTCGGTTGATGAATATTCGGAGAAAATTTTAAAATGGAAAAGTAAAGTTAAACGAAAAATTGATAAAATTAATGAAGAAACGCAATCGGTTTCTAGTGACGAAAATTTACCTCTAAGTTCATTAAGTAGAACTCCCATGATAGAACACAATAAATTGATTTCTTTACCGAAATTAACTTTGCCTAAATATTTTGGAGACCCCTGTTTATGGCTTGAATTTTGGGCCCAATTTGAAGATGCAGTGCATAAAAATACCGAATTATCAAATGTCGAAAAATTCCATTACTTAAAAAATTCGTTGGGTGGTTTGGCATTAAATTCTATTAAGGGTTTTTGTTTGACAGATTATAATTATGACAAATGCATAAAATTAATATCTGATAGATTTGGACGAGAGGATCTTGTAATTAATGGTCACATGACTAAACTCCTTAATTTAGAACCCGTGAAAAACTCTTCTAATTTGAGAGCGTTTCGAAATTTATATGATCAACTTGAAATTAATATTCGTTCCCTTGAAAGTTTGAATGTCGTATCTGGTTCGTATGGCCAGCTTTTGTGTCCCATAATTCTAAAACTATTACCTCCTGATGTTAGTTTGGGATATAACAAAATAAAAGAATCTAAAGGTCAGTTTAATGTAAATGAATTAATGAAGTTTATCCAAATCGAATTAGAATCGAGAGAATCGTCATTACAGCTAACACAACCAAAAATTGATTATTCCCCTCCATATCATCGTTCGGCAAACGAATCATACGCGAAAAGAAATAATCCGCACACTTCCACCTTAACTACTATCATAAAAGATAAAAAATGCATATTTTGTTTTAAGGGACACGATTCTTTAAATTGTCGCTTATTATCACTTTTTGAGAAAAGGGCCAAATTAAAAAGAGAAGGTCGCTGCTTTAAATGCTTATGTAAAGGTCATTTGAGTGTAGAATGCCAGGAAAATGTTCGATGCAAAAAATGTATGAGTCAAAATCATAACGAACTGTTTTGTTTTGGGAAAGAGAAACCGATAATAACAAATCACTCAGAAAAGCGAAATGAGGAGCCAGCAGCCGCGCCTCAAAATCCTGAATCAATTATTTCTAGTATTGCGCATAAGGCCAATAGTCAAAACAAGAGTATAATTTTGCCGACGTGTTCTGTAACTGCGCGTAATCCAAATAAAAAATGTAATTCTAAAAATATTTTAATGCTTTATGATTCAGCTAGTAGCTGTAGTTTCATTACGAAGGAATTAGCAGATAGTCTTAATTTATTGATTTCTCGAACTGAGCGATTAGAAGTATATACATTTGGAAATAACCCAATTCAAAAAGATTTCGGGGTCACGACAGTTAACCTATCTCATATAAATAATCCAAGCAGATGCGCGAAAGTAGAATTATTTATTACTGATTCTATTTCTCATTGCCACGTGCAGGCTCCGAATGATATGATTAAAAGAATGTTAAAGGAATTAAATTTATCATCTGAAGAATTGTTTTCTTTTGAGGGAAAAGAGAAAATTCACATTTTATTGGGATGCGATTTAATGTGGAAATTTTATACCGGAAATAAACTAGAATTTTCTAAAGGGCTTTATTGTATTGAAACTTTATTCGGTTATTGTATTAGTGGAGTTACGCAATCTATGAATTTAAGAACTCAATCAGTTAACGTTTGTATTTCGGAAAGAAAAAATGTTACGAATTCAGATGGTGATTTAAATGCTAATTTAAGGAAACTTTGGGAAATAGATAATTTGTTTATTGGGAAGGATGATAATAGCATTTTAACTAATGATATGGAAATTTTGCGACGCTTTGAAAATGAAATAAAATTTGAAAATGGAAAATATGTGGTTAGGTTGCCTTTTAAGGAAAACATGAATCTTTCTGATAATTTTTCGAATGCTAAGAGGAGGCTCTGGAGTTTGACTACCCGTTTTGAGAAAGATCAGGCTCTCTTTCAGGATTATAATGAAGTGTTTAGAGAACAGTTAAAATCGGGTGTAATTGAACCTATTACTATTGAGAAAGGGATTTCGTCAGACCATATGTATTACATGCCTCATCATCCAGTTATCAGAAGGGATAAAGAGGAATCGCGTACAAAACTACGCATTGTATTCGATGCATCTTCTAAAGATAAAAACTGTTATTCATTGAATGATAATTTAGAGGCAGGTCCAAATCTTAACCCTAATTTGTTAAATCTTCTTTTGCGGTTTCGACAGAATTTTATTGGAATTATAGCAGATATTGAGAAAGCGTTTTTGCGCATTTCTTTAAATAAAAACGATAGAGATTGTCAGCGCTTTCTTTGGTTTGATCAGATGCCGCTAAATGAGATTAAGATTTTTCGGAACACTACAGTTGCGTTCGGGGTTAAGTCTTCGCCATTTTTATTAGCCGCTACAGTTAAGCACCATATTGAGAAATTTAAAGGGTCACACGAGTTAGCATACGCGGCGTTAAACGATTGCCTCTATGTCGATGATTTAATTACAAGTGTGAATAATTTAGAAGACGCTATTGAACTGTGTAACGACACAAAGAACATTCTTATGTCTGCCAACATGAACTTACGTGCCTTTAAAACTAACAGCATCGAACTGTCGCAATATTGGCAAGAAACGAAATTCGAAGAACCTTCCAAAAATAGTTTGATTCCTATTAAGGTACTAGGTGTCATATGGGACACCGTGAAAGATGAACTGAAATTGGATTTATCTTCCATAAACTGTTCTCTCTCAAGTACTATTTGCACGAAGCGTGCCATTTTGCAACTATCATGCATGATTTTTGACCCTATCGGGTTTATAGCTGCATTCACGATTCGAGCAAAGATATTGTTGCAAGTTACTTGGCAAAGAGGACTTGGATGGGATGATGAGTTACCTAATGATTTGAGAAGAAAATGGAAGAAATGGACATTTGAAGTTCCGAAACTGGAAGACATTATTATACCTCGTTGGTACTTTCCTAGGTCTAGTCGAGAGAACATCGATTTTCAGATACATATTTTCTGCGATGCCAGTGAATTAGCTTTCGGTACTATAGCTTACCTCAGATACATCAATGAATCAGGACAGTATGAAGTTAGCTTTGTCCTTGCAAAAGCTCGAGTTGCACCTGTTAGGAAAATTACGTTACCGCGACTAGAGCTTTTATCCGCTGTCCTTGGTGCAAGAGTGCTAGACTCCTTGAGAAGTGTTTTCCACATAACGAACAATTATTATTTATGGAGTGATTCCATGGTGACTTTACATTGGATCAAGGGGTGTGCTAGCAATTGGAAACCCTTTGTAGGGAACAGAGTAATGGAAGTTCAAGCGAAAACTGAACCAGAAAATTGGAGACATTGCTGTGGTATCGATAATCCTGCTGATTTGCTGACACGTGGGTGCAATGCAAGCGAATTGAAAGAAGGAGATAAATGGAGGTACGGACCTTCATGGCTAAAACTTAAAGAGTCAGAATGGAATAATGGTAAAGTTTTCAGCTCTTCGCATAGCGAACACTTGGACGATGAAGTTCGTATTGAGAAACGAATCAAGCCCATGAACATTAATATGAATGATTGCAAGGAAGAAAGCCAGCCTGATTTTATGAACGTCATAAATAAAATTTCGTCATGGACTAAATTGCAAAGAGTATTTGCCTGGTGTAGAAGATTTATTTTAAATTGCAAGTTTCCAGCTGCAAAGATTAGTGGTTGTTTAACAACTGCAGAGATTCAAAATTCTAGAAAATCTCTGGTGAAGATAGTTCAAGAATATGCTTTTGGTACTGAAATAGAATATCTGCATAAAGAGAAGACACTCCCAAAAAATAGCAATCTGTTGCCTTTGGCACCCTTTCTTGACTCATCGGGACTGCTCCGAGTTGGTGGAAGATTGAAGAATTCCAATCTTTCTGACCGTCCAAAACATCCAATACTTCTCCCAAAAGGTCATCATTTATCAACGATAATTGTGAGATATTTTCATGAAAGCCATCTACATGGAACTATTCAAATGACATTATCAGCATTAACGCAAGAATATTGGATAATTGGTGTCAAGAATCTTGTCAGAAAGACTATCTCCAGTTGTGTAAAATGTCATCGTCAAAATGCTAGAATTTTGACACAATTTATGTCTGATTTACCTTCAGTAAGAGTAACACCTTCCCGAGTTTTCTCCATTGTTGGAACTGATTATGCCGGTCCTTTCCAAGTGAAGTCCAGAAAAGGAAGAGGTGTGAAGACTATGAAATGCTATGTTTGTTTATTTGTGTGTTTATCCACAAAAGCAGTTCACTTAGAACTTGTAAGTGATCTGACTTGTGATGCCTTCCTAGCTTCTTTAAGAAGATTTACATCTCGACGTGGAAAACCTGATCAGATACACAGTGACTGTGGGACAAATTATGTTGGTGCGTATAGAGAGTTGAAACGCCTGATTGCATCACTCTCTTCAGATGAAGGTTTTCAAAGCTATCTTGCAAAGGATAATATCATTTGGAAATTCAATCCTCCTGCGGCACCTCATCATGGAGGATTGTGGGAATCTACTGTTAAATCTATGAAGTCACACCTTAAAAAAACTGTCGGTGAACAGATCCTCACCTACGAAGAATTCCTAACCCTGATTGCTGAAGTAGAAGCTTGCCTTAATTCTAGGCCACTTACCCCTCTGTCGGATGAACCTGCTGATTGTGAGGCATTGACGCCTGGTCATTTCCTTATTGGTACTTCATTGACATCAGTACCGGATTCTGATCTTTCAAAGGAAGTGATTACACCTTTACAACGATGGAGGTTAATGCAAAAAATGAAACAACAATTTTGGAAACAGTGGTCAACTGACTATCTTTCCACTCTTCAAAGGCGACCGAAATGGCTCCAAGTAAAGAAAAATCTTGCTGTAAATGAACTGGTGCTAATCAAAGAAGATGATTTACCTCCACTGAAGTGGGAGTTGGGACGTGTGCTAGAGACTTATCCTGGAGCAGATGGTAAAATCAGAGTGGTAAGGTTGAAAACTGCAAATGGTGAGTTAAAACGTCCTATTGTTAAACTTTGCCCACTGCCTATAGAATACAAATTTTGAACTCATACGAACTTTGAACTGTTAATTTTAATTTTTCAGTCAAATTTAATTTTCATTTTAAATCAAAATTTTATGATGGTTGATATTTGTCTGTAAGTGCATTTCATTAGATCAATTTTGTTTTTGTTATAGTTAATTTGTTTATTGTTTGTCTACGATTCACATATATTTCATTTAAAGTTGATTTAGTTTTGTGTGAAGATTCTTAAACTTAAAATTTTCTGTAATTGATTTATTGCTGCTTTATCTTTGAAATTAAAGTTTGAATGAATGTATAACATTTTATGAACCCCCTAAGGGTTCATGGCGGGGGAGGATGTTTATGCTTAAAGTAGTTTTCAAAATGAAATATAGATGGCAGTATAAAGTCACGTGAATAGTAAATGTTAATTTTTGTTTTATGTATATGTAGTTTTAGTTCTCTATGTGTTTTGTCTCAATAAAGTTGTGTAATTAAAACCGGCATGGTAAGTGATTATTTTCCCCGAGACGAAAAAACCTTTTTTCAGTTGTTTAAAAAATAGGTAGGATACTGAACATACGCAATTGTAACTGTTTATCGATGCGTATACTGTACAGTTTTTTTTTTATTATCTCCGTAGAAAGACGTGAACAGATTGGAAGATTAATAGAAAAATACAAGTAAATTACTGAATTCTTAATTTCAGATGACTTTTTAAACAAAACAAATCTATCCGCCTTATCAACAATCTGTTGCCATATTTTTTGTAAAGTTAAATATTATAATATTCTTTCCAGACTGCAGTAACTGAGAGACCAATAATCTCTTGAAGTGAGAATGATTTCTTAAAATTCTAAAACCACTTATAAATTCCATTGTTTTGGTAATGAGTCTTATGGAGCATATTTACAGGGTGCGATTCGCTTATGCAATCACCCGCTAATGCGATCATCTTGCATGCAATTTCTAGGCATTCGCGCGTGCGTCATGGGCAATCGCATGCATGAAGTGTAAATGCTCCATTATCACCTTGGACGCGGTGTACATCATTTTTCCACTGTGGTAGAGCATGCGAGTATGCCATGCCATCCCAATTTTAATTCTCTGCTCGACGACGTGCAGTCGAGCACTTTGCAGTAGAACAGTTTAATGAGGACCGATACTTCACACCCTCACTACTTACGCACGTTGCTAAAAGTGGTCACCCACCCGATTATTAACAACGGCTAGTGATTCTTGCAATCGGTAATCTTCTGGGAAATGGTGTCTTTACGTCCACTGCGGAACATATCCGGAAAAAAAAGACATACAATTTACTTGCAATGATTATTTTCTTATTTTTCTCCGATATTATTGGAAAGGTTTTGAAATTGATAGGCTTAGTTTTATTTTTCAGGAATGTTTGTTGTTGTAGTTAATTTACGCACTAGAGCTGCACAATGGGCTATTGGCGACGGTCGGGGAAACATCCATGAGAAGGATCCGAAGACATGCCATCACAATTTTGATCCTCAGCAGAGGGGACCTGCACGCGAAGTTGAGCACTTTACGGATGTAAAATATTATGTGCTTATGCGCATCGTATTTTTTGGTAAATAATTTATTTATTATATATCAGTTTATAGATGGCAAAGAGAAGAGTTTTTTGGTTGCCATGGTGATGGTTTAGAATGTAAATAGTGTTTTGAGAGAGTAAGAGATTTGTTTTTTGTTTGGAACTGCGATGCGGTAATTTTATTTAGTTAATAAATCTTCCTTTTATATTAAACGTATTAGTAGAGTTTTAATTATTTGATTCGAAGTCCTTTGAGTTTTATTTGAGGTCAGTAAATATTTTGTATTTTTTGTCATATGGCGTCCGCGACAGGACTTTGAATTTCTGTTGAGATTTTAGAAAACGACTATTACTGAATCTGAGTGAAAATGGAAGTATTGAAGCGAGTGAGAACACAGCATCGTAGATTGCTTACACAGTCATGCAATGATTTTGCAAAAATTGAGACCGATATGAACGATGAAGAGAAATTGTTGAAATTAAAAATCATATCAGAAAAAGGTACTTGTATCTGAAGAAAATGTAAGAACTGAATTGTTGTCGGAGGTTCGAGATGATAGGAAATTGATAAAGAAATAGATGATACCGAAACGTATATTGATAGAATTAGAGTTTTTGATATTAAATTAGAAAACTTACTTTCTTCTATTTCTGAAAAACATAATATGTCCGTTAATAGCCATTTAGTTGTTGGTCCGACAAATTTGCAGTATCCAAAGATTAAGCTTCCAGTCTTTGATGGAAATTTGAAAAACTGGCTCAGTTTTTGGTGCCAATTTGAGAAAATTGACAAAGATCCAAATATTGGCGACCATGATAAATTTCTTTATTTATCGCAATCCATGTTAAAAGGATCACCTGCTGATGAACTTTTAAGGAGTTTTCCTCCGAGTGGAGAGAGTTATAAAACTGCAATTAATCAACTTAAAACTTGGTATGGAAAGGAAGAATTGTTGATTCAAGTGTATGTGAGAGAGTTATTAGCTTTAGTATTACATAAACAAAGCAAATCTGAGAAATCTCTGCGGAAACTTTATGACCAACTTGAATCAAAACTTCGATCATTAGAAGTGTTAGGAGTAACAAGAGAAAAATATGCTGCAATGTTGTTTCCTCTAGTCGAGTCGTCTATTCCAGAGTAAATGCTCAAGGCGTGGGAAAGATATCCCTATTGGAAAAAAATCTTAAAACCAGTATCAAAAACCAGTAAAAATGATACCAGAACCAGTATGACCATACTGGAAATTTTAAAACCAGTATGGCACCATACTGGAAATTTTAAAACCAGTATAGCACCATACTGGAAATTTTAAAACCAGTATAGCACCATACTGGAAATTTTAAAACCAGTATAACACCATACGGGAAATTTTAAAACCATTATAGCACCATACTGGAAATTTTAAAACCAGTATAGCACCATACTGGAAATTTTAAAACCAGTATAACACCATACGGGAAATTTTAAAACCAGTATAGCACCATACTGGAAATTTTAAAACCAGTATAACACCATACGGGAAATTTTAAAACCAGTATAACACCATACGAGAAATTTTGAAACCTATATAGTCCCATACTGGAAAGTGTAAAACCAGTATGGCACTATATCAGAAATTTAAAACTAGTATGGATCATACTGGAAATTTCGACATGAGATATAAAATCGTACTGGAAATTTTTATACCAGTTTTCAAACATACTGAGTTTTAAAGTAGTTTTAAAATGTAGCTTCATTCTTAGTAAGTACATATTTTTCTGGAAATCTAACAGTTTTGACATTATCAAACTTCGTTTATTTCTTTTTTATTATATACTTATTTCAAATACTTAATTTCTTAGATTTTTATTAGAATTCTTAACGTATATATCAAGAGCGGTGAAAGCGTACATTTTCTATGTACATGAATTGAAAAAATAGATATTTAAAAATATTAAAATAATTTTATAATTTTGAAGAAAAAGGAAGTTTTTGAGTAAGATTTTTACACATTTTAATTACTTTAAAATCTGCTTAAAGTCATTTAAATGTTAGTAATTTTCTAAGAAAAATAATTTAATAATAGACTGTGTTTTTATTCGTTTATTATTTATTTACTCATTTATTTTTTGATTTACAAAATTTATTTTACTCAAAGTCATGATGACAAAAGAATATTATTAATTGTATCACTTTAAATTTTATTATAAATTGTTTTTATTTATTCATTTATTATATTTGAATTTATTCTAGAACAATGTTATTCCCAACCGAAACTAATTTATCAATTCGAGAAATAAATTAATTAGTTCAGGTTTCAAACAACTTCGTAGCAAAGGAAATATGTTTACATAAATTAAAAATTGATGTAAAATCTCTACTTTTTACCTTCAAACATAAAACTCTCCTTCATTAATTTATAAATTTCTGTCCGTTTTTGAAATTTGTAATTAATAAATTTAAATCATAAAATAAAATAAACTTTTTTTGAATGAAATAAATAAATTTGTTTTGTTACTAAATTCAATTGAATCTATAAAAGAGAAAAAGAGCGATTAATTCAGAAACGAATGGGAACCACGAAAAGATTAGAATCGACTTTTAGTCGTTCGTTAAATCTATCGAGCTAGCGTGAAGCGATGAATTCGTTCGTTAAATCTATATCACGCTAGCTGATCTATACAGTTCAGTTTTTCCAGTTCTTTCCGTTTCTCTGTTTGAACTTCACAGCCAACTAATCTTGTTTACATCATGGAAGCATCGTGGGAAGAATGGCGTTATTTTAAAGTAAGTGTATTTTTCTCTTTATTTCTTTGCTTTTATTTGCATCTTTGTTAGTTACAATAAGTTTACATAAGTTACATAAATTAAAAATTGATGTAAAATCTCTACTTTTTACCTTCAAACATAAAACTCTCCTTCATTAATTTATAAATTTCTGTCCGTTTTTGAAATTTGTAATTAATAAATTTAAATCATAAAATAAAATAAACTTTTTTTGAATGAAATAAATAAATTTGTTTTGTTACTAAATTCAATTGAATCTATAAAAGAGAAAAAGAGCGATTAATTCAGAAACGAATGGGAACCACGAAAAGATTAGAATCGACTTTTAGTCGTTCGTTAAATCTATCGAGCTAGCGTGAAGCGATGAATTCGTTCGTTAAATCTATATCACGCTAGCTGATCTATACAGTTCAGTTTTTCCAGTTCTTTCCGTTTCTCTGTTTGAACTTCACAGCCAACTAATCTTGTTTACATCATGGAAGAATCGTGGGAAGAATGGCGTTATTTTAAAGTAAGTGTATTTTTCTCTTTATTTCTTTGCTTTTATTTGCATCTTTGTTAGTTACAATAATGTTAAAACGTATGCTTCAGTAATATTTAAAGTAATCAAGACATATATATTATTCTTGAATTATTACTGCATATGCATTTGATATGGGGTTCATTGCATTGAGACTCCATTGCATGAGAAGAAAGTATTTTTAATGTTTTTTCCTGGGTTTCTTAATGAAACTTTAATTGAAACGCTTTGTCCACATGTTTTTTTACATAAATTCTCATTAATACCACCGTTATTGGCAAATTAATTATTTGTTTAGTTTTATATAATATTTGGAAACTTCGCGTTGTATATTAAGTGTTAATCTCAAATTCTTTTGTTATTTTTAATGTTTAATTTTATTTTAAAGCATTTAATTTTAATTATATTTTATTAACTTTTGGTACCATGAAGTTTCAGTTAAACTAAAATAACATTTTAAAAACAAAGTAGTTGATACTTAAGAGTTTGATATTACTGCCTAGTTAATAGTGTACATATATTTTGTAATTGTATAATTTCTAAATAAATTTTTTTTTTCAGAAATGATTTGGAAAACAGCCTATTATTTTTATTTCAATAGAGGTATGTTTTTCTTGTTCTTGACATATTCAACATGCAAACTATTATAGAATTTTTTTTTTAAATTCGATAGTAATTTTATCCTTTATAAATCTACATTTAGGGATGTTTCAGAGTCAAGATCCATTGCACCAGCTACAACTGTCAAGATGCCTAAAAGATTTTAAGCTTACAAATTTTATTTATTATATAAAAAAGAAAGACTAGTAGAGATTTGGCTGGGATAGCTGAGAGTTATACTCTTTAAATAGGTCCTGTTCTTTAATGTTTTTGTTTTAATTTCGCCTGGAGGTTTTTTTTTCTTGTTTATTTCTCCTTATTGAAGCTTTTAAGATGTTTGCAAAATTCCCAGAATATTGAAAGTTTTAGTTAACAATATCAATATAACATTTTGCTAAAAGCATAGCAGTTGGCAGTTCTGAATTCATTATATTTCTTTGTACATAAAAGTGATACAGTGTATATAAAGATATTCAGTTTGCTGATAAATTGAATTAGTGAAGCCTTTTTGTAAGTTTTCATATTATAGTTACAAATTAATTATAAAATAGAACTGAATGCTTCTTTGATTTTAATGAATGTAAAAAGTATATGCAAATTTAAATGTTTCAATATTTTTACTTCTAAGATCAGCCTCTGAAAAGTTCAAATTTTAATTTTATGTTTAAAACCTTTAATATGCTTTGTCATGATAATGTATTTAAATGTTAACCTTTTGACAAAGTTATGAGCTGAACTGTTAAAAAACTATTGTACTGAAACTAAAATGGTCAAAAGTTACTTCAGATCATTCATACTTAAATTTTTGCATGGAGTCACTCCAAAAGTAGGTTGGTAATGTGCTCTCATGATGTGGGCGTTTGTGAATTCTTTTGTGTTGTCAACTAGAAGTGGGTAGTATGAGAGATACCTATGTTACACATTAACTTCCCTTTATTAGAAATCTCTTTCAAATTACAAAAATAATAAAATTTTGGTGGACCATTATTTTTTCTTACTATTGTCGCGTTGATCTAAGTTTCAATTAGCCAGTTGAAATATGGAGTATATTTATAATTGATTGATATAGTAGTTGAAAAATAAGTAGTATTTGCAATTGTATTTTTCATACTTAATAGTTATTCTGAAAAATTGTTTTTACTGTATAAATTAGTCTATATTATTTAGATAACTGTTTATTCTTAATTTAAAATAGTTTATTCTTTTATTTATTTGCAGTCTGTGTATTTCAATATTACCTTATGTTAAAGATGTCTAATGGAATTAGCACTGCAATCTGAAATATTAACTTAATCAACATTGTAATCTAAAATTTAGCATAAACAGATAAAGCATAATATTAAAAATAAGGTATGCAATGTTAAAAATTAGATTTTTTGAAATTGTTGTTTAGTTTACAATTAATGTTAATTGAAATTTTGTTTATATTAGGAGCTCTAAATGGAGACATTGTTGCTGGCTCTTTTTTGGTGAAGTGAGAAAGATAATTCTACTAAGAGGTCGACATTAAAGAAAAGTGAGGGATCCTGCACAACCAGACAACCTCCAACTAGACTGGAAAAGTGGCTGTTAGAAAGTGCATTTTCGTCTCTATCTTCTTTGATATTGAGAAGGCTTACGATCGGAAATGGCGATACGGAATTTTGAAGACACTCTACGACATGGGACTTCGCGGAAATCTATATGAATCCTATCCGTGGAAATCTATATCCTTGAATGTACTATGCGTTTTATGAAATAGCTTTTGGGGTGCTTATCGTATCGCCCTACTAAGACTGTACAAAGCGTTAATACTATCACGTAGAGATTACGCTTGTGCAGTCTATGGTACTGCTACTGCTTCCAACTTAAGGCGTTTAGATACAGTACATCATACGACTTTACGTATATGTAGTGGTGCATTCCGCACTTCACCAGTTGAGAGTTTATATGTTATTTGTCACCAATCATCTCTCGATTTACGTCACATGCAGTTGTCATTGGCATATTACTATCATGTGAAGTCCTACAAATCTCATCCTCTAAAGCAAGATGTCTTTCCATTAAGCTTGGAACGATTGTATGACGCTAGACCTTCACACGTCCGTCCATTTCATGCTCGCATGCGCTCAATCATACATGGTTGACGCAGATAAAGCCTGCAAACGACGGTTGCGTTTGTAAAAAGTAAAAATTAACCACAACAAGGAAGATATAATATTTAAACTATGCGAATCAATCAACTACTTGAATGCAATATTTTTGATTTCGCTACTAAAATATGACTATACTGATTTCGTTTGATTATAAAAAGATTAATATTTTTTAGGCTGTTATGGTAATGTTTATATCATTTAGTAATTGTGTAATTCTTATATCTTATTGAAGACAGAGTTTAAATTATGTCATATTCAATGTTTAAAAGTTTTAATTTTGTGTCGTGTGTTTTTATTCAGTATGTATATTAATTATTTTATTAATTATATCTTGTTGAGTTCACAACAATTCTGAGATAAGAAAAGCCTTCTAAAATTTAGGCTTATTTTATTATTTATGAACATGTGTCGTTATATAAATAATTCGCTCTTGAGATTTAATTTTTGTAGGCGATAACTTTTTTTCCTAATTTAATTTTCAGATATTATGTGATAAGTAAATTATAAAAATTAAATACTTCAAATAGAAAACGACTATATCAAATTGTGCTTTAAGTCAAGGGATCTTAAGAAAAATGTCAATAGAATGACAGAGTAAAATAATTCAAAATTTTTATTTATATTAGTTAATAACTTGTGTCATTTAAGCTTTTATTTGTAGCTAAATTACTACTCTAACCACTATTATGTTTGAATGATTAAAGTTGACTATAATTTAAATATCAAATATATCTAAAATTAAAATGGTTAGTATTTAAATCTATAGTAGCAAGCAAGTACATTGATCAAAATGTAACATCTATTATATATAATTCTCTTACGTGGCTCCCAAATTTTGGCTGTATTTCTTTTCCGCCGGTGGCAACGTTTGCTTTGTTTTGAAAACTCCAAAGCATTCTGCCTTTTAATGATGTGTTTCTGATCTAATATATATAATTCTCTTACGTGGCTCCCAAATTTTGGCTGAAGTACTTTGTACAACTAAATAAGATTCTTTTTACAACAGTTAAATATTTACTTTATTTTCTTCATTCATAGAGAAAACAGTCAGCAAAGAATTCTGTTAGGTTAAAAAACATTTCACTAAAAAAATAACGAATTCTAAAAGAAATAAAAATAAACAACTTAAAAAATAAAAATGCTGTTGCCAGCCATAGAATTTTTTGAAAGTTAACTTAGCAACATAAATCAAAATGACATAGAAGCGCAACTAGATCAAAATTATGATACCTGAGCGCTTGACGTAACAAATCCTTCAATTCTAAAAGTGTTGTATCGCCAAAAGCCCAAATTAACAATTGTGTTCTTAAAGAAATTCTATAAAAAGTTTTAAATAAACAACCTACTTCTACAACTGCTTCTTGAAGAGCTTGGCTCAGTGATTAAAAATATTGTTTTAATTTTACAGTACTAACTTAACTTCTACTTTCATTATTGCTATGACCCTCTTTCATTACATTTTACAACTTCATGCTAAATTTGAGGACTTTAAGTTGTTTTGTGGTTAAATACTGACAGAAATGTGTACGTAAAAAAATAATATTTAGAGGTTAAGAGTTGCTTCAGAAAAATTTGAATTGTTGACATTGAACTTAGCAATGGAAACAATCGTTTTTGTGAAAAATTGAATTGTATTGTTGACATCAAAACTAAAAATATTGTGTTTCAACTTAACAATACACTCTAAAAACTGTACCTCTGATTTCAGAGGCACATTTGGATCATTTGTGCCTCTGAATTTTAAGGGCACAACGTATCTTTAAAAATGAAAGGCACAATGTACCTCTGATTTCAGAGGTACATTTGGATCGTTTGTGCCTCTGAATTTTAAGGGCACAACGTACCTTTAAAAATGAAAGGCACTATGTACCTCTGATTTCAGAGGCACATTTGGATCGTTTGTGCCGCTGAATTTTAAGGGCACAACGTACCTTTAAAAATGAAAGGCACAATGTATCTCTGATTTCAGAGGCGAAATCAGATGTACCTCTTAACTTGAAAGGTACACTGTACCTTAGATTTTGCTTTTGTGTACCGCTCATTGAAACAAGCATTTAGTGGTTCCAAAACCTGTTATTTACCAGATTTGAACACATTTTTTTTTACCTATTTGTAATTTGCACTTTATATAAAAGGGACTTTCTATTTGGTTTACACTACACTCTAAAAACTGTACCTCTGATTTCAGAGGCACATTTGAATCATTTGTGCCTCTGAATTTTAAGGGCACAACGTACCTTTAAAAAATGAAAGGCACAATGTACCTCTGATTTCAGAGGCATATTTGAATCATTCGTGCCTCTGAATTTTAAGCGCACAACGTACCTTTAAAAATGAAAGGCACAATGTACCTCTGATTTCAGAGGCAAAATCAGATGTACCTCTTAACTTGGAAGGTACATTGTACCTTAGATTTTGCTTTTATGTACCGCTCATTGAAACAAGCATTTAGTGGTACCAAAACCTGTTATTTACCAGATTAGAACACATTTTTTTTTACCTATTTGTAATTTGCTAGCACTTTATATAAAAAGGGACTTTCTGTTTGGTTTACACTATTACCAAGATATTAATTATAATAATTCTTAATGAAAAATATTTCTCAATTCTTTGAATATTGGCCACTTGAAAGTGATCATTTCAAGGGATTCCATCTAAGGCTTTTTCATAGACAATTATAAACTATGTAAATTTATACCATTTCTTTAATTATGTAGCGTTTAATGATACTTCAACAACTACAATGATGCTTTTCTAATCAGGTATAGGTACAAAAAGATAATATTTATTTCTGTTAAGCCAAGTCAATATAATTCATGGATTTTTTTTCTTTTCCAAAAAGCATCCTCAGAATGGAAATTTATAATAAATTTAGATATTTTTTAAATATTTAGAGATTTTATAAAATAGTTTTATAAGGATCAAAAATTAAACACTAAATATCATGAAATCTAATATCGTTTATTTTCACACATAAAGAACAATTTTACATAATTTAGTAACAGTTACAATATGATGTATACAGTTGCACAAATTTGGAAAAACATAGAATATTTTAAAATGATAGATGTAGATTTTGACAACTTGGATATTTTATAACATGAAATATGCTTAAACAAATGACTTAACAAGTGTAAAATAAAAGATTTCTTTCCATTGAAATGAATTTTTTTAAAATCCAGATTTTGGCGAAACATATTAACCCGTTAGGCGCCATCATTCCCATTTTGGGAACATTAGCTTTCAATTTTTTTAGAACTAACTGTACTTAATATTATTTAATCGATGATTTTATTTGAGCTCAGAATATATGAAAAGCCTTCTGCAATTTTTTGGAAAGCTTGTTTCAGAATTTTTTTTTATTGTATTTTAAAAAACGTGAAATTCTGCATTTTTGCCCCAATCATTAAACATGCATTTGTTTTATAAATATTATTAAAATATAAATTACTTTCGTGCTTAAACTTGATTACAACAATCGGATATAATTCTTTTTTCTATAATCCGAATTTCGATGTCTACAGTATTTCTTAAAATGTCCTATTTCACCACAATAGAAACATTCACGTTCAGATCTAAATTTCTTCACAATACTTGGCGAATTCCATTTCTCATTAAAATGTTCTTTCTGGCGATCGTTATTACACGGAATAGCTTGTGGATCATACTGAAAATTGGCAATGAGATTTTCTTTAAAGTAATAATAATTATCATCATAAATTTCTGACCTTTCAGCAGGAATAAGCTGTAAAGCACACGAAAACCAAAGATCGAAATTCACACTAAATCTCTTCGCTTTCTGTTCAAAGAGTTCGAAGTACCGTCGAATTCCACACTTCTTGGCATCAATTTTAAACATCTCATTCACTAATTTTTTCTAAAGTAGGAAATCCTTAATAACAGTAATATTTGTCACCAATTCTTTCAAAAACTTAATAAAACATTTCTGGAACGGATCCCACCGCTGCCACCAATTAATACATAGCTGTAGCGTATCAAGCTATATTAAAGAACTGTTCAGTTTTTTTATAGAAACATTAATGTCACACCACAACAAATACAATAACAAATATAAAGTACCCGTAACGGGATAGTTAAATCTTATAAAGGAAACTAGAAAAAGTGCCCGTAGCGGGATATATGAAAACTCACCCGTAACGGGATAGATAAAATATCATAAAACAAATTAGATAAACCCGTGACGGGTAATATGAAAACTCAAATTCCACACAAAACTAATTCTAAAAAATCAACAACTTTCTGGTGTTCTAATTTTATCGTCTGCTTTTATTATTTGTATTTCGTCATAAAATATTTCATTGATGTGCGCATGCGCTTCTTCTCCGTTACATCGTACCGAAGAAAAAAAAGGGAAGCTCATTTGAGAGGCACAGGGAACCGGTAAAATCCTTTCGTACCGCGCATTGACTCGCGTTTGCTTTGGTACCTTTCATTTCTTGTGGTGCCTCTCATTTTTAAAGGCACATTAGTTATGTGCCTCTAACGCGAGAAAATAAAGGGTGCATTTAGCTTGTGCCTTTTATTTAAGAGGTACAGTTTTTAGAGTGTATTACCAAGATATTAATTATAATAATTCTTAATGAAAAATATTTCTCCATTCTTTGAATATTGGCCACTTGAAAGTGATCATTTCAAGGGATTCCATCTAAGGCTTTTTCATAGACAATTATAAAATATGTAAATTTATACCATTTCTTTAATTATGTAGCGTTTAATGATACTTCAACAACTAAAATGGTGCTTTTCTGATCAGATATAGGTACAAAAAGATAATATTTATCTCTGTTAACCCAAGTCAATAATAATTCATGGATTTTTTTTTCAAAAAGCATCCTCAAAATGGAAATTTCTTATAAATTTAGATATTTTTTAAATATTTAGAGATTTAATAAAATAGTTTTATAAGGATCAAAATTAAACACTAAATATCATGAAATCTAATATATTTTATTTTCACACATAAAGAACAATTTTACATAATTTAGTAACAGTTGCAATATGATGTATACAGTTGCACAAATATGGAAAAACATAGAACTTACATAGAATATTTTAAAATGATAGATGTAGATTTTGACAACTTGGATATTTTATAACATAAAATATGTTTAATCAAATGACTTAACAAGTGTAAAATGAAAGATTTCCTTCCATTGATATGAATTTTTTTAAAATCCAGATTTTGGCGAAGAATATTAACCCGTTAGGCGCCATCATTCCCATTTTGGGAACATTAGCTTTCAATTTTTTTAGAACTAACTGTACTTAATATTATTTAATCGATGATTTTATTTGAGCTCAAAATATATGAAAAGCCTTCTGCAATTTTTTTGGAAAGCTTGTCTCAGAATTTTTTTTTATTGTATTTTAAAAAACGTGAAATTCTGCATTTTTGTCCCAATCATTAAACATGCATTTGTTTTATAAATATCATTAAAATAAGAATTACTTTCGTGCTTCAACTTAATTACAACAATCGGATTATAGTCGGATTGAGGATTAATAAACTTCAAACTTCTATCTTAATTCTCTTTTCTATAATCCGAATTTCGATGTCTACAGTATTTCTTGAAATGCCCTATTTCACTACAATAGAAACATTCACTTTCAGATCTAAATTTCTTCACAATACTTGGCGAATTCCATTTCTCATTAAAATGTTCTTTCTGGCAATCGTTATTACACGGAATATCTTGTGGATCATACTGAAAATTGGCAATGAGATTTTCTTTAAAGTAATAATAATTATAATCATAAATTTCTGACCTTTCAGCAGGAATTAGCTGTAAAGCACACGAAAACCAAAGATCGAAATTCATACTAAATCTCTTCGCTTTCTGTTCAAAGAGTTCGAAGTACCGTCGAATTCCACACTTCTTGGCATCAATTTTAAACATCTCATTCACTAATTTTTTCTTCAGTAGGAAATCCATAATAACAATAATATTTGTCACCAATTCTTTAAAAAACTTAATAAAACATTTCTGGAACGGATCCCAACGCTGCCACCAATTAAATACATAGCTGTAGCGTATCAAGCTATATTAAAGAACTGTTGAGTTTTTTTATAAAATCATTTATTTCACACCACAACAAATACAATAACAAATATAAAGTACCCGTAACGGGATAGTTAAATCTCATAAAGGAAACTAGAAAAAGTGCCCGTAGCGGGATATATGAAAACTCACCCGTAACGGGATAGATAAAATATCAAGGCACTCTAGATAAACCCGTAACGGGTAATATGAAAACTCAAATTCCGCACAAAACTAATTCTAAAAAATCAACAACTTTCTGGTGTTCTAATTTTATCGTCTGCTTTTATTATTTGTATTTCGTCATAAAATATTTCATTGATGTGCGCATGCGCTTCTTCTCCGTTACATCGTACCGAAGAAAAAGAATTGAAGTCCATTTGAGAGGCACAGGGAACCGGTAAAATCCTTTCGTACCGCGCATTGACTCGCGTTTGCTTTGGTGCCTTTCATTTCTTGTGGTGCCTCTCATTTTTAAAGGCACATTAGTTGTGTGCCTCTAACACGAGAAAATGAAGGGTACATTTAGCTTGTGCCTTTTATTTAAGAGGTACAGTTTTTAGAGTGTACTACCTTAATTTATACTTTAGAATTGCCTCGGAGAAATTTGAGTTGTTAGCAATGACTTAAGCAAAAAGTTTTATTTTAACTGACAAATACTATATTATAATTTTAACTTTTTCTATGACTATACTCATTTTCTTACTCTTTTCTGTGTTTTTTATACATTTTATATTTTTGTGATGAAATAAAAAACTTATAGTTGTTCTGCTTCTAAACACTGATGAAAACACAAAATGATGGGCTTCGTCAACAAACAAAAATATATACATTTATTTTACAAATTCCATATTATTAAGGTGGCGCCCTCCAGAGAATTAAAAATACAAAATTATCTTCATCAAAGCCGATGCTTTACATCCGGCGTTCAGTGGCAGACTACTATTTCATATTGTTTTACAACACATGGCCTAAGCCCTCTGGTGGGAAAGACTTTAAAACAAAACTTACAACAGTTACTTTTCTCAATCAACAACTGAAATTTAAAATAGTGTAATTAAGAAAAATACGTGAACTGTTTGCAATTTCAAATTAATATTGAAATGTACAGGTTTGGAATTTTCTACAGTGAAAAGTTTTCGGAACTTCAGTATTCAAAAGAGTATACAAAAACTAGACGCTAAGAACGTATCCAATGAGCGAGCAAAGCGAGCATTGGATTGCGAAGCAATCCGAAATGAACTGCGAAAGCAGTTCCGGGGGTTGGTGAGCGCCAGCGAGCAGGGGGTGAAGCCTCCTAGTAACTATATAATTATATTTTACAATGCCTGATTTCAAAGTAAATGAACAGTGTCAAATTAGATTCATTTCAAATATTTTTTGCGGCATTTCGAACATTATATATTATATGTGTTATTTGCATTCAATTTTATTTATGAATTACAAATATAAACCAAAGTTAATTGATTTATATGAAATCATAATTTTATAATTAGATTGTTTAAATTTATATTTATAGATATATACACTTCACACGGTCTCCTTATTGTGCATATGAATTTGCATTTGTCAAATATTTCCGAGGTTTATTTAACAAAATTTATCATTCAAATTTGTAATTTCAAAGGATATAAAAATTAAGATTTTGACTTATTTTAGTCAGTTTTTGGCTATTCATTACATGATATTTCTAATCCCCAATCAATTTTCATAAAATCTGAAGAATGCATTTACACTTTTCTGCATGTGGCTGCAAAACATTTTTTGTGTAGTATTTTAGATTCAAATATTATTGATAATTATTTCTAATACATAAATTATTAAAAAAATTACATTAACTGTGTAGAAGTTTTAAAATAAACAGTTTATTTGTTTTTTTTTAACCTAATGCAAACTATAGCTTTTGACAAAGTGTGAATTGATATTTCATAGGGGATGTTTTATTTCCCTGTATAAACCAGGTAACTTTATTTATTTACTCGTATCAATGTTTTATTTTCCCATTCAGCTCAGTTCACTAACCTTCCTGTATCAAACTGTAGTACCTCACTATACTTGTGTTAAAAATAAATTGTTACATCATCCCAGTTTACTGTGTGCAGTACACTAGTGATACTGGGTTCGATATCATACTGGAATAAATTTTATACCAGCTTATGAAACACCGGTTCCGGTATGATACTGGTTCCAGTATCATACTGGGATCAATTTGATACTGGTTTATGAAACACCGGTTCCGGTATGATACTGGTTCCAGTATCATACTGGGATCAATTTGATACTGGTTTATGAAACACCGGTTCCGGTATGATACTGGTTCCAGTATCATACTGGGATTAATTTGATACTGGTTTATGAAACACCGGTTCCGGTATGATACTGGTTCCAGTATCATACTGGGATCAATTTGATACCGGTTTATGAAACACCGGTTCCGGTATGGTACTGGGACTGGTATTATACTGGATCCAGTATCATACCGGAACCGGTGTTTCATAAGCCGGTATTAAAATTTTTGTACTGGGAATTTTTTCCAATAGGGATCGGACTATAAATAAACGGTCAGTTGTTCATATTATTCCAATTGTTGAAGGAGCTGAACCCACTACCAAGACTGGCTTGGATACTATGCTAGAGTTCTTAGAGGGAGAAGTAGAGGCTGAAGAGAGAGTGAACATGCATCTCAATCCTTCGTGAGTGGTACAGATGATAGTGAGAAACGAAGAATTCCTACGAATGGTAGATTCCCGTTGAAACAAAAATTTGGTAAATCTGCGCAAGTACCTTCCACTTCTGAATTGCTTACTTCACCACATGAAAAAAAAAAGTGCCTTTTTTTGTGAAAACCAGCACAATTCTTGGGATTGTGAATATGCAAAAAATTGGAGTTTAAATGATAGAGAAGCTGCTGTTGCAAGATCACGTTGTTGTTTCTTATGCTTACGACCAGGCCACAGAGTAATAAGTTGCAGACGGAAACCATGTTTTAATTGTGGTAAAAAGCACAACATATTTCTTTGTAGAGGATTTGTCGCCAGTAATGAAGCTCAAATCCCAGAGAGTAAAGCAACTGAAAGTGTCGTTGGCGATAACGTCTTAACTAGCCAATCACTTCATTCTGAAGTTTTATTACAGACTCTAGTCCTGCGCATAAAAAATGGAAATAAAGACAAACTTGTGAGAGCTATTATTGATACAGGCTCTGAGAGAACATGCATTACGAGAGACGTAGTCAAATATTTGGGTATAGAGAAATTATGTTAGTACACAAATTGTTTGGAGGTGTATCATCAGGTGAAAAGCATCATTCTCAATACAAAGTTACTTTAGCGAGTATTGATAACAAATTTTATTGCAAAGTACTTCGTTTAGATCAACCTGTGATTTGTGATTATGTCAAACGCATCCCATATGGTCCATGGATAAAGAAGTTGAATGAATATGGAATTTGTGTGAATGATACTGAGTACAGTTCTCTAGGAGTATCTAATGACGTCAAATTATTACTTAAAGCTGATGTGGCCGGCAAGCTTTTCACAGGCAATGTAAATTGTTTGATTGAAGGTCCTGTTGCCGTTGAGTCACATCTAGGGTAGACTCTTATGGGGAAGATACCGAAAAATGATATTGCTGTGACGACAAATTCATCTCTTTCATTGCTTTTAACTGAAGCATCAGTGAATCAACTGTGGTCATTGTATGTTTTGGGAATCACAGATCCATCTGCGAAGAAAGTGCAGGCAGAGTTGCAAAGAGCTACACAAGAGTACTTTTTGGAGACAATCAGACTAGATGTAGAAAACCGTTTTGTGGTTAGCATGCCTTGGCTGGAAGATCATCCTCCATTGCCAACCAACTATGATCTGGCGTATAAGAGATTGAATTCGAATGTCAATCGGCTTAAATCACAGTCTATTTTTAAAGAGTATGAGCAAGTTTTTAATGAATGGATGGAGGAGGGAATAATAGAAGAAGTAACAGATAATTGTGAGGAAAATGTACACTATCTACATCATTGGGCAGCAATTAAACCAAGTAGCACTACCAAAATCAAACGCGTATTTGATGCTTCAGCTAAGGCCAAAGGTTTTCCAAGTATAAATGATTGCTTAGAGAAGGGTGAAAATCTTATTGAATTGATACCAAGTATTTTGATGTGGTTTTGGACTGAGAGAATTGGTGTCGTTTCAGACATACGTAAAGCCGTCTTACAAATCAGACTTACTAAAACTGATAGGAATTACCTAAGATTTTTGTGGCTTAGTGATGAAGGCTTGAAGATTTACAGGCATAGCAGGATAGTATTTGGAATCACCTGTAGACCATTTCTGTTGTCCTCAACTATCAAATACCTTCTGATGAATGTTTTGAAAGAAATAAGGGAACAAAAATCCTCTTATCCTGAATATGTTGTACAAAAACTAATGAAAAGTTTCAATATAGACAATTGTGTCACGAGTGTCAAGGATATAGAAGAATTGAATATTTTTGAAAGAGTTGCTACTGAAATAATGGCAAGTAGAAAATTCGATCTTAGAGGGTGGGAGTTCACCGACTTAACTGAGGAAAATTCACAGCCATCCTCAAATGTTCTTGATATGAGCTGGGATAAGAAAGATGATATTCTTCAAGTCAGTACAGGTTGCATTAAAGAGCTTAACATTAAGAAACTAACGAAGAGAACCATCCTGTCAGCTGCACATAGACTTTTTGACCCCTTGGGTATAATCTGTCCTGTAACACTGATCCCAAAATTGCTTCTTCAGAGCATTTGAAAGTTGAAACTGAATTGGGATGATGATGTTGATGAAAACACCAGAAGAGAATTTTTAAAATGGATTGAAGGTGTACTGCACATTGTGAAAATTAATATTCCAAAGTATTTTGGACTAATTGGATCCAAGAAGTGTTCCATATATTTACCTCAAGAATTGTGGACTTCGTCTGAATATGTCGTTAATGAAGAGGAAGTAAACTGTGAGAAAAGAAAAGGCGTCACAACCTCAATGATAAATTTTGAAGTGACTAAACTTTTGAGTTCTAATATTTCTGATTATCGAAAAATTGTACATACTATGGTGTGGGTGACGAGATTCCTTTTTAATTGCAAAAAGGAAGAAAGAAGAAAAGGAGATCTTTCTGTAAGGGAATTAGAGGAAGCTGAGAAAGCCACTGTATACTTGATACAACAGGAGTCATTTACAAGAGTTTCAAATAAAAGCCTTAAAACTTTGGATATATTTATTGAAGAGAAAGGAATCTATAGATTAAAAACAACTGTATATAAGAGAGATAATTTTGAGGAGTTTAGAACACCTGCTGTTTTACCAGGAGAGCATCCTATAGTAAAACGTTTAGTACTGTCTGAATATAAGAAAAGGGGACATGCTGATGTTTCATACCTATTGAATTTTCTTAGAGAAAGATTTTGGCTGCTGTGTGGTAGAGAAAAAGTAAAATCTGTATGGAGACCTTGTGTAGTATGCAAGCGTTTTTCTACCAAACCTGTAAACCCACCAACTGCATCTCCACCAAGTGAGAGAGTTCAAGATGTAGCTGTTTTCCAAGTAACGGGTGTGGACTTTGCTGGTCCTGTGATTTTGAAAGAGAATTCAAAGGGCAAGATTTACCTGTGCCGTTTATTTTACAGGGAGTGGACAAGCTGTTAAAAAGGCTTGACAAACTATATTTATGAGAACTGCATATTGATTTAGAACTTTAAATTTTTTTTCAAATTCTTGCAGGGTGCCATTCTTACCCAAAATATTTTTAAGTTATGTAAGTTAACTCCTTTGTTAGTATAGTTAACTTAGGTGGGAGGATGTAAAATATTATGTGCTTATGCGCATCGTATTTTTTGGTAAATAATTTATTTATTATATATCAGTTTATAGATGGCAAAGAGAAGAGTTTTTTGGTTGCCATGGTGATGGTTTAGAATGTAAATAGTGGTTTGAGAGAGTAAGAGATTTGTTTTTTGTTTGGAACTGCGATGCGGTAATTTTATTTAGTTAATAAATCTTCCTTTTATATTAAACGTATTAGTAGCGTCTTAATTATTTGATTCGAAATTTTTTGACAACGGTAGAGCAATTTAACGAGGACCAATATCGCACACTCTCGGTCCCTACGCAAACTGATCCAAGTAGTCACCCACCCGCATACTGACCACAGTCAGTGATGCTTGACTTCGGTGATCTGCTGGGAACCGTGTCTTAACTATCAGTCCACTGCGAGACTCAGGAATGTTTAAGACTGATTATTTTACATAATATTGAAAGAGCAATTTGCGGCTTAGGGGATAGAACTATCGATTCCAAATGAGGTGAGCCGGGTTCGAATCCAGGGATGGCTGGTCAATTCGAACCCGGCTCACACCGATCACAGGGTTCAAGTAAAATATCCTCAGTGGTCGATGAATTGTGGGTTAGAGTCCCCTTGCTGTCAGGCTAGTGGAACAGTGGAAGGTTTTCCTCTCTACTTGATGGTAATCGTAAATCCTAAATTGGATCACCTATTCAACGACGGTTTTTTTTAAAAAAAAACTAACGTTATAATAAAATGTCATGAAAACAGTTGAAAATTTTAAAAATTTTGTTATTTGTAATCTTTCGAGATGATATCGGAAGCAATTTTCTTTTAAAGCTTATTTTAAAGCATAGCTTAAACTCGTGAAGATTTTCAAAATCAACATTGTGTTTATTATTTTAATTTTGGAAATTTTCTCATGATTGTTCATTTGAAATTTAAGACAAAGAGTTTATGCTTTTTTATTTTTATCATGTTCAAAATAATGTAATTGTAAAATAATTGTAATCGTAAAAAGTTCTTTTGACTTAAAGCTGTAATATGTGTGTCTTTACTTTGCGGGTAATGTATGATTTTACTGTAATGCATAAACTCTTATAAGCGAAATACAAACAATGAAATTGATTGATTTCAAACAAAAATTTTGTGATAGCAAGGTTTTCAAAAAATGACTGATGGTTGTCAAGTTTGGATCAATACAAAAGGCAGCTTATAGTAAAAAAATATGCTATGTTTTTTCGTCTCATACTTGTATGCAATTAAATGCTTGTGCAAATTTAATTCTGATGAAATATAATATTTACTACTTATTTTTGTTTTCGAGATTTAAATGTTGCGTAAATTTTAAGTAAATATAAGTACCTTTAACTATTTATTGAATAATAAAAATTTCTGATGTGCCAATGTAAAATTATTTTCACCTTACGAAAAGTTATTGGCAAATTTTTTTAATTAAAATTCATAAAGGCTTTTTTTTCGTTTCACTACCTGGAAATATTTCTACTGGTGCCTTTGGGTTTTGTTTAAAGTGTCTTGTAAGTAAAATTTCAGATTCTTAAAGTTAAGTAAGTATTTTTCCATTTAATTTCAGTGAACAAATTTATGCAAATAAATAATTGGAATATTTATAAATTTTCTTTATTGTTTCAATTATTACAAAAAATAACAACTTGAAAATTCGAGATATAATTTTACTTTTATATTTATGGAATTGAAAGACTAATTTATACTTTAAAAGAAAAAAAATTATGTTAATTTTCAACTTAATTCAAATGTAAATTTAAATTTGCAATTACGTAGTGTGGTTTTCTAAGTTTACAGTTTTAGAATATAAATAATGAATGATAATTGTGAAATAACAAATGACTTAAGTTACACATTTTATAAAATATGTTTTACAAACTAACAAATTCAAATGAGATTTTGATGAAATAAGCTCATTTCTAAGAAAAAAAATTTAAGAGTACATTTTAAAGTTAAATACTTGAAAATTATTAAAGATATAAAATTTGTCAGAAAACTTAATGTATGAATAATTAAAAAAATATCAATAAAAGCTGTGATATATTATTATTTCATACATAAATTTGAAATATTCAAAAAATCAGCTAAATATAAGATATACTTTGGAGGGAGGAAAATGGTTCGCTAAAATAATTTTATTTAGTATTTCTGTATTGCTAAGTAAATTATGCATGGAATGACATAAAACTATTATTCTATGTTTTATTGCCTCACAGCAATACAGAAAATTTAATAAAATTATCTTGCTGAATTATTTTACTACCATTCAAATCTTCCTCTTGATTACTCCGTAAATAAAAAGCAACGCAAGATAATATCAGAAAATACAAAAGGAAGGAAAAAACACACTTATTTTCTTAATAATATTTATCATTAATAAATAAATGTATAAATGAATGAATCTACACAAAAGCAAAAAAAAGTAGATTTTTTTAACAAGGATCTGTTTGTAATCTTATTTTATTTTTGTAATTAACTCCTTTCTAATAATACGTTTTATTTATTTACTTATATTTATTTTTTAAAAAATATTAAAACTATATTCATTGAAGATAGTTTGTAATCTCGTATCATCAAAACCGATAACGTAGCCATCACATTTCAAATAAGTAAAACTTTTATTTATTTTTATTCGCAAGATTTCAAGCGAGAGCTCTAGCGAAAACTTATTTCCCTATCCAGTTGGTTGGCGAAACTCATCAGAGATAGAGTGGTGATAACGCTTCCCTGTGGTGTGACAGTGCTTTGGTGTTAAATAATTATCACCATGGCGAGAAAACCAAAACGTTAGGTGAGCTATGCTTAGGTAGACTCTGACACGAACGATGGAAAGAAGACTAATGCCTCTATCACACGAGAGAAAAATATGTGCAACTGCAAGTGTAACTGCAAGTGTAAGTGAAACTCTAAGCGCAATTCCTCCGTTCGGAGTTGCCGAAAGGGTTGCTTAATTGCCTGAACGGTTGCATGTAATTGGGTTACCATATTTTGTTATTTATCTTTACTTTTGGCTCATATTTTATTTTATCATATTTTATTATATCATAGTTTCTGAACGATGTTCGTAAAGGGAGGAAAAAGAAATCACAGACGCTGTAGAATATTGATTGATTTTGATTTAATTTTTTACATTTGTATTTGTGTTAAGTCTTTTTTTCAGCAGCAAATTAAAATTCTAAAAAACTTTATTTCCCCAATAGTGAAGTAGCATAGTATAAAAAGGATTATGATTTCTACCTCATAATATGAGATGATATTAAGATATCATTGAATTTCATGCTGCGTCCCTGAAAGGATAAGGGGGTGAAAGGGAGATAGACTTAAATACTATCTAGAATTTTGACAATTTTTTTTATCTTGATTTGAGTGACTAAGGTATAAAACATGGTGCGTAGCGTTTTTGAAAAGTGCTTAAAGGTGCTTATTTTCGATTTTCATTTTTTAAAGGCCCTTAAAGGTGCTTTTCTTAATGGGTGTTTTTAAAAGGTGCTTTATTTTCCCTTTTCGAAAATGAAATTTATGAAAGGGAATGTCGATTTTCGCCACGTATTATGTAAAAACGTGTTTTTCACATTTTTCTATTTCACGTTTTCAGAATTCATTCAACCACGATCAATTTCAGCGTACAGTCAGTCCATAACGTATGAAAGCGCCAATCATTTTAAAGGTTTGGTGAAGTACTTGCGAGTCCGCATGTGCGTCTAGTGAGCTGGGTTCGGTGAGATCCTTGCTTTCTCATGTGCAACTCTGCTGTATTTTGCAAGATATTCTCAATTTCAGGCTTTATTTTTCACCCTCTGAAATCGAACCGAAAAATCTCTTCATCATTTTTTAATGGCTAATATAATCAAGAAAAGAGTTCTTTGTCAAATTCTAGTTATTTTATCATGATCATGTGAAGTCTGAGATTTATTTTGCATTTTGTCAATTTACATAGTGCTTAAAAAGATTTTTTGAGTGCCTAAAATGTTCTTAAAAGTTGCTTATTTTTTGTTGAATTTGGCACCGCACCCTGTAAAAGCATAGTTTATTTATATATATTTACTATCTAACATGCTAGCTAGGCAAGTGCGGTATCGTTATCTATGTATACGCTAAATCGAATGAGAATAAAAACAAGCTGTCTGATTTAATAGTTTAGATACTCGAAAATTTATAAAAGTTTCATGTGTAGAAAGGACAATTTTATGACTTATACCATTTTATGCAACTGACATTGCTATCTAAACAAGTAAGGCATTTCTTCAAATTTAATTTTTTAAGCTTAATTAAAAAACATAGTCCTTTGAAATAATTCTTTAGATGAAATGAGGGTTTAATGTATGAAATATACAATTTTTGACTTTCCTTTTGCTCATAAAATATTTATAACATCAAAACTATTAGTTCTATCAAATCAATTCTATTTTTTTAATTTAGTCTAAAAAATACATAATAAATAATGTCTATACTACTAATGTCTATACTTGTCAATACTACAATGTGTCAGAATTTTATTGTCATCAAATTAATTTACATTGCATTAAGGAATCATCACGCCCGGTGACTGAGCGGTAGCTCTTCGCGCTGTCGTGCCATAGGTCCCTGGTTCGATCGTCGGGCCGAGCAAGGTTGACTCAGCCTTTCATTCCTTCAGTGGGTCGATAAATGAGTACCAAGCATACTTGGGAGCTAAACACTGGGGGTTTCACGTATGGCTGACTACCTAACCGGAACAAATGCTCCTGCATCCCAGAGCCCAAAGGTCAAGAAAACTGAGATGGGCACAGAAGGCCTTGGCTCTCTGTGGGCTGTGCCGCTGAGTTTAGTTTAGTTTTTAAGGGATCATCAATTTTATTCATTTACACGTTGCATATCAGGAATATCACTTTTATGAAAATTATTTTTTCCAATTTCTTAGTAAAATTGTTTTTTAAATATAAGAGGATTTTCAATGTCATACTTACAATTTATTATTGTAAAATTTAAAACATTCTTTATTGATATGAGATAATTTAATTAAAAATTATAGGATTTATTTTAGGACAAATTTATTGTAATATACAGTTTTAAATTAAAATTTATTTATAACTATGAAAAAAAAAACAATATTTTATTAAGAACATACTTTTTATGTATCATATTATTTTGTTAAGACTTTTACATGTTTTGTTTTGCATTTTAAATAATACAAGAATCAATTTAAAAAACAAAACATTTATTGTCAAGTGAAACATTTAGAACATTATTCATTTTCATTTCTTATTTTTTAATTTCTTTCATAAAAACAGTATTGCATCTCTTTCCTTCTTCACCAGACAAACCTTACAGGATTATACGAAATATCTGAAATAAAAGAAAGAAATCACTTTCATGATAAAATTTTACCAACACATTATTAGAATAAGAGAGATTAAATACCATTAATTTGAAATCATTTAAGTCCTTAGGTATCCCCTTTAAACTTATTTTAAGTTTGACAGATATTTTGATTAGAGTTCTAAGATTATTCTATACACTAACGAAAGATGGCAGGTATATTTGGTTTTGTAGTTCTTATGTTTGGATTGAAATTTGTTTTAAGAAAAATAGATTGTATTTATGATCGAAGACTATTAAAAATTTATGTATATTGAAAAATTAGTAAGGTACACTTACATACTTACTGTCATTGTAGAAAAGCTAAGTATCAAAATATAAATGTGAAGTATAAATAAAAAGTAAAGTATCATTAGTAAATCATCCCACACACAAAAAAAGAAAAAAGAATTGAGGGGATGAATGTAGAAACAGACAAGGAGATTGGAAATTTGCATTTTAGATTTTCAAAAATTAAAAAAATTCTTAGGGAAGAATAAAATAATTAATTCACAAATAATTATAATAATAAAAAAATTTCAAATAATTGGACACATGCTTTTACAATCAACAGTAATAAAGTTTAAAATTTGAAAATAAAGAAATATAATCATTATTAGAGGAAAAGGTGTAAATATGGGCACCCTCTTTTGTTTTTTGGATAAAGTTACTTTCAATTTGAAAATTTCTAGATTTTTATCTTTCATTAACAACTATAACAAGTTTCCTAAATGCGAGAAGGCAAAACAATGATTAACATCAATTATTTCATTTCAAAAACGACGATTTTCAAAAATCTTTTAAAAAAGCACCAGAAAAAATGGGGTGTAAATATGGGCCCTCTTCAAAAAAGCCACCAAAAATAGTTTAAAAACAGGATAAAAATAATACAAAATGGTAGATAATTTATTTATTACAGGAAAAAAAATTATTTACTGAAATCGCAAACATAACTGGCTCTTTCACCCCCGGCACAGTGCCCACATTTGGCACATAACGCATCTTACCCACACCTCTCCTCGAGTGTCTTCAGAGAACTTTCCATCACAAAAACTGCAAGTTGCATCGCTTGAGTCTGGTTTATCCCCACCGTTGACATTTATTTGATTCGTATCATCATCGCTGTAGATAAGAGGAGGGTCATCGAGTCTGATGAGTCCGATGATGAATCGTATCGTTGCGTGGGCCGAATTTTCTTTTTTTGAAGGCCTTTCGTCTTCCCACCCTGCCCTCTGGCCGGTCTCTTACCCCGGGAAAACTCAAGAACGTCTTCTTGAGAGCACTTGTCAAGCGTCTTGGTCAACTGATCCTTGTATGGTAATCCGGTGATGAGGCTGGACCTTGCTGCTTTGCGTCCACGAGTAGTGGTTATCTTCTTAATGTTGGGAATAGGAGATATGTGGAACGGAGAAATTGCACTTGAAGTTCCCGGGGAACATTGAGGTATTTCAGCTGCCTTATCAATTGGTATAACTAGAGCCTGATGTGCTAAACTCCGCTAAAAAAAGTTGGTGTAATTATGGGCACCCTTTAAATGGGGGCCCATATTTACACCAACCCCACCTAAGAAGGATGGCCACTATCACAAGTAACCTAAAAGCGTGCGTGACTAAAGGTGTGCTTCAAAAAATAGCTTAAGATCTCCGCTTTCCGGATATCACTGTCAAATTATTTTTAACTGAACATAAGTACATGAAAAGAAAACGATTTCACATACCTCTCAAAAGTTTGCAGTCCAGAATAAACACCAATTTGCACAATAACTCACGCTGCATCCACACTACTTGAAAAAATGGTTTCAACTGCTCTGTACAATCTTATATTAGCAACTGGCGCCATATACAGTCCTTACCGCCAGTCTTCAGTACCTCCCATAGCTACTAGGGAGGGGTGCCCATATTTACACCTGTGCCCATTTTTACACCTTCTCCTCTATATTTTATGTTATAATAATGTAACAAAGTTTGGCGAGTTGCTTGGCGAATATTTCACAGTAAAGCTTTTCGCCAGTATAAATCTTTACATATATAAAAATAGAAATTATTTCTATTTAAAGTAATTAAAACTTTGATCGGAACAAATTATAATAAGTTTTTATTTTATTAGCTTAAAATAAATAAATATTTTGAAAAGAAAATTTATCTAGAAAATAGTGTACTATACTCACCGATACTAAAATGATGTGCAGGTCCCTGTTATGGTAGTACATCAACTGTATTGAGATGGTTATTTCATCGTGTGAAAGTATTTTTAATGCTTTGATTTTAAAGAAAATGTTATTATTAAACTAAAAAACTGTTCCGTTTCGTCTATAAAAAATTTCATCCGATCATCCTCTTCACCAACGTCGCCGCCATTTTTATTTACATTTGTATACGTCATCACATAAAATTGAAACGTCATAAAAGCAAACGATCTGATTGGTTCATGAAAGGAATTGCCTGAACGGTTGCAGATATTTCGTGCAACCGTGATTTCTATATCACACGAGCAATTTTTGGAGAAATTTCACTTACAGTTGCACTTACACTTGCAGTTACACTTGCAGTTGCACATATTTTCTCTCGTGTGATATAGCCATAAAGCTGTAATTATCCCCAGGTGATAAAATGATGGGTAGGATCTTGGGGCAGATTTACTGGCACATGGTTAAGTTTACTACAGTACAGTGAGGTTGTATATCCATTAGAGTAAGTAATGTTGATATTTCTTTTTTGCTTTGTAAAATAAAAAAACATGCCAAATATAGTACCAAAATATTACCTGATCTCGCGATATCACGTGACGAAATCTTTCCGACAGTCTGTGTAAATGAAACGGATTAAGTGGTAGCCAAGATGCATATTATCATCCAACTATTTTTGCAGAAAATATATTTCCTCACGACACTAACATATCAACAACACGGCAACAACATAATATTGCTTAATGTTTATCCCAATATTCCCCCCTCCCCTAAGAAGTCTAAAAAATAATCAAAAATTATCCCCAACCTATTCATATATCTTTCCCATTCATTACTCAATTACTACCCTCTCTAACTGCAAATTGCCTCTTGATTTGAACTTGCATTTCAGAAATTTTTTTTATTTATAGTAAATTTGTATTTTTACGGGGTTTTTACGGGAAAAAATTAATCATAAAAATTGTTGAAGTTTGGTTTTGGCTAAGAATTTGAAATCCTTAGCACTGGCCCTGTATAATATATATATATATATATATATATATATATATATATATATATATATATATATATATATATATATATATATATATATATATATATATATATATATATATATATATATATATATATATATATATATATATATATATATATGTAATATCAGGGCTACAACCCTGTTATCAGTGTTGTATTTGGCATGAAATAATTGCAGTCTTAAGCCATCAGACGTTCTAAACAGGTTTATTTAAATGTAGGCTGGTATTGAATAACAGTTCACGTCCCCACTCCTGCAAAGGAGGGGGAGTGGACAAGACTCCTGACAATTCCGGCACAGCTTATCAGGATCAACTCATGATGAAAGGACACGCAAAACTATGTGTTCTTACGTTTTATACCAACACAGATTTGAGGTAAAAAGACACACTTCGTACGTTCCTTGTAACCTTACGCATTAAGGAAAATCATTTATGCTTCCTTATATGGAAGTGAAAAAGGGAACGATTCTAAAAATAACTCTTCCCTTGAAATATAAATCTATTTATATTTCAATGGTATGTTTGTAGCCTTGAATTCCCAAAATAGAATCTCTCTACGCTTATTCTTTAACAAAGACATTTTATGAAAACGAAAGAGATTTAATTCTTTTATAAATTCAAAAGTATTTAATTTTTGTATTACATCCCCCCCCAAAAAAAAAAATTTTGGTAAGCCAAAATAAAAAAATTTAGAATACTTTAAATTTAAAATTTTTAGGTTGGTACGACTGTTCCTTTTTCCTTACTACAAACAACATTTTTTCAATTATGTGAAGAAGAAAAAAACAATTTTTTACAATGACAAAAATATGAAAAACATGATTATGCAAATTATCTGTTCAGACATCAAAACAGAAAAAAAAATGAAGCATGTTTATAAAATATTCTACTAAAATTTTCAAAAACATTTTTCACACAAAAATATACAACTTTTTATGGAAACGAACTGGACAACAAGTGTCATTTATTCAGAATTTAATTTCAACATTTGTGGGTTGTGATATTCAGTGGCGTACGCAGAATTTTTTCAAGGGGGGGGGTTAATTTTCAGAAATTACTAAAAGAAATTCGAGTATGCAATAAAGCACTATTACTTCCCTAATTTTGACAGCTAGACAATTTTGACTTTTTATTTAGACAACATTGTTTAGTTAAATTTTGTTTTTATTTTTTAAGTTAAAGAATACAATTTTTTTTATAATAAGAGGTAAAATATTTTATTTTTATTAAAAAGTAGGAATAAATCAAGCCAGAAAAAACTACTCATACTGTAACAGCTACCTAAATAATAACCATATAAATGTGAATATTCCATAGAAAACCAATGAATTTAACTAAAAAATGACTTTCCAACAGATAGGGAACTAAACCAGTATACAAACACGCTAAAAATTTATTGATTTATGCTGTAATATCCAAACGACGGGGTTTTTTTTGCAAGTTCGTTTAAAATGTCTTCGACAGCTGGGGTAAATTTTCTATGAATGCTTAAGAGCGCCAATCCATTCAATCTATTATTTCCCGTTGAGTTGCGTAAATAAGTCTTCAAACGGCGCAAAGTCGAAAAGGATCTTTCGTTTGCACTCGTTGAAACAGGTAGAACGACCAATATTTCTAGGAGTTTGAAAATGTTTGGTGTTATATCTTTATTGCACATTCCAAGAGCAACCGCCGCAGTTTTTGGAACACTACCTCCGTCTTCACTAATCCTTTTTAATCTTTTATACCAGAATTTTAGTTCAGACTTAAGGCTTTCTTTACAGGTATCCAAATCTCCAGCGTAAAATTCCACTAATGCTTCAAAAGCCTTTATGTTTGAAGGTTGGCAAATGAAAGGATCGGCAGGTAGAAGACACTGAAATCCTTTCAAAATATCACGATGCGATACAAATCTTAAGTTTAATTGTGTTATAAAATTTTCTATAAATGGAATAAAAACACTAACTCTGAAATATGTTTCCGGTGTCGATGAGGGAAAATTATCGCGATTTTTCTGTTTTCCTGTTATTCTAGGGATTTGCATGGAAGTGGAAGATCCAATGCTTGTTAGCATAAGAGAAGAAGAGCTGAATATTTCAGAGAATGTTTCAGTGGCATTTTCACGCATTAATTTTAGATCTTTAATGACATCTTCTGTAAGACTCACTGCCTCTATCAAATCTATGCTTGTTTTTTGTAGGTATACAGAGATGGATTGTTATGGTGAAAACTTTGTAAATGCACAAAAGAGATATTACGAACTGGCAATTAGATACTGTGCACAGTAAAGAATTAGCCTGGGTAGCTGATTCCTTATCCTTCCATTCTGATATTTTTTGTAGTGTTTCGGCGATAGGCTCGAAAAGTTCCACCACAGCGGTTACTGAGTCGTATCTTTCCATCCAACGGGTTGCACATAGCTGTTTAATTTTCTCCCTCTTAGAGCTGGTTTCCATCTCCTCTATTGCTGAAGATAGGACATACTGTCTTTTTGGCGTATTTAAAAAGTCGTATAATGTTTTAATTGTCCCTGAGCAATTTCTAATGCCAGTTATTTCGCATGCATTTGATGCAGCCAAATTGAGGCTATGAGCAGAGCAATGTACATAGAGTGCTGAGGGGACAATACTTCTTACGTGGGCTTGTACACCATTAATTTTTCCACTCATTGATGCAGCACCATCGTACCCCTGTCCACGTAACTTTTTTATATCAACTTTCATAGACCGTAATTGGTCGAATATTGTTGTTGCTATTGCTTTTCCGGTTAAGTCATGCACCGGAATGAATTGCAAAAACTGTTCGGTGATGTTAAAATTTTCTTTATCGACATATCGAACGCATAACGATAATTGCTCTATACCTGCAATATCAGTTGTTTCATCTGCAAGAATGAAAAAGCAAGTTGCATCATTGATCTTGCTGACTAGTTTTTGCAGGATTAAAATATTGCAAACCTCAATAACTTCGTTCTGAAATCGAGGGCTGGTATACTGAGCATTTTTTCTGCTTGACTCTAAAATGTTCTTAAGAGTCGAATCGTTCTTACTCCGGAAACGAAGCAATGCCCGAAAATTTCCGTCCTTCTCTTCACCTGATTGTACAGCAATTATTCCCGAATCCTTATGTCCTCTTAGAGCGAGACCTTGATTTCCACAAAATAGGATGGTTTCAATGATTGGAGTAATGTTTTTTCTATTTTCTAATTTTCTTCTGCTTGCTGCACTGTCAACTTGTTCATCCACAGGTTTCATCTTTCCAAATAAAATATCGTTTAATGTCCCAGCAGTTTCGTTCGATTTTTTGTGATAAAGACATTTCTCGTGTTCAGAAAATCGCTCTACAGCATTTTTCCAGTTGTCAAATTTTACATTGTACAGTTGGCCTAAAGGTTGCTTTCCAGAACCGGCACCACTTGGGGCGAAAAGTACACAAAATTTGCAAAAGGCACCACCCTTAACCTCTGAATATGCAAGCCATTTGAACTGAAATTTCAATTTTCTTTTTCCTTTTTCAGGAAAAACAAATGCTGGATTGGGTTCCCAAACATTTTTAAGTATATCCAGTTTTTTATCCTCGCATGTATTATCTTCTGAAAAAAGTCCAATGTCATATGGGTGGGAAGTAACACTTTGAGGGCCGCTTTCACATTCATCCGATTCTGTTACGCTAGAAACGTTTTCTTCAACGGAAGTATCACATTTCTGTTCAACAGAAAAACTTACATTGGTACTAGATGCTGTCACCTCACTAATTTCAGGTCGTGATTTTTTCTCAAGTAATTAAAAATTGTTAAATTCTTGCGTTTAGACATCCTAAAGATCCAAGAACAGCAAAAATATATACATATATATTGGCACAGAAATATCCACTAAGCTACGATCTCAAAGTTTCGAGCTGGAATGAATAACTTCAATGAGCACAGAGTCTCCAAAACAAAACAGATTTAGAAACAAGCTCCGAAGGACAAGCGGCAGAGATAACTCTTAGTCTGACTAAAATCGAAAATAAATGTAACCCCCTTTCATATAATTTCTTTTAACCGCATTTACAAAATTCTCGAATTGTCTCAAAGACGACAGAACGTCTAGGATTCCAGACCTCGCGAATGCCAGCCAGTCTCGAAAACTATCGCGACTGGCAGGACAGAAAGGAACCAGTGATCGGGGCTCGCCCGTAACAGTATCACGTGAATTTGGTTTCAAAAATACAACCCTATTATAGTAAATGTTTTATCAGTATTCTGAGAAATACCGTGAGAAAAAAAAGTAGGCATAAGGCAAATAAAAATATATAGTCTTAAAAAATAATAACCCGCATAATTTCTACTAAAATTTTTATTTTTATCTGTATTATTTTGTAAATTCACTTTGTCTGAGCTCAAGGGAGGGGGGGTTTAAACCCCTAAACCCCCCCCTTGCGTACGCCCCTGGTGATATTTCCTAAGCTTTGATACATGTATTATTTCAAAATTTTGTTTACTTAAATTATTCTTTTTGTTTATTTTGTTTTTGTAATCAGTTTCTTGGTCATTCTTTCCTTTTCCTATTTTTCCTTTTATTTTTTGTTTTTGTTTTTGTTACCCTTTACATATTTTTTCATCGATATTCACCTGATAATGAACGCATCCATTAACTAGATCTATCTTCGAAACATTTGAACTTTTTGGACATTCTTTCTTTCTATTTTTTGATGTTTACTTTTACTGAAACATCCTTAACATTCATTTTTTCGATGCTTACTTTTTTGAAACATCATTCTTTTCTTTTTTCGATGTTTACTTTTTTTGAAACATCTTTTTCACCATTTTTAACCTTAACATTTTGAGAATTCTGCTGTTTAATGTGCAAAGATAAGTTGTCACTTTTAGAATTAGCAGAGATGATCAGTCTCTTACCAAATAGAATAACAACTGGCCCGAAGCAATCAATAAACAAACAAAAATCCCTGCAAGTCTACAACCCTACTAAAGCATATGGTAAATCAGTATCAAGTATAAAAAACTTAACTGAGTTAACAATTGGGCCTATCGTAATAAGGGAGTCTAACAAATTTTGTTAAGTGTTAACTGTCCGTTTGTTTGGGTAACATATAAGTTTTCACATTTTTTAAATAGGAATATTTAGTTTTGACCAAGTCCGAAAAAGTAAAAGAAGTATTACACTTTCTTTAAGCTTATTTGAAAACTCTTCATTTTTAAGTTCAAAAGAAAGTTCTGAACAATTTAATTTTTCATGTGGTTAAATCTAAAAAATCATTTGGAAACAAAAGTTTAAAAAAAAAACTAATTTAGTTTGCCGTCACTAGTTTAATTGACGTTTGAATCACATTTATTTCCTTTAAAAACATTTTAGATGTACGATAAATACAATACTATATCATAATATTATATTAAAAAATATATATATAAACACAAGAAATACAATCTAACTCATAATAATACTCTATTCCATTATTCAAAATAAAATATTTAGATTACTACTGATATCTAATATTACTAAAATATTTAATCATAACATTGAGAAAGAAAAAAAATGAGAGAGGAAAAAAATATCTATCTACAGTCAATCCTTTCCATTTGCCACACTTTTCCTTTGACCTTCATCTATTTTTCTTTGACGAGAGACACAAAATATATCATTTTTCTTCGCAACGCGCATTCACTTTTGTTTTCAAAACTTGAGTAGTAAGAATTGTAGGATCACTCGGTGTCGAATCACTACCATGGATGATGTTTCTTTCAACTTAGAGGCACTATGGAATTGTAGGATCATCGGGTGGGATGCTTTCACTGGTTTCAGGGGACAATCTCCAGCCATCGTCCTTCCTTCCATCCACATCAGCATTTCAGGCGCGACGAGGTACAAGTAGTACGGGTGTCGTTCCTAACCGGATTGACTGTGTTTGTGAGAGGCATCTTGTCTATTGATTGATAACGTTTAAAAACAGACAAAACAAAACATTTATTTTAAATAAAAAACAACAAAAAACAAAACAAAACACAGCGTTCCAAAGATATTTTTAAAAAGCCAATTCAACGATATTTCCAGTTCTCTCTTTTTTCTCTTGCCATACTCAGAGTAACCTACATATTCTGAATACTTTTGGTGGCGCAAACTAATTGGAGTTAGTGTTTGCCGCAACATTCTCCCCACTTGAGTTTTATGTAGGAGAAAACTCAACACAATAAATTACAAAAAAAATACTAAAATTATGGCAGACATACAATTGTTATGTTATAAAATTTAAAGAATTTTAAAAGATACAAATCTGTATTTAACGTCCAAAAATGTTCATAGTTATTTAATGTTCACTGGCATCTTCAGTTACCTCTAAGGGATATAGTCTTTGAATAGGTCTTAGTAAAGTCCCTTTGTCCGTTTTCAATTTGACTAGTCTTACTCGTCCATCTCTTCCAGGGAACAGCTCAATAACTTTTCCTAACGGCCAGAAAATTCGTTTTCTGTCTTCTCTGCCAATCAGGACGATGTCTCCGATATTTGTTTGGTCAAGTCTCTTGGAAACAGATGAACGCAAGAAACCTAAATATTCGATCCTGAACCTTTCTTTTAGTCTTTCTCTCAATCTTTGAACATATCTGTATCTCTTGTCTAAATTAGTTTTGTCAATTTTGTCTAAGTCGGCTACGTCGTTAGTAGGGAGGTCTTGAAGGAATGAAGATGGTGTTAAAGCTCTCAAATCTGGTTCTTCAGACACATAAGTCAAAGGTCTATTGTTCATGATCGACTCACATTCACAAACAAGAGTTGAGAGTTCTTCATGAGTAAGAGATGACCGTCCCAAGTTTTTTCTTAAGAGATCTTTGAGAATTCCGATTAATCTTTCCCAGAATCCTCCCCACCATGGGGCGGATGGTGGATTGAATTTCCATTGGATTTGGGAAACTTCAAATTCTTTCATGATTTTGTTCCAATCAAGGCGCTTTAAGGAGGCGTTGAGGCCAGTGAAATTGTTACCATTGTCTGAGTATAGTGTAGCTACTCTACCTCTTCTAGCAATAAAACGCCGTAATGCTTGAACAAAAGCGTTTGTGCTAAGAGAAGGTATCAGCTCTAAGTGAACAGTTCTATATACAGCACAGGAGAAAAGGACGATCCAAACCTTCTCATTAGTCTTGGTCATCAAAGGTCCGGCCAGATCGACACCGGACACTTCGAATACAGCCGATAATCTAGTTCGATCAGGAGGCAGAGGTGGAAATGGTACTTCAGGATTTTTAACCTTTTGTCTCTTGCAGGTGACACATCCTCTAATAACGGAGCGAACAGTTCTTCTACCTTTTATAATCCAAAATCTCTCTCTCAGGATTGTTAGAAGAATGGACGTTCCTGCATGTTTATTCAACAGGTGTTCTTGTTCAATAAGTCGGGTGACAACAAGATGCTTTGACGGAAGAATCAAAGGCGCAATGAATTCAGGGGTTTCATCTTCATTCAAAAGTCTAGACTTTAATCGAAGTATCTCCTCATGATCTGAAAACACTTGAAAGTTTTTCAAAGATTTTTTACCTTCTTCATCATTGAAGCACTCTTTTTGTACTGACCGCAGAAGAATCTTTTGTGCATTTCTTATTTCTTCTTGCGTTAAATCAACATTCTTTCTTAAATCTTTAGCTTTTGGTTGGAAGCGTAACAACCATGCTACAACTCTGATTATCTTAGAAAACTTCGAAATTCTGGATGCTAAAGTAGTTGCAATGGATTCCGAGTCTACATTGATAGCCGAAACAACAGTCTTTCGTTTTTCCTTTTCAACTTCCTCTTCATTAACATTAGCTACTGTCATCGGCCAATCATCCTTAGAATTCTTCAGCCAGGCAAGCCCTAGCCACCACTTGGACTTCAGAAGTTGTTTAGCTCCACATCCTCTCGAGAGAAGATCGGCCGGGTTCTGGCTTCCTGGTACATGATACCAATTCTCAGGTGATGTCAGTCTATTTATTTCAGATATTCGATTGTTCACGAACACTGACCACTGTTCTTTCCTCTTAATCCAAGTTAACACAGTCGACGAATCTGTCCAAAAGTAGGTGTCAATGTTTCCTTTTTCGAGTTTTAAAGCAGAGTCCATAGAATTGAACAGTCTAGCTCCAATAGTTGCTCCCATCAATTCAAGACGAGGGATCGTTATTTTTTTCAGTGGAGTTATTCTTGACTTAGCTTGGAGTAGCTGGACATTTACAGAGCCATCAGGGGATTCACTTCTTAGGAATATACAAGCTGAATAAGCTGTTTTGCTTGCATCAACAAATGTATGGAAGCTGAGTTTAGATAAGGCAGTAACTCCCAACCATCTTGGGATCTTAATATCATTTAAGTAATGTAAGTCTTTGAACCATGAATTGAATTTTTTCTTTATTTCTTCATTAACTTCCGAATCCCAATGATCTTTAGTCTTCCAGGTTGCTTGAAGTAAAAGCTTAGGTCTTATTAAAGCTGGAGCAAGAAATCCAATCGGATCAAAGATTCGGCTTATCAGGGACAAAATTTTTCTCTTAGTTAATTTTTCGAATTCTTCCAGCTTCAGTGAGTCAGAATCAATTTATAACGAGTCTAAGTTTTTATCCCATACGTAGCCTAAGACTCGCCCTTCAGTAGCTGCAGACGGGCAATCTAATAATTGGTTGCTTTCCCAACTTCTTAGGTCAAATTGACCTTCTTTCATAATTTCTATAGCTGACTTTATAAAAGTTTCTAATTCAGTTAAATCTTGTACACTCGTTACGCAATTGTCTACATAAAAACTGTTTCGGAGTTTTTCCAACTGTTCTTCAGAATATTGTATCTTGAATGTCTGTTTGGACAGATGATGATGAATGACAGCCATCAATAAGAAACGACTACTGGTTACACCGAAAACAACTCGGCGATGTCTATAAGTCTTCAGTTCATTTTGTTCATCAATCAAAAGAAATCGTAAATAATTCCTATCTCTTTCATTTAGAGAGATTTGCAGAAATGCTCTTCTAATGTCAGAAATAACACCAATTTCATACAATCGAAATCGAGCCAAAATGGATGGTATTGTCTCAATAAAATTTATTCCAGTCTCTAAACAATCATTTAGTGATGGGAAGTTCGGATTCTTGGCTGAAGCGTCAAAGACGGGTCTAATTTTCAAAGAAGTTGTCGTTGACTTTTCCTTAATAATTGGGCGATGTGGGAGGTAATGTGTACCTTTAATTGACAATTCTTCTTGTGGAACTTTCTCAATCACTTCTTCTTCTATCCATTCATCAAAAACTTGCTGGTATTTCTTTTCATAACCCGTTTTTTCTAATTTCTTGTTAGTAGATTTTAATCTTTTAAGAGACAACTCATAATTATTCGGTAATGAAGCATGATCCTTTTTCCATGGTAAGCTTACTTCGTATCTTCCATCTGAATTTTGATAAACTGTGTCTCGAAAATGAATCATAACTGCCCTCTGTGTATCTTCTCTAGTGTTTTGTTCCACAGGGTCTCTAATACCAAGTAATTCTAAATCCCATAAAAATGAAACAGGTAATTCTTGAGAAAGCATATTTACAACCGTCATATTTAAATTATCATGGTTTTCAAACTGAGGAACCTTCCCTATTAATGTCCATCCTAATTTAGTGTCGATGGCGACTAATCCAGATTTTAATTGTTCTTGTTTACCCGTAAATAGTTTACCAACAACATCAGCCCCTAAAAGAACTTCAATAGGTCCTGAATTCCCACAATCAGTTATAAATATCCTTTTTTGTCTCAATTCTTGAATCCACGGCCCTTGTCTAATGCTAGAAACATTATTACAAATTATTTCCTGATCCAATGCATCTAAATTACAACTATATTTACCATCAAGGCTATCGAGATATATTTTATAACATTTGTGCCGTTGAATTTCTGTTTTCTTACCCCCAAATAATGAGGTCGAAAATTCTTCTTCCCTTTCAAAATCAAAACCTAACTCTTCTGCAGTAGATTTCATAATATAAGACTTTTGAGAACCCGTATCTAAAATAATTCTAGCTTTACGCTGCGCTTTATTTCCCTTAATAATTACTACAAGAGTCTGTAAAAATACTTCTTTAGTTGCATGCACGCGCGAATGTAAGGTGCCAGTCTCTTTTTCTTTGCTTTCATTATGATCTTGTTTTCTTTCATCCGATCGATTACATTCTAAGTCAGGACACATAAATTTTAAATGTTTTCTTGTGCAAATTGAACATTTAATGTTTGATCTACAAGAAAAAGCCAGGTGCCCTTTCAATAAACAAATTTTACATAAACCCTTCCTTCTAATAACAGACTGTTTTTCTTCTAAAGGCATATAAAACGCTTTCTTGCAAAAACGAGTCTCGTGGTTTTTAAAACAAAATAAACAAAGGATATCATCGTTTGAATTATGACTAATTAATTCAGCCGCAGACGATTTCCGATCTCTCAAATTCAGATTCGCCGGTGGTGTCAAGTTCCTTCGTTCGAAGGGGGGATGAAATATTTCAGTTCTACTCAATTTTATTTTTTCTTCCGCTTGTACTTCGTTTTTCAAAAAATAAATTATTGCATCAAGACTGGATAGTTTTTGTTCACTTTCTAAATTTTTTCTATGGCGTTCAAATGAGCGTAACACATTTAATGGTAATGAACTTTCAACAAGTGGATACAAAATTACACCACACATCTCAGATGTAACTCCTAGTGAGTTTAATGCTCTCAAATGAGTTGACAGTTTATTGTATAAACAACTTAAAGAATCATTCTTATTCTTATTCGCATTATTTAATACGAGTTTCAGGAGTTCTCTAACATAAAAATCTATCAATAGATCTTTTCGGCCATACCTTTCGGTTAAACTTTCAACAGCTAAAGGATAATTTTCATCTGTTACAGGAAAAGATTCCACAATTTCCCTAGCTTCCGATTTCAGCTTCGTCGACTGAATTAAATAATGAAATTTATCAGCTTTCGTTAAATTAACATTTTCATGAATATTTTTAAATTGGTTCCAAAACGTTAACCAATCTTTCAAGTCTCCGCCGAATTTATATAATTCAACTTCGGGGAGCCGTTGACATAAAGCTTTCGGAGATATAGTGTTCGGTAATTCGCCGTTATTTTCGGAAGTAACAATTTCGTTTTCACACGAGTTCTTTTTCAAATTATCCAAGGAACGTTTAGCTTTTAATTGAATTCTCAAAGCTTTTTCTCTGTATTCTTCAACGGAATTATATTCAGTTTCGAATTCTTTTTCATCTCGCAAACTATCTAAATAACTATTATGAGTTATTTCCAAAATGTCTACCTTTTGTTTAAATAAACAAAGAGCCGTTTCAATTTCGTCATACGTCACACTATCGCCAATTAATAAATTTTCTAGTTTCTTGTAGGCCTTAGTAAATGAAGCTCTTTGAGCGGTTTTATTTCTTTTTATTATTTCCATTTTTACTATCTTAATATCAAATTCTTAGCTTCTAAAACTATCGATTCTAAGCACATATAAATTACCGTTATGGTATCAAATGTTCAAATAAAATATATATATATATTTCAAATCTTCAAAAGTATTCAAATTGTCAAATATTTAATCTTCAAAATGGAAATTAATAAATCTTCTCCTACCTTTCTTACCAATCCTTAAGACAAGGCCGCCCACCCGGGGGCGCCAGAAATGTCGTTCCTAACCGGATTGACTGTGTTTGTGAGAGGCATCTTGTCTATTGATTGATAACGTTTAAAAACAGACAAAACAAAACATTTATTTTAAATAAAAAACAACAAAAAACAAAACAAAACACAGCGTTCCAAAGATATTTTTAAAAAGCCAATTCAACGATATTTCCAGTTCTCTCTTTTTTCTCTTGCCATACTCAGAGTATCTGAATACTTTTGGTGGCGCAAACTAATTGGAGTTAGTGTTTGCCGCAACAACGGGTGGGAAATCGCCCTTTCGTCCTTCAACGTTTTTTTTTTTCACTGCCGATTTTTTTTCTCCTCCGGGGATGATGGAATTGGGAAAATTTCCACGAAGCAGTCAAAATGGGTAAACTTCCTCCGCAAGTATTAATCCTGGCGTCTTGTAATATCAGGGCTACAACCCTGTTATCAGTGTTGTATTTGGCATGAAATAATTGCAGTCTTAAGCCATCAGACGTTCTAAACAGGTTCATTTAAATGTAGGCTGGTATTGAATAACAGTTCACGTCCCCACTCCTGCAAAGGAGGGGGAGTGGACAAGACTCCTGACAATTTCGGCACAGCTTATCAGGATCGACTAATGATGAAAGGACACGCAAAACTATATGTTCTTACGTTTTATACCAACACAGATTTGAGGTAAAAAGACGCACTTCGTACATTCCTTGTAACCTTACGCATTAAGGAAAATCATTTATGCTTCCTTATATGGAAGTGAAAAAGGGAACGATTCTAAAAATAACTCTTCCCTTGAAATATAAATCTATCTATATTTCAATGGTATGTTTTCAGCCTTGAATTCCCAAAATAGAATCTCTCTAAGCTTATTCTTTAACAAAGACATTTTATGAAAACGAAAGAGATTTAATTCTTTTATTAATACAAAAGTATTTAATTTTTGTATTACATATATATATATATATATATATATATATATATATATACCGGTGAATGTCGACAAACACCAAATAGGTAGGTGAAAGATCGAATATTTCATTACATTCTTGTACATTCGGACCCTCACCGGTGTATGTCAACAATCACATAGTCGCTTTGGTGAATGTCCGAAATATTTGTTATATCCAATTTCATAATAATGATATTATTATATTTATTTGATATATTTATAATTATTCTGTATTTTAATACTTACTGACGATAGATTAGAAAAAACATCAGTGTTTGGAGTATCAGGCAAATATATACCGGGCAATGGCACTAAACTTTAAAAAAACATCAGTGTGGGGTATATCGGGCAGTGGCACTTCACCTTAAAAAAAACATCAGTGTAGGGCAGGGATAAGCAAACTTTTTGGGTCTTGGGCCAAAAATCTAGAAAAAAAAGTTTGGTGGGCCGAGTAAAAACTTCTGAAATAAAATAAAGTCAATTCATCATTGAGTGCATGTCACTCTACATCAACTTTGCGTTTTTTAGTTGCCATTTTGGGATAAAAAATGTTTACAAATAAGTCAAAAAGGCAGTAGCCATTTTATACATTTAATAATTTCACCATTATTTACAATGACGTTGTACGTGTGCAACCTTTCCATACGCAGTAAATTATGTTAGAACTAGAGCCGGCAGAAAATCCGTTCGTTGGAACTTAAAACGCGTAGTCAGTCTCATGTGAAGTACAATTCACCTATATTGGATTCCATATGTCTGCTCCTCGAGAAAGACAAATTCTAGTTGGAGCTAATCTACAGCTATACTATAAAGAACTTTTGCTTTCAACATTTTACCAGTTAAAGCTGTTTGTGCTAACTATTTTGATTAATTTATGTTTTGTAGAACAAAAATAGAGAAAGTGAAAAGGTCATCAGTACTTTGTTAAAAAAGAAATCAACAAAAATAGTTTTAAACAAAGTAGATATATTCGCCACTGATCGGCTAGTTAAAATTCTGTCCGTGGGCCGGATGAAATCTTCCGGCGGGCCACAGTTGGCCCGCGGGCCGTAGTTTCCCCATCTCTGGTGTAGGGTATACCGGGCAGTGGCACTTAACCTTAAAAAAACATCAATGTAGGTGATTTACCAAATAGCGGGAAAAAGAATGTTTCATAAATTTTTACCTAACTCGGTTGTTGTATGAACTTGGAACTATAAAATTAAAGGTGGAACGTTTAGACATCTCACAAATCAGTTAGAATTTGTCACAATTTAATGGAATCGGAGATGACTTAGAATATTCAAATATATCGAAAACATTGAGACACTCCACACACAGGAATCGATACACATACACTATTTATTTTCTCAAGCTCAAAGAATAATTAATTAGGATGCGCAAAGTTCCATCTGTGGACTGTAGAATTAAACATCCCGCCCCCCTTGAAACACGGAGGGGTTTTAAAATTAATGAATTTAGTTAAACATAATAAGTAACTTCAATTGACAATAAAGCACACTTCTAAATTAATAAAATTAAGCAACTGGTTTTACAGATGAATAGATGACTTCTACAATGCTAGAAGAAAATTATACATAATTTCAAATGTTCAAGTGTTTATAGGAAGAAGACACAGTTTTGCAATAGGTCTCACAAGTTCACCAGTATGAGTTTTTACCTTAACCACACGAACCTTATCTTCTTAACCAGGGAACGTTTCCGTGACCTTCCCTAACTTCCATTGTAGTGGGGGTAAGTTGTCGTGTTTGATTAAGACAAGATCTCCGATGTCAAGGTTCTTTTTAGAGATACGCCACTTCGATCTTGATTGTAGCAATGTCAAATACTCTGAAGACCATCTATTCCAAAAATGCTGGGTCATTCTTGTAAGTAATCGCAAACGGTCGCAGTGACGGATGTCGTCTGGAACCGTATGTTGTGGAATAGCTGTCAGTGCCCTTCCTATCAGGAAATGTCCTGGCGTCAGAACAGACGGATCATCTGGACTGCTAGATAATGCACATAGTGGTCTTGAGTTAAGGCATGCCTCTATTTGGCATGACAGCGTGGCCAGTTCTTCGAAGGTGAAACTAACATCTCCAACAACTCGTTTCAAATGAAATTTGAACGATTTCACTGTAGCCTCCCAAATGCCTCCGAAGTGGGGAGCAGATGGAGGATTGAAGTGAAAGGCGATGTTGTCTGTTACCAGGAATTGTTGAAGGGCGCCTTCCTTCATCAACTGCCGGAACTCCTTTTTGAGCTCTCTGCTAGCTCCGTAGAAATTGGTCCTTGATCGCAGAAGATATCTGAAGGTCTACCTCTGCGTGCCACAAATCTTTTTACACAAGCAATAAATGCCTTTGAGGTTAAGTCGCTGACGACTTCAAGATTAACTGCCTTCGTTGCGAGGCAGACGAAGACGCATATGTAGCACTTAGTATTTCGGCTGCCTCTTCCCTTGGAGTTCCGTATCAAGAATGGACCGGCGAAGTCAAGACCAGTTCTTTGGAATATAGAAGAGGGACAAACTCTGGACTCTGGAAGATCTCCCATGATTTGCTCGGCGAGCCTTGGACGATTTCTGAAGCATGGGATACATTTTCTCACCACTCTTCTAACTGCATCTCTGGCTGAAAGAATCCAAAATTTCTCTCCGAGAGCTGCTTGGAGAAGTTGCGGACCGGCATGAAGAAGTTTCAAGTGATAATCCGTGATAAGTAAGTTCACAACAGGGTCGGTTTTAGGAAGCAGGATGGGATGCTTCTTTGATTCTGGAAGCATCGAATTTTTCAGTCTACCACCGACACGAATTATTCCGGAATCATCGTAGAATGGAGCCACGGGGATAAGCTTGTTATTCAAAGGAAGCTGCTTGCCTGTTGAAAGATAGGAGACTTTCGTCGGAAAATGATCTTGCTGGATGAATTTGACTATTCTCTTCTCGGCTTCATTCAATTCTGCCGTTGTTAAGAAGAACTTATTTCTTTTATCTGCAGCAACGGAACAGTTCTTTATGAATCTAAAACAATAGGCAACTACTCTTTTCAGTTTGTTCCAAGACGAAAATTTTTGAAAAAACTCTGCCTTGAAAGTAGCATCAACTACATTCAACATTACCAGCTTGGTTATTTTGGCTTCGGCAGTCATGTTTTCTTTTAATTGTGGATCATCTTCAAACCTTCCATTAGGAAAAGTAGAACTATTTAACCAATCAGGTCCGTTGAACCACAAGTCGCACCTTTCTAGTTTAGTTAGGGGTATCCCTCTCGTTCCACAATCAGCAGGATTTTCCAAACCGCTCACAAAGTTCCAGTGCACGTTAGGAGTCTGCTCTTGAATTCGTGCTACTCGATTAGCTACGAACGGTTGCTATCTTCTTGGTTCGGACTTCAACCATGCCGGTGTGATCTTGGAATCAGACCATGCAAATATCTCAGAGATTGGCACAGTTAGTGTTGGCAAGGTAGCTTGTAACAAATTAGCCAGAAGTAAGGCAGAACAGAGTTCCAGTCGAGGTAGAGACTGTGGTTTTACTGAAGAGACACGTGTCTTGGAAGTTAGCAGTGTAGATGTCACGGCTTGGTTCGCATCCTTGGAACGAATGTATATAGATGCACAGTAGGCCTTCTCTGAAGAATCACAGAATCCGTGTACTTGTACGCTTGTAGCCTGTGGAATGAGGATATAGCGTGGAATCTTGATATTTGTAAGTAGAGGAAGCTGATTTTGAAATACTCTCCATTGACTTGCCAGAGAGTCTGATAGCTCCTCATCCCAGCCAAGATGATGACTCCACAGCTCTTGGAGGAAGATTTTGGAAGTGATAACTGTAGGTGCCAACCAGCCCAAAGGGTCAAAGATTTTTGCGACTTCAGAAAGTACCTTGCGTTTAGTCCATACGTCGCTCTCATTGACGGTGATGGTGAAGGTGAACGTGTCAACATCTGGAAGCCAAGCTATTCCCAGAATCTTGACCGGTTGATCGTCGTTGATCATGTGTTTGGAATCAACGGTCTTTAACTCTTCCGAAATAGTTGCTAGTACGTCAGTATCATTTGACACCCATTTTCGTAGAGAAAATCCTCCTCTGTTCATCATTTCCTGCAGTTCGGACACCAGTTGAAAGGCTCCCTCCGTTGTTGCACTCCCGCTCAGCAAGTCATCAACGTAAAAATGACAAAGGGTGGCTCTTGAAGCGTTTGGATTATTTTCTTGTTCGTCTATGGCAAGCAGTCGTAAGGTTCTCGTGGAGAGGAATGGTGCTGAGGACGTACCGTACGTAACGGTAATAAGACGATACTCCTTTATTTGTGCGGTTGGAGAATCCCTCCAAAGAATTCTTTGCCAGTCTACATCTTCCTCATGAACTTTAATCTGGCGGAACATCTTTTCAATATCAGCGCAAATGGCTACACTGAAAAGTCGAAACTGGATGAGAATAGGGAAAAGTTCTGGTTGCACTCTCGGACCAACCAGGAGCAGATCGTTGAGAGAGAATCCGGATGAAGTTTTACTGGAAGCATCAAAAACTACACGAAGCTTTGTTGTGCAGCTAGTGTCTCTTGCAACTCCATGGTGAGGAAGGTATAAACTTTTGATTTTATTATCGTCAGAGTCCGGAACCAGTTCCATGTGATTTAAATCAAGGTATTCCTTCATAAATTTTCGATAAAGGTTGTATTTCTCAGGATTAGAAATGAGATGGCGCTCTACGCTGATTAGCCTACGAATTGCATTTTGTTTTGAATTACCTAACCGCGTGGGAGAAGTGTGAAAAGGCAACCTTACTGTGTATCTACCATTCTCATCCCTAGAATGTGTCTTTACGAAATGATCATCACAAGCCTCTTCTAAAGAAGTTAAGGGTTTGACGCATGGTACAGAATCTAATTCTCAGAATTTATTGAGTAGAAGATCCGATACTAACTGAATATGATTGACATGTAGAGAATTTTGACTACCAGAATTTGCCTTACCACCAATTATCCAACCCAGTTCTGAACGAATGGCAAATGGCTTATCCTTACCTAACGATAATGTTTGACCCCTTAGCAATGGCAAAATAAGGTCAACACCAAGGAGTTCATCAATCGGAGCACTCTTGTAAAATGCTGGATCAGCCAGAAAAATATCCCCAAATAATTCGCGCATTGAGGAATCTGAGTCATGATGTGGAATCATACCTACAATTTTGTTTATCACATAGACGGATGCATGAAAAGAATTTTGAGATAAAAAATGTGAGGTGAATTGAATCTCAGCAACCCCATTTGTACGCGTATTGGATGCGCCAAGCACGAAATGCGAACATTGGCCTTTTCCTTTTGCAAGCCGAATTTCTCAATACACTCATTTGTAAAAAGCGAAGCTTGGCTACCGCTGTCCAGAAGACATCTACAGGTCTGATAGTTACCCCAAATATCTCTCACCTGAATCAGAGCAGTGCAGAGGAGAGTTTGAACGTCTGGCCCCACACCCGAAATACACGATGTAACATCTACCACTCTAGAATTATCACTTAATTGACTAGTACTTGGAATAAGGGCGGGCGAAAACTCAGGAGCGTTGATAGAAAGTTCACTAGAATTTGACTTATTTACAGCACCCTGTTTTACCCTATCGCTAACATTTTCGATATGAAGTAAAGAGTGGTGGGATTTTTTTCACCTTTTACATCTAAACTTGCTGCTGCAGGTTTTCACACTGTGAAATCGAGTAAAACAGTTAAAACAAACATTATTCGATTTAGCGAAATCTAAACGGCCTTGAACTGATAATTTTAAGAACGTATCATATTTCGATAATGTATGATCTCCATTACACAGAGGACATTGTGACTGGGCGTTGGACGCGACCAAAGTCACCTTTCTTTGAATGTTTCTCTTAGTAGTTGAACTCGGGATAGATCTAGCTTGTGTTGCAAGGAATTGCAACAGTTCGTCCAACTTTGGAATGACGTCAGTTTGAAAGGTTCTCTCAAACCAAGTTCTTGAATTTGCATCAAGCTTGAACAATATCATGTGCATTAAAAGGGTATCTGTAGTTGGATCAACCTTGTATTCCAAGGACTCCAACATTCTTACGAATTCCTTAGTGGAATCTATCAAATTTAAAATTTGCGTGGATGATTCTCCACTCAAGGGCGTTATATTGATAAACTTTTTCATTAAGGAGGACATAATTTCCCTTTTGTTAAAGTATCTATCTTTTAGCAATTTCCAAGCGATTTCGAAATTATCATTAGTAATGGATAAAGAGTTTATGATTTTTAAGGCATCTGATTTTAAACTCCCCTTTAAATATTGCAATTTTTGCGCTCCCGTCAAATTTTGATTATTCGAGACTGCAGCTTCAAAAAGATCGGAAAAGGCAAGCCACTCCTCATTTGCACCAGAAAATATAGGTAAAGATAACGTAGGAAGTTTCCCTTCAGCAAACTGAGATGAGACAGAAGCCTGGCCTGAACTTTGGTTTTTAACCTCAAAACTGGAATTCACTACGGGAGGCAAAAGCCGGGTGTCGATATCGACAAGTACTGACTCTAACGCATCTAAAATGTCGTCCTTTTCCGTAGAATAAGTTTCCTCATCCTTTTCCTCGCAAATACTTATAATAGAATCTAAAATATCTTTTGCCTCAGTTCTAAATTCCAAAAATCTATTTTTCCGAGCCAATAAACCCGCATTATTTAAATTCCCAATTTCCTCTTCTGTTTTTTTTGCAATTTAGTAATCGATGATTTAATACTCTTTTTTTTCTTTAACAAGGCTTCCATATCCATTAGAATATATTAGAGTAAGAAAAATAATTTATTAAATCAAAAACCACAGAACAGAGCTGTTTACAAAAGTCTAACTGTCTAGCCCAGGGGTTCCCAACCTTTTTGTACCTAAGAGCAAATACCAGAATATCGGTCGAATGGCGGGCACCATTTATTTTTTCAAGATAAATTTATAGTTGATAGACATAGTAATAATACACACTACATATAGGGGAGAGTCGGGTAGCCCATCCCAGTTAAGGAGTATTGCTTATATTTCTCTATAATATTGAGTAATAATCAATATTTTTGTATGTTTCTATTGTTTTATTATCTAATTAAATAATGCAAAAAGAATAAACCAAAAAAAGAATAGTTTAACTTTAAAAAATAGAAATTGAAAAATTTGACTACTGTATTCAACATATTTTCAAAACTATTGTTTACCATGTTACCAGCTGCATAAATACTTGAAACTTTGAAAATAATCTTTTTTTAATATAACAATTAATGTCCGATGGCCCATTGACTTGAAAAAATATTCTATACACATGAAATTGACAGTAGGCGGGGGTACCCGACACTCCCCTAATGCACAAAAAATTTAATTTTAAAAATTAATTTACCATATGAATATAAATAGTATTAATATCCTTGTGTAAAATAAATTATTGCTAAATTGCTTTCAAAACATACGAAGCATAAAAATTATTTATAAAATATATGAAATGCAGTTAATGTGATCTTAATTGCATTTCACTGGCCAGCGCTTCATAATTGGGAGAATATGATGAAATTCCTGCTCGCAGGCAATCGTCAAGGTGTTCATCTGTAAGTCGGGATCTATATTTTGATTTTATGATATTCATTATCGAAAACAATGATTCAAACAAGTATGTGGAACCTAAAAACGACTTTATTTTATATTCTGCTGTGACAATCGAAACCCCCTGCCAACGCCATCTATGAACACTAAAGAGACTCAAATAGAGCAGTTCTAAGTTAGTTTAACTCCATCTCTCGAACCGAAAACATGTAGGTTACGAATTCACCCCCACTTAAGTTTTGTTTTCTCCCTGATTGTATTAATGCTTTATTTTGTGTTGTTTTGTGACTTGTAACTTACAATTTTATGTCCTTTGTCCCATTAAAATTCCTTAATCACACCGTTGATTAGAATACTTTGAGTCGCATGGCTTTATACTGCTCCTTTTAAGAATGGAATTTATTTCTGTCAACTATATTACAGAATTTCTCATCTGATATAATAGTTCTGAGGATAATGTCATCCTGAAGATCCAAAACTTCTATCTCCCCTTCTTCTCGCCTTACTTGAAGAAATTCTGAAATGTATGTTGCTATTACGGTACGTTTATTTGGTTGGTAAAAGGATTTACAAAAAAGGTGATCAAAGGCTCGATTATATTAAATTGTTGATAGTGCTTTTTAAATTGATCTTGAAGCGTTCATAAGCCGATTTCACTGTCACCTATCATTTTTTTTATGTTTGGAAAATGCACAAGAGACTTCATTTTCAAATGTGATGTACACAAAAATAACTTATCTCTGAACGAGCCCCTGTCATTCTTGCTATATGTTTGTCCTTTCCCTGCAGCTCCAAGTTTAAATTATTTAGTTTATCCATTATGTTGGTTAGGAGAGATAAATCTGCGAGGCAAAGAGGATCTCTTAACTCTAAAAATATTTTATTTGAAATATAATTTTTTATTTTCTCAATTAAATGTAGAAATCTATCAAGTACTTTGCCTTTAGTTAGCCAGCGTACTTCAGTATGTATTTGCATAGCATTTTAAGGGAAAATGGAATTATTTTATTGTAGGGCACAAGCAGCGGGCGCACCTAGATCGATCGACGGGCGCCATGGTGCCCGCGGGCATAAGGTTGGGGACCCCTGTATCTAGCCCAAACAAAATGATTCCACTGACGCCTGTGAACGTGAACGGGGGAGAATGCGAAATTGCAAAAAGAATTACAGCGGTATAAAACGAAACAGTAATAAAGAAAACAAAAATAAAAGGGAAGGGGAAAACGAAAGTTTTTTGTAAATTATATTACAGGAATGACAATGGCAGAATACATCAGTAATTTAGCACATAAGTAATTAATCAATCACATAAGTAAATAAGCACATTTAAGCAGATTAAACCCTTTTGAATACACTTGAATTTGAAATATTACACTACGAACATTTGCTTCGTTTTAAGCTTAGCATATATGAATAAAATTCGAATTTTACTTTTTATTGAATTATGACAATATTTTAGAAAAATATTTGCCGAAACAACAACAAGCCAGGAATTTTGAATTAAAATATTTCATCTGGTCTCCGGCGAGATTTGACCATTTGATTTACCAAATAGCGGGAAAAAGAATGTTTCATAAATTTTTACCTGACTCGGTTGTTGTCAGGGCCCGATTAACCTCTGAAAATAGGGGAAGCATAATAGAATTTTGGGGCCCCCCTAACTTGAGCAAAAGAAATTTTTGATATTTTTCGCCCATAAACAATATATTTTAAAGAGACAAGAACCATGTGAAAACTATTAGAACCTTAGAAAGGAATACAGAGATCTTATGCAATCATGTTGGGCCCTTCTTTACGTGCTTTATAGTAACAAAAACATGTTAACAAAATTTAAATATTCCAATAAATTAAATTATAAAATTACTTGTTGTTATACGAAAGGTTCTTTGCAAGATTAGTCTCTTATTTTACGCCAATTCGTTTACTAGCGGCAGAACAACACAAAATTCTAATTCAGCATAAATTATTGTTACTGCACCAGAAAAATCATACCAAATAATTTTCAAACATGAAACAAAAATATTTTTCGTACTGATAGATATTTAAAAGTCTTGTGTGTTTAGTTCAACAATAAAAAGCAGAGTAAAATTAATTTGAGCACACATGATAGAGAAAAAAAGATTTTAAAAAAAAATAAGAAAATTCATAGGTTTATTACCATTACATATGTTTTTTTCTCGCTGTTAAATTCGCAAAATCTTCAATAATATCTGCAAATTGTAACCTATTTGTAATATCGCTCTCTTTTGCCCAAAAGGGCTAAACTACTTAATTTATTATTTGAAAGAGTTGATCTCCACCGATTTTTTATTCTTTTCAATACAGAAAATGAACGTTCTCTAGTGCAGTTATAAGTCACTAGTGCATTTTCAAAAATAAGAAATTGGGCCCTTAATTTCAGTCGTTTGGGGGCCCCCCCTAGAATTTCACAGGGGAAGCACTTGCTTCCTATGCCTTTTCGGTAATCAGGCCCTGGTTGTTGTATGGACATGGAACTATAAAATTAAAGGTGGAACGTTTAGACATCTCACAAATCAGTTAGAATTTGTCACAATTTACTGGAATCGGACATGACTTAGAATATTGAAATATATCGAAAACATTGAAACACTCCACACACAGGAATCGATACACATACACTATTTATTTTCTCAAGCTCAAAGAATAATTAATTAGAATGTGCAAAGCGCCATCTGTGGACTGTAGAATTAAACAGTAGGGTATACCGAGCAAATGTATACCGGGCCAATGTAAATGTATGGCCCGATACTCCAAACACTGATGTTTGGCCGGGATAGCCTGGTCGGTAGGGCGCTGGGCCCATGTCCAAGAGGTCGTTGGTTCGATCCTCGCCGGCCGAAGACTCCCCGTGTAGTAAATGGTGGCTGATGCACGTTAAATCTGTCGAGTCTCGAAGTCCTGCATGTTCCCATAACAAATCAATACCTCTGGGGGTACTGATCCAGGAGTTTCCTTGTCTTCTGGATTGGTTCAAAATTACAAGGCTACGGAGTTGAACATTAGTAGTCATAAACCCATGAAATTGGGTCGGCTGTTCAACGACGGTTATAAAAAAAAAAAAAAAAAAAAAAAAAAACACTGATGTTTCTTCTGATCTATCGTCAGTAAGTATTATAATATCGAATAAATGTAATTATATCCACGAATAAATTCATATCAAGTTCAAAATGAAGATAAAACAAAGAAAAATTATAGGCATATAAAAAAGGGGGGGAATAATAAGTAAAAAAATAACAAATAACAGTTCAAAAAAAAAAAAAAAAGATAACATTTTATTTAAAAAAACCGGAAAAAAAAGATATAATCTTTTCATCAGCCCACACAATTATATCCGCAAAACAGAGTGCTTTCTGATATTGTATCAATAAAGCCAAAGCAAAATATATTAATACAATAGTGTGAGGAGCACTCAAAAATGTTTTACAAAAATTACAACAAATAAAATAGAACACAAAAAGTAAAAATAAGCAAAAATAACATGCAAAAACAGAAAAGAAAAGAAAAGAAAAAACCGTATAAAAAATGGACTATAAAGCGAGTAGCGAAATCAGATCAACTTACATGGACGGGAAATTTTTCAATTATATTTTTAAATCATTCTTCTCTAATGAGTTCTGTTTACTTGGAGCTTAAGCGCAATAAATGAAACTTATTGTTTTTCTTAACTTTTTTCGTGTTTTCTTGTATTTATTTATTATATATATATATATATATATATATATATATATATATATATATATATATATATATATATTTATATATATACAGGGTGATTCTAAAAAGATGGGCTAAATTTCAGGAAGTGATAGTACACACCCAAGCAAACAATTTTTATCAAAGAATGCATGGTCGAAAACAAAACGCAAAGGTGCTGGCGCATTTGGAAAGTTGTTTGATACAAATGTGAAAGCTCCATTCCTGTTGCGAGTTACCGCGCTGCGTTACTTATCGCCAAGCTTTCGGCCGCTGCAGGGAATTTTCCTGATATGCCTGGTGTGTTTCAAAATGTTCGCTTATCTTTTCTTCGCCGTTGTACTGCGTGCATAGCCGCTGCCGGCCACTGTTTTGAACACTTATTGTAATCACATGTCATTAAATTTGCTTTTACAGCTTAACTCCGTCGTTCTTCGTGTGTTTTTGCCTCATATAAGAACATAAACTTTGACGCCCTCTAGCAGTTTTGCGTTTTATTTTCGACCATGCATTCTTTGATAAAAATTGTTTGCTTAGGTGTGTACAATCACTTCCTAAAATTTTGCCCATCTTCTTAGAATCACCCTGTGTATATATATATATAGCATAATAAATAAATATAAAAAAACACGAAGAAAATTTAGAAAAACGATAAGTTTTATTTATTGTTCATAAGCTGCAAGTAAATAGAACTTATAAAATAAGTTCAAAATGTAGAGAAAACATGGGAAAAATTACAGAACAATGAAAAAAGGGGAGAAAATAATAATAATAATTTTAAAAAAATAACAAGAAACCGGAAAAAAAAGAAAAAAATTCCGAAAAAAAGGAAAGAAATTTTGAAAAATCCGGAAAATAAAAGATTTAATTTTTTTATCAGCTCACACGATTACATCCACAAAAAGAGTGCTTTCTAACATTGTATCAATTTATTGATACAACGTTAGAAAGCATTATTTTCCGGATTTTTTAAAATGTCTTTCCATTTTTCTAATTTTTTTTCTTTTTTTTCCGGTTTTTTTCCATTTATTCTCAAAAATTTATTAATAACTGAATTTGCAAATTAAAGAAATTTCAATGATGAATTATTATTTCTTTCAGATCTAAATAACTACAAATAAGTGAAAATTTGAAAGGTTATTGTTATGAAGTGAGCCGTGTTTGAAAGATTTTACTTTTAACACAAGAAAAGAAACCGATGTTTCATGCTGTATTCTTTGATCATAAATTATTACAATGCTAATTATAATATTTTTCTCTTATTTTAACTTAAATTATTTACAAAATAATGGAAAAAGTATGAAAAATATATTTAGTAAAAGTTCTTCGTCAAAGTGTTAAACAAAAGAGACACTAGCTTAAAAGAAGAACAAAAATATAATTTCCTACAAAGCAAAAAAGTAATTTCTTGGCAGCGCTTTCATGACTTATAAGCAATAGTTATAAAATTTGTTTTATGCAAAAATTTTGATAGAAATGTTAGCAAATATACTTAGAAATAACAATAAAAAAAGTACACAGCAATGCATAAAAAAAGGGTGTGCATTTCAAAACGCGCAACCTCCTATACAAGATCCACTTCTGATATTAATTAGTCGTTCTGGTTTTCACCCTTTTTTACTACCGTAAACATGACATGAAAAATTCTACTTCTTGTTTTGTGCTCTGTTTTTCATTTCAATGTAACTCTGATTTAATGTCTTATAAGACAATAAACCTCTTTATATTGAACTTATAAGAGTTCACATTCACTATAGAGTATCATAATTAATTATCCATTGTTCCCATTTGATACTTGAAAAGCAGTTTATATGTAAAATTTAATTAAGGTTATGGACAAAAAAGAAAACAATAATAAACTTTTGCTTCTTTAGTCAAGAGTGAAAGTTTGAGTTTTTTTGGTTGCAGGGGAAAGTAAGTTTGTGGGATATTGTAAAAAGCAATTCTTTCTGAACTGAATGAATTTTTCTTACGCAAACTATTTTATGGTTCGTAAAACTATGATATGTTGGGTTACAGAATTTTTATTACATATATTTCGACGCTTTTCAAGATCATTGGTTACAAGACTTCCTTTTTTGGGAATTGATATTCATTTTACCATGAATAATAAAGTTAAGGTTATTTGAGTATTTTTTCGGGCAGTAGTTCCAATTTTAAGTTAAAAAATTTCATATTTTTGATTTAAGACTACACCCTAGTTGTTAGAACGATTCCGGTTCTTGTAAAGTTTTATTTAACAGGACTTTCAAATATAATTAGCTTTGCAATTGAAGGTTATGTATAACATTATTATTAGTTTTTTATTGGATGCAATAACATATAGGCGAATGATTGTTTGATTCAATGGATTATAAACAGAATGCAAGTTTTGTTGATCTACTAAATAATATACCCGTTGTACAACGATAGAGATAAAAGCAATAGTAGAACATGAAAATTGCTTAAAAATGAAGCTATTGTTAAAAGATAATTATTGCCTTCCACATGAATTATTTTATATTATTAATTTAAAAACCTAGATTTATACTCGCAAATTTATGATGTTTATGCACATCTTAAAGATTTAGTTCATCTACAGTTGCGCCGAATTAATTTGCACAATTTGCATTAATTGGCGCACATTCCAATGTAAAAGGAGCGAAGTAAGCAGCTACCGGCTGCCTCCCCTAAATTGTTTTTAATACAGTTGTAGTCGTGATTGTCATGTAAAAGGATTGCCTGCGGTCTTCCGCAGCTTGTGTGAACTTACCTCCGTTATGTAAATAAATGCTATTATTGTTATAGTTCATCGTAGTTCAATTCGTCGTAATCGTGCACATTTTGGTGCACATGGCCGGGAAATGGCCTAAGAAACCACCGATTTATCATATTAGTTTTCGTCGTCGTTTTCGTTCGTTGTTTCGCTGCATGATTGGGGTAAGTTCGTTGCGTTTTCTTTTGGAATAGTTTGAAATGCAATTCGTATTGATAGTATGTGTTTCAATTTTCGTTAAGAATAGGAATTTGTTATATTATTGGAGATATTCGAATTATTGTATATCTTGCTTTCGATTTGTTTAGATAAATAATTTAGTTGGACATTTTGAATGAATAGTGTTTGAATACAGGGACTGATTTACAGGAGGGCATTCGGGGCACGTGCCCTGGGCCCCCAACATTTGAGGGGCCCCCTTTCCCAATAAATGATCTTTTACATTACATGGCCAATACAAAACCTTGTGTAGAAGATCCCTTTGAAGGAACGTTTAGAACAGGGACAACTATCAAATTTCATGAATGGGGTACTTGCATTATATCATTATTCCATTATATCGTTACTATTTACACCGCACTCGCACTAGAGCAAAATAATTTGCTACAGTATTATAACAACTTTTAATGCTCTAGTGCAAGGCCATTCTTTTTACAAGACTAAGCTATAAGCTTCTGTTAGTAATTTCTCTAAAGCTTGTTGCATTAGTTAATCATTGTTGTTTATGGTATCTTAAAAATTTTCGATTTCAAACAAAAGGTTTTTTTTAAAACCATTCTTAAGTTTTTTTTTATTGTTGTTAAATTTAAGATGCAAAGATTCTTCAAAATTGTTACCCAAGTGATCTTGAAGAATCCTTTGCTGATGAGTATATTCATCTTCATCCTCTAATCCAAGATGAGCTGTCGATAGCTGAAAAGCTCAGAAAAATTAATGAGATGGGTGTAAGTGACACATTCCCAAATGTTAAGGCTGCACTGAAGCTGTTTATGTTAATTCCTGTCTCAAATTGCTCTGGAGAAAGATCTTTTTCGTTATTGAAGAGGCTAAAATCTCCATTAAGAAATTTATTAGCTGATGATAAGCTATAGGCTTTAGCTTTAATGACAATTGAAGCGGATGTAACTACAGCTTTATCGTATGATGATATTATTTCTGAATCTTCGGCAAAGAAATCTAGAAAAAAGCTTATTAAAGTAGTTTCACAAAATTGATCAAAGCCTCTTCAACAACAAAAAAGACCTTTCTCCAAAGCAATTTGTGTGAGAAAAACATCATGCGAATCACTTTTTTTCATGTGTTTTGCTTTTATATAATATTCTGGTAAAGTTTTTTAATTTACTTTTTGTAATTTTGATTTATTTTTGCATCCATGTATTTTTACATAGATTTTTCTAATGCTTTTGTATATTTTTAATATAAAATTTTAAATTGATATTTGTATTAAATTTTTATAGCCAATTAAATTTTTTGATTTATTGCTTCTATTCATCAAATATTGGGGTTGTTATGCATTTGAATACAGTAAAAGTGTGTTACATGCATATATTAAGCAAATTAAACAAACATTGTGAAATCTTATGCTATATTCTAATTTTTTGATAAAACTATTTTTTTAATGTTTAGCCAATTATTGATTATATTGAGTATTTAGGTCAACTTTCTTAAAATGTCAAATAAATTTTAAACTCAATAATAAATCTAAAATGATTTGTTTTAGAATTCTACGTTATGTTTTTCTAGGTAATCAGTACAAATATCTTGTTTCCTTCATAATTTTTAACATTCTAACCAAAACCTCTAGATATGTTTATTAAATTTTTGTATTTTTTTTTTTTACAATTTCAATAAATTAAATTCTGAATATCTGGGGGACGTACTTCTAAATAAGGTTTCCTGTTACTTGCAATTTTTATGGTCTAAAAAATACTTTTTCAATATTACGTTTAAGACCTTACATGTTAACTAAAATTTATCGGCTCTTTAACTGGGGCCTCCAAATTCATCTGTGCCCGGGGCCCCCAAATCTGTAAGTCGGTCCCTGTTTGAATAAGGTTATTTCGAAATAAGGCGTGGTTAGAATATTTTGGAATGTAATTCGTATTGGTTTTGATTTTCGATTTCATTTAAGAAAAGAAATTTGTTAGAATGTAATATTATAGAAGTGTTATTTAAATGGTTGTTGGTTACACTTTCGATTTAGGATTATGAATTTCAGTTTTTATTATTTGTAATTTTGTTTTGAATGCGTTTTATTGCATTTATTGTTGTTCTAAGAGTGAATTGAGGTTGTGTCTGTTATTTGAGTATTTGTTTTGTAATTGAAATAATAAGTTCAAAATGGATGCGGCAAAAAAGGCTTTGTTAGAAAGAACAATTAAAGCTAGGGCTGTTTCAAGATCGTTAGTAACGAAGCAAATTAAAAAACTTGAAGCAGAAATAGATAATAGTTCCGATAAAATAATTGTTAACGAAACATTTTTACAATTAGTTGCTAAATTTGAAGAGATGTGTAAATTTGATAAGGAAGTTCAGGATTTAATTGATATTGATAAGTTAGAAGAAGAAATTGAAAGTCGCGAAGATTATCGTGATAAATTTGTGTTGTGGAAATCTCGCGCTGAGCGTTATTTAGCTGCAAACCCGAATACGGCTCCTCAAAATCTGGCGGAAACTCAACCATTAACTACTACTACAATCAGGCCCGGACTGGCCAGTAGGCAGACCGGGCAAATGCCCGGTGGGCCGGTCTGACCTGAGGGCCGGTTGGGCTGAACCAGCAGCGCAAATTGTTTTTTTATACATTGCATGAATTTCAAGTAATATTGCGCAAATAATAATAATATTAAATAACATATATATGATATATGTAGTAATAATATTGTTTTAATGTACAGGGTGATTCAGAGCATGCGTGCCACCCATTTTCTTCGAGAATGGAGCAAATAATCGATTTGAAATAAAAAATCTAACAACTACATCGACCCCAAGGAATTCAATAGTGATATTGTTAATTCCCGGAAGTACCCTGCCTGAATCACCCTGTATTTTATAGCTTAATATTAAATTGGTTCCTGGAGATACTGTTGACACATGATAGAATCAAATAAATAAATAAATGTCCGACTGGGAGTCTTCAGTGCTGTATAAGATTCTCTTTCTTTATTATTTCCAGTATTGCACAAACGCGAACTTTTATTTTATCCAGTAGAATTTTCTACAATGTGTGACTCTTCACTAAACTTTTAATCTAATGTATTATTTGTTTTTATGTGTTTTTTAAATTCCATTTGGTAAGTACCTATCTTTAATTTTTCTTTCTATATTGTATAGGTATTAAGTTCCAGGGGTTTCCTAAGGATCGGTATCGACTCCCAACCGGTCGAAGGACTTTTAAAGGGGGTCTATAAGGACGAAGGGGTTATGGGGGCCTATAGTCGAATTTCTCATCATCATCATCATCATAGTTGGCTAGACATCCCAATGTGAGCCAATGCCTTCCTCAGAAGATTTCTCCGCGACGACTTCAGATTATTCAATAGCATATCTATTTGAATACACTATACACTTCATTGTCTTCTAGCAAAAATAGTAGTAAAGTTGATATTTGTTTGTATACAAATTGACTAATACGCATTCATGCAATATTTTTTCATATTTTGATTGGAAAATTAAAGAATTTTTATGAAACAGCTATTCTTAATAGGCTCTTAATCTTATAAACTGCTAAAGATAAATGTCTGTCATTTTCAAACTCAGATTCAACTACAAAGCCGTTATATGTCACATTGATTACAAGTTTAGAAACAATACAACAAAATTCAAATTTCAAGCCAGATATCCGTGCAAAGGCAAAAATATTTTTAAAAATCATTTTGCAAATATGAAACAGTAATCACCACTAAAATATTCTCAAGAATATTTGAATTAACTACGCCGCTCTCCCAATATTTGCAAACCTCTGGTTTAGACATCTTAAAAGCTTTTGATTCAGCGTGTTCAGAACTAAAAAAAAAAATAGTGAGAGATTTTGAAAGTGTACAAAAAGTTACAGATGATTTTATTATTCGCGTAAATAAGGAATTTGAAGAAACTGAAATAGAAATTCAAACAAAGTTTCCACAAAAAGAGTGAAGAAAAGAAAATTGATGCCGGTTGAGATAGCGTCGAATGAAACAGTTTTTGATGATGAAACCACTGCATTTAAGATAAACGTCCATAACATTATTTTCAGCACAGTTGTAGCGCCAATGGAACGCCGGTTTCCCGCAAATGGAAAATTGTACGCTGATTTTTCCGATCTAGATCCGAAACATTTTCCTGAAATACGTCTTAACAAGCTTCAATCTGGCGAACTAAATGAGTTAAGCAAACTCTTGCTAAAATTTGACGAAACAGCTATAGGTGAAAATTTGAGGATTGAACTAAGAAATTTAGCTTTACAGTGGGAAAAACTGAAAAATTCAGACCTAGAAGATTATAAAATAATCAGAGATGATCATTCAAATGAAGATAATAACGACTTTACTTTGGAAACAGAAGAAGAAGTAAGTCTAAAATGTGAAACACGCAGTGCGTGCAAAAATTGTGTTATTTGTTGCTACAAGATATTACTGAGATACAATTTATTGACCAATTCTTGCAATTTAATTGGTCCAGCATTAAAATTTTTACTAACATTGTCAATAAGTCAGGTGGCTTGGGAAAGATCATTCTCCACATTAAAAGTAATTAAAAATCGAATGAGGAGTACTTTATCTTCGGATAATTTGAATGCTCTCATGGTAATGGCAATAGAAAAAGAATCTATTAATGAAATTAGACAGCGACGACATAATCGATAAAGTGGCAGAAAACAGTGAGCTTCTTCAAAAGTCATTAAATTAAATTTTAATTTAATGACTTTTGAAGAAGCATTAAATCTGTTTTTAAAAAAATTTTTAGACAAATCATTCATGTATGTGTAGTATAATAAATATTTTTATTTACTCTTCATCTTTCACCTTCTTTTTGATTTTATCAACCTATGTTTCCTCATAAGAACCATGTATTTTAAACTGAAATATATTCTATAAAGGATTATTAAGCAATTTCAATCTTCTTTCTTACTTCGATAAATTAACTTACGTTCATGAGAATTTATAAGTAAAAAATGCCTAAAAATGATACATTAGGAGCCGCGTACGCTTCGCGCACACGGTGTTTATCTGAAATAGAGGGCCGATATCTCCAAAATGCCCGGGCCGATTTTAGATCCCAGTCCGGGCCTGACTACAATCCCTCAAACTAGCCCGGTTTTAATAAACCAACCCCGTTTGCCCAAGCTTACTTTGGAATCATTTTCGGGTAAGAATATTGGTAGTTTTCCTAGTTTTTGGGCTAGATTTAAATCTGCAGTGCATGAGAATTCGAGTTTAAATGATATAGATAAATTTTCATATTTAAAATCGGTTGTTACAGATGATGCGGAATTAGCAATACAAGGTTTAACATTAACTTCAGAAAATTATGTAAAGGCGGTTGAAATTTTGGAAAAAAGATTCGGACGCAAAGAACTTATAACTGATTATCACATGAATTGTTTATTAAATCTGACCCCTGTCCGGAACTCGTTTGATGTTATTTCATTGCGTAAATTGTATGATCAGTTAGAAGTCAACATTCGAGGATTAGAATCCCTTGGAATCTCACCCGATTCTTATAGTTGTCTTTTGTTTCCGATAATTATGAAGGTTATCCCTTCTAGTTTAGCTTTAGAGTATAATCGAAAATTTGAAAAAGGGGATTCTAAGATCACTAATTTAACTCAATATCTCAGACAGGAAATAGAAAGTAGAGAAAGAACTACTGCATTGTTAAAGAATTGAGTCACAAATAAAAGGTTCGCCTTCATTTTCTAATAAATATTTCGATACGGCGCCACGCAGATACGCGAATATGAAACCTAAGTATCATTCGGAATTTCATCCCCCCTCTAATCATAACAGGCAGGCTGGGAGAGTATCGTCTACTGAATTAATGACATCTGCGGTTTTTAATTGTTTATTTTGTTCGGAAAAGAACCACTCTTCTGATTGTTGCGAGAATATAAATGTTCAACAAAAAAGAGACAAATTAATTAAGGAAAGGAGATGTTTTTTATGCTGTAATATTTCTTGCAATGAAAAAGGTGTAAGAAAAATAATTGTTCGTTTGGTCAAGGGCGTCATGCACGTGCGATTTGTTTTAAATTAAAGAATTGTAAAAAACAAAATTTATGTTTAGATTCGAAAGAAAAGGGAGTTGATGTTAAAACTACCTGTTCAAATTCTGTGGTAAATAATAATAAAGGTGGGGTTTTGCTGCAATGCGTGAAGGCAGAGATTATTGGTTGCTCTTCGTCAGTTAAAATACTTTGTTTATTTGATAATGGAAGTGAAAAAACATTTATTAAGAAAAACTTGTCTCGTAGTTAAGGGTGTTAGGCTCAGAAAGGTTAAAAATATATTCATTCGGATCTAAAGTGCCTAAAAAACAAACTTGTCGTAAGGTAGAAATTAAGTTGAGGAATTTGTTGAATGGAGATGAGGCGATGATTGAGGCAGTGGAAATCGAAGAAATTTCTAGAGCTAATATTACCCTTCCAAATCCGGATACATGGAAGGAAATGGAGTCAATGGGAATTAGATTGACATTTAGTAATGATGAATTGTTTGAAAATTGTGAAATTTCATTGTTAATTGGTCAGGATTTTTATTGGTCTTTAAAAAAACAAATTAAAAGATTGGATTCCTCACTGGTTGCTATTGATACCAGTCTTGGTTGGTCTCTTCAGGGTAAATGTGATGAGCAGAGTGTTTGTACGTCTGTAAATTTGGTTATTAATGAAAATGAATTAATTTCGGCTGAATTAAGGAAATTTTGGGAGTTAGAAAATTTAGGAATATTTGACAAGGATTCGGTGAATTTAGGTAATAGAGATGAAGAGGTGCTTAGTGAGTTTGATAATTCAGTTAGTTTTGTAGATGGTAGATACCGTGTAAGCTTGCATTGGAGACCAGGAATGAGAGAAGTGTTGAAAAATAATGAAAATATTGCTCGTAAGCGTTTTGAAAGGTTATGTTGTAGGTTTGGGATGGATCCAGAGTTGCATTGTGAATATAGGGATGTAATCGATGGTTACATTAAGGAAGGTATAGTTGAGCATACTTCATGTGATTCTTTGAGGGATAGTGCGGGATTTTTTCTGCCCCATCATGCAGTGATACGCAATGACAAATCTACCAGTAGACTGCGTATTGTATTCGATGGATCTAGCCATGAAGATGGGTATGCCTCGTTAAATCAAAGCTTATTTACTGGTCCAAACTTACATCCTGATATTCTGGAACTTCTTCTACGTTTTCGGAAAAATCCTATAGCGTTTACAGCTCATGTAAAATCTGCATTTCTTCAAATTGAACTTGATATTCCTGATAGAAACTTTACTCGTTTTTACTGGGCAGATAGCTTGAATGGTAATCCCTACATTTTGAATTTTACCAGAGTTCTATTTGGCCTTAGGCCTAGTCCATACCTTCTTGCAGCGACTTTGAAACATCATTTTAGAAAATACAAGGAACAGTTTCCAGAGACATTTGAGTTATTAAATAGCTCGATTTACGTCGATGATCTAATTTTGGGACAAAATAATATTGAAGACGCTTTAAGTACTTCCAAGGAGTGCCTTCAAATATTTAGTGATGCGGGTATGTTGTTACACAAATGGACCACTAATTCGGAAAATCTTGCTTTGTTATGGAAACAAGAAAGTATTGAAACACAGCACTCTAAAAATACGTTGGCTGATTCCAAACCTTCAATTAAAGTTTTGGGACTATCGTGGGATGCCGAAAATGATCTAATATATTTTGATCCGAAGGACCTTTTAAAATTTCTGTCTCGTAAAATAGAATCAAAAAGATCAATTTTGCGTGTAGTCGGACGAATCTTCGATCCTCTCGGTATACTAGGTCCATTCGTCATTAGATTGAAATGCCTTCTGCAGGAACTTTGGTCTGCAGGTCTTGATTGGGACTCGGATCTTCCCCCTGAGCTACACCGCAAGTGGCAGAAGTGGAGTAGTGAGGCGGGGGATTTGACTTATATTAAGATACCACGTTATTATTTGGGTGAACCGAAAAAAAAATAATGAATTTGGAAATGCATTGCTTTTCCGATGCAAGCAAAATAGCTTATGGAACAGTTCTTTATTTGCGCTTTGTTACTTCAGGTAATAGCATAGAAACTAGTTTTATTTGTTCGAAAAGTCGTGTAGCACCATTGAAATCGCTAACACTGCCACGATTAGAGTTGACAGCAGCCCTACTATCAGTCAGGTTAGCCAAACAAGTATCGTCTTGTCTTAAATTTGAAAGCAATGTATATTTTTGGACTGACTCACTTATTTCGTATTATTGGATACGTGGTTATTCTACAACCTTTAAACCATATGTCAAAAATCGCGTTGAAGAAATTCAGACACTTTCTAATCCAAATCAATGGGGGCATTGTCCAGGAAGGGACAACCCAGCTGACATTATTTCACGAGGTACATCCGCTACCAAACTATTGCATAGTGAATTGTGGTGGAATGGGCCAGCATGGCTCTAACAACCACCAGATCAATGGCCAAACCTCCAACCCAATTTTGATTTAGACTTAAGTTCAAAAGAACTGGAACATCGCTCCAATGTCCATGTGGCTATTACCAAGCAGAGAGAACCATTTGTCGACATAAATCGATTCAGCAGTTTAAAAAGACTTTTAAGGGTAACTGCTTGGGTGTTACGATTTGTGAACAATGCTCGAAATATTAATAAATCTACAAACTCGTGTCTCACGGCGGATGAGATACAAAATGCAGAACAATTTTGGATAAAAAGTATTCAAAACGAATTTTATCCAGAGGAGATATCGACTTTAAAGGACAATAAGCAACTTCGAAATAATTCTGAAATAAAAACTTTAGTGCCATAATTAGATGAGGACAATATATTGCGAATTACCAGTCGATTAAATGAAGCAGATTTGTACTTGGGTGAAAAGCATCCAATAATTCTTCCTCGGCGTAGTAAATTTGCCGAGTTGCTTGTGATTAGGGAACATGAACGTATTGCTCATTGTGGTGTATCGGCAACTTTGACTCAAATTCGAAAAAAATTATTGGATACCTAAATGTCGTCAGCTAGCAAAATCAATCATTCGGCTTTGTCTCATTTGTAAAAAATATAATGCCAAACCAGCTGACCAATTAAGTGGACAGCTGCCTCAGGACAGAATTTCTCAATCTCCCCCTTTCCAAATTGTGGGAATCGACTTTACAGGAGTAATACTCGTAAAGGACAGACAAGACTTTCATAAGTCTTACGTCGCACTGTTTACGTGTGCAGTCACGCGTGCTGTTCACTTAGAACTTGTATCAGATATGTCAACTAAGTGTTTTCTCCTTGCATTCCGGAGATTCCTCTCCCGTAGAGGAAACTGCAAGATTATTTATTCGGACAATGCGCGTACGTTTAAGGCTGCTCAGAAGGAGTTAGCGTATTTCACCAATATTTTGAAGGACAGTGAATTTCGACACTTCATCGCAGACAAGGGTATCTACTGGAAATTCATTGTTGAACGTGCCCCTTGGTGGGGTGGATTCTATGAACGACTAGTTAAAACCATAAAGGAACCCTTGAGAAAAATACTAGGCAAGGCTCTACTAACATTCGAAGAACTTTCGACCGTACTCACAGAGATCGAATTAATTGTTAATAATCGACCTCTAACGTATGTCGAAAATAGTCCAGGAGAGCCTGAACCTCTCACTCCCGCTCATTTCCTCGAATTAGGATATGGACAATCAAAATATCCCCTCCATTTCATAGAACTATTAGATTCTACTACTGCAAGGGATTCCTACAGTAAAAGAAAAACTTACCAATCTCTCCTTGTTAAACAGTTATAGAAACGATGGAAAGAACAATATTTACTTCAATTAAAAACTAATAACCAATTTAAAACTTCATCTATTCATAAAAATTTAAAGGTTAATGATATTGTTCTTATTGAAGAAAATGTTAAATCAAAATTGTTGTGGGAATTGGGGATCATTCAGGAAATATTTTTAGGTAGAGACAATTATGTCAGATCTTGCTTGGTTAAAACTTCTAAAGGCAGTTTTAAAAAACCTATACAGCTTCTTTATCCTTTAGAAATTGATTAATAAATTTTACTAATTTTGTTTCTATTTTGCAGATAAGAGTAACTTAAATAATTCACTTCTTATTTAACCAGTTTGAAAGCCTTAAGTATGTATACATGTTTAAAAATATTTTGCTCTTTGTAATTTAGTAGAATTTTTCTTATATATTCAATTTGCATCGTAATATATGTTTATTGTATCTGTAATAATTTTTTGTAATTGTTTGTGAATAGTCTCATTGTGATAACAGTTTTAGCTATATCTTTGTTCTTGATAAGTATTATTGTAAATGCTTAAATGTTATTAATTAGGTGAACATTCTGTTCACCGGTGGGGTGTGTGCCGAATTAATTTGCACAAGGCGCTTTGGCGCACATTCCAATGTAAAAGGAGCGAAGTAAGCAGCTACCGGCTGCCTCCCTAAGTTGTTTTTAATACAGATGTAGTCGTGATTGTCATGTAAAAGGATTGCCTGCGGTCTTCCGCAGCTTGTGTGAACTTACCTCCGTTATGTAAATAAATGTTATTATTATTATAGTTCATCGTAGTTCAATTCGTCGTAATCGTGCACAACAGTAATTAGGAGTAACTTCAAATTTAATTTTAAAAAATTGAAATGTTAAAAAAAAAAAACTATGAATTCTTTTTATATATTGTGATAAAAAATATCTCATGTCGATAAAACAAAACAATTCTTTTTTAACCTCTTCCCGGTATTTCTGAAAATTAAAACGAAATAATAAAAATAATTAATAATAATAAAAAAATACAAATAAAAACTTCTATGATTTGGCGATTATTGGCGAAGAAATTAGGAAAATAAATTAACAGAAATTCTGCTTGCGACACTCAGGTATCGGAATTTTATCGAAAGGATGCTTGCATGTTTTTAGCACAACTGTCACCTTTTAACCGCTCCTGTTACCCTCTTATTATTTTTACGTCAAGAAATTATTTTCAATTATTTACGTCAAGAAAGCCAGTTGGAATCTTTTAATAGATAATCAAGAACACCATTGCGATTAATTCTGCTTTATAATTCAAGTAGACAAGTAAGATTACATGCTTTTAAAATACTGTATTAATATTTATTTAACATTATTTTCTTTGTTTTTATTTGTGCTTTTTTCAAGGTTGCCATTTGGTGAAATTTAAAGTAACAAATTTTTAGGGGCTATCTGGGGTTAAATGGCAAGCCGCTTTGAATCCGAAAGATTTAACCGATTTAACAAAGATTTATTGTTTTCGATAATCGTCTTAATGTACGTCATATTCACCTCACTATTTTCCATTTACGTCATTTAAGTGATTTTAATTTGAGGTAAAAAAACTGTTTTGTTATATTTCGTGTTTTTATGCATTATCTACTACATCATTAGAATTTGTTTTACTTTAAAATTCAAGTAAACAGGTAGCTTTTAAAAATGTTATATTTTTGACTTGTGCAAAGTTATTCCACTTTGTGTTTATTTGTGATATTTTCCAAGGTCGACCACCTGGTGGAGTTGTAAATAATAAATCTTTAGGGGTTATCTAGGGTTATATGTCAAAAATTTAACCGATTTTACAATGATTTATTATTTTCGAGAATTGTCTAAACTTACGTCACTATTTTCAATTTACGTCATTATAATGATTTAAATTTACGCCAGAAGAAAAGTTTTGCAAACACACTCAAGAACTTCCTTGACTATTAAAAGAGCATAATTGGAGAAATCTTGTAAATTCATATGATATTTTGTTGAGTCATTCGATACTTCTTGTAATTAACTGTTGTACCGTTACCCTTCAAACTTTGGCAAGGCTGTGATTTATTAATTGAATTTTGGTAACGGTTACCCAGGTTCAAAAATAGACACTTGACTAATGAAGTACATGAAACTTTTAACAATAAAAAGTAAATTTTATTATAACTATAAATTAACAACCAACACAATCCCGATCATTTCCAGATGCCTTCATGTGCACTCAAAATTTCAATTTATACACTTTTAAATTTCCAAATGGTTATTCTCAAGATAAAACTTTTCGATAAAAAGCACCTTTAAATTTCATATGCATAACATTAAATTAATTCACACTAAAAGAGACATTTACGAAATAAAAATACTAGCTCATTCTAAATTTACAAAAACATTTAAACTTTAAGTCCTTGTATTCCTACAGCAGATAATTAAAATTAAATATCCAAGGCTCATCTTAAAATAGGTATCTTAACATCGGATAGAAATAATTTAAAATACGGAATAAAATGCTCTTCTAAAAAGTTACTAAAAAGGTAAGAAATTAGAGTTTATAAATACAAAGGAACTTGCAGATCACCTTCTGGAACGCCCACCGGGCCTGCAGGTAGACTTGTGGACTAGGAGAACCTCGACCTTCCGACCACCATTCAGCTCTTTAGAAACACTTGATTTTCTGCCGAGGAACGCTCACTTCTTGTCAACCGTCTTGAATCTAGCGACACTCCATCTATCATATCCAGTCAACTATTCTGAGGCTTCAGATCAACTTTCTTCCAGGAAACAGCTCATCCGATCAATGTGGCGTAATTAGTCGCGGTATCCAGGGACTCTTTCCAAATATCAACCTTTCAGCATTTCCGCCTGGATCAACTCATTCCGAGATTCCAGCTAAATCTACACTCATTCTCGATGATACCGGCTCAGAACATACTTCTAACAGCCATGATAGATCCTGTCAGCGGTGATGTTTCAACTCAACATTCCATCGGGCACGATCCGCACTCCCGTCGTACTACTTCTTCAGGCACTCCCGTCTTACTACTTTTTCAGCTACTCTTCACGCCTCTTATACTTTTCTCAGCAAGGCGGAATAATTCATACTGACCTTTTTACTCGCTCAAAAGTCATCCCGCATCCAGTGGACGTCAGAACAAAAAAAAAATCCATAAGAAAAACCAGCTACAAGCCCACTAATACGCCATAAAAGTGATAATCCAATCCTCCTTAAATGTTAATACAATTTATATCCACAATCTACCCCAAAAATCCCATTTTCAAAGGATAAATAAAAATTTCTCATGAAATATCATAATTTTGATTGCATTTAAATTTTATCATAGTGGTGCCATCTATTGAAAAATAACCCTTCTTTAAAAAGTATTGATACAAAAAAAAACTCCAATAAATTCCTATTTATTACAATACCATCGCCTCACCAAATAAAATTAAAAGATACTTTTAATTTTTTGAAACATTAACAAGAACCAAGAAAACTAGATTACTGGTATCAAACAAAATCTGTCCTTCCTTTTTCCTTAGGCTGTTCAAGAAACAATTCCTACTTAAAGTTCAAAATCTCTAAAAGCACCACGCGGCTTTAAACCTACTTTTAGATTTTTATCACTAAAATCAAATCTGCCCCTAACAATGTGCACCTTGCAAGGAAACAGAAAAGAGGAATCAACTTCAAATTTGAGCTGAAGAAGCTTAAATTATACATAATTTAGAAAACATTACTAATCTGCTCTATTATTAGCAATACATTTTAGAGTGGCCCACTAAGGATCAGGAAATGACCGTATAGCAACGAAATCAATTTTCAACTTTCAAATTTTAAACATCTAAACACTCATAATCTACATTTTCAAAATAACATTTAAAAAAAAGTGGGACGAACCCAGTTTTTACAGATTACATATATCATTACAATTGCCAGTGGAGACCTACACTTCACACTTATGTACATAAAAGGACCGTGGTCCACCTGAAAAAAAAAACAGTCTCCACCGACCTATTACATTCCGGCTCATGTAACCAAAATATACACCGCCAGATATAAACTCCTCCTCCATATTTGGAGAACATTTGACATTCCACCCCAAAACATTTATAACCCAATTTAAAACAAGAAAAATTTAGTTAAACCCCCCTCTTGCAAAAATTAATTTCTTACGACCCGTCCATTTACTCGTGGTCTAAAGTCATAACGAGGTTGCGGAAAAGGCACGAATTTACCTGTCTCATACAGTAGATTTCCTGGAGCAGGCGTCTCTACTCTTTCCCTATTTACCCTGCCACTGATTTGGTCTCCGAACCCACTATCTCTGGATCGCAAAATTTCCAACCTTTGCTCCGCCTTTGCCACATTCTCCACATGAACAACCCTAGTATAGCCAAAATTTTTTGTATGTTGGATTTTCAAAGTGACCGGAGATATGACTTCAATCACCCTGAAAGGGCCCTCATTAAATTTAGCAAATTTCTTGCACTGGTTTTTCTTTAACACAGGACTGAACCAGTATACCTCATCACCTACTTGGAAATTATATTGCTTGATGTTTTTGTCTCTACGAGCCTTTCTATTTTCCGCAGAATTTTCTAGATTTTCCCTCGCTGATGCATAAGTACTATGCAATTTACCAAGTAAATCTTTGGCAAAGTCCTCAGCACCCGCATAAGAGAAAGGTTTATGATTCCTGAGAAATTCCAGAGGTAAAGTTAATTCCCTACCATATGTTAATAGTGCCGGAGTAAAGTTAGTTGACTCCTGAATAGCTGTTCGGTATGCTAGTAAGGCAAATGGTATTTGCGTATCCCAGTCATCATGTGTAGAATTAACTATATGACATAAAAAATTTGCGATTGTCTTATGCTTGATTTCTATAGCACCATTACTCTGGGGGCGATAAGGGATAACATTAATTTTATCTATTCCCAAAGATTTATAAATTATTTTCATACCCTCACTTATCAGGTTAGATCCTCTGTCTGTGATTAAAGTTTTTGGAGAGCCAAAACGAGATATAAAATTTAAAAGTACTATGGCAATATCCTTACTGTTGACCGATGAAACCGGGACAGCTTCTAACCACTTTGTAAAATGGTCAACAATTGTGACCAAATACCTATTTCCATCCTGAGTTAAAGGGAGCGGTCCTACTACATCACATGCTATTTTCTCAAAAGGACCATATGGAGGTGGCACTTTCTGCAAAGGGGCTAATCGCTTGGGTTGATGAGCCTTTCTTTGTAAACAGCTATTACACGACTTAATGAAGTTCACAATATGGGAAGACATTTTGGGCCAAAAATAAATTTTCTTTATCTTTCTTAAAGTCTTACTAATCCCAGGATGGCAAACCAAAGGAGAATTATGATACAAGTTCAAGACGTCTTTCACTAAACTTAGTGGAATAACAATTTTTTCACTCTCAGCAATTTGGCTTTTCTTACACCTTAATAATTTGTCTTTAATAAAAAAATGAAAGTTAGATGGCACTGGTTCATTTTTGCCCAAAGCCTCAACAATTTCTTTGCAAAAAGGATCTTTTTCCTGCTATTCAATTAATTTTGTCAAGGAACAAAGTGATTCATTACAATCCACTTCATTAAATAAAATTTTGTTATTGATAGTTTCTGCTTCGTTAACATTTCTACTTAGAAAGTCTGCAATATTATTAATCTTTCCCGGAATATATTTTACCTCAAACTGGAATTGTGACAAAGAAATAGACCACCGCGCAATTCTACAAAAAGAATCCTTCAACTTCAAGGTATTAGCTATAGGGGAATGATCAGTGTAAATAAAGAATTTCCTTCCTAGCAAATAGTGTCTAAAGTAATTAGTAAAATAAACTATTGCCAAGGTTTCACGTTCGGTCACCGAATACCTGGTCTCTGTTGGCTTCAGTTTTCTACTTCCAAAAGCTATAGGGTGAGGAAAACCCTCATCATCCAGTTGAGCTAACACTGATCCGATAGCATGATTACTGGCATCAGTATATAAGTGAAAAGATTTTGACATGTTGGGTAAAACTAAGACAGGTTCAGAAATCAAGAATTTTTTTAAACTCACAAACTCCGTTTCCGCCTGGTTGTCCCATTCAAATTTGCCACTTTTAGTTAAGGCTGTCAGCCGAAGTGATTTTTGACCAATATTCGGAATAAACTTTCTATAGTACCCGATACATCCTAAAAATGACTGAACATCGGTTTTGTTCTTTGGTGTTTTAAAATTTTTAATAACCTCTATATTTTTTTGGTCTGGATAAACCTTTCCATCTTGAATAACAAAACCTAAATAACTAATTCTATTAGTGAGGAATGAACATTTACTTGGTTTTAACTTTAACTTATTTTTTAATAATCTTTCAAATACCAATTTAAGTTTCGGGAAGTGATCCTCAACACTGTTGCTGGCAATAACAATATCATCAATATAAATGCCAATATTCAAAGGTTCGAGACCCGATAATACCACGTTCATTAATCTTTGGAAGGAATTGGCGCTGGTTCGCAGACCAAAAGGTGTGCGTGTAAATTGATACAGTCCTTTATGGGTTGCAATAGCTAACTTATGTCTATCCTCCGGTGAAACAATTTCTTGGAAAAAACCCGGTCAGATCTAACGTACTGAAAACTCTTCCTCCTGCTAAATTATCAATAGCCTCATTAATGTTGGGTATAGGGTAGGAATCAGGAACAACCTTAGCATTCAAGGCTCTGAAATCTGTGACCAGGCGATAATCTCCGGTCGATTTTTTTACCAATAGAATAGGGGAACTGTAAGCTGACACTGAGGGTTCCAGTATTCCCGCTTCCAATAGAATATTTATCTGCGAGTCCATTTCCTCACGTAAATTGTATGGTACCCTATAAGCTCTACGTTTTACCGGCACATTATCAATTAGGGGAACCCTGTGTAGTACGGTATCACAGCCCGGTAGATCTTTAACTGAGGCTGCGAACACATTTTTGTTTTCCTTTAAAAATTTTATTAACCTATCTTTAGTACTATTATCTAGATGGACTAACTTAAAAGTTTGATCAAATTCAAGATCGGCCTCATCACACTCACCGAAATTTTCATGAGCTTCGATACTAAAATTAGGTAGATTGCTATCACTTGATGAAATTACCTTTTCCAGCTTAACTAATTTAGTATTTTTACTTAAATTTATGTCATTTCCTGTGGGATTTAACACTAAAACTGGAATACTATGATTACTCTTAAATTTGTTAACTGACCTTGCCCCACAGTATTCCCTGTTGTTAAAAATAGGTTCCACCAAACACAATTCCGAATTAAAATATTTCCTAACGTTTACATTTACTATCGATTCAGAAAAAGGTGCAAGGGTATATTTTTTATTTAAATAACCGTAAATATCTTCTTTCCAACTTTGTTCAATTACGTTTATCACCTTTCCCTCTTTACAACACAACCAAGGTATTATTTCTTCACCTATTTGAATTTTATTATCTTGATAATCAATTAAGCACCTGTGTTTGTGAAGGAAATTACTTCCCAAAAGCATAGAAAAATTCTTAGATAATCTAGAAGGTAATACATAAAAATCACATTTACACTTGTACGAGCCAACTTGAATATCAATTTGAACTTTATGCTGTAAAGCAATCCTACTGTCTGCCACAGATGAAACACACATATTGCAATTTTGACGCTTAATGTTAGAAGGTAGGAAAGATTCCTCAATTAAATTAAGAGCTGCTCCTGAATCAACTAGAGATAAGACTTTTAAATTCTGAAAAGTCACACTAATAATGGGAAGGTTCCCTACAGTTTCATTAGTATAAATTTGCACGAACTTGGGCATACACGCTGTCACCTGTGCCTGTGAAGCACCCGAACTTAGTTTTCCTGTCGAATATCTCCAACTGCATTATCTGCAGGTTGACTTTGGACGTTTCTACTCATTCTCTGCCTGGCATGGCAGTATCTAGCAATATGCCCAACTCTACCACAATTGTAACAGGGACCTATCCTCCTCTCATTACTTCTATTATCTCTAAACGCTACTGCCCCACTATCATGATTTCCCATATTTCCAGTTACTCTAGTCTCTAGTTTCTCTACCTTTTCAGTTAATTTCTCTATGGTGGATGCCAGGTTTGCACAAACAGCAGCTAACCCATTCTCATTTTGTTCAACTTTAAATATCTCTGTTGGGAACTGTAAAAACGGATTATTCGTGGCCTTCACGGTTAGCCAGGCATTCTCCTCCAGAATAGCTAACTTTTTTAACTCCTCCAAGCTTTGCGGGTTTCGAGCCAAAACTCCTCTCAGAATATTAGGGTGTAAATTTAACTTTAACATACTAAATAGCATATGGTTTCTTTGTGTCTCTTTTGTTTCAGTGTCACATTGACCAAAATCCAAAAATTTGCTTTTTTGCACGGCCTGTGCCAAATATCTCTCAACTGGCATATCTACGGGTTGCCTGAAGGCCATAAACTCAAAAAGAGCCGTTGAAGGAGAAACTTTTTTACCATATAGATTAAGCAACTTATCTTTCAACTTTTTAAAATTGTCAATGTCTTCCCCAAATTCATTTATACAATCTCTGGCTTCCCCAAACAACCTATCTTTTAATGCAAAATATTTTTCTGACTCTGTCCAATTCCACTGCGACGCGGAAGCTTGTAGGCGCTCAAGAAATTCCTCCACCGATACTGTAGAGTCCCTTCCTCTGAACGTGGGGAGTACTTGCAATGTTAAAAGGGAGAAATTACCAGGTATAAATACACCCGTTTGACCATCCTGTGGCGAAAGCTTATCTTTAGGACACATATTCGGTTACAACTCAAATTTCACAAGCACACTATTAATTGAATATATCTGAACTTGTTTAAGTCTATTTCAAAAACTGGGAAAACATAAATACACTCAAATATGATACAACTTAAAACACATAAAAATTAAAGTCAAATGTCAACATCTGGAAATGCAAAAGATTGCGGCATCAATTTGTGCCTTTTCTATTAAATTTACCTATCCTGGCCACGGCACCAATTCTGTACCGTTACCCTTCAAACTTTGGCAAGGCTGTGATTTATTAATTGAATTTTGGTAACGGTTACCCAGGTTCAAAAATAGACACTTGACTAATGAAGTACATGAAACTTTTAACAATAAAAAGTAAATTTTATTATAACTATAAATTAACAACCAACACAATCCCGATCATTTCCAGATGCCTTCATGTGCACTCAAAATTTCAATTTATACACTTTTAAATTTCCAAATGGTTATTCTCAAGATAAAACTTTTCGATAAAAAGCACCTTTAAATTTCATATGCATAACATTAAATTAATTCACACTAAAAGAGACATTTACGAAATAAAAATACTAGCTCATTCTAAATTTACAAAAACATTTAAACTTTAAGTCCTTGTATTCCTACAGCAGATAATTAAAATTAAATATCCAAGGCTCATCTTAAAATAGGTATCTTAACATCGGATAGAAATAATTTAAAATACGGAATAAAATGCTCTTCTAAAAAGTTACTAAAAAGGTAAGAAATTAGAGTTTATAAATACAAAGGAACTTGCAGATCACCTTCTGGAACGCCCACCGGGCCTGCAGGTAGACTTGTGGACTAGGAGAACCTCGACCTTCCGACCACCATTCAGCTCTTTAGAAACACTTGATTTTCTGCCGAGGAACGCTCACTTCTTGTCAACCGTCTTGAATCTAGCGACACTCCGTCTATCATATCCAGTCAACTATTCTGAGGCTTCAGATCAACTTTCTTCCAGGAAACAGCTCATCCGATCAATGTGGCGTAATTAGTCGCGGTATCCAGGGACTCTTTCCAAATATCAACCTTTCAGCATTTCCGCCTGGATCAACTCATTCCGAGATTCCAGCTAAATCTACACTCATTCTCGATGATACCGGCTCAGAACATACTTCTAACAGCCATGATAGATCCTGTCAGCGGTGATGTTTCAACTCAACATTCCATCGGGCACGATCCGCACTCCCGTCGTACTACTTCTTCAGGCACTCCCGTCTTACTACTTTTTCAGCTACTCTTCACGCCTCTTATACTTTTCTCAGCAAGGCGGAATAATTCATACTGACCTTTTTACTCGCTCAAAAGTCATCCCGCATCCAGTGGACGTCAGAACAAAAAAAAAAAAATCCATAAGAAAAACCAGCTACAAGCCCACTAATACGCCATAAAAGTGATAATCCAATCCTCCTTAAATGTTAATACAATTTATATCCACAATCTACCCCAAAAATCCCATTTTAAAAGGATAAATAAAAATTTCTCATGAAATATCATAATTTTGATTGCATTTAAATTTTATCATAGTGGTGCCATCTATTGAAAAATAACCCTTCTTTAAAAAGTATTGATACAAAAAAAAAAAACTCCAATAAATTCCTATTTATTACACTGTTGAGTTAACTGAGAAATTTTTAAACTCATATCTTGAGTTTCAGTAAGCAAAAGGAATTATTCATTCTTACAAAATATTAATTTTTTTAAAAAATAATAAATAAAAAAAACAAGCTATTACTTAAAAATTTTATTTGCTTAAATTATAAGTTAAATATTATTGTTTTTTATAGATCATCGTATTACTAAATCATTATTTTTTTTTACATGTTTAGTTGAATTAAAGGCGAGGGATGTAAAATGTTCAATATTTTCGTATTATCGTGATTTTTGATTCTTTATGTCTAGAAATAGTTCCTAGCTAATAGTTAACATTTATTTGACTTTGTAAGAGAAAGTTTCATGATCAAAATAAACACTAGGAGTAAAATACCGAGCACTCTGGATGTATATTTTTTTTAAATCCTTGTCAAAAATGAAGTTAAAAAAGTATGAACAATTGCACGAAAAACTATAAATTTGCGCAAAAACATTTAAGAGGAAATAAATTTATTCATATTTAAAAAATAATTAGTAAGAAAGGAGAGAAGAGAAAATTCAAAACCAATTTGATTATCTGCTGAGAATTCCGAATTCTCACTCTTTACTCCGGCGATCAAACAGGTTTTCAACCTCACCTTTATCAGTATTGTTTTGCTAGATATCAAAAGCGATTTTCTTTTTATTCCCTTCAATATGCGAGCCTAATATATACTCATTTTATTACCTTCAACATAGACACTAATTTGCTGCCTATTGCGAACCTTTTCATCTTCAGTTTTAGAAAGGATTCTAAAAAAGAATATTAAAAGATTACGAAACACTTAGCATGTTAATTAACATATTGCACATTTCTGTATTACTTCTATATGCTCACTTAATATTTCCGTAATAATTCCCATAATGTAAATTTCAAGTTTTCTCAGGACTGTAGTGTCAAAGGAAAAGAATGTTAATTGAAAAGGCATTTAAAGATAGAAAGGGGCAAATAAAATAGAGCAGTCATTTATATAACATGTTAGATAATTTGTGTCGGGGAATACGAAAAATCAGTTGTTTTCCCTCACATCTTAACCAATCACTGAAGTTCTGATTACAAATAATAAATAAGCTCTCTTCTTATAAAATTCATTTTGAGCTTTCTATTAAATATACATTTTAAAATGCCGTCTACTTAATGTAAAATTTGAATTGAAATGGCTTTTATTTGCATAATAATGAGCATATACACCTCTAGAAGAGTTATTTCATTAAAGAGTTTTGCATCCAATTTTACTTTATTAATATCAAAAAAATAGCCACGAATTTCAGTATGATTAAAATGTTTATTTAAACTAATTAATGAATAAACTGTTGATTAATTATTAATAACAAGATTAATTCAGTACATGTTTGAGTTATTTTTATACCTACTGAAAACTAATAAAAAAATTTGATTTTTGGAGACACTCCAAAATATTGTTTCGTTTCAATTAAAATCTCCTATCCCCCATTCTCACTGGGATCAATTTAGTATATATCTGCAGGTTATCTAACAGATATAGAAAATTCTGACGATAGCTGATAGATTCGAATACTGCCCCCTCCAATATCCCTAGAATATCTCCTATGGAGAAGGAGAGTCAGGGGGCCAATTTATATTGAGATGGTAGAATATCAAGGTGTGGATGGAGTTTGTATTTGTATAGTGGGCCAAGTTGAAGAATACCGACAAATTGAAGATTGTGATGATAAAAACAGAAGATGATGAATATAATACTTGAGCCGGATTAGAATTAATAAAAAGCTTTTATTTCATATAGTTGCAGAGCTCGAGATACAAGAAATAAATATTATTCAAAGGAATTTCAGTTGAATAAGTTTTGCTTACCAATATTAAAATAGGACAGGCCATGGGAGACAAATCCCCCACAACCTGCTTAGTCAAAAGCCAAATTAAAAAGTACATGTAATTTGTTCCCAACGGACACAGAAGCATGGGTAGGAGATCCAAAATCGGCGAAATATTTAAATATAACATAGCCAAAACAAAGCCAACCAGCATATCAATATTGGGTTTAAAATAATACCTTGGCGATCACGAGTCGCCAACAAATTTATGAGAATTATTACAACCATGCAACTGAAACATTTTTGTGGTTAGAAATTTAAAATAAAAAGTTATTAATTGATTTTTGTTTTCGATTAACAGTGAATTAATATGTCTGCATTAGTAATGAAATAAAAAAAGTATCCGTTACGTTACATTGATCTAGAAGAGAAGAAATAAATATTTTATGTTCGTTTTAAAAGATTAAGTCTTTGATTTATTTTAAATATAATTCTATTAATAAAAATCAGCTTAAGTAATAAGAGATATTTTAAAAAGATAGGAAATACATATGTAATGCCAAATTTTGGCATCACATATATCCCCGCTGGACCCAGAAAAAAAATTATATATACATATTTTTTTTTATTTATGGATCTCCCCCATGTTACAAAATAATTTTATGCATTGAAACATAATATAACCATGGAACTTATAATATACACTTATGTATAGTTAAATATCAAAGTAAAACAATTAAAAAAATTTATGACCTAAAGTTATACTTCAAATATATATTTTCAATACTCATGTTATTAAATCTTATGTTGATGTGAAATTAGCTGGGCATTGTCATCACCTGGACAGGATATTCTAATTTCTCTCGAATTTAAGAAAACTTTATCAGTAACGAACAACATAATTTGCAAAATCATTTCAGTTACCAAATTTATATACCTATACAACTCAAAATATTTAAACATGTAAGTGCAATTTATCATATCGTATTCTATATTTCTTATTATAAGTAAATAAAATGTTCATTACTAAAATGTTTATTCAAATAATTATAAGTGTCAAAAAGAATTGTTTAGTTTATTATTAAAAACATACTGAGCAGAGCATATAATTTCAAAAAATATGAGTTTTTATTTTATCTCTAATTAAACAGTTGATCAGATTGTTACTTTATTTACCTACGTTTAGTCATCCCTTTTTCATAAGGGGCAAAATTATCATCTCTTATATTTCAAGAGGTAAAATCATCTCTTTTATTTCAGAGGCAAAATTTATCTAAAAATGCAGCATGTATATCTATATTTTTATTAAATTTTTTTTTTTACCTTTGAACTAACTAATATGATCTAGAAAACATGTGATCAGGATTCCAACCTGAATCTTTGTGACACAATGTATTAACAATTATACTATCACAGCTATCTAGTATTAAATTCAAGGTAAAATAATTGTATAGTTTTTTTTTAACCCTATCAACTTCTGAATTAATGTTATAGCAAGCCTATGATCAGGATTCTAACCTGAATTTTTGCATACATGATGCATTGTATTAACGTTTATACTATCATGGCAGTATATTTCTGTATTCAAGAAGGTAGAAGTTATATTTTTTTATTTTTACTGCATCTAAAAAAATTCACTTCATTTTAATGAAGGAAAATATAAATGCTCAATTATTCTTATTTCGAATTTCATGAATTTTATTTTTAGCTCAGTTGGACACTTATTTAATGAAAATTAAAGTACTTAAAAAATATTCGACAATTGCATTGTTCAAATCAATAGAATATATATATATTTTTTTTATAATAAAATTTCTGGATTTATTTATGTTTTGTTAAAACAAAATATTCGTGAGTAACTATTTGAATTAACCCTGTTGAATATGCACTTGTAATGAATAAAATGGCTTACTTATGTAAGAGAAAAACTATTTGTGATAAATATAATAACTATTGTAAAATTAAAAAAATATATTAGATAAATTATTTTATTACTATGTTCATCTTATTATAAAAATATCTCTATGTCACTTAATGAATTTTAATTACCTGGCACCTAAGTAAAGAAAATCACCATAAATCATTCCGCACAGATGCCTCCATGCAAAACAACAGCAACAATGAGACAGTTAATGAAATTTTTAATTAAAGAAAAAAATATAGAGGCTGAAATCTTTAATTTTCAAATTTGCAAGCACTCATACCAAGATAACAAAAGTGTGTAATTGTGTGTTAATTATTTTACTTCTTAAAATAAATCTGGGTGAAATTATGTTAAACTACTATAAGTACTGATTAAGAATCACTTTGGGATAACTTAATCCTTATAATACATTTTAATAACATGTTATTCCCTATTGTGCTTTTGTGTAGACGTCAATATTCCTTTTAAGTATTGTTATCTTTTTTTGAAATTTGAAACATTTAAAAAACATAGTTAATTATTGATATTTATGAGTACTTCAAAGTAACTTAATTAGCTTGAAGCTAATTTAAATTGTAAAATTTAAGTGTGCATAAGGGCTTATAAAATATATCGTTATTATTATCAGTATTATTTAAAATACATTTCTGGTTTACTTTAATAACATTTGTAAATAAACAACAATTTTTTTTAAATATGCACTTGAAATATATATATAGTATATCAATTTATGGCAAACAGCATAAAATCAATTTCTTTTTATTGTAATATTGCAATTCTTGATACTGATCAACCCAAAATATTAACGGTAACATAAATAATGTTAAAATGACCAATTAAATCAGACAAAATTGAAATTCTTTTTATGAACCAATATATGATATGAATATTTAAGTTCTGCTATTCTTAATTAGATTGCAGAAATTAATTTTTGAAAATAAATTTATAAATAAGTAGAATGTCAAAAACACCTCACGATCTGCAAATACAAGATACCTAAAGAAACTTCACATGCAAATTACACCTAACCAACACTATAATCATTTCTTGTTTTGCTTTGAAGAAATTGTCTGTTATAAGAATACAAGAATTGAAGAAATTTTTCAAATTAACAAAGTTTGCTTACTGGTCAAATCAGATGCAAACACACCAAAGCTCACATAGCATCCACAAAAACAAAACGCAAGATAGTCTAAAAACATTCCTTCTAATTTACCAAAAACATTTTCTTTGAAAACAAAATATATGCATAGTTCTGTTCAGACATAAAAATATTTAGTTTAATTCAAGAGTTATTGGCAATTTAAAATTGTAACTCAAATATCATTCAACTGAATAATCAATGTGGATAATAAAAACTCTTAAATGTTATTGCTATTCCTTAGAATCACTGAAAACATAGTTAATGTTCCTTTATAAAAAACGTAACACTCGAATAAAATATATAACACTCGATTTTTTTTTTTTTTAATATAGAAAATAAAATATGGAAAAATTGATTTTACACATCACTTCTTTTGTATATTAATTAATTGCAAATCCTTATCACTGAAATAAAAATATAAACTCAATTATTCAAATCCTGTGAAAATATATTCGTTTCAGAATTCAAGTTAATTCCAACAATAATTCAATTTTCAATAAATTCTTCAATTTTATAAACATCACTAAAAGGCTAATAATAAGATCAGATATGCCGCTTAACTGAATTAATTACAAAATTTCAGGTTGTAAATAAATAAAATTAAAAATATTCTATTATATTTTTAACTTCTAAAAAAAAGATTTTAAGTCAAATGCTCTATCAATTTGTCATACAAAAATTAAAATTCAATTAAATGTTGTAAACATAAAATATAAATAATTGAAAGGATACGTAATGGATGACTGTTCGATGAAATCCTATGAAAACGAAATCAAAAGCAAGACGAGAGTTCAAGGAAACACAAATTTAGTTTCTTCTTTATGATGAATCATAAATACACACCGAAAGTTAAAGAGAAATTGAAGTAGATATTTCTTTCTAGTTGAGTAGGAGGGGAATGTCGAACATCTAAAGACCATCGTAAACCATTCCAGGGTCAAGGTTCATCCAATTCCATAAGTTTTCGCAGCATTCCAAATTCACCGCTACGCTTTCTCCGTGGGTTTGAAGTAGCCGTGAAGATAAAAAATTATGAGTTGGAGATCAGATGATTTTTAAGATTTTGCGTTGTAAACCCAACATTTCGCTCCTTGTAACTAGGCACCATTTTATGGTGAAGAAAAGCCAAGGGTGCCAATTTATGTTGAGATGATGATAGGCAGGTGAGGTTGGAGTTTGTATAGTGGACTAGTTGAAGATATTGACAAATTGAAGATTGCTGTTGAAATCAGGGGATGATGAAAAGAATACTTGAACTGGATCATATTTAATAAAAAAGCTTTTATTTAGTATACTTGCAGAGCTCGAGGTACCAAATATACATATCATTCATAAGAAATTTCAGTTGAATAAGTTTTGCATACCAATATTAAAATAGGACAGGCCATGGGAGACAAATCCCCCACAACCTGCTTAGTCAAAAGCCAAATTAAAAAGTATATGTAATTTGTTCCCAACGGAGACAGAAGCATGGGTAGGAGATCCAAAATCGGCGAAATATTTAAATATAACATAGCCAAAACAAAGCCAACCAGCATATCAATATTGGGTTTAAAATAATACCTTGGCGATCACGAGTCGCCAACAAATTTATGAGAATTATTACAACCATGCAACTGAAACATTTTTGTGGTTAGAAATTTAAAATAAAAAGTTATTAATAGATTTTTGTTTTCGATTAGAGGCGACAGTGAATTAATATGTCTGCATTAGTAATGAAATAAAAAAAGTATCCGTTACATTGATCTAGAAGAGAAGAAATAAATATTTTATGTTCGTTTTAAAAGATTAAGTCTTTGATTTATTTTAAATATAATTCCATTAATAAAAATCAGCTTAAGTAATAAGAGATATTTTAAAAAGATAGGAAATACATATGTAATGCCAAATTGTGGCATCACATCTCCAATGTTAGGCAGATCATGGGTTAGAGTCTGCTTGACATCGAGCAAACGTGGAACGTTATCATGGTTTTCCTCTCCATGTAACGCAAATACGGGTATAAAAATAAACTTATATGAAACAGAACTTGTTCAGCTCTTTCATCCAGGAGTTTCTTTGTTTACTAAGTTGGTTTCAAAGTTGCGAAGGTCAACATAGAAACACAAAAATACCAATGGGTCAGCTACTCATCACTGATCCCAGCGGATCATCGAAGTCAAGCATCACTGGCTGCGGTCAGTGTGCGGGTGCGTGACCACTTGGATCAGCCTGCGTAGGAACCAAGGGTATGCGGTATTGGTACTCATTAAACTGTTCTACCGTAAAGTGCTCGACTTCGCGCGCAGGTCGTATGGCTGCCGAAGTTGGGGTTCCATCCCCTCTGCAAAGGATCAAAATTGGAATGGCATGTGTTCGGATCATCCAGAGGGATGCTTCCCAGACCGTCGCCAATATCCCATTGTGTAGCTCTAACGCGACGTAAATGAGCTACAACTGCAACAACAGCTCATCACTAGTTACAAAATAGAACAAAAAATAGTAGATACTCAATTAATGAATAGCTTGGTGTAAAAAGGCTCCAAGTGACATTCAGAACAAACTCAGCATTATGTGTCTAAAAACGGAACATGAGGGATCTCCCTGCCCGAGCGGTATCGCCCTCCAAACGCTGCGCAAAGCGTGGAAGTAGCGGGTTCGAATCCCGCTGTTACGCTGGATGTATATGTGTGCTCCCCTTCCTTGTATTGTGCTACTTGTCTCTTTACTTGATAACGGCTTATAAGTCTTAATTGAGCACACAGACCTACAAATGTAAGTTGTACCTGTAAACAAACGTGATATGGACAGATTACAATAATAGAAATACTGAACTATAAGCTAACGCAAAGAGCTTGTCGCAGTCTTCTACAATCTATGCCCAGATTTACTCCTAGCACTTAATTTGTTTAAGACGTTAATCAGACAATTCAGATTGGTTTTTAATAGAAAAATGGATTTTGTAAATAACTTTCTGTTTTTTTGTTTTAAAAAGCCAGTGTTGTTAAATTCACTTAAAAGTCACTCAGAGCTGTCTAATAATAAGAACGACGAAGTTTCAGTTCAAATAATGACCTTAAATCTAGTGATGTAACTATTAAAAAAAAACGTTTTCCTTCAATAGCTTGTAGTTATGTGATTAGAGAATCAATGTAACTAATCAATGTACTTTGTTTGAATATCCTCTGAAAATTAATACATAATAAAAATTCCTTTTAGGCTTCTTAGATAGATGCTTTAGATTCTAAATTTGAGATTAAAATGATATCACTACAGAGGATTTCTGTACAACTCAAAGACATTTTTAGTCCTAATTGCAAAATTTGCAGAAATACAGCAACAACCATCGCTGAAAAAAGCGATGTGAAACCATTTCATTCAATTCCAGGACCTCCTAGACTGCCTGTTATTGGAAATCTTCATTTATTCGGGAAATTTGGTAAGTCTAAATTCACAAAAGAACAATTAACATTATTCTTTTATGTCTATTATATTGTCATTAACATTGGGATAATTAAATTAAGAATTAGAATGAACTTAACTAACGACTTGTGATTGTTATTCTTTATTCGATTTAAATTAAAAATGTTTTTCTTCATTCTGTTTAAATAAAAACAAAGAACAATTAGATTACGTTCTTGCTCAGCTGTGGCGATATGGATTGTCTATCAGAACTGGTATAAACAAATAATAATTGGTTTATTTTGAAATTTACTTACTTCACCTTGCTTGTAAAAAATTACAAATATTTTGTTGCATGTTTATTCATGGTTCAGAGGCAACATAAAGTTAGACAGTTAATATCATCATATTATCATTACTTTAGACCGTAGTTACGTTGAAAGTTATACTTGCGAAAATTGAAACTTATATAGGTCAAGAAAATTTGAATACAATAATAAATTATTCGAGTACAGCAACATCTTTCAAAATAGTCGCATTTTTTAATTAAAAATTTGAACTAAATTGTCATATGATATTAAAATACTTACATAATAATGTGTTTAATTTCAATAGTATATTGTTTCTGTTGACATCCATTACAACACATTTGAAAAATATTTTGTAATTCCCTATTTAGTAAGTTTTTTTTTAATTTTCTAAATACATATCTCTTATGTGGCAACAAAAACTCGAACATTTCTCTATTTATTGGCAACATTATTGTTGTTATTCATTTTGTTATGTTGCCTTAAGTAATAACAGAGGAAGTGTTAAAAAATTAGTTATACTTTAAGTCAATTTATTGTTAAATTTATTTTTGATCATTTCTAAAATGACTGTAGAAATTTGAAACATAAACGTTGCTGAGGTGCCGATTACTGTCCTACCACTTATTGGTGACGGAGTTTCTTTCTCGAGCAACAGTATATATAAGTATAATACGAATCTCAAGTAATGGCTCCAAAGGTGCGTGAGGTAGTAGTATAGTATGAAATGGATGATTGATTGGGATGAGTTTTCTATCTTATCTAATGACAGAGATGGAAATAATTTTAATACTCTTCCTGAAATGCTTATATTTTTAAATTTATTATCACAGCGTAAAAATTACATTGAAGTGATTAAAGCTTAAGTTTCAGCAACTAGAATTTATATGTTTTCTCACCCTTAAATAAAAAACGTCATTAGTCGAAAAGTGTTCAACCATTTTTAAACAAAAAATGTTTTTTTATGAATGTATATTTTTATTGATTTCAGGTCCTTAATCCATGGGTTATCTTCAAAAAGCTTTCTGAGACTTGCACAAAAAGTAAGGAGATATCGTGAGAGTAGATCTGGGTGTTCGAATGGTACTACTTTTTCGACCCGAAGACATTCAACGACTCTACTCAATGGAAATGTTGTATCTTAAAAGACCTATTTTTGAAGCTCTTAAGCTTTATCGAAGCAAAAGAAAAGATGTTTACAGTAGTGCTAGTTTGGTTTCTGAGTAAAAATTTTCTAAATTATTGTTTTTATTCAGGTGTGAAAATTATATTATTCAATAGTCAACTTGTAATGGGCGGAACCTCTTCTGCGCCCCTACTGTGTTTAATTGCCTCATTCTTCATAATCTGGATAGAGATTCATTAGATTTTATTACGCCACGAGTTCTGCTTGTTTGATTGTGAAGAAGAAAATATTAATCCCTTACACAATTTGATTTGGGCAAAGCTGTTTCTTTTGAAGTTGAACAAGAGTAGGACGAATATTTACATTTTTGTTTTTGTCTGTAAGATTATTTAACATCAGTTATTTTGCGTGTTAAAATAAAATCATCCAGGCGTTCTTTATTCGCTAGATATTAAGTGAAGACAAAAAAATTATAAACACATTTTCCTTAAAAATAAAACAAGTTTAACGTCTTAGGAAATAGGAACATTTTTTTGTCAGTCATATTTACGGATAACCATTTCAAATTTAATTTACAAAACGATAATTAGATTATTTATTTGAAATTTTGTTCTACATTTATTATATTAGAATTTTATGTTCAAGTACATTGAATCCAATATAATGCTTCATAATCGCCGTCCTTACTGCATATATTTAGAACCATCGTCAAAACTGAAGTTAAAAAAAACTTAAACGTATTAGGAATTTCCAACTCTAGTTAATATTAAAGTTGGTTAAAAAAAACCAGCAAGACTGTTTCGGAATATAATAAAGCAAACTGGAGAAGTAGCTTTCTTAAAAGTAGACCAATGATAGTATAATCTAATATAGAGGTCGTAGTAGAGCAGTATCCGTTATCTGTATAAAAGGCAGTGCACACAATCTCTTCATTTATTCGAAAATTCATAATGTTAGGCCTTTTACCAAAATAACCATGGGTTATTGAACTTCTTCTATAGCTCTACTGCTCTTTGTGAGCTCTGGCTTGTTACGCAATTCTATTCCATGCAGCCCTTTGTTTTGACTGATCTTCAGTATTTCCAAGTCATCAATAACGTCGTCCTTCCACATTTTTCTTAGGCGGTATCTGGACATGGTCCCATAGGTGTGCAGTTGATGATTTTTTCAAGCCGCAATTATGTCTCTCCTCTCTAAGCCATGAGAGGCACTTGGATTTGACAAAGAGAACAACTTATTTCTGTGTGAAAGTCAGTGTAGTGTTGCAATAATTAAGAGCAAAATATTAGCAAGATATCATTTGAGTTCATATGATCGTGGATAAGCAGTCCGACGACTGGAAGCAGATCAAGATGTCACCTCTAGGGCCGCAGTATCGGGAGGAGATTCATATGCTATACGATAACATGCCGTTGTAGGAACACCACACTTCAAGAGAAAATCTATATATCTTCAGTAGCGAAAAGGAGCATAAATGTCACTCCTAGGTACATAGCTACAGATTTTGCAACCACTGCTGGTGCACATGTTTCTCTCAGAACTATATCAAGGTGATAAAATCAAGTTGGTTTGCATGCATTGGATCCAGTTCGATGCTATCGCTCTAACCACGCCATCGTCGAGAAAGTTTCCTTTGGTGTAAGGAACGTATTGGTTGGGGTAACCAAAAAAGGCTCAAAGTGATGATCTCCAACGAATCCCGATTCACTATTAAAAGTGATTCTGGATACAAGTTAGTGTGAAGAGAGAACACGATGCGCACAACAATAAGTTCATGAACAGAATCGGCATGGCCCAGACGTGATGAAATGGACAGGCATCCAGCGCAATGACTGAATGCCACTTCACATCTTTGAGCAAGGTAACGTTACACCTTACCGGTATTGCAAAAAATTATTCTGGATCACGTTTGTCGTTTTATAGGGATGTGGTAAATCAAGATTTTCTGTTAATGGATGACAATGCTGGACCACGCAGATGAGAGGAGGAATCGGACCCACTAGAAAGTAAAGATATTGACCGTATTCAAGGGCCTGTGTACTCCTCGGGCCTAAATCCTTATAGAGTATACCTAGATTGCGCAACATTATCATTTTACTAAAAAAAAATTCGGATTTTGGCTTTTTTGCTACAGAACTTTTGACCAAAGCTTAAACCAAAGAATATAGAGGGTAGAATTTCGCCCTTCTATATTCTTTGCTTAAACCCTGGACTGGAAACATCAAAACTTGTTTGATAGTCGGGTGGAAACTGGAAGGGTTTCTAAACATCGCCCTTTAAATCCTTCTTGTTTCATATGGTAATCAAATAGGTTTTGATGTTCACTGCCTTAGTTTCCCAAATAGTGATTCCTTAAATTTCAATAAAGTTTTTCTTAATTGCTTTAATATTTTTCGTCACTATTTTTGACAAAGATTCCAAGGATTCCTTACGAATTTACTTTGTATATTTGGAATCCATTTAGAAATTAAATAGAATTTTTTTTTTAAATAAGATATTCACGCTAATTATTTTATTTTATTTTATAACCGTCATTTATCAGCCGACCCAGGTTTGGATTTACAACTACTAATGATCAACTCTGCAGCCTTGTAATTTTGAACCAATCCAGAAGACAAAGAAACTTCTGGATCAGTATCCCCAGAAGTATGACATAACATGGGAACATTGAGGACTTTGTAACCCGACAGATGTAACGTGCATCAGTCACCATTTTTTACACAGGGTATCTTTGGCCGGTGGGGATGGATTGAACCCACGACCTCTTGAACATGGGCCCAGTGCCCTACCAACTCGGCTATCTCGGCCCTTTCACGCTAATTATTAAAGAATTAAAATTTAGAAATAACAAAATAGCTATAACCGTACACTATAGATAAAACTCGGATCAAACTCTTTTGATCATACTAGGGCGAAACGCTATGTTAATATCAATATGAACATTAGAAGGAATAAAAGGATTAAATAACCATTTTAATTGAAGATATAAATATTAAGCGCATCTTATTGAAAAGAAAAGTTTTCCAGTTTTTTTAAATAAAAAAATAATTTTCGATTGTTAAAATATCCATCTTTTATTATACCTGACATTAAAAATTATTAATTACATTCGTTTTTGTTCCTTTTCTATTTTTTTATTCCATTTTTACAGAGGTTCCTAAAATGCATATTAAGGGTAGTCATTACAGGAGACTTTGAACAGTTTACTTGTTGATTCAGGAATGGAAAGAAGTGGAAACGTCTCAGATTTGCTACAAATTTTATGTTATCCCCTCATTTTGCACAAAACTATTTATCGGGACAAGAAAAAATTGCAGAAGATTTCGTTTCTTTCATGCAGAGAAAAAAAGAGTTTAACTAGACAGATCTTCAACTTGACCCTCGAAAACAGGAAAGAGGTTCAACAGCTTTATTATGAATTCTACTAGTTTGTGTGTTTGAGAAAGAAAGAGAGGACATGCTTCAATTTCGCTGCTTTTTAAGATTTGTGAGCAAAGTTGGGACAAATATTTATGTTTTCGCTAAAAGCTCACTTAGCAGTTAATTTTTCTGTACCACAAAATGAAAAGATCGTGCGTTTACTATTCTTGTGTTTTTTTTAAATTTATTATTATTGTACCGAAACTATTTCGTGTTTAGTTGTATGTGATTGTATATTATCACGTTTCTTAAAGCCTTTTTTAACTACAAAGTAAACTTAACGTAAATCATTCCTTACTTGAATGTAAAGCACATGGTTTAGAAGCATCCTCTCTTTTCTATCCGTCATGAAATTTTACAATTTATTTCAGTTCTGAAACAAACCACTTGTAAATAATCTATTGTAAGCCGCCTACATGTAAGCAAGTCATATGTAGGGAAAGAGTTGAGTTTCTTCTGTGATTTCGTTTCTGCGGGCTACCGAACTAATTAATGAATGTTATTTATTTATTTATTTTTGAACTTTCACTCTTCCCCTTTGATGTTTTTCATTATAAATGTTTAATTTCAGATTTCTAAATTTTTTCATTATCTTTTGAGAAATATAATCATATTATCATACACATTAATCGTAATAAAGCATGATGAAGAGCTGGCAAAAGCGAGGTTTTGGTTATATATAAAATAGAACATTTGGTTATAGATAAAATAGAACAATAGCTCAATATTTAAGGCACTGTAATTAATAAGTTCAATAAGGTGTTGACCCACCTCTAGTCTGGATACAAGCTGCCACACGGCTTGGCATAGACCGACAAAGCTCCCGGATGGTCTCTTGCGGTATTTCCTGCCAAATTCGATCCAATTGTCGAACGAGGTCATCAACATTCCGTGCCAGATGCAATCGCCTTCCCATCATATCCCAGACATGCTCGATGGGAGAGAGAGCTGGTGATCTGGCAGACCAAGGAAGAGTTTGACAAGCTTGCAGACACTTCATAGCAACACGTGCCGTATGTGGTCTGGCATTGTCTTCCTGAAAAACCAGCGCAGCTCGCTGCAAAAGGAACGGTAGCAAAACAGGTCTTAGAATGTCGTCGACGTACCGCTGTGCAGTAAGTGTACCTCTAATGACGACCAAAGGGGTCCGGCTGTCAAAGGAAATGGCAACCCAGACCATAATGCCTTGTTGAGGGCCGGTGTGGAGTGCAATAGTGAAGGCAGGATCCCCCCTCTGCCCTGTGCGTCTCCATACACGTCTTCGATGATCGTCAGGACACAGTTGGAAGCGGGATTCGTCGCGAAAGACTATGCGTCCCCAGTCGGCATTTCCAGCCATATCTGTTCCAAACATTCCTCCGTACGAAATTTAAAAGCAATCGGATGATTGCTTCTTGGTGCGTCGATTTTTTTGTTATAGAGTGTATATTAATATATATATATATATATATATATATATATATATATATATATATATATATATATATATATATATATATATTGTAATACAAAAATTAAATTCTTTTGTATTAATAAAAGCATTAAAACTTCATTCCTTTTCATAAAATATCTTTAGTAAAGGATAAGGGTAGAAATTCTATTTTGGGATTTCAAGGCTAAAAACATGCCAATGAATAATAATTAGATTTATACTTCAAAAGAGAAGTTATTTTAAGATCTTTCACTTCCATATAAGGAAAGATTAAACGAGTTGCTATGAGTAATAAATAAATTGATGAGGCGTAAGAATACAGAAAAAGGCAATAATGACTGACCGCTTTACAACTTGTAATCATCCTATAAAACGCAGGACCGAATGTTTTTGCGTGGGTTTTTGTTGTTTATCATGCTTAAATAAAATCCGTCTGCTTAGACGGGACATGGGTCTCCCCCCATCGCCAGCGGGAGGAGGCTAAAATGTGTATGCTTTCACCATAGCTTCTAAATAAAATATTATGCCGAAACTGGACTCGTTCATCATGCTGCTTGGACTGTAATTAACTAAAAAATATCGGTGTGGATACACCGCATATTTCAAGCCGGCAGGATGTGGCTTCGCGCTGGAAACTAAGCCTAAACCGACTGCTACTTCGTCGCCTTGGAACTCCCTTTTTCACCCCCTTGGTTTGAAGAGAAAAACTTCATTGGACTCCTGAGATTAAAAAGTTTTCGATTGTGGGGGGAAAATGAAAAAACTTCCCATCCTAGACACCCGGAAGAAATCGCCTAACGCCGTTCTGAAGGATTCCTCATCCCTTCGTCAAAAATCTGTTCCTTATCGCTGCTGGAATGCTGATGCATGGAGTCGGACCGTTCGCTTTTGTCTGAGCCCTCATAAAGTTTTGTGCCTGTTAGTGCCCAAGAAACAATGGAAGTGTGCGATCTATGCGGATTAGTGTTTTAGAAAAGTCCTAATCATGATGTTGTGAAAAAAAAGAAAAAGAAAAAAGTGTAGTGAGTCGGCACCGAGGGATAAAGATAGTGTTGTGAAAACAAAATATAGAAGAAGAAAACCAATTATGTGCGTGTTTTTTATTAGAAAAATTAGAGGAGCTTTTGCTCCTATGGAAAATTCCTTCATAGGAAAACATTTATTTTCTTCTTCGAAGTGTGACAAAAATGAATCCCGTGAACATCTGCATATTTTTTTTTCTCCTCGATAATGAATAATTTTTATTGCATTTTTCATAATCTGAATTTTTTTTATAACGAATCTTTGAATGAATCATAGTATAATATGAAGTGCATTCTTGTTTTTATATTGTTTTTTTTATGATATAGTGCATTTATACTGCTTTTAAAATGTTTTTAAAAGAAATAGATGTGGTTCAAACGTCAATTAAAGTAGCGAAGGCAAACAAAATTAAGTTATTATTTAAACTTTTTTTTCCAAATGATTTGTCTAGATTAAACCGTAACAAAATTCTAAATTTTTCAGAATTTTCTTTTGAAGCTAACGATAATGAATTTGCAAACAAACTAAAAGAAATTTGTGATACTTTTAATTTTTCGGATTTAATCAAAATTTCAGACATTCTAAATATTTCCAGTGAGGGAAATAAAAATGAAATCGCAAAACATATTTTAAATTGTTTATGTGATTTTAATTACTTAAAAAATTCGATCGTAAATGAAAATCCCTCCGAAGATGAGGAGGAAACTACTCAGTTTGAGAGTAAACACACTCAATCTGATTTTGAACCACATTTACAGACTAAAACTTATGTAAATAAATTTACACAAGTTAGTTTAAATTCTATATGTACAAAAAGTAGTGTTGATGAAGATATGGTATCCTATAGTCAAAGTTCTAGTAATTATGCAAATAAGGAAAATGAAACAAAATTAGTAGTTAGTTTTTCAGATATTGAAGCAGTTACCCCTATGTTTAATGGAAACCGCTATGATAACATAAATTCTTGGTTTGAAAATTTTGAAACTCATGCTAATTTATTTAAATTGTCTCATATGCAAAAATTTTTATTTGCAAAAAGATGTATGAAAAATAACGCATTAACTTTAATTAGAAGTGAAACTCAGTTAAATTCGTATGAAAAATTAAAAAATCTTTTGCTTGAAGAATTTGGACTTAGTTGCAATAGTGCAGAAGTACATGCAATGTTGCAAAAAAGAAAACAAAGGTATAATGAAACTCTTCAAGAATATTTCCTAAAAATGAGAGAAATAGCTACTCAAAGTGATATTGATGACTTAGCTGTAATCACTTACATAATTCAAGGAATACCAGACCAAACAAATAATAAAACAGTTCTTTATGGAGCCAGTAATCTATTTGAATTTAAACAAAAACTTAAACTTTATGAAAAAATTAAAAGTGACTTAGATAAAAATAAATTTCAAGCTAATAAGGGACCTTATGTTAAGAAGTTAGAAAACCCGAAATATGACATTAAGTGTAATGCACCAGGACATAAAGCCCCGACTTGTCCTAAAAATAAAAAGGTAACCCCGAATGTGACAAAACCCAAAATATATCATACTACACAGGAGAACCCATTGAATCAATGTAAATATTGCTCAAAGAAAGGACTTTTGAATCAATTTCACATGGGCTCCACGTGTGTAAACAACCCTAATAATGTGGTTGATGTGAACGTTCAAAATATGACAAGTAATCAATAGCAATTACTAATATCCAGATATATAGTTAAAAATGAGTACCTAAATGGATATAAAGTGAAAAATAAATACCTAAAGGGACGTCCAAAACCAAAACAAAATGAAAAAGGAAACAAAGAGATATTATTGAATGTTGATACCGGGTCAACATTGAATGTAATACCAAAAGATTTGGTGTTAAAATTGAATATTCCTATTAAAAAATGTGAGGAATTAAAGGTTACCCAAACGAAAGGACAACTAACACTTAACAAAATTTGTGAGTTTCCCCTTAAGTTAGGCAAAATTGTTAATTCAGTTAAGTTTTTTGTAATTGATACTGATTTACCATATGCTTTACTTGGGTTGCAGGCTTGCAAAGAGTTTTGTTTGTTTATTGATTGTGTCGGGCCAGTTGTTACTCAATTTGGTAAGAGATTGATCACCTCTGCTAATACTAACAATGACAACTTATATTTGCACATTAGACAGCAAAATTCTCAAAATGTTAAGGGTAAAAATGTTGAAAAAATAAAAGTTAAAGATGTTTCAGTAAAAGTAAACATTGAAAAAAATAATGTAAAGGGTAACAAAAATAAAAGGAAAAGGACAAATAGGAAAAAGAAAAAATGTCCAAAAATTTCAAATGATTCGAAGATAGATCTAGGTAATGGATGCATATATTATCAGGTTAATATCGACGAAAAAATAAAAAATGAAAGCGAGATAGAAAATATGGACTTAAAAGAAATTTTAAAAAGTTATGATGATATATTTGCGAAACACAAACATGACGTAGGAGAAATTAGAATGGAACCGCAAAGAGTCAGGTTAACCTCAGATTTACCTATATCTCTAAGGCCGTACAAAACATCCCCAAAACAACAACAGAATGATGAAATTGATTTACAAATAGAGGAATTGTTAAAAAATAACATTATAAAAGAAAGTTCATCCCCTTATGCTGCCCCAGTAACTTTAGTGTTCAAAAAAGATGAAAATAAAAAGAGTCGTTTATGTATAGATTTTAGGAAATTAAATCAAATTACAAAAACAGATTCCGAACCTCTACCTTTAATACAAACTTTAATAGAAAAATTGTCTAATAGTAGTTATTATTCTAAAATAGATTTATCACAGGGATATCATCATGTTCGTATTCATCCTGATGACACTGAGAAATTAGCATTCGCTACTCACAATGGTCTATTTGAATACTTAAGATTACCTTTTGGCTGGAAGAATGCCCCGAGCATTTTTCAACGTACAGTTCGTAGAATTTTAAATAAACATAAAATTAAATTTGCTACAAACTATTTTGATGATATCATTATATTTTCTAATTCTTATGATGAACATTTAACCCATCTTAAAAAGATTTTTGATATTTGTAAACAAGAAAACTTAAAATTAAAACTTTCAAAATGTTCATTTTTGCAAAAACAAATAGAATTTTTAGGATATGAAATTAAAAATGGAATTGTATCACCCGATAACCATAATATTGAAGTGATTAAAAAATTATTGCCCCCTAAAAATGTAAAATCATTGCAAAGATTTCTCGGATCAATAAATGTTTACAATAAATTTATTGATAGTTATGCAAGCATTCGACATCCTTTGAATAACTTGTTAAAGAAAGATGTAAAATGGGTGTGGTCAGAAAAATGTCAACAATCTTTTGAACTTTTAAAGAATGCTATTATTTGCAAACCAATTTTGAAAATTTTTAACCCTAATCATGAATGTCATCTTTTTGTTGATGCATCGTTAGTTGGAATTGGATGTGTGCTAAAACAGACAGATGAATGTGGTGTATTGCATCCTGTAGCTTTTCATTCTCGTTCATTAAGGGACTATGAAAAAAACTATGCAATTACAGAACTTGAATGTCTTGCTATTGTCGATTCTCTAAATTAATTCCATCATTACCTCTTTGGACAAAAATTCACCATACATACTGACCATGCTGCTTTAGTTTGGCTAAGAAATGTTAAAAATTTAAAAGGAAGATTATTTAGATGGTCATTATTGTTAAGTATGTATGAATATGATATTAAATACACAAAAGGCTCTGCTAATTTTGAAGCAGATTGGCTTTCGAGAGATGCAACACATTCAATTGTCCAAAGTAATAGTAAAAATAATAATGTTTATGTTTCACGTTTGTTAAACTTGAGTGAAATAGTGGAAGCTCAAAGGAAAGATAACTTACAAGGTAAATTTGTTGATATCAATAATGTTTTGTGTTTACTAAAATAGTTGTTCCATTTTCGTTAAGATTAAAACTTCTACAAAGTGCTCATGATAAATTTAATCATCCAGGAGTTCAGAAAATGATTAACTTATTAACCCCTGTGTATTATTGGAACAACATAACTTCAGATATAACAAAATTTTGTAAACATTGCCATACGTGCCAATTAAATAAAAAACCGCGACAAAAAAAATTTGGATTATTACAATCCTTACCCCCTGTTAATCAGCCTTTTGACTTACTAGCAATAGATAGTGTTGGTGGATTGAATTACTATAATTCAACAAAAAAATATTTAACTTTAATTATTGACCACCTTACACGCTACATTTGGGCTTTTGCATCAAAATCCATTAGCTCAGAAACTTATACAAATTTTTTACATCAAATTTTTCAAAATCAAATTCCTAAATCCTTGTTGAGTGATCGAAACGCTGCCTTTACTTCTTCTCATTTTAAAAAGTTTTTGAAACATAATAAAATTCAACAATTATTGACAACTGCACATCATCCGCAGTCTAATGGCAAGGTTGAACGCCTTGGTCAAACAATAATTAAGAGTTTAAAATGTAAAATTAATGAAAAACCTACTGAAACTCCCTGGCCTGTTTTGTTAAAAGGTATAGTTAATACTTATAACTTAACTCCCCATTCTGTAACAAAATTTCCACCTGCATACCTCATGCATGGTAAACTCCCCTACGAAAATCCCTTAAATGAAAAAGTCTATCCACCTGTTGAAGAAGCTAAAAAAATAGCAATTCAAAGAACTAGAGAATATCATGAAAGAAACAAAATTTATTATGATGCTAGATTTTTAGATATAGACTTTAAAAATGATGAATTAGTTCTGTTTGAAGAATTTACTTATCCTAATACGAGGAAGTTGTCACCTCCTTTTAGTGGACCGTATAAAATTCTTCAAAAAATTTCAGAAGTTAATTACAAAATAAATAAAAAGAATATTTTGAGTAAACAAAATTTTGAAATAGTAAATGTTTCAAAGCTTAGGAAATATCACAGCCCACAAATGTTGAAATTAAATCATGAATAGTCACCAAAAGAAATTTTTTACTTTCTTCAAGGGAAGAAGTAATCCCTATATTTTTGAGAGATCCGAATCGCGTTGTGTGGAGATGTTTACCTCAGCATCAGTTGGGAGTGAGGGCGAAGTAACTTGAACTTTTTTTTTCTCAACACAGTGAGAAAAAACTTTCTAAACTATTTTGGTTTTATCCAGTCTGGATCTCTCAATTTCACAGTGCTTCATGAAACTCTGTTTTCCTCCATTTTAACGGGGAATACAGAATTTCATCAAGTAAATAACCCCATTAACCATACAGAATCTTAAATTCTGATTAAATGACACTTAGTTGTCCACCTCTTTCACATAAAAATTGTGAATCTTTTTTTTTTTACCATACAGAATCTTAAATTCTGATTAAATGACACTTGTTGTCCAGGTCGTTTTGCATAATAATTTTGTATATTTTTGTGTGAAAAATTTTGAAAAGCTTAGTGGAATAGTTATAAAATGTTTAATTTTTTCTTTCTGTTTAGTTCACTAAATAGATAAATTGTATTATTATGTTTTTATTGTTGTTGCTGTAAAATTTTTTTTTCACATATTGGAAAAATTTTATTTATAGTAGGAAAGAGGACAATCATACCAACATAAATTTTATAAATTCATAGTATTCTAAATTTTATTATTTTTTTTTTCGGCTTACCAAAATTTTTTTGGGGGGATGTAATACAAAAATTAAATACTTTTGTATTAATAAAAGCATTAAAACTTCATTCCTTTTCATAAAATATCTTTAGTAAAGGATAAGGGTAGAAATTCTATTTTGGGACTTCAAGGCTAAAAACATGCCAATGAATAATAATTAGATTTATACTTCAAAAGAGAAGTTATTTTAAGATCTTTCACTTCCATATAAGGAAAGATTAAACGATTTGCTATGAGTAATAAATAAATTGATGAGGCGTAAGAATACAGAAAAAGGCAATAATGACTGACCGCTTTACAACTTGTAATCATCCTATAAAACGCAGGACCGAATGTTTTTGCGTGGGTTTTTGTTGTTTATCATGCTTAAATAAAATCCGTCTGCTTAGACGGGACATGGGTCTCCCCCCATCGCCAGCGGGAGGAGGCTAAAATGTGTATGCTTTCACCATAGCTTCTGTCAATATAAAGAAATATAAAGAAAACAAAATATTATGCCGAAACTGGACTCGTTCATCATGCTGCTTGGACTGTAATTAACTAAAAAATATCGGTGTGGATACACCGCATATTTCATATATACATATATATATATATATATATATATATATAAATATATATATATATATATATATATATATATATATATATATATATATATATATATATATATATATATATATATATATATATATATATATATATATATATATATATATATATATATATATATATATATATATATGTATATATATATGTAATGTTATGTCTTTAAAGGCTAGATAATTGAAGAGACTTAAGCGGCTTCTGTTAAAAAGGCATTTTATTTCGTTAGATGGAGTATTGCAAACATTATGCGTGGGATATTTACATCAGGTTTCCCCCTTTGCAGGGATTGTTTGGATTTGGCCCAGCTTTATCTAGCCATTGAAAATGTGAAAAAGACACGCAATTTTGCCTGTCCTGAGCTTTTAAAGTGAGATTCTGAGAGGGCGAGGTTGCAAGTATCTTCTTATCTCAATGAAACGTCATTCCATTTATAAAATTTAAAGGTTTTGATTCGCTAAAAGTATCTCGCCACTCTGACGGTGGGAACTTTCTGGGACTATCTTTATCGACGAATTATTGCCCATTAACTTCAGAAAATAATCTTTTATCTGGCCTTATCTGGTTCATCTTGACTTTTTATGGCTCTTTGTGAGAGACCGACTTCTACATCTTAAACTTGATAAGAAACATATGTTTTAAGCTTACCAGTTAATATAGAAAGACTCGCATTAGAAATTCTATATTACATCCCCCCTCTCCGAGAAAATTTTATTTCATTATTAAATTTAGAAAAATTATGGTTAATTTCTTGCAACCCCTTCCATCAGAATTTTCCATAAGTTATAACAAAATACACATTAAATTATCAAATAAAAATCGTCAAGCAAAACAAAAATAACAAATGTAAAGTAAAAGTTGTGTTCAAGAAAACATGCATATCTATTAAGTATAACATTATGTAGTGTTTACATCAAATTATCTTCTATAGGTAATGTAAAACACATAAACATATAGCAAAAACATAAACAAAAAGATTTAGAGTCTCTAATCTTATTAACTATTTTTTTCTTCGAAAAATTCTGTTTAATAACACCACAAAATGCTGTAAGTGAAGATTCTTTTTGTTTTTTAAGTTAATATAAAGAAATCAAATTAGAAATAATAAACTAAAAAACACATAAACAGAATTTCATTATTCACATATATTTCTAAAGTGAATGAAAGAAATAAGAAAAGGACACAAATGTGTCGTTACTCTAGAATTTAAGATTCTAGTATTGTTAAGAGCTTGTTACTGGATACAAAATTGTAGTTCCCAAAAGAAGGAGAACAATCCTGTTTCTCGGCAATATTGATACGGAAGATCCTATCTCAAAATGCACAGCAATGAAAAATATTATTTATTTTTGGTTAGATCATATGAGAAATTTCGTTTCATATTTATTTCAGATTCAGGTAAACACAGAAATTTTGAGAGGTCAAATCTTCCGTGAAAGAGGGGTAACATGTTCAAGTGAACCATGTCTATGAGAATTTCATATCCTTAACTTTATATAATGTAAAACAAATCATATCTTTGTTTAACTCTTTAATATTTACATTTTCTATTTAATAAATTTTATTCATGATTTAGCTTTAATTTCTCTGGTTCATAATATTTTCTTAGTTTAGAAACATGTACAATTTCTGTTTTTTCTTTAGTATGACTATTCTTTTTATTTATTTCGTAATTTACATCAGACATCTTTTGAATGATGCTATAAGGACCACTAAATGTTGGAGAAAGTTTTCTAGTGTTAGGATATTTAAACTTTTCATACATGACTGTGTCACCTGGTGAAAAGTTTATATCTACAAATCTAGAATCGTAATAAACTTTATTTTTCTCGTGGTACCTTTTTGTGTTTTCGATAGCTATTTTACTAGCTTCTTCAAGTGGAGGATAAATATCCTCTTTTAAAGGATTTTCATATGGAACTATGCCATTTAATAAATATGCCGGCGGGAATTCCGTAACTGAGTGAGGAGTTAAATTATATTCCTGAACTACTTCTTTTAATAATTTAGGCCACGGTATCCTGGAAGAATTTTCATTCATTTTGCATTTTAAACGCGTAATGATTGTTTGTCCTAATCTCTCTACTTTGCCATTAGTTTCAGGCCTATGGGCTGTAGTCAAAAGTTGTTTAACTTTATGATGCTTAAGAAATTTTTTGAAATGCGAAGATGTAAAAGCTGCATTTCTATCACTTAAGAGTTTTGCAGGTATTTGATTTTGAAAAATTTGATGAAGAAAAGTGGTATAAGTTTCTGTTGTAATAGATTTTGAAGCGAATGCCCATATATATCGCGTCATAAGATCAATAATTAAGGTCAAATACTTTTTTGTTGAATTATAATGGTTAAGACCACCAACACTATCAATTGCAAGCAAATCAAACGGTTTATCAACAGGAGGCATTGATTGTAAAAGCCCAAATCTTTTTTGTCGGGGCTTCTTATTTAATTGACATGTGTGATAATGTTTAATAAATTTAGTGATATCAGAAGTAATGTTTTGCCAATAATATACCGGAGTTAATAAATTAATCGTTTTTTGAATTCCCGGATGTCCCAAATTTTTCATGAGCAATTTTGAGTAATTTTAACCGTAATGAAAAAGGTACTACAATTTTAGTAAATCCTTTTTTACGAAGGCATAATACATCATTAATTTCTACAAATTTTCCAGTTAAATTGTCACACTTTTGAGCCTCTATTATTTCATTTAATTGCAAAAGATGTGATACTTGACTTCCATGATTGTTTACATTTACCTTTGAATCTGGTATTTTTCTCGAAAGCATATCTGCTTCTTTATTTGTACTACCTTTTGTATATTTTACAACGTAATCATACATGCTAAGGTGTAAGGACCAGCGAAATAATCTCCCTTTAAGATTTTTAACATTTTTAAGCCAAAGAAGGGCTGCATGGTCCGTATGTATAGTAAATTTCTTTCCAAAAAGGTAGTGATGAAATTTATTTAAAGTGTCCACAATAGCGAGACATTCCAGCTCAGTGATAAAATAGTTCTTTTCATAATCTTTCAATGAGCGGGAGTGGAAAGCTACGGGATACAGAACACCAGATTCATGACATTGTTTAAGTACAGCACCAATACCATTTGTACTGGCATCAACAAAAATATGACAATCATGAGAAGGATTAAATATTTTTAATATTGGTTTACTAGTTAAAGCTGATTTAAGAGCTTCAAAAGATTTTTGACATTCATCTGTCCATATCCATTTAGTATCCTTTTTTAACAAATTATTTAGTGGAGCTTTAATAGATGCATATTTATCTATAAATTTATTATAAACATTAATGGATACTAGAAATCTTTGCAAGGATTTTACATTTGTAGGAGGTTTTATTTTTTAATAACTTCAATATTACTATTATTTGGTGTAACAGTGCCGTTTGTTATTTCATACCCCAAAAAATCAATTTTTTGTTTTAAAAAGGAACATTTAGAAAATTTTAATTTAATATTTTCTTGTCTACATATCTCAAAAATTCGTTTAATATGATCTAAATGTTCAGAATAGCTGTTTGAAAAAATAATTATATCGTCAAAATAATTTGCAGCGAATTTAATTTTATGTTTAGTAAGGATTCTACGAATAGTTCTTTGAAAAATGCTTGGGGCATTTTTCCAACCAAAAGGTAAACGTAACCATTCATACAACCCATTGTGTGTTGCAAATGCTAATTTTTCTGTGTCTTCTGGGTGAATTTGTAAATGCTAATAACCACTAATGAGGTCTATAGAAGAATAATAAGAACTTTGAGCTAATTTATCAATTAAAGATTCCATGAGGGGTAACGGTTCAGCGTCCGACTTTGTCCCCTGATTTAATTTTCTAAAATCTACACATAAACGCGTTTTTTTTATTTTCCTCCTTTTTAAATACTAATGTTACTAGCGCAGAATATGGAGAAGAACTTTCTTTTATTATATTATGTTTTAATAACTCCTGAATTCGGTTATCGATTTCTTCCTGTTGTTTCGGAGATGTTTTATATGGCCTTAACGAGATCGGTAAATCCGAAGTCAACCTCACCCGTTGTGGTTCTATTCTAACTTTGCCTACATTATATTTATTCTTATCAAATATGTCCACATATTCCCTTAGAATTCTGAGTAAATCCGAATTTTTTACACTTTCTATCGATTCAGTTGTTTCGTGGATGACGGTCTCATAATTTGTGTCTCCATTACCAGAATTTATCTCAGAAACATTCGAAATCTTTAGATCTTTTTTAACTTTTTCTTTTCTCTTTTCCGTACAACGATTATTTTCGTTTACGTTATTTGTCATATTTATTTTTTAAATTGATTGTTTAATGCCCCCTTTCTCAGTTTCATCCTCTTTTTGTTTACTTTTACTAACACTTATTTTCATTGGATTTTCAGTTATCATTTGTAAAGTCAAGTCGCGATTTTCCAGAGGTGAGAAAGTGATCAGTTTTCTGTTTCTCTGGGTAACAATTTGATTTACACAATTTATAACGATGCGAAAATCACATAAAGATTGTACCCCTAATAAGGCATAGTTTAGATCGTTGTTTAGTACTAGAAACTCAGTCGATCTAACCATATTACCAATTTTAAAATTAAGAGTACACTTTTTTGCAAGCGTTAATTTTCCTTTTGTTTGGATAACATTTATCCCTTTACAACTTCTAACAGGAACATTCAATTTCGATACAATATGCTCGGGTATCAAATTTATCGTTGATCCCGTATCCAAGTTTAGCATTAATTTTTGCATGCAACTCGAGTTATCCTTCTTTTCTTTTTTATCCTTTTGTACGGATTTTTCACTTTCTATGTATCCTGACACAAGTAATTGATACTTATTTGTGTCTGATGTCCCAGCTTTATTTTTAGTTATAGCAGGATTATTTGAACAGGATTGCCCCCAGTGATATGCTTTTCGTATGCCTATTTTTTCGCAAAATTTACAAGGTCTGGGCGGCAAATCTCGCACCTCATGAGTCACCTGATTTTCATCATTTTTATAATCACTTAATTGCAGTTTAACCTCATTTTGCTTTTGTAATTTAGGAGTATTGTAACGTACGCCATTATTATGTATTTTATTTTTTTCTCTATCTATGCACATTTGGTCATATATCCTAATGGCTATATCACACGAGAGAAAATATGTGCAACTGCAAGTGTAAGTGCAACTGTAAGTGAAATTTCCCCAAAAATTTCTCGTGTGATATAGAAATCACGGTTGCACGAAATATCTGCGACCGTTCAGGCAATTTCTTTCATGAACCAATCAGATCGTTTGCTTTTATGACGTTTCAATTTTATGTGATGACGTATACAAATGTAAATAAAAATGGCGGCGACGTTGGTGAAGATGATGATCGGATGAAATTTTTTTATAGACGAAACGGAACAGTTTTTTAGTTTAATAATAACATTTTCTTTAAAATCAAAGCATTAAAAATACTTTCACACTATGAAATAACCATCTCAATGCAGTTGATGTACTACCATAACAGGAACCTGCACATCATTTTAGTATCGATGAGTATAGTACACTATTTTCTAGATAAATTTTCTTTTAAAATATTTATTTATTTTAAGCTAATAAAATTAAAACTTATTATAATTTGTTCCGATCAAAGTTTTAATTACTTTAAATAGAAATAATTTCTATTTTTATATATGTAAAGATTTATACTGGCGAAAAGCTTTACTGTGAAATATTCGCCAAGCAACTCGCCAAACTTTGTTACATTATTATAACATAAAATATAATAATGATTATATTTCTTTATTTTCAAATTTTAAACTTTATTACTGTTGATTGTAAAAGCATGTGTCCAATTATTTGAAATTTTTTTATTATTATAATTATTTGTGAATTAATTATTTTATTCTTCCCTAAGAATTTTTTTAATTTTTGAAAATCTAAAATGCAAATTTCCAATCTCCTTGTCTGTTTCTACATTCATCCCCTCAATTCTTTTTTCTTTTTTTGTGTGTGGGATGATTTACTAATGATACTTTACTTTTTATTTATACTTCACATTTATATTTTGATACTTAGCTTTTCTACAATGACAGTAAGTATGTAAGTGTACCTTACTAATTTTTCAATATACATAAATTTTTAATAGTCTTCGATCATAAATACAATCTATTTTTCTTAAAACAAATTTCAATCCAAACATAAGAACTACAAAACCAAATATACCTGCCATCTTTCGTTAGTGTATAGAATAATCTTAGAACTCTAATCAAAATATCTGTCAAACTTAAAATAAGTTTAAAGGGGATACCTAAGGACTTAAATGATTTCAAATTAATGGTATTTAATCTCTCTTATTCTAATAATGTGTTGGTAAAATTTTATCATGAAAGTGATTTCTTTCTTTTATTTCAGATATTTCGTATAATCCTGTAAGGTTTGTCTGGTGAAGAAGGAAAGAGATGCAATACTGTTTTTATGAAAGAAATTAAAAAATAAGAAATGAAAATGAATAATGTTCTAAATGTTTCACTTGACAATAAATGTTTTGTTTTTTAAATTGATTCTTGTATTATTTAAAATGCAAAACAAAACATGTAAAAGTCTTAACAAAATAATATGATACATAAAAAGTATGTTCTTAATAAAATATTGTTTTTTTTTTCATAGTTATAAATAAATTTTAATTTAAAACTGTATATTACAATAAATTTGTCCTAAAATAAATCCTATAATTTTTAATTAAATTATCTCATATCAATAAAGAATGTTTTAAATTTTACAATAATAAATTGTAAGTATGACATTGAAAATCCTCTTATATTTAAAAAACAATTTTACTAAGAAATTGGAAAAAATAATTTTCATAAAAGTGATATTCCTGATATGCAACGTGTAAATGAATAAAATTGATGATCCCTTAAAAACTAAACTAAACTCAGCGGCACAGCCCACAGAGAGCCAAGGCCTTCTGTGCCCATCTCAGTTTTCTTGACCTTTGGGCTCTGGGATGCAGGAGCATTTGTTCCGGTTAGGTAGTCAGCCATACGTGAAACCCCCAGTGTTTAGCTCCCAAGTATGCTTGGTACTCATTTATCGACCCACTGAAGGAATGAAAGGCTGAGTCAACCTTGCTCGGCCCGACGATCGAACCAGGGACCTATGGCACGACAGCGCGAAGAGCTACCGCTCAGTCACCGGGCGTGATGATTCCTTAATGCAATGTAAATTAATTTGATGACAATAAAATTCTGACACATTGTAGTATTGACAAGTATAGACATTAGTAGTATAGACATTATTTATTATGTATTTTTTAGACTAAATTAAAAAAATAGAATTGATTTGATAGAACTAATAGTTTTGATGTTATAAATATTTTATGAGCAAAAGGAAAGTCAAAAATTGTATATTTCATACATTAAACTCTCATTTCTTCTAAAGAATTATTTCAAAGGACTATGTTTTTTAATTAAGCTTAAAAAATTAAATTTGAAGAAATGCCTTACTTGTTTAGATAGCAATGTCAGTTGCATAAAATGGTATAAGTAATAAAATTGTCCTTTCTACACATCAAACTTTTATAAATTTTCGAGTAGCTAAACTATTAAATCAGACAGCTTGTTTTTATTCTCATTCGATTTAGCGTATACATAGATAACGATACCGCACTTGCCTAGCTAGCATGTTTGATAGTAAATATATATAAATAAACTATGCTTTTACAGGGTGCGGAGCCAAATTCAACAAAAAATAAGCAACTTTTAAGAACATTTTAGGCACTCAAAAAATATTTTTAAGCACTATGTAAATTGACAAAATGCAAAATAAATCTCAGACTTCACATGATCATGATAAAATAACTAGAATTTGACAAAGAACTCTTTTCTTGATTATATTAGCCATTAAAAAATGATCAAGAGATTTTTCGGCTCGATTTCAGAGGGTGAAAAATAAAGCCTGAAATTGAGAATATCTTGCAAAATACAGCAGAGTTGCACATGAGAAAGCAAGGATCTCACCGAACCCAGCTCACTAGACGCACATGCGGACTCGCAAGTACTTCACCAAACCTGTAAAATGATTGGCGCTTTCATACGCTATGGACTGACGGTGCGCTGAAATTGATCGTGGTTGAATGAATTCTGAAAACGTGAAATAGAAAAATGTGAAAAACACGTTTTTACATAATACGTGGCGAAAATCGACATTCCCTTTCATAAATTTCATTTTCGAAAAGGGAAAATAAAGCACCTTTTAAAAACACCCATTAAGAAAAGCACCTTTAAGGGCCTTTAAAAAATGAAAATCGAAAATAAGCACCTTTAAGCACTTTTCAAAAACGCTACGCACCATGTTTTATACCTTAGTCACTCAAATCAAGATAAAAAAAAAATTGTCAAAATTCTAGATAGTATTTAAGTCCATCCCCCTTTCACCCCCTTATCCTTTTAGAGACGCAGCATGAAATTCAATGATATCTTAATATCATCTCATATTATGAGGTAGAAATCATAATCCTTTTTATACTATGCTACTTCACTATTGAGGAAATAAAGTTTTTTAGAATTTTAATTTGCTGCTGAAAAAAAGACTTAACACAAATACAAATGTAAAAAATTAAATCAAAATCAATCAATATTCTACAGCGTCTGTGATTTCTTTTTCCTCCCTTTACGAACATCGTTCAGAAACTATGATATAATAAAATATGATAAAATAAAATATGAGCCAAAAGTAAAGATAAATAACAAAATATGGTAACCCAATTACATGCAACCGTTCAGGCAATTAAGCAACCCTTTCGGCAACTCCGAACGGAGGAATTGCGCTTAGAGTTTCACTTACACTTGCAGTTACACTTGCAGTTGCACATATTTTTCTCTCGTGTGATAGAGGCATTAGTTTATTTTTAAAATCATTTAAATTAGTTTACCCATATAATATAGCTTTATTATCTACGGTATCGGGTATGCCATTAATACAATATTTCATTAAAGATTGTTCATCAATTTTATTTTGAATTGCAATTTCTTTTAATTTTAAAAGATATTCTTTCACTGATTCATGAGTACGCTTTTTCCTATTTCTTAAAATTTCATGAATTTCGGCTGAGTTATAGGTAACAGAAAATTCATCGATTAATAATCCTTTCAATTGAACAAACGAATTAATATTAAGATGGCTACAAAGAAGTATCAATGCATTTTCGCGTAAACACCTTTTTGCATATACAAATTTATGTAAAGGAGATAAATTAAAAATTTTAGCCTGATCTTCATCCAATTCGAACCACCACTTAACGTTTTCGTTTCTTTTTCCTTTAAAAAGTGGAACAACTGTTTCAAAATCTGAAAAATCTATCCTAAATTTAACTGCATTTACATTTTGCGTTACCTTTGAATTATTTTTTTCTACATTGGCAGAAATTTCAGTATTATTAAAATTATTAGAAGTTTGTATACTTTTAGAATTAACTGAATTCGGCTCCCTATATATTCCACAATTACTTTTAATATTTTCATGATTATCATTGATATTACACTCATGAATTTTTTCTTTTTTCATATTTTTATATGTAAACCTTTTCAAAAATTTTGTAAACAATAATACAAGTAATAATAATGACAAAATAAATAATGCAAACAATAAGAGAATATTAATATAATATACCTCAATATTTTGAACCATTTTAGCTCATTATGTTTTAGAATTTTCATTTCTTACAATTTATCAAAAAAATTTTTTCTTTTTCCTTTAAAATCAATCAATTAAATAATAAGAATTGTACTTCTTTTTAAAACTAAATGAAAATTCTTATAGAAATTGAATATTTTTCATAAAAATAACTTACCCATTTAGAAGAATGCCGTGTTTAGTTGTCATATTGCAAATTTATACTTATATATTAAAAGGTTTGACTTAAACATTTCACGTGAAGATGCGCGGAATACTTTTACTACTTCTAGAGTTTTGAAGATAATGTTTATATTTGATTCTGAGCATTTGTAAGTCCAGATCCTCCTTCCAGATGTTTTCTATGATTTCGATGCAAGTGTTCTTTCAGATGTCGACACCTAGATGAAGAACGCTGCTTTATTTTGAACTGTAAAAAGATGTAATATCATTTCTTCTCTTGGGGGGTTGGGGATTCTTTGGAGTTGAAATTCTCCATATGGCTTTTGATGATTCTTTGTCTGATCCAGATGCGGTGGTGAACTTTAGAATGAATATTTATTGTGACACAATCTTTTTCTATGGTTGTATTTCGACTTTCGCAGGCGATAAAGTTCCTTTTTTTTTGTTGATTTGACGACCCACTTGCATATTTTTCTATTTACTTCTTTTGCGGTGGGAACTATACGGAATTCAGCTTTTTCACCCCATGTATCGGAACTTGTTGACTTATTTGTTGTTTCTTTTCATCTTCTTTTTCGGAAGGTAAAACACATGAATTCTCTAATCTTTTCGTTGAAGAGATAATATGATGGATATGTTCCTTGCTGTTTATTTCTAGGGCCATTATTACCAAACAAATTACTTGCCACTGCCGGCTTGTAATGTTATGTCTTTAAAGGCTAGATAATTGAAGAGACTTAGGCGGCTTCTGTTAAAAAGGCATTTTATTTCGTTAGATGGAGTATTGCAAACATTATGCGTGGGATATTTACATCAGGTTTCCCCCTTTGCAGGGATTGTTTGGATTTGGCCCAGCTTTATCTAGACATTGAAAATGTGAAAAAGACACGCAATTTTGCCTGTCCTCAGCTTTTAAAGTGAGATTCTGAGAGGGCGTGGTTGCAAGTATTTTCTTATCTCAATGAAACGTCATTCCATTTATAAAATTTAAAGGTTTTGATTCGCTAAAAGTATCTCACCACTCTGACGGTGGGAACTTTCTGGGACTATCTTTATCGACGAATTATTGCCCATTAACTTCAGAAAATAATCTTTTATCTGGCCTTATCTGGTTCATCTTGACTTTTTATGGCTCTTTGTGAGAGAGCGACTTCTACATCTTAAACTTGATAAGAAACATATGTTTTAAGCTTACCAGTTAATATAGAAAGACTCGCATGAGAAATTCTATATTACATATATATGTATATATATATATATATATATATATATATATATATATATATATATATATATATATATATATATATATATATATATATATATATATATATATATATATATATATATATATATATATGTTGCGGATGTAACTTTTTTTGCGGATATAATCGTGTGGGCTGATGAAAAGATTAAGATTATATCTTTTATTATCCAGATTTTCAAAAAAAATTTGTCCTTTTTTCCCCAGCTGTTTGTTATTCTTTTAATCATTATTTTTCTCCCCCCCCTTCTTTTTTTAATATGTCTGTAATTTTCCTTTGTTTTATCTTCCTTTTGAACTATATATATATATATATATATATATATATATATATATATATATATATATATATATATATATATATATATATATATATATATATATATATATATATATATATATATATATATATATATATATATATATATATATATATATATATATATATATATATATATATATATATATATATATATATATATATATATATATATATATATATATATATATATATATGATAATTTAGCTAGTCAGGTACTTGGTACTTGATCAAATCACTTACTTTCTTTAAGGAAATCATGGAGTTTGCTAATTTAACATTTTACGTTTCACGAACGAAACTATAATTGTAGGAAGACACGTATGTTTGGAATTACTTTAGAGTGTAGCAAAAATTACTGAAAGAAGACAGATCCACAAGTGAAATTTCCTCTTTACAAAAAAATTCAAAAGCATACTGTAAAGGATCTGTTTACTAATAGGTAAAAATAGTTTAAAATGTAAACTTAAAATTGGATAAAAAACTAAACTAAATAATAACGCAAAAACTGTGAAAAATTCAAGTCAACGTAATATTGTAAGAAAATTGTAGCTCAAATTGCAAAATAGTTACTTCTAAAAATTTTTGTAAATGTTTCTTGCAGTACTGTTACGAAATGTTTATAGTAGTTATATTGGATTTCCTTAATGAATAGACATAGAGAATATATTATACAAATTTTAAGATTCTTTTAAAGATTGTAGTTTTTTCTTGCGAATTGCAAAAATTTAGACGAAATCGGTTCAATATTTCTTGAGAAATTTAATTTCAAGTATCAATTTTTTATCAGTCAAATATCACAACTCCTATATCTTAGGAAAAATATTTAACTTATTTTGCTAAAATGTTGCCTTTTTTTCATTGATCTTTCTCAATTTAAAACTCATAAAAAAATCCATAAATTAATCTTTAACTTATGTGATTTTTGCCCATGTCTGATGAATGGTAAGTGTTGACCTCAAATTAAGATTCTTATGTGTTATTTAAAAAAAAAATAGGAAGAGAAATTCCGTTTAATCTTTACTAATAGCTTGTAAATTTAACTATTGAATTTAACAAAATACTTGCAAATATTGAAACTTCTGTATTCAATATCATTGAATTATAACATCATTTTTTTCACTGAGACATTTAAAAAACTAAATTTGCACTATAAAAATTCAGGAAAAGTTTTACACAAATATGAAACAAACCAAAGTTTTTTAGTCATTTTCGTCATTTTTATTTAATGCAATTCTTTTTTTTTTTTTTTTTTTTTGAGAAAATTCAAAACTTATATTAATTAACTTGATATGATTTTAAAACTGTTAGAAAGAGGAAACAAATTTTACAATCACAAATAAATTGATGGCCCTACTTTCCACAACTGTAAATTTAGTCCGCTAGTTAATTTAATCAGTTAGTTTAGTAATTTAGTTAACTGTTGCTTGACGGTTTTAGAATTTTCTATCTAGTTTCTCAGAAGAAATATAAACGTTTTAAGGAATCTGCCGCACCCGATTCGAAATCATGCTCATAAAATTATCAAGAAAATAATTTTAAGCATAATAGTTGGAAAGGGGGTCATATTCAGATTAGGAGGGTCATTTTATATAAAAATCATCAGAAATGGTGCCAGGGCTGATTTTCTTGCAAAACGATATAATAGAATAACTTAACAAGTCAAATGAAGACTGATTAGGAGAATTAATTGAATCGATTTAGTGAAAAAATAAAATTTAAATAAAGTTTAAAAAAAGTTTAACAAAAGCATCTTATTTTCTTAAAAACTCATTTTTAATTTAGTTCAAAAAGTTAAAAATATTTTTAAATGTAATATTTTGATTATTATTTTCAACACATCAAGTTAAAAAGCTAAAAAATTAATGACAGAAAAAAAATGTATCTGAAAATGAACTGTTTGTTTACTTTAGAAATGATTTACATAAAACTTTCGAGTTCTCTTTAATTTACCTTTTCTACAATAAACTATTTTGTTTTATTTATTTATTTACTTAATAGAACAGAAAAAAATATAAAGTAGTGGGAAAAAATCTCTCTCGTGTGGATTTATCATTCCCAGCATGCACAAAAAAGTTAAATTTTCAGAAAGTAAGTAAGAAAGTTCTTTTCATTTTTATGAATTTTCATTCATTAAAAAGATGTATGATTTAATCGAAAGAAAGTGCTGTGTTTCTTAACGCCATCTTTGAATGTGATAGCGTGTCGCTTCTAATTTATTCTGTTACATCGATGCGATGTGTGTTTTTCCTTTTTACGCTGAGCTTATTTCAAGAAAGCATTTTTTCCCTTTTATTTTAGTAAGTAAACAGAAAATTTTGTTTTTCAAGTACAGTTAGAGCTAACTTTGGAGCATATGAAACTTAAATTTGCTCAATCTTCTCTTCAAAAGCAATGTCGTTACATTGATATAACATAATTTATAAGCTTACATAGATTTTAAAAAAAAAATTATGAAAAAATATTTTATTTAAAAGAAAGGACAGATACAATTGAAACAGATACAGAAAGTGAACTAATAAAAAATAATTCATTCAATAAAATATGGCATAGTCTCGCTTTTAAATATACAGAAGATCCACCTCCAAGCTGAATGATCTAACCGTTTAGTCAACCACCCTAAATGGTTGAAATAGCGGTTAGAATCTTATGTAAGGCTATGGTCTACAAGGTTCAACTTTTTAATTTTCAGGACAGATCCAATCACTCATGAAAATATTACGGGTTCATGCTCCATCGTATTTTCCCCCTCTTCAGTGGGCGTAATCCTTAATCAATCTTCATCTGTCAAAATCGGAGAAGGAAAATCGGAGGGGTGAAGAACTAAGATGAAGCTTGGAGAGGGGTGCTAGAGGATTATCCTTTATCGCCTCTTATTTGCAAATTATTTACAACAAGCTGATTAGTAGAGGAAAGCAAGTGCTTTTTTGAAAGTTATTATCTTAAAATTTCAAAAATTTATTCTTGATTTAAGTTTAAATTATTTAATTTCAGACAATTTATCAAAAATGAAATAAAATAATTCTATATTTATCACTTAATGTAAATGGTGCTTTAAAAATCATACATTTCCATGAATTATAACTTAATGTCAGTTAATAATTTTAGTTTGCAGTTATTTAATTAAATTTATGCTATGTTATTAATGTTCAGTTATTAATTATTATTAATTTCTTATAAACATTGCGTAATGATTCTTAAATATAAGTTCTCAAAGGTTTTAATGTTGGTTTCAATTTTTCCTTGGTTTACACTTATGCGCATTTTAATTTTTCCTAGTTATGATATTCAACTTATACCAGTTTCTTCATTATTTCGATTGTAACTTAATGATGTTAATGTTAAGTTCTCCTAATTGTAGTTATTTAGTTTAATTTACGTACAATGCAAATTTTTATTAAATATAGTGATCTTTGATCAACATTTTGTAAAAAAATTTTACGAAAAATTTTTTAATTTTTTAAATGTCAAAAGTTTTCATTATTTTGATATCATGTCATTTAAACTTATTTCTTATCTCTATCATCTATATTTATTTATTCGTTAATTTACAATTATACTACTGTTTTATTAAAAATATATTTTGTGAATATTTGGATTATATTTGATTTTTTATTATTTTTCAATCATGGCTATGCGTGGAAATTTAACTGTAGCATAACTCTCATACGAATAATTTCGTAATCTCTTCTTAAAGAAGTAAATGTTAGGAAAATCTGTTTTTAACGGTTAGCAAAATGTATTAATAATTATAAAAAATACACATGGAAATCGAGAAAAAAGTTATATATTCATTTATTTAAATCGAAAGCCTTATCTCTTTACAGGAAGGGTTTATAAAATGAAAAATTATGCTCGGGCTTTCAATAGCTGCACAATATATACATCACAGTATATGTCATGCCCTGCGAAAGATTTTATTCATTGCAAATTTTTCTTGCTGAAAAACAGAAAATTTTGTATTTGCTGTTATTGTATTATGCTACATACATACATACATACATACATACATACATACCTTACATTTGAAAAAATTTAGTCAATAAATAATTGTGTCAGTAAGTATTACAAGTAAGTACCGTCAGTATTTTTACAATATAAGGCATATTTTAACGAACTCTTAATCTTTAAAAATGAGTTTTCATTTCAAATCTTAAAGATAATAATTAACGTATTATAAAAACTAATAAAACCTTGTTTCTTTATTACATTTTTCGTCGCTATTAGGGTATAATATAATTTTTTACTAACAAAAACCTACTTTTTGTATTAATTAAAGTTTTTTTTCTATTGCTATAAATGCTACAATTATATATTAATTAATATATATTAATGTTATAATTTAAAATAATATTTTAATGTTATAATTTAAAACTGAAAAATAAATCTTTATTTATTATTTTCTAAAAAAAATCATCACTGTTTTTGTCCAGCAAGTGCCAATGCAATAGCCAAGGTGTATACAATCGCCGATGTCGACAGAATAATTTCGTCAACAAAACTTTATGTTAATGCAATATACAAAATACAATATTGCCTAAAGATAAATTTCTTTATTCTTAGTTTGCATATATTTCTGGTTTTACATACTAAAGTTAATTATAATTTTGAAAATTTTAATTTTTTACATAATAGATTTATCTATAGGGTGATATGAACACGTGCGAATATATATAATATATATATTATCAAAATAAAAAAAGAAAAAAAATTATATAAAGAAATTTTGATTATAGATATTTCTAATTTCCGTTAAAAAAGACTTCAGATATTTTATTTTGATTTCCATTATTGATAGTAAAGTCGTACCTCAATTTTCACTAGCATACTACTAGCATTGCAATTTTTAGTTATACACAGGGCTGACGATTCTAAGGTTGCTCAGTAATCTCTTAATTTATTCCTTTCCTTTTGTGCGTCAGACATAGTTTAATGCATTTTTTGTCAGTATGTCTGGTATAGTAATTATTTTTGTCTGACTTTATTACTTTCTACATTTAGTCATGTAAATTTGAAATGCTTTCCTCACATTTTAATTTTCAAACTTCGTAGTTTACTTTGATTTTTTGTTAGTTAATGAAAATCCGAAGAAAATGATGTTTTTTGAAAATTTCTCTATAATAATTTTTATTCCTCGGTCTATGTTATTTTTCAAACATTTTTAAACTAAATGGTACTTTTTGTTCACTTTTGGGATTAATTTTGTAACCCGTAATTCTTAATTCTTATTAATAAAATAGTCTTCATGAAAACTCTGTAATAGTTTTATGGAGTACAAAAATTTTTCAGATTTATTTCTTGTTTAATTGTAAATATTTTTTTAGAACTTCATTTTCATAGGATTTTAACTTTTACATTATTTATGTTAGTGATATTTTTGTAAATTGTTTTCTCTATATTTTTTTAGAATAATTTAAAGTCATTAAATATATTTCATTCAATTTATACTTGAAATTTTTAAATATTTTAAAAGTATATAACATAATTTCCCAATATCATTAGGTTTTTAAAAATATTTTTTAAAATTTTCATTAGTCTTTTTCGCTATCTAGCTATCCAATTTTGTTTCGAATTGCTATAATTCAAAAAATAATACTATTGTTAAGTTAAAAAAAATAATAACCATGTATAACATACAATATACTCTAATATACAATACACTCTAAAATACAACAAATGTTAGGTTATAATTTTAGAATTAACAATGTGTTTAGATTATACTTCGTTAAATAAGCAACATATTTAAATATGGCACGCTGGAAGATATATATAAATATATTTTAATTTGTGTAAATATATATATATTTCCTTTTATGTAAACTTAATTTTTATCTTAGACTAAATCAGAGAAATCAGATGACTTGTTAAAATTAAAAGTCATTTTAAAATTAAACTGAATTCCTTCATTTGTTTTAATTTTTTTCATCCCTTCTCCTTTATAATTGAATTAATTTTTCACCTTGGAATAAATCAGAAAAATCAGAAGACTTGTTAAAATTCAAAGTCATTTTAAAATAAAATTCAGTTTGAGAAATCAATCTCTTTTACCTCCTTCCTTTGTTTTATTTCCTTTATACCTTGTGCTTTATCATTAAAATTAAATTAATATCATAAAGTTAATTTTAATTTTTTGTATACTGAAAATTTATATTCATGATTAAATTCAAATCTATGTCAGAATCAATATGTAAATCACAAATTATTCCTGATTCAATATGTTTTTGCGGAGCGAAAAAACATTTCATTTCATTATGATTAGAATGCATCTATAAAATGTCTTGCTCAATATTAACAAATTTAAAGGAGTAAAATTACAAAATTAATTAAATGTTAATGCACTTTTTTCTTTTTAATTTGTTTTCGATTGATAAATCGTTTTTTGTTAACTAATTTGTTGCTGTGAATGTAATAGTTAAATCATAGTCATTAACAACGGAAATGATTTAAATAATTACAATTAGTTAATTACAATCTAAATAATGCAACTAATTTTAAAATATTAGATCGGACGAAGTTTATGACTTTGCATTCAGAACATACCCTTAAAAAGGATAACCCTATAGCCTCTGTAACTCTGTGGGGGAAACATTTTGAGCATGTTAGGTGGGTCATCTTGACCATCATTTAGTAGCAGGTGTTCCTTTGTAACACTCCTTACAATGCCTTTTGTTCATTTTGGGGGGTATAAGTTTGTGACGAACCGTACCCGTCATCATTTCAAAATGCACTTAACTGGTCTGTATATTATACATAATATTTGATGACGGGTACGGTCATCAAATATTATGTATAATATACATAATTTAAGAAAGTAATTCTGTACGCATCAGCAAAAGTTGCAGAAACAACTTATACAGTTCTCTTTCGGAATCTGTGTCGTTTCTAATGCTTCATGCCAATGCCAGTCAGCCTTCTTGGTGAAACCACGCAAATTTAAAGCAGATGGTGAGTTTCTTGTTTTTCAGTGGCGCTATCCGTGGTCAAAGATTAGTATTCAGTTTCACACACGCGCGTCAAAGCTTTTTACGGGGGGGGGAGGCATTCATCCACCGATCATAATTTTGACCTGAACCAGAAAATGTCAAATTTAGTAACCCCAGAGGTATTCATATGTTATTGGATCTTGGAGAACTTTATGACCAACATATTTAATGTACACCAGTCACCTTTCACTACATGGGGAGTCTTTGCCTTGCGGAGATCGAAGTCAGGACCTCTTTGACATAGGTCCAACACCCTACCAGGCAAGCTATCCCTGCCACTAGGAATCTGTCCAATTCTGATGTTCATAACTTCTTCAGCATTATTAAGCCTTGTTTTTTTAACACATTTATCACTTCCAGAAACGAAAATTCTTCTAGAGGTGTTGCTATAATGAAGGAATCATCTGAACAGCCTCTAAAATGGGGAAAAAAAATAGTTAAAGGAGCAATGCTTATGAATGACGAAGACATTAAGAACTTTGGAATTGAACATGCTTCCAAAAGAAGCCTTTAAAAGTTATATCTGTAACTTTCACATTTCAGAACCAAATAAAGTACAGGTAGAAAACAGGTGCCGGTTACTTAGAAACATAGTAAGTGGGTCTGTATTCACAATATTAAGTTTTATAGAACAATCCTGGAAGTCAAATAGCAGAGTAGTAATAAGGTTTGTACGCTTCACTAAGTGCCGTGATAAAGAATCAGAATATTTATGAAATACAGAACTCAAATGCATCTAAGTATATATTGATAAAAATGTAAGAAATTAGTTACTGGTTTTGTTCCGCTCTATTTGTGAAAGAGCATTAGGCATTGAATAAATATTTTATGTATAGCACATAAAATATAAGAGAGAATTATAATCAAAACTTGTAAATGCCCTTTTCATATAAACGTGTTTTTGTAGATTGCCATCAACTTTAAAAGTTTCCAAGCCTTCATGATACCAAATGGTGATGTATTTATTATCTGTGGTTTAAGTTTGCAAAATAAATTTTGAATATAAAGGAATTATAAGCCAAAGAATGAAAGCTTGACTTTCAACATTCGTTAGAAGTATTCAATTAAATAAGTCGAAAAATAAACGTGCCTTAAGGAAATGGGCATGATCTTATTAAAATTAAAATTAAAAGTAATTAATTAAAAATGAATATCATTCAAGTTAAAATGAATTAACTGAATAAATATGTTGGAATATTAATTAGACGCGATAACCAAGTTCTTGCAATTTGTTCTTTTGAGCGATCAAAAACATTTAAATTAGTATGAAAAGATTGCCCAAAGGAATAGTATTTACTTTGGTTTTTATTGATAAAATAAATATGGGCTATGGTGTCTGTGGAACCATATTTAATTAATTCAGGCTCTGTACTAAAGAAACCTTTTCTTGGAAAAATATCCTCACCTGTTTGATTTTAAACGAAGATCCCTACATCTATATCATTCCACAAAATTCAAGCTATGCCAATTAGATGGGAAGGGAAAATTCCCGCTGCCTAATTTTCATTAACTTTTTATAGATTAAAAAACTGTGGACTCATTCTTCTTCTTTCAATACTGCAATAATTCATTATTTTTCTTATTTTATTATATTGTTTAATTAACCATTGTCTTTTTTTTTTACCTTCGCCCCACATATTACAATGTTAATTTATTCTGGTTGGAGGATAAAAACTTAAACCATGGTTAATTAATATAACTGTAAGTTAATATTCCATGGTAACAATTAAAATAAATGATACTTAATATACAGAGAGAATAAATGGAGCAAAGAAATCAAACAAATAAGTGTATCAGTGAAAGAATGAATATGCGAATCGCTAAACGAGCAAAAATGTGAATCAGTGAATGGAGTCAAACAGAGTGGTGAACACAGAATTCAATTTGTGAATAAATAAAAATATATATGTGTTATGTGGTAGTTGGTGTTAATTGAATAATTGAAGTGGATAGATTTTTTTTTGATTATGATAGAAATAAAGAAAAATTGGATATTGTCGATGAGGAATAGAAAAGGAAGCAGATGATAAAAATCAGATCATAAATGCAGCAAAAAATTATTTTGTTGCAATCCTAGAGATGCAAAATAAAAAGAATATTGTTATCAAAGTCATTTTATCATTATTGTTTACATTTCAAGTAAAATCATAAATTTCGCCTATTATGTGCAAGGACGGGCCATCATGATCCGCCTAATGAAAACCGATATCATAAGTAGCATTTAATCAATGCTTTTGGAGTACAGGAGAGATTCGTTATATGTGCGTTGTCGTTAGTAAAAGAACACAACCAAATGTATATATATATACATAAAAAAATACAAGAAAACACGAAGAAAGTTAAGAAAAACAATGAATTTCATTTATTGCGCTTAAGCTGCAAGTAAACAGAACCCATTAGATAAGTTCAAAATGAAGAATAAAACAAAGAAAAATTATAGACATATAAAAAGAAAGGGGGGGGGGATAATAAGTAGAAAAATAACAAACAATAGTTTAAAAAAATATATATATATATATATATAGATAAAAAATAAAAAAAAAAATGAAATTTTATTCAAAAACCGGGGAAAAAAAAGATATAATCTTTTCTTCAGCTCACACGATTATATCCGCAAAACAGAGTGCTTTCTGATATAGAACAGAACAGAAAGCACTCTGTTTTGCGGATATATTCGTGTGAGCTGAAGAAAAGATTATATCTTTTTTTTTCCCCGGTTTTTGAATAAAATTTCATTCTTTTTATATATATATATATATATATATATATATATATATATATATATATATATATATATATATATATATATATATATATATATATATATATATATATATATATATATATATATATATTTATTTATTTATTTATTTAAACTTATTTTTTTACTTATTATTCCCCCCCCCCTTTCTTTTTATATGTCTATAATTTCTCTTTGTTTTATTCTTCATTTAGAATCCTTCCCTCTTTCACTTCCATATTAGGAAGCAGTAAATGACTCTCCTTAATGCGTAAGGATACAAGGTATGCAAAGACTGAGCCTTTTCACTCCTTTTCTATTAGTATATAATCCAGGAGCGATTGTTTTCGCATTACTCTTGCTGTATAATGTGTTCCATGTAAGATCTGCCGGAACCATCCGGAAATTTTTCCACCCCCTCCCTTGTGGAGAGTGGATGTGAAATGCTACAGCCACCAGCCTACCCGTAAATGAAACTAATGAAGGAATAATTGGCTCACGACTGACTTATTTTAGCCAATTGTAACCAATGATAGCAGGGATGTAGCCCTGTTATTACAGGGATGTAGTGTAGTGTTATCACAGGGCTACATCCCTGTGATAACAGGGATGTAGCCCTGTTATCACACACACACACACACACACACACTACTGACTGTCTACCAATTTTTCAAAAGTTTGTTCATAATATTCCTTTTCTTTCTGTTTGATTTTACTTGTATGCGCTTTTATATTTGTATTTCATTTTGTATTTTTGATCTAAATTTGTTATTCTTATTCTTCAATGCATGTATTATAACTCTTGTTATGGAGCATGCTGAAAATAAATATTTAAAAAAAAAACACACACACGCACACACACACACACACACACACACACACACACACACACACACATATATATATATATATATATATATATATATATATATATATATATATATATATATATACATACCTGCCAACTCTCCCGGATTTTGCGGGAGATTTTATTTTCATATTTAAAGTGGTAGTAAATATATACTATTTTTTCTTTTATAAATTTAATTTTTAAATGATTTTGATCACCACTATTCTTATAAAAATTAAGCTTATATATCAATATTCGTTACTATCATGGTTGTGAACTTAATTTTTTTCAAATACAACGTATTTGTTTGCTTAAAATTGAAGTTTTAATTCCATTTTAATACCACTGTGAAAAATGATAATGGAAGGGATTAAAAGTTGGCAGGTCTGTACATATATATATGAAGAAGGAAAACTTTTCATTTCTTCATCCTACTTACCATACAATAGTTCATTAATCAAGTAATGTTTAATTTCGGAGGGGGTTTGTGCCCCCGATCCCTCCCCCAAACTACACCACTGTATACAGCTGTCGTGGCATTGGATGATAATTAGTTATACAACTGATTTGAAATAAAAGATTAGCCGTTACATTTATTGAGAAAAGAAATAATTGCATTCGCTTTTTATAAAATTGAAATTAATTAATTAAGTGAAATATTTATTTAAAGAGGTATTGGGAATGGTTAAATTTATGAAATAAAGGAAATTTAAAAGAAAGATAGGAAACATGTAATGCCTATAATGTCATAACAAGATATGTATAGTTTCATTATAGTAAAAAATATTTATCATTATTGCAATCCGACTGTCCATCTTAGTTTATTTAAACAGTTCCTGTTTCAAAAAAATAAAAAAACAATTTCAAAAAAAAAAAAAAGACAAAAAGAATTAACTTTAAAAAAAAATTAAAAAAATAACAATTGATTTTAAATCACTAATAATCACTTTTGGATCAGTGATCAACTATGTGACACAGCGATGAATCACTGTTTCAAAAAAATTAAAAAAAAATTTCCAAATAATGTATGTAATTTAAGTATTGTCCAAACAAACAAACTTAACCATCTAAACTAAAACCATCAAACAAACTTGACTTTAAATCACTAATAATCACTGTTGAATCAGTGATCCACTATGCGAAACAGTGACCCTCTATGGATCACTGTTTCAAAAAAATTAAAAAACAATTTCAAATGTATGAATGAAATATAAGTATTGTATGTGTTAATGCTTATAAAGGGATTTATTTTTAAGTCTAATAACTTCTTTAAATAACACGCCAAAAATGAAACATTTTCACAAATAGAAAAATAACATCTATTGTTGGGGTTCTTTATTTTATTCTTTAATAGAGACCTGTCAGTTATTTTTATTTCTTCTCCATACCTAGTTTCGATCGAGTTATCGGTAAATCTCAGGAAATGGAGAAATAATTGGCATCATTAGAGACAAAGCTTGAGCGGCAAAGCGAAATAGTTGCTCTCTTAGTCATTATCATCTTCAATTCTTCCTAACGACTTGAAACCACAAATGGAAATTTCGGGGGAAAAAAGTTTTAGTTGGTAGTTAACAGGAAGTGAAGTGTGTTCTTAAATGATTTTTTAAAGATGATGAAAAGCAAAATAAATTCTTAATAGATTAAGAAAAAGAAAGTTTCCTTTAAATTACTAGTACTTTCTTGATGATTCTAGCATTAAATTTCTAGAAGAGTTCATTAATTTATGTGTTAAGCACTTACTTTACCCAACGTAATTTAAAACGCTTTTACATTATTAATTAAATTAATTAGCCACTTAATGTATTAAACAAATTTGATTTTAAATCACTAATATACTTCTTTATTTTATTGAAGATATTTAACATTGATGCGGTTGATCAAGACACAGCAGTTTTTATTAATTAATTTTGTTATCAAGAGTATTTAGATGATAGACTTTTAGGATAAATATTACAAGGAAAATTCTGCTTACCTTAAAATTACATAGGGAAAACACGAGCATATTAGTTGGTTATATACCTTAGATGGTTTGTACTTTCTTGAAAAATCATTAAAAGAAAGAGTATTTTATAATTTAATTATAATAATTATAAATTATTATAAATTATAAATAATGATAGAAGTTCAAAAATATGTCGAAAGATGGTCATACAAGAAAAGCGTAAGAATTGTAATGCTTTTTTTTGTTTTTAAATTAAGCATTAAAATAAAAACAAACAAACGCTAAACTCCTTCAAATATGAAAAATAAATATATGACATAGCGCCGGGAAAAAGCTAAAACAAATGCCGTTTCTTGTAATAAAAATAATGGCGTACACAACCAGCTGAATATCCTATTTTCAATAAAAACAAAGTGCCTTAGTTTCTCTTCAAAAAAGGAAGGAAAAAAATTACCGATTCAGATAATATCCTAAAAATATCAATGGTGACTTTTAGTAAAATACTCGATACAGCCTTTTTTGTTCTCCCTTCTTTTATGTTTAGGGGAGAGGCAAAAAAATCGAATCAGTGTCAATACTTAAGTTGTCAGAATCTTTTTCGTATGGGAAGGAAATCTTTTATTCTTCTGTAAACTAAAGAAGAAGAAAAATCTATTGTCAAATAATACGAGGGTTGCTATTTATATTTCTGGTCTAATAATGAAAAAATAAATATGTAGGATCGAAATTGGTTTTATTGTTTTTCAAAATATTCTCCATGATGATCAATACACTTTTGCATGCGTTTGAACCAATTTTCAAAGCACTTTTTCCAGTCCGATTGAGGTAACTCCAAAACATGCGTTTTGAATGCATCAACCGCTTCTTCGGGGGTCGAAAATCGTTGTCCACGTAATTTATTTTTGATGTGTGGGAATAAGAAGAAGTCATTGAGTGCCAAATCAGGGCTGTACGGCGGATGACCCATCAATTTGATCTTTCGCTCCGTCAGAAATGCCTTTGTTTGAGTCGATGTGTGAGAGCTCGCATTGTCATGATGAAGAATGATTCGCCTGTTCTTCTGCCTTTTTCGAATTTCTCCGATGACTTCTGGCAAACAAATGGTCGTGTACCATTCAGAATTGACCGTCCTGCGTTGCTCTAACGCCACTGTTGCCACATGACCGTTAATGCCGAAGAAACAGGCAATCATTTGTTTTGATGTGCTTCTTCCTCGAACAACTTTTGTCGGTTTTGCCTCGTCTTGGAAGACCCATACAGTTGATTGCTGTTTTGTTTCCGTCTCATATGCATAGATCCATGATTCGTCACCTGTGTAGATTTTATACACAGCCTTTGATGTACCTTGAACGTATTTTTCCAACATTTCCTTGCACCAATCGACACGAGCCTTTTTTTTAGCGTTTGTCAGATTATGCGGGATCCAACGCGAACAAATTTTTTTTACGCTCAAATGTTCATGCAATATTTTATTGATGCTAGTCATACTAATGTCCAAAGACGCCTCTATCTCCCGGTATGTCACATGACGATCTTGCTTTATCAGTTCACGCACAGCATCAATCTTTTCTGGCACAACAACGGATTTTGGACGACCTGCACGGGATTCGTCCTGGATCGAACATCGACCACGATTAAATTCGTTATACCAATTTTTTACAGTGCTGTAGGATGGCGCTTTATCGCTGAATAAAGAATTAAGTTCATCGAAGCACTCTTGTCTTGACAATACACGTCGAAAGTTATGAAAAATAATGGCACGAAAATGTTCACGATTCAATTCCAGTTTTTGAAAGAGAAGAACTTTTCAATTTACTGTCAACAACACGAATGAAGCTATAATGGTAAATCGTCTGCTGAATTTATGTTTAAAAATATCAAACTTTCGATTAAAATCGTCCGCGGTCGCCTAGCAACACTTACTGTTGCCAAAGCCAGAAATATAAATAACAACCCTCGTAGAACAATTAAGCTGCCAGTTAAATTTACGTTTGCTTTTTTTGGTCATTTTAGTTTCTTATAACAATTGATACCTTTTGGAGATGGATATTTTAGATCAGGATCGGAATTCGTATCGACCAGCCATCGTCAGGATTCGAACCCGGTTCACCTCATTGGAAGGCGAACGCTCTATCCCCTTAGCCATCCCGGCTCGAAACTTATTGTTTGACATAATCCTAATGGTTCGATGGAGGTTACCTCACATAAGTTAATAAGTGCAGACGATATTTTAAATTACAAAATCAGACACAAACTCGTACTTTCTATAAATAAAAATACTTTTTCAACGGATTCGGTTTTCTGAGCCCCCAAATATAGGGGTAACTGCAATCGGAAAATATGGTCCCAATAATTTGGTCAAGAGAGCAATCCAAAGTTTTGATTCTTAATGCTAGCTTTAGTTCATTTGATTTTGCCATATCTCGTAAACTCTTTAAGTAAATTGAAAAAATTTTAGCACAGAATTATAAAATCCATAAGATAATTCCGTGCAAACAATAATTTTTATTAAAAAAGTATTATTTTATTTATTAATAGTCGAAAATATATTGAGTTGTGAGGTACTCAATGTTTTTACATATTTTAAAGAATGTTTAGCAGAATTTTACGCAGCAAAATACAAAAATTTGAAAGAATTCTGACAAATAGTTCCTGAGAAACTGAATTTAAAAATATGTTTTAAATCTTACTTTTACGAGCCATAATTATAAAATCATGATAACTCCCAACGCGAAAAATTAAATTTACCCTAAAATTAACTTTTTCTCATAATCATCTTTTTTAAAAATTGTTTTTAAAATAAAATTTCATAAATTAAATTCATGAGCTAAAATGTAAAGCACACTTGTAAAGATAAAATAGATCTATATTCAACAGTTAAATCCATAAAATTTGCCTGTCACGTGTAAAATAAAGATTATTTGATTGGATAAAACTTCTATCAGAAGAATTATGGGATTGTTTGCAGACATATACCTAATATTCTGAAAAACATTAAAACGACTATGTGGATCTTTTATTAACGTATGTCAACTTGCCAGATAAATTTTTTCATTATATCTACAGAATATGATACTGCGGCCACATAATTGGAACAAAATACCAGTCTTATAATGACTTTGAGCATTCTGTTCATGAGCAATTAAAATAGAAAAATACTTCCAGGCTCTGTACTGTGCCCAAAAACTATAAAAAGTAAATTATGGTTCAGGTTATTATCCTCTAAGAATACTGTATGAAAATTAAAAAATAGATCCATCACGTCTTGTTTGTATTAATAATTTTAAAAAATTAACATACACAGAACATAGATTAAAAATATCAAGACAAAAGTCTATGTGATTTGATACTTTTTACTTCTCGGATTTAGAAATGCAATGCAATATGTAATCGACACATTTAGATAATCATTAATTAATTTTCCACAAAGATATTTTAAATATTCAGCGTGTTTACAGAAAACACTATATAAAAAATAATGTACTCAAAAATATCAATTTCTGATAAAAATTTCTATGTATTGAAAAGCAGAATTGAATTGATAACTCAAAATAAAATTTATATAAATTTTATTTTTAACAAATTCAAAAACAAAACAATAAAATACACATGCAATTTTAAACAAAACCCATGATCCGTCTAACACTGACGATATTTCATGGTCGGTATAAGCCGGATTTCATGGTATTCCATGGCACTATTGTCGGTACAAGCCGGATGCGGAATTCGTATCGACCAGACATCGCCGGGATCGAACCCCGGTTCACCCCATTGGAAGGCGAACGCTCGATCCCCTGAGCCATCGCGGATCGATAGAAAAGTTTTTATTTTATTTTATAACCGTCGTTGAACAGCCGACCCAATTTCATGGGTTTACGACTACTTACGTTCAACTCCGTAGCCTTGTAATTTTGAACCAATCCAGAAGACAAGGAAACTCCTGGATCAGTACCCCCAGAGGAATTGATTTGTTGTGGGAACATGGAGGACTTTGAGACTCGACAGATTTAACGTGCATCAGTCACCATTTACTACACGGGGAGTCTTCGGCTGGCGAGGATCGAACCCACGACCTCTTGGATATGGGCCCAGCGCTCTACCGACCAGGCTATCCCGGCCCTGATAGAAAAGTTTGAGAGTAATGAGTTTGAAGATAACAGAGAGCCGGTTGTCACTTTATGGCATATATAACTAGGTTTATATCATTGGATAAATAACCGCCTAGTTAAATATTAGGCTAAATTGCTGTTGACAGAAAATTTGCCAAAACGAAAAAAAAACACATTGCGAAGTGACAATCAAAAAGTTGCAACATGAAATTCAAAATGTTGAATGTAGAAACAGAATTAAAATTTTATATGATACATTTTGGGTCCGTCTATAAATGATGTCTCACTTTTTTGATATATTTTGAAAACTCCTCCATTTTGTCTGAAAGTGTCACACTTCATCTTACCCACCCTGTATTCCATCCTTTCACATGTCCCACTATATTAAACATGCGTGAACAATTAAGAAACAAAGCACATGTTATAGATCAAATTAAAATTATTTGTAAAATTTTATTATTTACTTATGTTTGTTTTGAGAGTAAGGCAACAATTATTAGATGTGCATACCAGCCAACATTTGAGAAGTAAAATTACGGAGATGTTACTAACCGACCCGATTTTGGGTTTACTACTACTGATGTTCAACTCCGCAACTTTGCAATTTTGAACACAAACCAGAGGATAAGGGAACTCCTGGATAAAATCTTCGGTGAAATTCGCCTTCGGGGAAGACTGGAACTAACCAGCATTTGCGTGACATGGAGAGGAAAAGCAGAAAGAACCTCCCATGGTTAGCCAGAAGGCAATGGGACTCCAACCCATGATCTGTCTACCGATGACGATATTTTATGCCAGCACTGTGGTTGGTGCACGGTGGATACAGAATTCATATCGACCAGTCATCCCTGGGATTCGAACCTAGGTGCACCTCATTGGAAGGCGAAAGTGGTATCCCCTGAGGCATCACGGCTCGACTTAAAGAATTCTGAAAACACTCAACATACTGGGAATAGCACCATCTGTTGAGGAATAAGAGAAGTATTTTCGACATCAGTGAATATTTTTTCATGAAATTATAGTTTTTAAAATTTGTTCAACAAATACGGAGAAATTTGAGAATATACAGATAAACAGGAGATAGTTGTAAAACACAGGAGTCTTGGTTAAAAAAACAGAAGGCTGGGTAGGTATGGATGTGCACTTATTTTTATGAAGAAAAAAAAATAATGTCTTATCCACTGTTTTAAATGCTTTAATTTTAACTTAACTATGTGATGTCACACTTATTACATTTGTCCCCTTGTCACAGCACTCTCTCTCCCCTTATAGCAAAGCAACATTTGTGGACGGTCCCTTACTTGATTCTTAACCAAGCTGTCAAAATATTCTTTATTGAATATTAAACATTTATGAACATATTAATAATATTTTAAAATTCCCATCCTCACCTAGCATCATTATATCCTTCAAGAAAAGAAGTAAAATCATATCTGCCAAATCTCCTATTTTTTTAACGTAGACTCCTGTATTTCTCCTGTTTGCCTATATATTCTCAATTTCTCATAATTTGTTTTAAGAAATTTTTTAAAAACAATTTTGTCCATAAAATATCCACTGATGGCAAAAAAACTTCTCTTCTTCCTCAACAGATAGCGGTATTTCCAGTACTGCTGTAAGTTGAGTGATAATAGTTTAAGTACCCAGTATCCATGTAAAGCAAATTCGCGTTAGTTCCATCAAAAGGCAAATTTCTTCCAATACTCGATCCAGGAGTTCCCTTATCTTCTAGATTGAATTCAAAGGTTACAGAGTACATTAGTAGCCGTAAACCGTAAATTGGGTCGGCTGTTCGGTTCTAGGGGTGTTTCACCGAACATACCACCTGTGGTCTTTACCCCCACCCCTACAGAATGAAAGGAACTCCTGAGGTAGGTACAGTTTGTCTACGATAGGTACTCTGTCCGCCACAAAGTCTACGGCAGTCTGGTGCTATGGAAACAAGAAGAGAGCATTTTAGGGAGGGTGGCTTCGATGAAGAGGTCTCCTTTTCTTTCGCCTTCGATGATAGCTTGTATGGGGAGTATACCAGATTGGCTGACTCAGCCACCAGTAGGAGACTTATTTAATCTGATTCAAGAACTTTTTTAAGATTCGCATGAATATTTCTTTCTTACTTAAAATAATTCTCTCGATTCAATCAGTTGTTATTTTTTAAATACAAAGGAAAAAAAGTGAACAAATTCTGACATTAAGGGTAGTACAGGTTTTTTTAATATTACTTTTTAATTTTACGATATTTATTATGAATGTTCATTGATTGTTAGATGGTTTAATTTCTAAACTTGCACATTTTTTAAAGCAGTTAATTTCTTTTGTTACTTGAATTTTCTGGAAAAAGTGAAGAGCTTAAACTTAATAACTCTGATTTTAAAAGGAGATAAAACTTTTGCTGAAAATAAAAATAGTTCACGTTATCTGTGCCGGAGAAATATTAAATATCTTTGTTTTGATTATTAATTTTTAAATATTTTATTTATTTATTTATTTTTAAACTGAAAGCAAGTGACCGCAACTAGGATGAAATCTAAAACTATCAACGATGATTTTTATCAGCACCCATCAAACCATCTGAAATTATCTGAAGTTTTTTTTTTGCTTAAATTACGTTTTCTTATTCATATTTTATTGTAACCTGCACAGTTTTTTTTTCACTATTTATTAAAAACAGTTTTTATTAGCAAATTTATTTTTTTCTTAATAACCAATTTACTATGTGTGATAAATTTATAGATGAGTTATTTATTAATAAAACATTGAGCTGCTTTAAACAATTTAATATAATTTCCATACATATTCCATACATACATATAAATTTTTTTTCTGAAACAGAAGCTTTTGAAAAAGAGAAAAGATTAAAAAAAGGAATCACACGCTCTAAACGATGTTTCAGGCGCGAATGCTCATTTCTCTTAACTCTAGGGCTAATACAATAGATCGAAGAAAGAAGTCTCCTTTTCTCCCACCGAAACCAGTCTTAAAGAGGGACCCCGCACCCCTACTTGAAATAATCACACCTCGTTACCATAGTCCCCGCCACCCCTCCAGACGAATGGCGGACAGAGTACCTATCGTAGACAAACAGTATACTGACATCGAAAACAAGTACAGGGGTTAACATAAGATTGATTTTTCATTTTTGGCATAACAATATGAAGTCAAAAATCTCGCCAGTGATATGTTTGTAAACTACACCTTCCCTTTTACACACGAATTAGCTGCGCATGCTCGACAAATCGAAACCATAAATCGAAATACTAGATCAGTTGTGACTAGTATAAGATAAAGTTGAATGACAAGGAATTTAATTAATATGCAATACAGTAAATAAGCGAAGAGATATTTTATAAAAGTATTTAATGAAAAATAATAACAGCGAAATATATGCGTTTGCGAAGCGTTCTATTTACATCTCTGAATGTTGCCACCTTTTTATATGAAAGTTAAACTATTCTCTGCAATTATAAAATCAAACTTATGCGAACCTTACATTCGGCCCCGCTCAATGCTAAATGTAGATATTTATATTGAAGCGTAAACATTAAGGTTCTAGGAGAGATTTTGTCTAATAAGTCTTTCGGCCGGGATAGCCTGGTCGGTAGGGCGCTGGGCCCATATCCAAGAGGTCATGGGTTCGATCCTCGCCGGCCGAAGACTCCCCGTGTAGTAAAATGGTGACTGATGCACGTTAAATCTGTCGAGTCTCAAAGTCCTCCATGTTCCCACAACAAATCAATACCTCTGGGGGTACTGATCCAGGAGTTTCCTTGTCTTCTGGATTGGTTCAAAATTACAAGGCTACGGAGTTGAACGTAAGTAGTCGTAAACCCAAGAAATTGGGTCGGCTGTTCAACGACGGTTATAAAATAAAAATAAATAAAATAATAAGTCTTTCGGGCGGGCGTCGATTGCGTCGCAGATCGTAGCGGCTCGATATGATGTTCGGGTAATTTTCAGAATCCTGGATGTTTTCTACTGGATGTAATTCGGAAACTGATTCTTCCTCTTCTTCCGAGCTCTCTTCTTCCTGGGTGACTGGCGTATCTCGCATGTGATATGGACGAAGTTGTTAGCTGATTGGCGTGACATATTTTCTTGTTTGAAACTTCGAATTGCATCAAGTGCGGCAGCTCTGTCAATTAGATCTTCGACAGTAATGGAATTCTGAGTAGCTAATGCAATCTGCCATTTTTCTTCTGTAATATCACCAATTATCATAGAAATGCGATCAGCTTGTGGTATAGTAAACGGAGCTTTTTCAAGAAGAGCATCCTTAGCATAAATATAATCAACTAAACTTTCATTAATTTTTAATTTACGAGCGCTCTGATGAGCTAAAAATTCTTGCATTGTAATACGCCTTTTAAATCTGGCAGCGAGGGCAGTCATTATAAATTTTACCTCGTGATATTTGCCAATTTTTTGCAGATCCAGCGAGGCGAGAAATAGCATTAGTTAACTTAAGATCATCTGACCAATTAGCTAGTGTCGCAATTCTATCTACTTCTTTTATCCATTCAGAAGCATTATCAATAGCATCTCCTTTAAATATTGAAATGGAATTTGCGGTATCATTAGTGGATGTAATTTGAATGATATTTGGTTGACTTACTTGTCTGTCCAGTAATTGTTTTTGAGTCTCCATAAATGTAGCAAGAATTGCTGCAATATTAGAATCAGTTTGCGAGAGTGGAGGTGAAGGGGCGAGTTGACGAATATGTTGACTGCTTAAAAATTCCACTTGTTTCTGAAGTAATTCAATTTTAGTCAATAATTCTGAGTTATCGAAGCAATTTTCTTCGGAATACTGTGTATTGTTGTCATTATTTGGCGATTGCATGCGAAGAGTTAAAAGTTCATCTAAAGTTCCATCATCTGTTCTTTTTATATTATCATTAACTATGCGCGATATTAAGTCATTTTTATTTCCATTGGGTGAAAGATTTCTTAAACGCAAGTCTGATTTTAACTGGGCGACAGTTAAATGAGTCAGTCGTTCCACATTCAAGGCATTCAAAACAGAATTCACGTCTGTTGACATCTTGGCGAGAAAAGTGCTGCGAATCAGTTTTGGCGATGTCTGATTGGCGAGAAGAAATCAGTATGCAATGGAATCCAATTTTGAAATTTTCTTCGGTTAAATGTTATTTTTTGTCAAAATAGGTTTACCTGGGCGAGTTTCAGCCAATGATGAATACTTTTTTGCTTCGTTGGCAGTCAAAATTTCATGGAAAGAATTTAAAATGTAGCGATAGAAGAAGTTCGATGTTCAAAGAAGAAGTTGTAAAAAGGTTCTTTTTTAAAAAGACGACTGCGCCATATAAGATAAAGTTGAATGACAAGGAATTTAATTAATATGCAATACAGTAAATAAGCGAAGAGATATTTTATAAAAGTATTTAATGAAAAATAATAACAGCGAAATATATGCGTTTGCGAAGCGTTCTATTTACATCTCTGAATGTTGCCACCTTTTTATATGAAAGTTAAACTATTCTCTGCAATTATAAAATCAAACTTATGCGAACCTTACACTAGTATTGACAGCACTGATCTAGTAACTAGTTTTACTCTATATCCATGCACTCGAGTGAGCTGTGGTGCTTCTTTATTGTAATTTATTCCTTTTTTTATAAGTTGTAATGATTAATATTAATTCATAACATTCTGTCTCTTTGCAGAAAAATAGGAAAATTCGCAAATTTTATAACACATTTTTTATCTCGAATTTTTGAAGGATTTATAATTTGTAAACTTTAAAATTAAAAAAAAAGAAACTAATATGTTCTTAAAATTTAATTCTTTATATCATTCTGAAGCTCAAATACTTGAAATAAAAAAAAACACAATTTATGTACTTACAAAAAATAAATAAATTAAATTAAATAAATAAAATAAAGAACATTTTAGTGAGCAATCTGAGCTGCCCAAAACATTAAATTTCATATAAAGCACAAGAAATTGGAAAATGATAATAATTGCTGATATATAGTCTCATTATTATCTGTTAGCGTTCAATTAGTTTGTAAAAATGTTTTTCTGGTTCTCATTTATGCTTAATGGAAATTCTAATTATTTTCATTCAAAAAGTCTTTCAAAATGTGATTTTACTCATCTATTTCAATTACAAGTTATTTTGATACCTGCGTTGTGTACAAGAAAGTGAAAAAAGTACAAAAATAAGAAGAGCATTTCACAACATTTACTAAGATGATAGACTATATATCCAGGATGATAAGAAAATATTGATTATTAAAAAATAATTTCATTGCTATAATAAACATTGAGAAGAAATCCTATTACTCGTATATATAGGTTAATATATAGGTTACTACAATAGCTTTTATATTACTCTGATACTTAAACTGCAAGTTACTTTGATTTTTTGGTCGTGTTAAAAGTTAAAAATATAAGAAAAGTGTCTCACAACATTCACTAAGATGACAATTTGTCTGTCAGGGATGATTAAAAAAATTAATGGTTAAAAAAATAATTTCATTGCGATAAAGAACATTTAGCTAGAATCTTATTACCGTTCAGGAATCTAAAACACTTTTTTGAGGTTTTTCCTTGCATGTAACGCAAAATTTGATTATTTTTATTGAGTCTTAATTGAAATAAGTTATTCTTATAACTTTAATGATTATGATTGTACTCCAAGTAACTTATGAGTAATTTTGTTTTCTGGGTTGAATTAAAAATAATGACGTTTCCTTATATTCACAAAGATGATAAACCATCTATCAAGGATGGGAAGAAAAAAAAACTTGATTATTTAAAAATAACTTCTTTTAGATAATGAATATTTGGCTGGAATGCCTATTACCTATAAAAACTATCTGAAAAACATTTTTGTAGTTTTCTTTAGCCTGTTACACAAAATTTGATAATTTAATTTTATTTAAAATAGGTTGTTTTTATAGCTTTCATAAGTATATAATTGTATTTAGATACTTAAATTGTAGCTTATTTTGTTTTACTGGTTGAATTAAAAAGAGGAGCTTTTCGTTTATATTCAATAAATTGATACATTATCTGTTTCATAATTTTATAACCGTCGTCGAACACCCGACCTAATTTTGTGTTTACTCCTACTGATGTTCAACTCCGTAAATTCAATTTTAAATCCAATCCAGAAGACAAGGATAGTCCTGGTTCAGGTATTGAACAAAATTTGCCTTCGTGGAGGACTTCTTGATGGAACTAATCAGCATTTGCGTTACATGGAGAGGAAAACCACGAAAACCTCCCACGGTTAACCTGACCTCAAGGAGACTCCTGATCTTCTGAGCCACAACGGCTAGGCCTAAATAATAATCAAAAATGGTTGCTTATAAAAAATTATTTCATTGAGATAAGGATGAACATTTAGTTGAAATCCTATTACCGCCAAGCAATCCGAAGAACAATTTCGCGGTTTTCCTTTGCGTGCAACGCAAAATTTAATTATTTTAATTTAAACTTAATCTTGGTTAAAATTAATTAGTTTTATAACTTTTATAAACATTGTTTCACGCCGATATTTAAATTGTGCGTTACTTTGATTTTTGGGATGAATTTAAAATTACAAAAAAATATGAAGAGCATTTCGTTATATTCATCGAAAGAATTGGCTGTCTGTCAAAGACGCTAAAAAAATGATTTATTGCATAAAATTCATTACGATTACTGAGCATTTCGCAGGAACTCTTTAAGCGTCAAGCAATCTGAATGATATTTTCGTGGTTTCCCTTTACGTGTAACGCAAAATATGATTGTTTTCTTTAAAAAAAAAGACATTCACAAAGGCAGCAATGGTTAAATATTTACATAAATTATAAGTTATTTTATCTTTTTTCTTTGTTAAAACAAAACAAAATGAAGAGCATTTATTGATTGTGGGCAATTCATTAGCAAGGTAGATAGTCTTACGCGGACTAAATTATTATATATATATATATATATATATATATATATATATATATATATATATATATATATATATATATATATATATATATATATATATATATATATATATATATATATATATATATATATATATATATATATAATTTAACAAATGTAATATAACATATATAAATTTAACAAATTTACGGTTGCCTGGCTTATATTTTGTTTAAAAAAATGTGTCCTTAATGTGCATTTTTAATTATAATGATTTTAAAACTAAATGTTTAATTATTCACATCCAGCAGGAAAATTAATTTACGAATTTTATCTATCTTTAATTAAAATTCTTAAAAGTATCCTTACTATTCGTTACAACGTCATCCTCACTGGATGCACTTTTACACTCGTGCGGCAACGTGATTAGTGAGTTTTGAAGATTTCTGTCGCATCCGAAAAAAATCACATTCAGTGCAAACGGTCCTTTAAAAATCTAAAAAATTCTGTTGTGTTAGTCATGAGCGTAGCCAGTGGAGATCACGGTTATTATTTTTAAAAAACTGCTCGTCTATTTTGAGTTTTAAGAATACATTTATATTTAAATACATATAAAAATAAATATGCATATGTGCAGTGCATAATAAAACGGACCACCCGGAATTACTTTTGGTCGAATAGTCGGATCTTAATATTTTAAGACTCAACCTAAATGGCTCGGCTGAAGGGTGAGCTCAAATTTGCTAATTAATAAGGGTAAACGATATTTTAAGTTTCTAAACCAAGCACAAAAACATTTTTTCTCTAAATAAACATACATTTTCTTTAACGGATTTCGATTTTTGATATCCCTAAAAGAAGGAGGTAATCGCTATCTCGTAAATATGGTTGGACTCTTGTACGTACTTTAACTTTATGCGTATTTTAAAATATCTCGAGAACATTTTAAATGAAATAAAAAAAATTGCATTGAATTATAATATTCGTTTATCCAAAGGTTATTTTATGAAGGCTTAAGTAAGTAGTACTAAATATGCTAACATATGTATAAAATATTATATTTATATAATTTAATCATTTAGCACTTTATTAGAGAGTATGATAATTTGTTTTTAAATTTTCTTTTAATATTATTAGTTAACTAAAATATATTATCCAATATCACAATTCTTTTGTTTTTATTTTTAAGAAATTAAACTTTACTTTGTTTTTCGTTCATAATTCGGTCATTATTCAATTTGATTTAATTATTTATGTGAAATAATAATAATAAAAAAATGGTGTTTTAAAAGCGTTTTTTAAAATTTATTTAGCACTTTGTTTTAAACATACAAATATTTTTAACGAACTTATTTTTTTTAATTTTCTTTCTATACTGTTGGGTAAATATATTGATAAATTTCAATTTGATTTATTTTTAAATTAAGAGATCTTTCGTTATTTTCGTGATCATTTTTAGAAAATGTAGCAAAACTTGCGTTAACTTTTTCATTTTGAATTTGAAGATTACGATCGAACTTAATAATTATGTAATTATTTATGCAAAATAGTGCAAGGAAACATTGATTTGTAAAAAACGCTTTTTTAAAAAATAAACAAAGTTTTTAACACTTTGTTTTAAGCGTATAATGAATTTTTCAACAAGCTTTTTTTTAAAATTTTCTAAATTTTCCTTCAATAATTTTAACTAGATATATTTATGAAATTCCCTTCTTATTTTTAAACTGATAAATCTTTCAAGGAGCGAAAATTTTAAGAAATTATAACAAAACTTATGTTTACTTTTTACTTTAAAATTCGAACCCTGCTCTAGTCAAACGAACTTAATTATTTATGTGAAATAATAATAGTAAATAAAAATTAGTGATGTTTCAAAAGCGACAGAGAGGGTGTTTAGTACTGGGGGTAATGTTCGAAAAAACAGAGCATCTTTTATCATTTAAACATTCGGAAATGTTGATATATTTTTATTTCAAAATAAAAATTTCATATGAAGTTTCAATTTCGCTCAATTGGCTATGGCTCATTTAGTAAAATTATTTTTTATAGCTTCAAACTTTTTTTTTCAAAATTTAATTCACCTAAACTAATTGATTTCCGAATAAATTCATAAACCTATCGTTTTAAACTTTCTTTGATTTCTAGTTAAAAGCTTAGTAAAGTATCTAACTTAAATTAAGACTGCTTATACCTTATAAACGATAAAGAGGTGCAAATATTGTATCTACACACATTTTTTCAATAAATATTTTAAGCAAGATTTGTACATTGTAGTCAATTTATTTAATATCTTTCTTAAGCAAAACATATGTATCTTCAAATTTATGAATTGATTTAAATCAATTTGAGTATGGAGTTTTGATAGAAATCTGATTTTCTGTGCCTTAGAAGTAAATGAAATTAAATAATACTATATCGCGATACAAAATACAAAAATACTATATCGCGATGCAAAACTGACGATGCATCACGATATATAATTTCTAATATCGCCCAGTCCTAGTCATGACTATTCGTTTTGAGCTCTTTTGGGTAATTTATTATATCGTGAGAATTTTATTTTATTGATTGTTCAGATTGCTTACAGTCAGAAACTAGCAGAAATTAATTATTTTTTATTAGAATTTTATTTTATTGATCGTTCAGATTGCTTACAGTCAGAAACTAGCAGAAATTAATTATTTTTTATTAGAATTTTATTTTATTGATCGTTCAGATTGCTTACAGTCAGAAACTAGCAGAAATTAATTATTTTTTATTAAATATCAGCTTTCTTCAATTTTTAATAAGGAATAATATTTTATTCTAAATAGACAAATTGTTCTTTCTATTACACTTAGAGTAAGATTTTCATGTGTGGAAAACTTTAAATTGCAACTATGAATAATTAAATCAGTTTTCCATAATTCCTCCTTCACCATTTTAACATGGTTAAATCCAATTTCCTTTTTGAGTTATCTGAAGTGAAAGTATTAGAGTCTGATAAAAAATTTTTGTAATTATTTTATATTTCTAACAATAATCAACTGCGACATTGAATACGCTTAAAAGCAATATTATTCAAATATTATTGCTTTTAATTAATATTGCTTAAAATTGTTATAATTTCAAACAAGTCTATTTCTGATGCTTTTTTTTAATGACTAGGCCAAGATGTTTACGCACATTAAATAATATTTCTATTTAGAATCGTATAAAAATAAATCGAATGAAAAATATAGAATACTTTATTTCATAAAGTGTGCTAATTCGGGTTAGGAAGCTCATAACCGGCACAAAATGAAACAGGAGAATAATTATAGTTCTTCAGAAACAAAGATGTCTGCAAAGAAGTTATAAAGTGAATGGTTTTAACTTAAAATAAAAAAATAAACTTTCGTGTCAGGAAACAAAAATCAATCAAATCGGATGGAGAGGATTCTTGATCAGCGTAATATCTTGTTTTTAGGATATAACCTTTTTTAATGTCATTTTAGAAATAAAATCTTGTTTTTTAAAGTAATAAACAAACAAAACCAAATATAATAAAATAAATTAATTACAAAATAAATTAATAAAAAAAGTAAAAAGGGCTCACGATACAAACTTTAAAAGAAAGTTTTGAGATATAGTTTTTGTTTTAACCATTGAAATTATCTGCAAATGCATTAATAAAGCAAACGTCTCAGGAACGTAGCTTGTGATCTTTTTTTCCTCAGAATATGAGAGTTCTTGAGAATCATATACACATTCTCCTGGTACTTCGACAGCAGACGACTACAAGCAAATATACCGGTTGGGTTTTACGAAAGAGCCATTCCTTCGTATAAACTCACCTCTTTGGCGATCATCATTTGGCATATAATGGGGCGAAAAAGAGTGCCAATCTAGTAGGTAATAAAACCTAGACTTAGTTGAGAGTATTGTAATTGATCATCCCCATGCCCATGAAAAGGGGAAAGCAGAGACATTCGGTGAAACACCCCTGACACGTGCTGTTCAACGTCGGTTATAAAATAGTTTAAGTAATTATAAATAATAGTTCAAAAAAATTATTTAGATTAAGATTTACATGCACATTTCTTAATTCGCTAAATAGTAAGTGCTTATATTATTTCCAATTTTGAATTTCTATTTTTGACGTACATGATTATGCATGATGTATCAAAACTTTACTCGTAGTGCCGCTACGTTATTTGACTCCTCCAATGTTGGCAGGTATGTAAAATAAAAGCGTCATTTAGTTAATTTAGAGAATCAGTACTTTTTGAATTCTCTACCATGCAAAGCAACTCAATGCATAAAATGCTGTCAGTAGTTTTCAGTTAGCAACTAAATATTGCACATTTGTATGTGTTTAACTCTCAACACCTTTTTTAAAGTTTCTTTTCATTGTTGGCTGAACCTGATAGGGGGACCAAGCTGAGAAATTATCTTAAGATGCTAAGAAATCGATTCTCTCTATCTTCTAATTCTTTTTTATATCCGTCATTGATAAAATTTTTAGTTTACGACTACTGATGTTCAACCTTGTAACTTTGAACCCAATGCAGAAGACAAGGAAACTCCTGGATCAGTAAACCCAGAGGTATTGATTTGTTGTGGAAACATGGAGGACTTAGTGACTCAACAGATATAAAGTTGATTCAGTCACCATTTACTACACGGGGAGCCTTCAGTTGGTGGGGATCGAACCCATGATCTCTTGCACATGGACTCATTGCCCGACCAACAAGAGTATGCCAGCCGCTCTATTTTCGCCAAAATACAGTCCCTGGTTCACATCGCCAAATTACAGTCTCTGACCATATTATTAGACGCACTATAGGATTTTATGTAAAATTATAATTATCTGTTGATATTATACTGCTGTATTATTTTTACTCGAATGAAACCGGTTTGCATTTGTTTACGCTCCTGTATCAATTGGTTACCATTGTAATGCAATACGTTAAAAAAGATCTCTTGAATAAAAACCCATAACTAAATATTCCATGTAAACTCATATAATTATTAAAAAACTACAGTGCGTCAAATAATTTGATCTAATTATTATAATGTGCTGATATAATGCTTAATATAATACATATTCTATATTTGTATAATCTATCACCTAATTTATATTATATATTATCTAATTTAACCAACTGATATGCTAATGTTAACAAGTGCAAACCAGTTTCAGTCACATAAAAACAGTAAAGCTGTATAGTATTACCTGATAATTAAGATTTTGCATAGAATCTTATAGTACGTCTAATGATTATGGTAGGGACTGTAGTGATTTTTTTCTAAAATCTAAAATAAGAACTTTGTAAATAGCAGAACTTCGGCCCCTTACTTGGCTTATAATTATTTGATCTTGTAAAAAAAAGTAGTTCGAAAAAAAATCTGACAGTAGAATTATATTTGAATGATTTATTCAATAAAAGTTATTCTTCTTTTATCTGAGTAATAACCTTGTCTATTGCTTATTCTGAAGGATACAGTTGAGTAAAATAGACAAAACAATTTTAATTCCCTTAGATTTTCCTTTTTAAAAAATATTACCGATTTAAATAAAAAAACATATTTACAATAACCTTTTTTCATCTCAACATGAAATTTAGTTTAACTTCAGCTTATTTAACATTTATATAAAATAAAATCTTTGTGAAGCTCACATATTATCAATAGTAATAGAATGCCTTCCTCTATGATTGTATATCTTCCCAGTGACTGTTTTTTTTGGGACAAGTGATGAAAAATAAATCACGTAAAATTGCTGATTTTTCTTCAGGTGTAACGAAACTAAAAAAATTAAGTTGTGACAATTAAATTAATTATTGAAGTTGTGAGATATTATATTGTTTCATTAACATTAAACAACTAACACTAAAAAATGGAGTTACATATTTATTATAAGTCAATTTATCGTTTGACGGTGATTGCGCAGTGCACATGATTTGACAGAGAATATGATTTTATTTGCATTCGCTCTTGATCGCAAAAATATGTACAACTATCATGTAGTATCTTTCTCAACAACATTCTCCAGTAAATCAAGGAGAGCTGAAATCTGTGGATTCAACTCATCTTGGAAAGAGTGACTAGTCTTTTGCTCCAGAACTAGCGACTTCAATTCTGTGACTGTACTCAGGAATAGAGGTGACGACCACATTACGATTTCTTTCACGTGATTCCAATCAGCATCAGTAAGTGATTGCTTTAAAATTAGATTCTTCTTAATTCCTCTCTCAGATAGTATAAGTTCATTTTTGTATCGCTTCACTTCATCGATACTGTTATCAAAAGATGCATTCAAAAGTAAGGTGGCACTTTCAAGAAAACCTTTACTCAGTGCATACTCTATACAACTACGACAAATAAGTCGAAATTCTGCAACATTTTCAAGAGAAGACAAGTTGTAATTTATAAATTTTTATAACACATCGCCTACAATGAACGGCGCGTCTATGAGTCGCTTGAAATAATAATTACCCCATTTTCGCAAAAAATCTGCTTTAAATTGTTGAATTTCCTCTACCGTCTGGAAATACCAATTCAAGAACTGGTCCACACGCTCATGGTTGGGCAAAAATATTAATGTTAAATAGATAACATCCGGAGACGACATAGCTTTCTTAAATGTTTCAATTCCCACAGATTGATAAACCCATCTCAAGAAGGACTCAGCTGCTTGGATGTTACCATCGCATATCCACTCAATACAAATATGCCAATCACTAAATCCAACAAGCCACGATATTATCAGTTTATTTTGCTCTCTTTGCTCTATAAGATTGATTTTATAGGGATAACATTCTGGTGGCAAGGTAGATTTTGATAACATCACGTGAAGCGAATTCAGATTGCTTGAATAAATAAGACGCTTAAATTCAGGCCGACCAAACATAAAGCAGATAAATAGATTAATCTCTTCTTTGGAAGCATCATTTAATATCCTATCAGCGATGCTTATATTTCCTAATCGCATCAAACGCAACAACACTTTGCAAAGACATTTATTTTTCAGAAAGGATCGTCTTAGTCTTAAAGGACTGGCACTCCATATTTCTTTAAAAATCATCATTTCATTTACCCTCCTCTTAAAACTAATATTCTCCATCATACATGCATAAATGTCTTCTTGCAGATTGTCTAATAGTTCAAAAACAGTGGACAAGAATATTCTTCGATAGGGCCAACTTTCGAACAAAAACTTTAATACACCAGAATGATTCCGAAAAAATTCGGTCATTTGAGTTGAACGATTGACACGAGATAATAAAAAACATAAAACATCTACAGTTTCTGAAGAATACTGACAATATATATGGTTTGGAATGCTCATACCTTCAGTAGCTTGTAAAAGCCACTGACTCAAATGATCGTTTTTCTCCTGCTCCGACAATTTTTTCCAAAAATACTTTAGGGCAACTTTGTTACCAATACGAATCGAGAAAGTAATCATATTTACATCAATACTAACCTTATTATCGTATATGTTTTCAGAAGCCATGAGTTCAGTTAGAAAACTCCCTAAATTATTGTCGAGGACACATGTCCAATATCTTATCAAATAATTTCGGTGCCTTCTAAAGCTGTCTCTACTAAATTGTTCTGAAATGTTCTCCCACAAAATTGAAACATATTCCTCTAAACAATGAGAGCAGGCTATCTCATACAAATCACGAATATCTAAGCTTCCTAAGCTTCCATTATCGAATAGTTCCTTAAGGGATTTTACTATGTCAACTGTCCCCTCAACTATCCAATAAATTGCACCACGCTTCATGTAATACTCACAGAGTTTTCTTTGATGTCTTATCCATCTGTAGTAACTACGAAACAATTCCCACAACTGCCACTGAATGGGTCGAATAACGTATGAGATTTCGCTCCTCAGCGATGAGGGCAAAGAGCTATTGGACAATTTGTTCAATATTCTTCTCTCCAACTCATACATGACTGCGTTATCGTTTGAGGGAGAAGATAAGAAAGAAGATGTCAATTCATTCCTTATATCAGGCGCCGTCCATAGCCCAATTGCAATCGACACTACTGCTATATGCTGCAGGGAAGGAGGTTCAGAAAAAATGTTTATGAAGTCGATTTCAGTTGATTCTGTTTTAGAAGTTTTGAGTGTCCAGCTTCCAGATCTCTTTTCTTTGCGGACTCCATCTGTAAAATACAATTTTTAAATTTAGTTTTGAATTAAAGATTCGAATAAAAAGAGAGAACATGATGCTTACGTAATTTATAACGAACCTAAGTCATATATTTAATATGCATGTTACTAGTTAAGGACAAGAGTGGCGCTAGACTTAGCCCGACAGGGGGTCAGCAATGCCCCGACAGGGGGGCTAAGATAATTTTGAAAATAAGCAATAATTTTTAATATGCGAAAAATAATTAATATGACATAGACATATTTGTTCTGATAAAAAATTTATCATGATTCAAATATTAACAAAGAAAAAATATAAAAGTGATATCTGAATAAATAAACAATATATGCACATCCATCATAAGATTCTACAGTGTTCTCAATTAAATATTCTACTCAAACAATGCAACTCAAACAATAAAAAATTTATGCACAACTAGAAAAAATTCCAAAATTCGAGCTTACTACTACTAATGTTTAATTCCGTAGCCTTGTAATTTTGAACCTAATCCAGCAGACAAGAGAACTCCAGGATCAAGTAGTGGAAGAAATTTTTGCATTCGTGGAGGACGTTCTGATAGCCCGCATTTGAGTTACATTGAGAGGAAAACCACGAAATCTTCCTACGGTTAGTCTGATACCAAGGGAAGAAATGGTCCGCTTACCACTGAGGATATTTCACGTCAGCACTGTGGTCGGTAAAAGCCGGGTGTGGAATTCATATCACTCAGCCATCACTGGGATTCGAACTCGGTGCACCTCATTCGGAGGAGAATGCTCTATCCCTTGAGTCCAACTTTATTGAGTAATAACTCTGCGGCAGGTACCAATTTTCCAATTTTATTGATTGGTACCAATTTTATTGATTTACTTAAATTTAATCACCTTCAAAATGTAAATGGTAATTCAATCGTAATTTTTGTAGAAAAAAAGGAAAATAAACCGTTTTTCCTCTAAACCTGCAATGAATGCAGAAGCAACCACGAGGGTTAGTGAGCAAAATGAGCAGGTAGCGGAGCCTTCCAGTTCTTCAAATAATTGTTAAATTACTAGTTATTAACATGCATACTTAAAAAAATACGAAAAACATTTTTCAGTATTAAGAAATAATAATTAAAAACTGCCATCAGCTGGAATAGAGCCCCCGATCTCACAGTTTTGTGTTAGATTTCATAATCATCAGCCCCAAATATACAAACCTGCCTTGTGGATATTTTTTTAAAAAAATTTTTAAATTCAATAAATTAAGTCATTTGGATACTTAACATTCTTGAAAAATGCTTTCCAAATTGATCAGTTCATTTAGAAGTAAACCATAATTCGGCTTATCTTATTCATTTTCAGCTTATGTATATATATACACCAAAAATTATTCAAAACTAGATTAGATATAACTCAAGGACTGCAAACTTAACTGTCGGATATAAAACCTTATTTAAGATTGAAAATGGTAAAACGAGGAAAAATCTACATTCCTCGAATTTAATACAAATAAATACAATATTTTTAAAATACAATAATTTCCTTGTATTTTAAAAATAGTCTGTTTTTAGGTTATAATATTCGTAATTACCTTAATAAACTTTAATCGTAATGTCGGGGTTCCGCCGATGGATGACATTTAATATATACACACTAACGCTTTATATCAATTAGTTTTAGAATTACAATTATAGAATAATTATTATAAGATTATTATAGAATTAATAATTATTATAGAGTGAAAGGTTTTAAAAGACAAATATTTGTTAATGTTTAATATTTAATCTATGAAAAAACATAACACATATTGAAATCTAACGAATAGCCCCTGATAAATTTCGTGACAAAAAAAAAAAAAATTGAAGCTTGATTGATTTCCGGATTTTAGAAACACCTTCCAGTTTTACTATTCAATCAAATTGGTTTCGATGTCGCATGTGACTGTGTCATTCAACTTTTGAAATTTCAATTGTAGACCTAATTGTTCGATATCCTTAAAAAAAAATTTATTTTGTTAAGATAAGCAGTAAAAAAAATCATTGCATTGATTTTTTAAATAGTTTTTTGACTAAAATATTTTTTTCAATCTAAAAGTTATGACCATTTTCTTACGTATAACTCATTTTAATACCGCATTCAGTATTTTACTTTAATATACATATTTTTCGATCCCATCCTGAACTGTCTTGGTCTTCTCTGGGAAGACATTTACTCTACTCCTCTTTTGGTCTTCGATTTTCTTCAGGTCAACGGGTTCATAGATCTGGTCTGACTTCGTCAGGCCATAAGAGGATAAGAAGCAACAACAACAACTTTAATATACTGTGTTACTAGTGTTCACGTCACGAAGTCATTCCCGTCTGGCAGGTCTGGAGAATGGGAACTTATTTTTAACCTCTCGAAAACTGTAAACTTTTATTACCATGTTCATTCGATTGTTTAAAACAAATAATTCACGCTCTCAAAAATGGGGTCCCATTCTCAAGATTCGCCAGACGTGAATAAGGAAAGCAAAAATAACCTGAAAAAAAACCCAGTAAAGTATCTTAAGAAAAAATGGAAAATAAAAAAGAGAAAAAAAAATTAGAGAAATCGCGGTAGCCGAGAGTGAAACAGAGAATGAATGCGTTACTAGCCCAACCTTCGCTACATCGCACAAGACAGGGGCAAGCTTCAAAATTTTGACTGAAAGAAATTGGTAGTTAAGATCGTTATCTAGAATGTGATAAGCATTCATGACCTCTTGGAAATGGTCTAGCTTGCAACTGGACATTGCGGAATAAACCACAATAGCAATTGCTTGCTGCACAAAATTACAAGATTTCGAAACTTGAAATTACAAAGGTATGAAAAAAAATGTACAAGGAGTACTACAATGGAATAAAAACTATTAAATTTTCTTTCGAAAATTTTTCGAATTTCGCTAAACTTGTAAAAAATGCCATTACTCTGAAATCCAAGGGAAGGTAATTGCAAAATTGAAATTTGACGGGCTGAATTTATTTATTTATTTTCAAAATTCTAATTCGCTTGAAAGTTTTTGTAATTGTATTTTTCTCTCTCCAATTGTTTAACTCTTTTTGCTATGCTTTACAATTTGTTTTACTCGGCAAAAACTAACTTGGACACTTAAAGTTACAAAATGTGAAGAAAAATTTCGAGAATTTAAAAAAATTAACAGTCGTTAAATAGTTCAAGAATTTTCAACTGTTAAAATTGTACTAGAAAATACTACGTGGGACTCTCTGCAACTTACAGAAATGCATTTGCTGAAAAGTCCATTTTCCATTATGAATTTAAGCCTATTTTTTCCGGAATTTCTATTTTTTCGAAAGTTGTTGCAGTTTTAAGTGCCGTTTTTAGCCATTTTTTTTCCATTTTTCCTTGCTATAAACAATATTGCTTTAGAAAAAAAAGTTTCCCCTCGAGATCTTAATTTTATAAGCTCGCTCTTTTCTTCATGTAAACTTTATTAAAATAAGTATAATAAAAAAAAATGTGATTGGTTAGATGTTTCCAGGCATACATTTTAGCATTTGTATTGAACTTTTTAGGCTATATTAATGGGTCAAGAGAAGAAGAAGAAAAAAAACAGTTTCGTATTTGAATTGTTATGTGATTTAAAGTAATCGTTACTGTTGAAAGAATTAGTTTATATTGTTGTAAATAGATGGCATCACAAATGCTGACATAGATGGCAGCAGTGTTGTCTTTAATATAACCTCTTTTCTATAATAAAATATGTAGTCCAGTTTCAACCTTCACCCAGGTATGTGGCTTCATTTTCTTGTGATCTCATGCTTAATTATTGGGTTAAGTTTTTAGGTTATGGGCCCAGGATGATCCAAGAAATTTATAGCTAACATTTATTAAGTTTAATATATTTATTTTCAAATTCTTTGATAAATTTTAGAATTAAAGATAGATAAATTATGGTAGCATGTGTTAACACATGGTTAGGCTTAAATGCATAACACTTAAATAAATGTTGCTGTTTTTTCTTTTTAAACTTTGTAACTAATTTAATTTAACTATGTTTTAATAGAAAATTTATTATTTTATAGTTATATTTTTTGATAGTTTAATTTAAAGTTTACAAAGAAAAATAATCATGCCAGGGGGAGAAGGTTCTTTTAGCCATAAAAAATTAACTGGGAGGGCAAATTATGCTGATTGGAAGTTTGCCATGAAAATGCACTTAATTAAAAGAGATTTATGGGATTATGTTGAAGGGAAAAAGGATGATGCAGCTTTAGATGCCAAAGCTTTGTCATACATAGTTGAAGGGGTTAGTGAAACAATTTTTAATGATTTGAGGGACTTATCTAGTGGCAAAGAAGCCTGGGAAGTATTATCAAAAACTTATGATGATAAAGGAATAACTAGAAAAGTGTCTGTAATTAAAGAATTGGTTAATACTAAGTACACAGATTGTAAAGACATGTGTGACTACCTTCATAAAGTAATTTCAGCATATCAGCAATTAAAATCAACAGAAGTTAAAGCAGATGAGGAATTGATAGCTGGAATAATTTTAGCTAACTTACCTGATAGATTTGAACCCCTTATTATGGCTTTGAAAAATTGTGGGGAAGAGATAACTGTTGATAACGTTAAAACTAGATTAATGGCTGAGGATGATAAACCAAATTCTGATGGGAATTTAGATCAAGCTTTCCTTAATGAGAAGTTTAAAGGCAGGAATAAGTTTAAGGGGAAATGCTTCAAATGTAATTTGTTTGGGCATAAAAGTATAGATTGTCAAAGACCCCTACGCCAGAAAAATGCGTATGATAAATTTAACAAAAAGGGTAATGTAAAGCCTACTTCTAGTAAGACTCCTATGAAGGAAGAAGCTTATGTAGCAGGTATCTATGTTGCAAATTCTAATCCAAATCCTAATGTTTGGTACATGGACTCTTGTGCTTCGTTCCATATGACCCCATATAAAGAATTGATAACAGATTATCAAACTGCAAGTATTAGTCAAATTAAAACAGGCAGCTCTGTTATAGAAGTTGAGGGGGAAGGGAGTGTTACTTTTCTTTCATCTAGAAATGGGGAGAAAGCAAAAGTAACTTTTAATAATGTATTGCATGTTCCAAAACTAACTGCTAACTTGTTATCCATTAAGTATTTAAACAAAACTTTTGGGATGGTTACTACCTTTACAGGGGAAAGATGTTTTGTTCATAAGGGTGATAATTTAGTAGCTAGTGGAACAGGTGTAAGCGATAGATTATATTCTTTAGATATTCATAATGATATGGCTCTAATTACTGCTCAAAACTCATCAAATGAAATATTGCATAAGAAAACAGGTCATTTAAGTGAAGGAGGGATGGTTAGATTGCAAGATATGGTTGAGGGTTTCTCTTTTAATGGGAAAATTAATGATTGTATACCATGCATTAAAGGTAAAATACATAAACAACCATTTCCCAAGGGTAAGGCTAAACGAGCAAAAGAATTGTTAGGCTTAGTGCATAGTGACCTCTGTGGACCCCTGAGTGTTTTATCAATAGGCGGTTCTCTGTATTTTATAAGTTTCATAGATGATTTGTCACGAATGACTTTTGTTTACTTTATAAAGAATAAATTTGAAGTTCTTGGAAAATTCAAAGACTTTCAGGCATATGTAGAAAGACAAACTGGCAAACCTATTAAGGTTTTACGCTCCGATAATGGGACGGAGTATGTTAATAATGAGATGGATAGTTTTCTAGCTTCCAAAGGGATTCAGCATCAAAAGTCTATCCCTTATACACCGGAGCAAATGGGGGTTGCAGAGCGCAACAACAGAACACTTGTTGAGCGAGCTCGGTCTATGTTGGTGGATGCCCACCTTGGCCAGGAATATTGGGCTGAAGCAGTTGAAACAGCAGCTCATTGTAAAAATATATCTCCAACCATTGCGGTTCCAGACATGACACCTTTTGAGAAGTGGAGTGGTGAAAAGCCAAACTTGAGATACTTAAGGGTGTTTGGGTGTCGGGCTTTTGTTCATATTCCCAAACAGAAGCGTTTAAAATGGGACGTGAAAGCTAGGGAGTTAATGTTTGTTGGGTATTGTAAGGATAGGAAGGGCTATCGTCTAATTGATCCAACTAATTATAGTATTGTTGTAGCCAGAGATGTGCATTTTTTGGAACATGATATGTATCATGACAATAACAGTGACAAAAGTTCCCCAGAGTTCAGTGATGACTCTTTATTCAGTGGGAGCATTGTTGATTTTGACAACACATCAGATAAACTCCAAAATGATGATAATGTTAGCAGGGGTGATAATGAATTAAATTTCCAAAATGATATTAATGCAGGTCAGGATGACATTAATGGTTTGAATAGAGGCGATTTTGTAAATAATGATGAGAGTAATAATGTAACTGTAGATAATGACATGCCGAAATTGACACCTATAGGAAGAATAGTTAAACTTCCTGTTCGTTATCAAAATTTTGATACCAATGGTATGCCAGATTTGCAAATGCCAAATTTAGATCCTATTTGCTTTGCCGATGCTTTAGTGGCAATAAATGAACTTCTTTCTGAACCTAATACTATTGATGAGGTACTCAATGGTAGAATTGCTAGGCATTGGAGAGAATCTTTATGTGAAACAATAGCGGGTCACATTAAAAACAAAACTTGGGACATAGTAAATAAGCCTAAAAATAAAAACATTGTTGATTGCAAATGGGTATTCAAAAGAAAACATAATGTTAATGGAGATATTGAAAGGTACAAAACCCGTTTAGTAGCTAAAGGTTTCTCCCAGATCGAAGGAATAGATTATACAGAAACGTTTTCCTCAGTAGTTCATTATGTAACATTAAGAGTTTTGTTGGCTTATGCAGCTATTTATGATTGGGAAATCGATCAAATGGATGCTGTTATGGCTTTTGTTCAAGGGACACTAAATGAAGAAATATATATGAAAATTCCAGATGGGTTTAGTGAGTATTAAGAACAAAATTTAAATGGGAAACTTCTTAATAAAGCTCTAGATGGCTTAAAGCAAAGTGGCAGGCTTTGGTATCTGACATTAGAAGAAGGCTTAGTTGAAATGAGATTTAGGCAAAGTTATTTTGATAGTTTTGTGTATATTAAACTAAATGATAAAGAACTTGTAATTGTAGATATTTATGCAGATTATTTATTAATTTTTAGCAACTCAGTAAGGCTTAAAAATTTAGCAAAAAGGCAACTAAGTAAAAGATTTGAAATGAAAGATTTAAATTCTTGTTTAGGGATTAAAATAGAATGTAATAGATCAGAAGGGTCCATTAACCTAAATCAAACCCAATCTGACAATGAAGGTGGTTCCAATAAGGCACAATCAGATGATGAAAATTCTAATATAGAACAATCAGATGAAGAAGCAAAGGCTTCAGGCTCTGACAGAGAAAACGTGTGCCACGAGATGATCGTGAAACTTGATGATGAAGGAGAAGAAGGTGGTAAAAGACAAAAACGTAAGAAAGATAGGGAATCCAAGCAAAGGAGTATAATCGTTTCTAAAGCAACTATTTTTTCAAGTGAGGAGTCTGACAGTGGAAAAGAAAAGTCTAAAAGAAAGAGGAAAGCAAGTACTAGCGATATTACTCAAAGTGATGAAGACAGTGGGCCTAAAAAGAGGAAAGTTGCTTCTGATAGTGGAAGTGAAGATTCTGACAGTGGTAATTCAAAATCTAAAAGAAGAAAAGGAGCAAGTGATGGCAGACAGAGTGATGAAGACAGGCCAAGCAAGAACAGAAAAATTGTTTCAGACAGTGAATTAACAAGAGGAGAATTACACCTGACAATAGTCAAAGTGAAGAAGAAAAACGCCCCAAAAAAAAGGAGAAGGATTGCTTCGGACAGTGGGAGTGAATATGATAAATATAAATGTGGACTATTTAACAAAAACTGTTAATAGAACTAAGTATGAATATTGTGGAAGATCAATGAGACTAAAATGATTTAGTGATATTTTTTTTTTGCACATTTGTGATTTTCTTTTAGTATTCCCAAAAATGTAAACTAAAGTGGGAGTGTTGAAAGAATTAGTTTATATTGTTGTAAATAGATGGCATCACAAATGCTGACATAGATGGCAGCAGTGTTGTCTTTAATATAACCTCTTTTCTATAATAAAATATGTAGTCCAGTTTCAACCTTCACCCAGGTATGTGGCTTCATTTTCTTGTGATCTCATGCTTAATTATTGGGTTAAGTTTTTAGTTACATATTATTATGTACACAAGTTACACATTTTTAGTAAGTAAAATGACTTCCTATCGTGCCACTCATTCTATATTCTTGAAGTACAATTTTTTTCTCAAGTACAGTTGATTATTTTTTAAATCTAGGTATCCATTCATTTCGTTGTAATTAGCATGTTAATAAACTGCTTTGCATAAAATTATACTAATTTGATAGTTTATAAACAAAATAATCTTTTTTATCAACGTTTAATGGAAATAAAAAACAATGATGAAAAAGAAACAACCACATGAATTGAAGCCTCTTAAATTAATAAAATTAAAAAAAAAAAAAAAACATTTAGTTTAAATTTAACCAATGAGTACTTGATCAAAATCCAGTTATACATACTTCTTTATGAACATAAATTAGAACTGTTGCTTAAAATAAAATAAATTCTGCAAAGGGCCATTCCTTTTAAGCACATTCGTAATCATTATCATAACAGACAGACTACAATGAGTACTTGATTCAAAACTAATCATACGTAGTTCTCTATGAGCATAAGTTAGAATTGTTGCTTAAAATAAAATAAATGCTGCAAATGGCCATTCCTTTTCAGAACATTCATTATCATTATCATAACAGACAGACTATAATGAGTACTTGATTCAAAACTAATCATACGTAGTTCTCCATGAGCATCAGTTAGAATTGTTGCTTAAAATAAAATAAATGCTGCAAATGGTCATTCCTTTTCAGAACATTCATTATCATAACAGACAGCAGCAGGGTGATCATTAAATATATCATTACATACAGTTAAAAGTCTTGTATTTCAAGTTGTAATAATAATACTTCTCTTTTGTACTATATATCAATTCTAATTATTTTAATTTCGCCTAATATTCATTGGTTTGGTGTAATATTTAAATTTTTGTTTAAATAATTACAAATGTTTATCAGTGTTACAATTGGGTACTTGCACTTTAAGAAGAAGGAGACCTCCTATACCCACACATGGGACTTATGACATCAGCGGCATCATGAACTATGTTTCTCTATGCATGTTAGAAAGTTAATTATTGTTAAGTTAATTAATACAGAGCTGTATCGCACATCGAAATTGCTGAAATATAATTCTATCTCAACTACTTTTTTTACTTAACTTAGAGTTATTATTTGTTTATATATTTTATTCTAATCGCGATATATTTTTATTTTGAGTACCTGGCAAACTTCTTTGCATAATTAGTTTGTTTATGTTCCACATGGTTTCGTGCCTGTCTTTGTGTTAAATCTCTGCGTAAATATATAATAAAAGAATTGAAATCTTTGATAAAGAATTTCGAATGATTGATCAAAAATGCCACTTTTGATTAATCAATCAGGATCAAGTTACTTGGGAAGTGGTGGACTGCGCTCCGTAATTGTCTCAATTATGACCCCCACCCGTTTCCAGGTAGATCCCTCTTCTCATTGACACGTGATGGGTGCAATTTATAAAAATCAAGCACTAACTTGGCAATAAGCTTTAACTTGGCCAAGAAATGTATCAAAATATATTATGCCAAGTTACTAAATTCGAGATATTGCAAACAGGATTAGATTTATAATTAGAATATAATACATTTACTGATAGTATTGCATTTATCAAAACAATTTCATAATCTTTATGGGTTAGTCAATTTACAAATGTGCGGAATTATAAATTTTGGAATTAAAGAACGGGTGAACTTAGCCATTTGCGAATGTTGTGTTATTCTCTTTTCAACTTTTGATTTATTGTGAATAAAAGAATTTGATTAGGACACATTTAAACGCATTATTTTGTTTAAATATAGTACTCAGTGTTTTGTAGTTAAAATTAAGAAACAGTTTCAATCACGAGATTGCTTAAGAGTAAGAATAGAAAATTTTTTAAAAGTTTTACAAAACAACTCCTTTATGGTTTTACTTGACGAAGTAAAAATTAGAATATTGAGTGTAACTTTCTAATTTTGGGAAAATCAAGTTAACATAGCTTCAGTTAATTTTTCTGATATTATAATATTTTATGAAATTTTATCTTAAAATTTGTTGCAAGATTTTCTTATTAACTCTAAAAATAAAGAAGGAAAGTCAAATAATATAAAAATATCAAACAAGATATCAACTTTTATTTTTAAAAAAAATAATTTATAAGAAATTCTTGCAACGCCTTTTATGATAAAAGTTGTATTTAAAAAAAACGTGTACTGAGACTATACTGACTCGACTATCATTAGTTAGAAAGTTACACTCAGTATTTTAAGTTTTGCTTTTCTTAACAAAACCTTCGAAAATTTGTTTTTTTAAGCTTTTTTATTTTATAGGATATATTAGGATTTCTATCAAGTGATTAAAGATTCTGCCTTTAAAAGAAACTTATTTACTTCACTGGATTTCTGACCGCAATTTTATGTGCAAATCAACTGCTTGATGGGGACCATCTATCGATGTTGCTGAGTACAGTCATCAATGTGGGGAGTTTATTATGTCTTTTTTCACCTCTCAAAGGGTACCTCTATATAGAATCGAGTTAACAAGTGTTATATACATAGATGTACTATATAAGTCCTTGGTTATATACTACTGAATTGGTATTGATATTATTAGTGTAGTTATAACACATTTTCTTATTGCTTTAGGTACTAGTATTTTAAGAAATTTATTTCTAGTAAACACCTGGTATACAACACTAACAAAATATAAGTATTTGTTTCTTAAATTAATTAGTTTAATTATAAATTTATGTCGCAAATTATAATTCATTACTGCAATTAATAAAAGTTCTTAGGATTCATGGGGCATTTAGTAAAAAAATATTTAATGTCATAAAAGAAATTAAATATATCTTTATTTTGATTGGTAACAGGAACATGGGAAAGATATAAACGCATAACACGAACAACGTGAATAACATGAAAAATATAAAAAATAATATAACTTATCACTTTTATACTTTTCCAACATAACCATGTGTAAAAAGATTAAAAAGCTTAGAGAAAATAACCTATTTTAATACTTATACACCTGCATAAAAGATTTTTATTTAAAATAAATAAATTTAAATGTTGAATTCTGTTCTCAAGTACTGGAAGTATAAAATAACTGCATCGCAACTTTGATAAAAAATAAAAATGTTTTGTTAAAAAACTACATACGGCTGATGTTTTAGGCATTTAGTTCTCTACACAGAAATTTTTTTTTTAAAGGCTGTAAAATATGAAATAATCGTAGCTTTTAAGTAATAAATTTTTATATTTTCCAAAAACGCATGTTTTGCAAAAAGAAAAAAATGCTCTTAAAAATAGCAATTAATAAAAATGAATGATAAGAGCGAGAGCAATTTGTGTAGCAATTATTCTTTTTTGAAAAAAAGTTTTGAAGTTTTATAAAAAAAAGTTCCCAAAACTAGATTTTCTTAAATTTTTTTTTATTTTCATGAACTCGTCGCAATCGCTGATATATTCAAACTTTGATGACGGAAACGTTATTAAATCCACAAATCAAGAATTATAAGCAATTTACATTATAATTCTTATGAAATTGGATCTATATATCTAATTTACGTAATATTTTAAAATATCACTTTTGACTTTAAGTTCCTATTCAATAATTGAAGTCAATTAAGTAGTTTGCATTTTACTTCTTATTAAAAAATTGAAATATTATTATAGCATATTTACTTACAATGAAGTTAATCTAATTGTATTTCTTAAAATTTTTTGAAAACCAGTCGCAATGGCTGATACAAAAAAATGTTGAACACGTGTGTGAATAAATCAACAAATGCATATTTGCAATGTATTCATAAACTATTAAAACATGAATTTGCATTCCCGATTGCAATAAAATAATGATTTATTTCACCAAAATTTTTTGTTAAATAATTATATAATCTGCATTATACTTTTTAATAAAAATTAGTAGCTTAAATAAAAATTAATAATTTTTTAATAAAAAGTATTGCATATATAAGAGCGAAATAACATCTCCGTTTTATATTTTTAAAAAAATCGAACAAAACTCTTTTTCCTAAGTTAATAAGAAATACTTTTCCATTTCACATTACAATTAAGTAAATTTTATTACCGAAAATAAATCTTCGCATTAAAAATTATTTATTAGTATTTTATTATATTTCAGTTAACTATATATAGAATGGGCATAAGTACTTACCATTATCATTTTCCATAGCATAACTTTCCATCCTAACAATTTTAAACACCTACTCACTTTCGTCTGAATACACTAAACTATGTTTCTTTTCTTGAGGATCCTTGCACTCATAAGGCTAAACCCCGTACATTTCAGAGCAATTTATTCTTAAGTGCATATGTTGCCCATTCATCAATGTCGAATACGAATTGTTCACTACCTTGAATAATCACACCCTACTGACTCTCAAATGAATGGTTTCTTATCAACTTTTTCTATTGCTGTTTTGTAAAACAACAATACTTGCCTACTAGTACATTCACATTTACTCTGAATACTTTTGAGAAATGGACGCTGTAACTGAGGAGAATTTTTTAATAGCAAATTCTCAGAAAATAAAGAATTATTTGACTGCGTAATCTGTTTTTAAAGCTTAAATGGGGGGAAAAATTATTGATAGATATCAAAACTACTTAATTAAAAAATTATTTGCAATGAGTTGAATAAAAGTACAGTTCCTGGCCAAATTATTTTACGCACTGAAGAGTCTATGTCAAATCTTAATTATGAGGTCATACTATACAGCTTTATTGCTTTTACATGACTGAAACGGGTTTGCACTTGTTTACGTTACTTGGTTGTTAACATTGTAATGCAATACGTTAAAAATAAATACAAATAGGAAGTACATAAAAAATTTCCCGAATAAAAACACATTACATGTATGTTCAAATGTAAAATTATTGCATACTAGCCGCAAAGGCGGCCAGCTGTCCGCCACGCTAAAGGTTTCCACAAATAAAGTTTTTTAAAACATAGCAGGAAATCTGAAGATTAGTGGACAATTAAAGTGTTTCTGTCCTGCAATTTTGTCTTCATATCCAGTTCTGCTGCAGATGTGTTATAGCTCTTGAGGATGTTTAAAGATGTAACTTTGCTATGGTAACCTAACCTATAATATAACTATCAGGTGGAGACTTGTTTTTTTTTCTTAAAAAAAGGCCTCAGAAATTGTAAAAGCATACAAAAGTTGCTTTAAATACATGAAAAGAACACGAAAACGAATAAATTTTTTATGGTATCTATTTCTCTATAATTTTTTTATGGTATCAATTTCTATTTCTATATCGCTACAAAAATTAACGTCGGGTAGACTATATTTGAGGGTGCCCCTTGATTCTCGCCAAGTTGTGATCGCCAAGCTGGGTGATGTTGAAACCCAATCGTGATTCTCAACGGTTTAGATTTTAGCGTTATTAATGTTCAACGGTATACGTAATTTCAGAGGTCCATTAGTTCTTCGTTAGATACCGGCTGGTAAGGTTACTTTTACTTCTGGTCAATAAGATCGAAGGTATGTGGGCAGTCATAAAAAGGGACTTTATAAAAAAATGTCATCACCAGTTCGGTACCACAAACGCCATTTTCGATTCATATTTCGCCGAATTTATGTGACGATGGAGGTACACAGATTCTATTCACGATAAATTTAGACAGTATCTAACTGTTATTAGATAATTCTGTGCGCCTAAATCTGAGAATATTCAAGCTTAATGAAGAAGTGAGTTGTTGTTTTTTTCCTTTTCTTTCTGCACCTACTCCATTAATTTTTGCTTCGATTCAAAATCCTTTTTATTGGATTTATTAATTTTGCTTATATTGGGTTCATTGCAAGCTTTATCCGATGTTTTGTTGAAATTTTCCAATGTGTTTTGAAATATCATTATGTTTTGGCCGTTATTTCTGTTACCACGGTGTTCCGCGCATACAGGAATAGCGCCAAACATAAGTCACCAATTTCGCCAAGGGGCATCCTCAAGTATAATTTTCCCTTATCGTCTTCGCTTAAGAAAAAAAAAAGAGCGTGGAAAGAAGAAAAAAAACTTATTATAACAATTATGAGCAGCGATAAATATATCAAAGCGTAGCGTTCTATTTTCGTATCTAATATGTTGCCACATTTTTAGTACAAAAGTTAAAGTTTTATCCACTTTGATAAATGTAAACTAATACGAACCTTACAATTAAATTATTAATTCCTTCGTATATTATTGGTTTAAGTTGTCGAAAATTAATGTTTCATTTGTAAGGTTCGCATTAGCATACATTTATAAGAGATATGCATTTTTTAATAGTTTTTTGAATATGGCTCTTTGAAGACGAAAAAGCATAGATTTTCTTACAAAATGACTGATAACTAAAAAACTAATCCAAAATTTTGAAAAAGAAAAAAAATACTTCTTCATTATGTCAAAACACAATTATGTGTCGAGTTTCGAGCCCGGGCGAGACTTCTGGGGCGATATATTGTGATTACAGACACACACACACACACACACACAGCCGCTTTTATTATTATGTATAGATAATATAGATAAATACGTGCAAAAGAGATAATTTTTAAAAAAACTGCAGTGTGTCGAATAATTTGGTCGAATTATTATAACATACTAATATAATACCTGATATAATAAATATTTTATATAATATACCGTCTAAACTTATCTTATTTTATAATTTAATTAATTAATACACGAACATAAACAAGTGCAAACCAGTTTCAGTCGCATAAAAACAATCAAGATTATATAATATCACCAGATAATTATAATTTATCTTAGAATATTATAGTGCGTCTAGTAATTTAGCCAGAAACGGTAAGCAGCTTATAATTTGTCATTTGATATTATATAAAAGTTTAAGTAATATTTATATAGAAACCAAACTTATTAGCAAAATGCGAATAAAAAAAAATGCAAGAATAGAAGATAAAAGGACGGAAAAGAACAGGATTAAATAGCCAATTATAATAAATTTTGCTTTATTTTATATTTCAACCTTATTAATGAATGTAATATGATTGTTATTGTTCCGATTCAATAATCAATGATAAATAACGGTTAATTTTAATTATTTATGGCGATTATTCTAAGATAATTATGAAGTTGAATTAATTAAAATTATATAATAGATAAGTTTACTTCTATTTAAATTATTTATAATAATTTAATGTTAATTATTAATTTCAGAATTTTTTTACTTTAAGTTTTGTCCAGTCGAAGCTATGTTCACGCGAATCGTAGTCAGTGCGAGGTTTAGCCCTCGCGAAGTTTTGTCCGGCGAAGTTTCGACCTTGAAGGTCTGACCAATTACTTTTACGAATTTGAATCATATCTGTTAAAATAGCGAGAAAAACTTTTATAATGCATGAAATAGTTTCAGTCCCCTTTTCAAATAACTATTTAAAATAATAACGCATCTTTCATAAATAAATAAAAACATTTTTAATAAAACACCCCCTGAAGAAATACGTCGTGCTCAATATACCCTCCCCCCTCTTTACTTCAATTCACAAGTCTGAATCATGTCTATTTAAATTGCTAGAAAAAATTTCACGATGCAAGATATCATTTTTGCTCCTTCCATAAAAAAAATATTTCACAAAAATAAGAGCTTTTATAAAAGAAATAATTTCCACTAAATACAGTTCCGTCTTTATGCATAGGCACACCTGGGCAGTCAAGGGGCCCGTGAGAATCCCACTTTATATAAATTGCGTTTAAAATAGCTAAGAATAAACAACATAGCCATATATATTTTTTAAAATAAATATATTCTATTACATAAAGTGTGCATTTTTTTCTACAAATAGTGATTGATTATCATGCAAACGCTAGTAATTTCAATAGTTTTTCAACAAGAAAACTTAAAAAATCTCTTTTTCTACGTTCCAATAAAAATTTTAGGTACTTGGGCATTGAAAGATGTTTTAATAACTGTTTAATTTGACAAAATAATTCATACCTTTTTTTTTTAACCTTTCATACTTTTTTTTTAACCTTTGAATTAATTTTAATTTGATGTACCCTTGTGTTTATTTAATTTAATTTATTTTCATTAACTTCCATGAATTTGAAAATTATTTTATTATTTGAGAATTACAACTGTTTAGCATATCAATTTTTTTTTTCAAGTTATACATAGTTTAAAAATGCTTTTTTTTGAGTTCTTGGAGAAATTAAAATGTGTTTAAATTTGTTAAAATTATTGCATCGTATCTTAAAAATGATTTATTTTATACGTGTGACATTTTTTAGTTCGTTTTTAAACATTATAATATGTTATAGATGTCTAAAATGTTTTTGTGCCCGGGGGCCCTGCATGCTATTAAGACGGCCTTGACTAAATAACCCTCTCCATCTTACCTCAGTTAGCGAATCTGAATTATATATATTGAATTAGCGACAAAAATTTTCCTGATGCAGAGAATCTTCAACACCTTTACAAAAAAAAAAATCATATGTAGAATAGATATATATTTAAAAGCAGAGCGGTGTCATCTATGGCTAAGAATATGACTTCTGCCACACACGTACAACACAGCCTGTTTTACAGAGAGGACACATTCATACGCCATCCTCAGATCATAATTTTGACCAGCATCGATCAGAGCACGATCAATCTCCGATCCAGTACCTCCCGAGGTATTGATTTGTTATGGGAACTTGGAGGACTTCGTGCCGCCGACAGATTTAGCTTGCATTGGTCACCATTTTGCGGCGAGGAACTCACGATCTCTCGGACATGGCCCCAACTCCCTACAAATCAGGCTATACAAGCCCACTGATTTGCATTTAAATACATTTAACGTTTCTTTTTCTTATATATCCTAAATTCAAGAGTTTTTTTTTCTTTAGGGGACCAAATTAAGGGATCAAAAACACGCAAAGATGTTAACACATTTGTTCACATGGATTGTAATCTTTCTGTGATGTACAGTACGCAAATGAAAAAAATAAATAAGCAAACGGACCACCCTGAATAACTTTTGATCCAATGATCAGATCTTCATGTTCTAAGACATAATCTGAATGGTTCGATGGGGTTACCTCAAATATGCTAATAAGAGCAGACGATATTTTAAATTACAAAATCAGACACAAAAACGTACCTTCTCTAAATAAAAATACTTTTTTAACGGATTCGGTTTTCTGAGCCCCGAAATACAAGAGTAATTGCTATCGGAAAATATGGTCCCAATAATTTGGTCAGGAGAGCAATGCTAGTTTCTTAATGCTAGTTTTAGTTTATTTGATCGCACCATGTCTCGAAAACTTTTTAACCAAATTGAAAAAATTTTGCACACAATTATAAAATTCATTTATCCGAAGATAATTCCATGCAAACAATAACTTTTAGTAAATAGCTATTATTTTATTTATTAATAGTCGAAATATTTTGAGTTTAAAGGTGCTTAATGTTTTTACATGTTTAAAAGAATTTTTATTTATAGACTTCAAAAAAATTTTGCTGTATAGTTGCCATAATTTTTGAAATCGAAATAAATGCATTTTTAAGTAGAGAACTGTAGTTATCGTGCAAAGCAATACATGAAATTGACAAAATAAAAATTGTTTGAAAAAATTAACCCGAATATATTACTATACATATGTTGGTTTTTTGAATGAAATGTTCTTGTGATAAAGAAATAAAATTGATTTTAATGCGCATGGTAATATGTGTTGTCAGTAAACAAAATCTGAATAAATAAGTAGATAAAACTATAACCGTGGAAAAGTAGATTAAATATGTGACCAAGCACTGTAAGTAATTTTAATTTACCTGAACACCAAAAATGATGGCTACTATACACCAAATTATATTTCAATGGACCAAATCCTTTTAAATTTAGTTTAGAAATCCAAGAAATAAAAAAAAACATAAGTTTTACTACCAATTTAAATGCGAAAATAAAATTTTACGCAAAATACGTATAAGTTGACATTTTTGCATTTATAAAAGTGCAAGTTACGATCGTGTTGTGGCTTTTAATACATGCGTTTTTCTTATAAAACTATAATTATAAAAATATTTTCTTACTATTAAATATTATTAAAAATTATTGTTATAAAATATTCTACTTTAAATATTTTACCGAAATTCCAATTAAGTTAAAAACAAGTTCTTCTTAAAAACTAAACTTCTTCAAAACTATTTCTTTATAAAAACTATCATAAAGAAAACTTTGAACTTCATGAAACTTTTTTTTAACACGAATCGCAAACTTTTTAAGTAGAAAACAGTTTTTAAATTAATGAAAAGAATTAAAGCATTTATTTTTTACTTCAAGAACGGAAATTAAATTAAAAAAATGCTTACATAAATATCTATATTTCAAAAGGTAGCTCTCTCAAAGTAAAAAAATAAAATAAATCGAAACCTTCTAAGTTAGAGAACAAAGAAGTATGGAATTGAGAAAATTTATCTTTTTTATTAAGATGTGGTCGTCTCATCTAGTATCAGCTGTTGTTTCAGGGGACCAGTAATGTTCCATCTGTTGCCATTTGAGCAGAATTAGAATCGTTTTCATTTCTTTCTAGTTTCTTTTGTCTGTATTGCTTTAATAAAACTTTCAACATGAACCACTTAAGATTTGAGGGTAGTTCTTTCTATCACATACGCTGAAAAAGAACTTTGCAGGATATATAGTAATAAATCAAACAAACATTTAATTAGTGTCTAGAAAGTAATAAATCACCTGATACCAGATTAGAAGAAATGTTTCATACATGCAATACTAGTCAAAAAGTTATAGCTGTATTCTATCGTAACGTAATATTATTTTATAATGTGTTATCGAAATTAACAGTTACTGAAAATAAAAAGAATATTAGTTGTTTACACTAATCGCAACTGTTTTTAACTTATTTTAATTAAATTATCATACACTCTCAGAAATTAAACTCTCGCTTTTGACGATTCAACAACTCTTGAGCTACATTTCGTTGATTTTGAGAATGATTTCGTCACGAAATCACGTGATCTGTGACGAACCGCGAACTTTCAAATGTCTGACAAAAATGTTTCTTCAACTCTTCATTGTGCAAGATGGGAGATTGTTTACTAGAATGATAAAACTCGAATAAAAATTAGACAATTGAAAATAAAATGATGGAGAAAGTCGAATGGACTGCATGGCAGTTAAGGAATCGACCTCGCATGAGGAAGATCCTGGGATTGACTCCCTCTTAGGGCATGGGCTTAATTAATCTCTGTGTTCTATCTGTCCTTCGGGTGTTGTTAAGATGGCATAGATCAACCTATGTGGTGGCGACGATAAAATAATAATTAGAAAAGTTAGATACTTTAGGCACTAATTTTTTTTCTTTGTAAAAACTTTTTTCTTAAATTTAATTTTGACGTAATTCATTTCCTAGAAGAGACGATATTTATTTCACTTTGATTTAAAACTCTCTCGGAGCATACACTAGGAAATAATTTCGTCAAAGACGAAGAAAGTTTAGAGATGTTTGAGTGCTTTTTTCGTTGTGCTTATATGCTGATTTTTCACAACAGTTTTTATTTTATAAATACAAGTGTAAAATGCATTTCAAATGCAAATGATATATTAAGAGACAATCGAATGAATGAAATGTGCAAAAAAAATTTTCCAAGATTTCACAGTTTTAATGCATCGCTAATTTGCTCAAATAAGCAGCTTCAAATATGAAATCATAACTAAGAAATTAAAAAATTCTGTCATGCTTGAATTTTTCTTAATTCATATTTCTGTGAAATAATTAGATTTTCTGCTCTAGAGATTTAGTTTTTGCTATGTGACACCACCATATGATTTAATTGAAGCATTTCACTGTAATTAGTTTGTGTTTTTTGACCGAAATTGCACACACGTTCGTTGCGAAAATTCCTTTGCAGTAATATATTTTTTATTGGCATTTCAGGAGTATTTTTTATTTAATTTTTACATTGATGCTTTTCATTTTAAAAATTATCTTAAAGCTTAGATCAGAACGACTAATTTAAATACGAGCGTTAAGTAAATAATGTAATTCGGTAAATTCAAAAATAAGTTTATGCTTTAATTACTACGTACAGCCGATTTTATTTTTATTTTTTCAGCCACGCATCATATCCGAACAAAGTAACATTCTAAATTACTAGAATGAGTGTAAAAATTTATAATATACACATTTGAACGACAGTAGTTTTAAAATCTCGTTCAGAAATTAATTTTTATTTATACATTCAAAAGATATGCGTAATGCTTGCAAATAACAACAAGTTAAAACAGTATAAAAAAAAGTTGGTATTGTTTTTAAATACATTTTCAAACAAGGCGGAAAAACTTAGTGGTTATTAACGGTTATAAACTTAAAATTATTAACGGATAAAAAATAAATTTACTATAAAAGCTTTTCATACACGGCACGCGTCACAATCCTTATAAGCAGGAGAAAACGTAGTCATTTGAAGTACAAATAACATAAATTTAATTTTTTAATTTAGCTGAAAAGTTATTCAACCTATCAAAGGTTAATTTGGCATGATACGCAATACAATGCTAATATACAAAAGAACCTAGACTGGCGCGCATATATATATATATATATATATATATATATATATATATATATATATATATATATATATATATATATATATATATATATATATATATATATATATATATATATATATATATATATATATATATATATATATATATATATATATATATATATATATATATATATATATATATATATATATATATATATATATAATATGGAATTTCTCATGCGAGTCATTCTTATTAATTGATAAGCTTAAAACATATGTTTCTTATCAAGTTTAAGATGTAGAAGTCGGTGTCTCACAAAGAGCCATAAAAAGTCAAGATGAACCAGATAAGGCCAGATAAAAGATTATTTTCTGAAGTTATTGGGCAATAATTCGTAGATGAAGTACACATTAAGATAGTCGCAAGAACGTCACAGCACCAGAACGGCGCTATCCTTTTAGCGAATCAAAATCTTTAAATTTTATCAATTGAATGACGTTTCAGTAAGATTAGAAGATCCTTACAACCACTCCCTTTCAAAATCTCACTTTAAAAGCTCGGGACAGGCAAAAATGCGTGTCTTCTTCTGGGCCAAAAGCCAAACAATTCCTGCAATGGGGAAACCATCGATGTAAATATCCCACGAATTATGTTTGCAATACTCCATATAACGTAATAAAATGCCTTTTTAAATGTATTAGCTTAAGTCTCTTCAATTATCTAGCCTTAAAGGCATAACATTACACACACATATATATATATATATATATATGACTTTCTTGCGAAATAATATAATAGAATAATTTGAAGTGAAGACTGATTAGGAAAATTGATTTAGTGAAAAAATAAAATTTTAAAAAAGTTTAAAAAGGGCATGCATTTTCTTAAAAATTCATTTTTAATTTAGTTCATAAAAATATAAAGATTTTTAAATGTAATATCTTGATTATTATTTTCAACACATTAAGTTAAAAAGCTAAAGAATTAATGACAAAAGCAAAAATGTATCTAAAAATGAACTGTTTGTTTACTTTGAAAATGATTTACATAAAACTTTTGAGTTTTCTTTAATTTACCTTTGCTGCAATAAACTATTTTGTTTTATTTATTTATTTACTTATTGGAACTGTAAAAAATATAAAGTAGTGGGGAAAAAATCCCTCTCGTGTGGATTTATCATTCCCAGCATGCAGAAAAAAGTTACATTTTCAAAAAGAAAGTAAGAAAGTTCTTTGCATTTTTATGAATTTTCATTCATTAAGAAGATGTATGATGTAATCGAAAGAAAGTGTTGCGTTTCTTAACGCTATCTTTAAATGTGATAGCGTGACGCTTCAAATTTATTCTGTTACATTGATGTGATGTGTGTTTTCCTTTTTACGCTGAGTTTATTTCAAGAAAACATTTTTCTTCCTTCTATTTTAGTAAATAAACAGTAAAGTTTGTTTTTCAAATATAGTCAGACTTAAGTTTGAAGCATGTGAAACTTAAATTTGTTCAATCTTTTCTTCAACAGCAATGTCCTTACATTGACATAACATAATTTATAAATTATATATATTTGGAAAAAAAATCTTTTCATAAAAAATATTTTATTTAAAAAAAGGACAGATATAATTGAAACAGATACAGAAAATGAACTAATAAAAAATAATTCATTCAATAAAATATTACATAGTCTCGCTTTTAAATATACAGAGGATCCACCTCCAAGCTCAGTGCTTTAACCGTTCAGTCAACCTTCTTAAAGGGTTAAAACAGCGATTAGAATCTAATGTAATGCTATGGTTCTACAAGGTGCAGCTATTTAATTTTCAGGACTGATCCACTCACTCACGAAAATTTTATATATAATATACAGACCACTTCAGTGCATTTTGAAATAACCCACACCTGCTTTCTACATGAAATTCTGTACGCATCAGCAAAAGTTTCAGAAACAACTTATATAGTTTTCTTTCGGAATCTGTGTTGTTTCTAATGCCTCTTGCCAAGGCCAGCCAGCCTGCTTGGTGAAGCCAAGCGAATTTAAAGCAGAGGGTGAGTTTCTTCTTTTTTAGTGGCGCCATCTAGGGTCAAGAATCAGCATTTAGTCTCACAGACGCACGTCAAAGCTTTTTACAGAGGGGGGGGGGGAGGCATTCACCCAACCATTCATATACCGATCGTAATTTTGACCTGGACCAGAGAACGATCAATGTCATATTCAGTAACCCCAGAGGTATTGACATGTTATAGGAATTTGGAGGACTTTATGACTCAACATATTTCATGTGCATCAGTCAGCTTTTACTAAATGGGGAATCCTTGGCTTGCAGGGATTGAACTCAGGACCTCTTTGACATGGGTCCAACACCCTATCAGCTTAGCTATTTCGGCCACTAGGAATCTGTCCAATTCTTATATTCATAACTTCTTCAGCATTCGTAAGCCTTGTTTTTTTAACAGATTTATCACTTCCAGAAACGAAAATTCTTCTAGAAGTGGGGGTATAATGAAGGAATCCTCTGAACAACCTCTAAAATGGAAAAAAAATAGTTAAAGGAGTAATGCTTAAGAATGACGAAGAGATTAAGAACTTTGGAATTGAAAATATTTCCAAAAGAAGACTTTAAAAGCTATATCTGTAACTTTCACATTTTAGAACCAAATAAAGTACATATAGAAAACAGGTGCCGGTTACTTACAAACATAGTAAGTGGGTCTGTATTCACAATATTAAGTTTTTAGAACAATCATGGAAATCAAATAGCAGTAATGCAATGAGGTTTGTACGTTTCACTAAATGTCGTGATAAAGAATTAGAATATTTATGAAATACAAAACCGAATTGCATCTAAGCATATATTGATAAAAATGTAAGAAATTAGTTACTGGTTTTGTTCCGCTTGCTTTGTGAAAGAACATTAGGCATTGAAATGTACAGCACATAAAATAAAAGAGAGAATTATAATCAAAATTTGGAAATGCTCTTTTCACATAAACGTTTTTTTGCAGATTGTCATCAACCTTAAAAATTTCCTAGCCTTAATGATGCTAAACGGGTATGTATTTATTATCTGGGGTTTGAGTTGGCAAAATAAATTTTGAATTTGAAAGAATTATAAGCCAAAAAATGAAAGCTTAAATTTTTACATTCGTTAGAAGTTCTCAATTGAATAAGTTGAAAAATAAACGTGCCTTAAGGGCATGGGCATGGTCTTATTCAAATTAAAAGTAAAAGTTATTAATTAAAAGGGAATATCATTTAAGTTAAAATGAATTAACTGAATAAATATGTTGGAATATTAATTCAACGCGATAACCAAGTTCTTGCAATTCGTTATTTTGCGCGACCAAAAACATTTAAATTAGTATGAAAAGATTGCCCAAAGGAATTGTATTTATCTTAGTTTTTATCGATAAAATAAATGTGGGCTATGGTATCTGTAGAACCTTATTTATTTAATTCAGGAGCTGTACCACTTGGAAAAATATCCTCACCAGTTTTATTTTAAACGAAGATCACTATATCTACATCATTCCACAACATGAATATAATTTTAAATAGTTAATTAGATGAGAAAGGAAAATTCCCGCAGCCTAATTTTCTTTAACTTTTTATAGATTAATAAACTATGGACGCATTCTTCTTTTTTCCATACTTCATTAATTCATTATTTTTCTTATTTTATTATATTGTTTAATTTACCATTGTCTTTTTCTTTACCTTTGCCCAACATATTACAATGTTAACTTATTCTGGTAAGAGGATCAAAACTTAAACCACGGTTAATTAATATAACTGTAAGTTAATATTACATTAAACAATTAAAACAAATACTTCTTAATATACAGAATGAATAAATGAAGTAAAGATATCAAACAAATAAGTGTATCAGGGAAAGAATGAATAAGCGAATCACTAAACGAGCGAAAATGTGAATCAGCGTATTAGCTAATCAAGAATCAGTGAATGGGGTCAAACAGAGTGGTGAACACAGAATTCAATTTGTGAATAAATAAAAATATATATGTGTTATGGATTACATGTGGCAGTTGGTGTTGATTGACTTATTGAGATAGATAAATATTTTTTTTTTTTTTTGATTGAGGTAGAAATAAAAAAAATTTGGAAATTGTCGATGAGAAAGGGAAAACAAAGCAGATGATAAAAACAAGATCATAAATATAACAAAAAATTATTTCGTTGCAGACCTCGAGATGCAAAATAGAAAGAATATTTTTATCAAAGTTTTATCATTATTACTTACATTTCAAGTAAAATCATAAATTTTGCCTATTATGTGTAAGGAAGGACCATCATGATCCGCCTAATGGAAACCGATATCATAAGTAGCATTTAATCAATGCTTTTGGAGTACAGGAGAGATCCGTTATATGTGTTATATATATATATATATATATATATATATATATAAAATACAAAAATTATAAATACTTTTGTATTAATAAAAGCATTAAAACTCTTTTCATAAAATGTCTTTGGTAACGAATAGGTGTAGTGATATTCTATTTCGACTTCAAGGCTGAAAACATACCAAAAAATAAAAATTAGATTTATATTTCAAAGGAGTTATTTTTAGAATCTCTCCCTCTTTCACTTCCATATTAGTAAGCAGTAAATGATTCTCCTTAATGCGTAAGGACGCAAGGTATGTGAAGACTGAGCTTTTTCACTGCTTTTCTATTACTATCCAGGAGCGATTGTTTTCGCATTAATCTTGCTGTATCATGTGCTCCATGTAAGATGTGCCGGAACCATCCGGAGTTTTGTCCGCCCCCTCCCTTGTGAAGAGTGGATGCGAAATGTTATCCACCAGCCTACCCATAAATAAAACTAATGAAGGAATAATTGACTCACGACTGATTTATTTTAGCTAATTGTAATAAATGATAGCAGGGATGTAACCCTGTTATTACAAGCCAGGCAGAATTAGCTTTGCGGAGGAAACTTACTCATTTCTATCTCTTAGGAACTAAACTTAACGGAGGCTGGCTGGACAGATTCCTTGTAGCTGGGATAGCTTGGCTTGTAGGGTGTTGAACCCATGTCAAAGAGGTCCTGAGTTCGATCTTCATCCTACTTATCATACAATAGTTCATTAATCAAGTAATGTTTAATTTCGGGGGGGGGTTGTCCCCCGAACCCTCCCCAAAACTACACCACTGTATACAGCTGTCGTGGCATTGAATGATGATTAGTAAGGCAAGGATTTTGATGACATTTGCATTTTTTTGCATTTTTTGCATTTTTGGACATTTTTTGTCTTTTAGAGCATTTTTTTAGATTTATAGGGCATTTTTCTTTAAATTTTGGGGTGTATTTTTCATTTTAATGCATTTTTTAAAGTTTTTTGTTAATTTTTTCCAATTTTTACTATTTATTATCAATTTTCATTATTACACTGGCTTCCAAACAATGAAGAAAATCTATAGAATATTAACAGGTGAAGCAAAATCTTTTCAAATTAAGGAAGAATTGTAAGTAAGTGAGACTGTCTTTTTCAAGTACGCACCTATAACATCAGTAGATGTTGAAAGAAGCTTCTGCAGGAATGAAAATTTACTTTCAGACAAGAGCTCGTTTACATTTCAAATTATCAAAAAACATTTAATAATCCAATGTAATTCTGATATTTAGTAATATTATGAGATGGAAGTTGTTATATCCATTAAAGTTTCTATACAAAATAAAAATATTTTGGTGTCAATATATTTTCCTTTTTTTTTGTTATTTTAGGATATAAAACATATTTTTCAAACTTTAATGAACGTATAACAAGTATTGCATTGCTTTATATTTTTTAAATGACTCATAATAATTTTAAAGACCAAAATATTTTTTTAATTCAATATTTTAATTTTATTTAAGGCATTTTTTGCGCAATTTTTGCATTTTTAAGGGCATTTTTGGCCCTTTTTAAGGGCATTTTTTGCACTTTTTAAGGGCATTAGTTGAGATTTTTTAGGTCATCAAAATCCGGGCTCTAATGATTAGTTATACAATTGATTTGAAATAAAAGATTAGCCGTTACATTTATTGAGAATAGAAATATCTGCATTCGCTTTTTGTAAAATTGAAATTAATAAATTACTGAAATGTTTATTTAAAGAGGGATTAGGAATGATTAAACTTATGAAATAAAGGAAATTTAAAAGAAAGATAGGAAACATGTAATGCCTATAATGTCGTAACAATATATGTATAGTTTCCTTATAGTGAAAAATATTTATCGTTATTGCAATCCAATTATCCATCTTAGTTTATTAAAACGTTTCCTGTTTCAGAAAAATAAAAAAACAATTTCAAAAAACAAAGAAAAAAGATTAACTTTAAATCACTAATAATCACTTTTGGATCAGTGATCAACTATGTGTCACAGCGATCCACTATGGATCACTGTTTCAAAAAAATTAAAAAACAATTTCAGAAATAATGTATTGAAATTTAAGTATTGTCTAAACAAACAAACTTAACCATCTGAACTTAAAACATCAAACAAACTTGACTTTATATCGATAATAATCACTGTTGAATCAGTTATCCACTATGTGAAAAAGTGATCCACCATAGATCACTGTTTCAAAAAAATTAAGAAACAATTTCAAATGTATAAAATATAAATGTATGCATGAAATATAAGTAATGTCTGTGTAACTGCTCATAAAGGGATTTATGTTAAGCCTAGTAACTTCTTTAAATAACACGCCAAAACTGAAACGTTTTCACAAATAGAAAAATAACATCTATTGTTGGGGTTCCTTCTTTTATTCTTTAATAGAGACCTGTCAGTTATTTTTATTTCTTCTCTATACCTAGTTTCGATCGAGTTATCGGTAAATCTCAGAAAATGGAGAAATAATTGGCATCATTAGAGACAAAGCTTGAGCGGCAAAGCGAAATAGTTGCTCTCTTAGTCATTATCATCTTCAATTCTTCCTAACGACTTGAAACCACAAATGGAAATTTCGGGGGAAAAAAGTTTTAGTTGGTAGTTAACAGGAAGTGAAGTGTGTTCTTAAATGATTTTTTAAAGATGATGAAAAGCAAAATAAATTCTTAATAGATTAAGAAAAAGAAAGTTTCCCTTAAATTACTAGTACTTTCTTGATGATTCCAGCATTAAATTTCTAGAAGAGTTCATTAATTTATGTGTTAAGCACTTACTTTACCCAACGTAATTTAAAACGCTTTAACATTATTAATTAAATTAATTAGCTGCTTAATGTATTAAACAAATTTGACTTTAAATCTCTAATAATATACTTCTATATTTTATTGAAGATATTTAACATGGATGCGGTTGATCAGGACACAACAGTTTTTATTAATTAATTTTGTTATCAAGAGTAATTTGATGACAGACTGTTGAGATAGATATTACAAAGAAAGTTTTGCGCACCTTAAAATTACATTATATAGAGGGCACACATATTAGATAGTTATATACCTTAGATGGTTTGTGCATTCTTGAAAAGTCATTAAAAGAAATGTTCCTTAATAATTTAAATTATAAATAATTATAAAAATTTAAAAATATGTCATGATCATGTCTTTTACATTATTAATGAAATTAATTCGTTGCTTAAACCATCAAGCAAACTTGACTTTAAATCACTAATAATATGCTTCCTTGTCTTATTGAAAGTATTCAGCATTGATGCGGTTGATCATGACACAGCAGTTTTTAATAATTAATTTTGTTATTAAGAGTAATTAGATTATAGACTTTTAAGATAAATATTACAAACGAAAATTCTGCTTGCCTTAAAAATACATTATAAGGAGAGCATACATATTAGATGGTTATATACCTAAGATGGTTTGTGCACTCTTGAAAAACCATTAAAAGGAAGAGTATTTTATAATTTAATTATAATAATTATAAATTATCAAATTATAAATAATGATAAAACTTCAAAAATATGTCGAACGATGGTCATACAAGAGAAGCATGAGAATTGTTACGCTCTTTTTTTTAAAATTAAGTAGTAAAATAAAAAAAAAACGTTAAACTTCTTCAAATATGAAAAATAAATAAATGACATAGAGCCGGGAAATAGCTAAAACAAATGCCGTTTCTTATAATAAAAATAATGGCGTACACAACCAGCTGAATATATATTTTAATAAAGAACAAAGTGCCTTAGTTTCTCTTCAAAAAAGGAAGGAAAAAAAAATATCGATTCAGATAATATCCTAAAAATATCAATTGTGACTTTTAGAAAAATACTCGATACTGACTTTTTTGATCTCCTTTTTTTATGGGGGGGAGGCAAAAAAATCGAAACAGTGTCAATACTTAAGTTGTCAGAATTTTTTTCGTAGAGTAAGGAAATCTTTTATTCTTTTGTAAACTAAAGAAAAAAAATCGATTATAGGTGTCATATAATAGAACAATTAAGCTGCCAGTTAAATTTATGTTTGCTTTCTTTGATCATTTTAGTTTCTTATAAAATTTAATACCTTTTGGAGATGGATATTTTCCTTCAGGATTTGCATTTTATTCGGCGAAATATACCCTACATTTTGAAGATTTGTATCATGAAGAAATTAAATCAGCTGCTAAAGTCAAAAAATCTCATTTCAGTTCAAAATATATCAAAATATTATATCATATATGATCAAAATAATAATCTGTTACATTGTTTAATTTTTCAACAAACTTAATGAACAAACTTAATGTTAATGTATGTAGATAGTTTCTTAAAGATGTATTTTAAGAATTAATTATATTTTTGGCACAAGAGCTTCCTCAGTTTTTCGTACATTTCTCTAATTCGTATTCTCTATTTCTCTAATTCGCCAACCCCTTATTTCAATTGCAAAAATAATTTAACTAAAATAATCTGCTTATGCACAAAAAAAAATTTCTAAAGACGTTTTATTGGACCTAATGATTCAATTTTATCCAAGACATTTCACTTAACTTAGTTTTCGCAACTTGCATTCGGGTTGAAACTTTATTTAATTTTTAGTTGTTTTCTCCCTTTTACCTGTTCCATAAATATTCAAATATACTCTCTATGAATAGAAAAAGATTCTCAAGCTAACGCGATTTTTCCTTTCTCCACACTTTTCCCATCTCAGTCACCATGGTAACAGAAAATTTAGATTTTTTCCCCTCAGCGGTGTGTTTCAGAAAGAAGAGGGAAGATACTGGCGTGGGGGAAAAGATAGTTTTGCAGATATAGATAACAGAGAAGGGAAAAGTGGGGAGAATGTGAGAATCGAGTAACCTTGAGACATCTGTTCTATTTACAAACAGTATATTGAACGATATTGATTGAATCATAGTTAACTGTAATCGATGCAACTCTTTTTGCTCATGTCTCAAATTTTCAATCCTATACATATTGGACTTGGCTTTTTTCCCCCATTTTGTTAAGATTAAAATGCTCTGTGATGCAAGATTAATTAACAATGAGATAAATGCAAGATTGGGTCTTTTATACACCAAAATCTACAGTATTAAAATGTGAAGGACGTATGATAATGACCGCTGTCATGATATAATCTTTTTAAATCTCTTATAAAATGAAGTTAAAAAATATTTGCATTATTTTCGTTAGTAATTTAGCATTTCAGTGAAAAAGCAAAAAGCTTTTTTAAAACTGAAGGGGTAGGTAGCAGAAGAAAATATCAACTTAGTATAAATAAATATGTACTATGTACTACTTTATTCATTTAGATGTTTTTCATACATAGACGTTTCTCGTGACTGAACATCAATACATTAGGGAGTTAACTACGCCCATGCACCAAAAGTTAGATGCCTTGACGAAGCAGCCCCTCCCAACATCAGAGCTGAGTAAAGCGGACCATCAAATACAAGGCCTCGAATCACGCTCGACTAAGAGTACCACAATAACGGCAGATGAGACTTGTGAGCACACAAGCGCCAAATCCAAACTCCCAGGGCGGAAGCGCCAAATTTACAGCAGGAGTGGCAGAAAATGGCAGTTCGCAGGGAGTCCCAATGGCAATAGCATCATGTAATCAAGTATAACATAAATACGTTAAGCTTGATTACATGATGCTCTGTCTCAACTTGAACTGTTATATAGTTCAATTTAACACCTAATTAAGATAGAAGAAAATTTGCATCTTTTTAAGGTTGAACGAAATCTTCTGAGAATGTACATAATTTGTTTTTAAATTCATCTTCCCTTATACATTAATTTGCGTAAATAATTACACGCACCTTTTCTTACGCATGTTAAAAGATTTTAATTTCCTTAAAGCTTTTAAAAATAAACTTTATTTTAAAGACAAATAACGATGCTAATAAAAGTATATTTAAAAACCATTTTACTCTATTAAAATAAAATAAAAATGTACAATTTTGAAAAGAAACCTAAAACTAATTCTAATTAGATGAGATAAGTTTAGCATAAAGTAGTGCTTTCTTTTAAGTGTCACAGAGCTTTTAAACGTTGAAGCTATAAAATCCTGATTTAAAGAAATATGGTTTTCCAAAATAAAGTAAAAACTTCTAGAATCAACTGTTTACCGCTGAAAAAAGGGAATCAAGTTTTAAATATTTCTTTTGAAATCATTTTTTCATTCCGCCTTTGATTTTAAGCAACTAAATGAGATAAAAGGGATTAAAACGTTTATTTTGCTTTCGGCGATTTCTTTAGTAATGAAAGAAAAAAATACATTTGATTTTGAGCGGAAGTGAGTTCTAAGAGATGCATAAATAATTTTTTAACGAATCGGTAGGTAGCATATTTTTAGAGAATATTAAGAGTTATTTTTCATTATGCATTATGTTAAAAAAAATTAACGGAATCAGAAGAAATAAAAATCTAATTTACAGAAACGAAGCGTTTTAAAATAGATAATTATCTATTTTAACATAATACCTTAAGAGAAATTACGTCGATCGAAAACTAATTTCTTTTGTATTTAATTATATATTTCAGCTCGAATCATAACCCAAATGGTTAAAAACATTTTGAAATAAAAGAAAAATTAATCTTATTCAATAAAACTTGTAAAAATATTGGCGATTGTGTGAAAAATGTGATGTTTGTTAAACATGTTTAAAGTTATAAAATTTATTGATGGGCTTAGTTAGTGATGGACATGGTTAGAGCCGTGATCGCTTAGGGGATAGAGCGTTCGCCTCCCAATGAGGCGAATCGGGTTCGAATCCCAACGATGGCTAGTCGATGCAAACTCCGCATTCAGCTTGCATCGACCACGGTGCCAACGTAAAATATCCTCAGCAATAGACGGATTATGGGTTAGAGTTCCCTTGCCGTCAAGTCTAACCGTGAGAGGTTTTCGTGGTTTTCCTCTCCATGTAACGCTAATGCGGTTTGGTGTCATCAAACAGTCCTCCACGAAGGCAAATTTCTCCCAATACTTAATCCAGGAGTTCTCTTGTCTTTTGACTTAGGTTCAAAATTAAAAGGCTGCGGAGTTGAACTTTAGTATAGGCGTGAACCAAAAAATTGGGTCGGCTGTTCAACGACGGTTATAAAGAAGAAGAAAAATTCATGGTTTAAAACATCTTGAAATAAAAAGGAAATTATTTTCTTTCCATAAACTAGCAGAAATATAGGCAGTTTATAAAAAAAATGTGTTTTTTTGAAAAATATGTTTTAAGTTTCCTAAGTAAATGATGTAGGTTAGTTAAATAACGTGATGGTCAGACTCATGGTTATATTAACGGAAAGTTAACAAATATTTCTGAGTACATAAGAAGGTCCTACGAACCATCTTTGGTGCTATCCTCGATAACAACAACTGGAGAAAAAGATATAATTTTGAAGTATATAAGATCTTTAATAGTGATGATATCATTAAATCTATCAAACTAAGTAGAATGAGATGGGGCGGGCATGTAGTGAGAATGAGCCCAGAACGAACCGCATTAAGAGTCTTTAATGCAACCCCCTCCAATAAAAGGTCAAGAGAAAGGCCCAAAAAGGGATGGAAAGACTGTGTGGATGAGGATTTTGTGGATGAGGACCTAAAAGTAAAGGACTGGAAATGAATTGCTGGGAAAAGGGCACAATGAGAAAAGCTTCTGATGAAGGCCCAGGCTCACAAAGGGCTGTCATGCCAATGCTGATGATGATATCAATCAATATTCTAATTCATTGAAACTAGTAAAAATGCTTGCGACTGTTTCAAATCTATTTTTTTTAGTTTCATTTGTATAAAATTCCATGAAAAACTAACACAACACGGTTGACTGAGTCATGAATAGATAGTTGGTAGGGTTTATAACATTTTTACCAGACCGACAGTCACAATTTTGCTGTATTGCTACAATTACTTCTTTTTTAAAACAAATATTATTATATTTTCTAAAACTTTTATTTACTCTTATTTTCATCGCAGTTTTAATTTATTCTATGCAAAATTTGCAAGTGATTTTTCTCAATTTAGTGATTTATCTCAATTTAAACTCAAACACGATGAATATTATTTTTGGCCTTAAAATGTCACTTTCTTTCTATGCCAATTAGTTCCAGCACCAAATGCTTCATCATTAAATCATTATAAATATTATTTTAAATTTAAAATCATAACTCCGTCTCTCTCAGGGATTCAATAAATCACGTGATGTTTCTTGTGTTTAACCTTAGGAGGTAACGGAATTGAGCATGATAGGTGATAACTCTAGAACAGTGTTTCCCAAAGTGTTATACGCGTACCCTCAGGGGTACGGGAACAGTTTAGCTGGGGTACGCTTTCTTATGCAAAATATCTTGCAACAAGCGAAAATTTAAAAATGTTATTTAAAAACAAAGCTAGCCATGAAAATTTACGACTATGCATTTTCTATTGGCTGTTTTTTGCAGAGTTAACAGTTAATAATAGTGGTGTCAACAGCCAGTTGTGATTTTTAACTTTTGCGCAATTTTTTTTTTATATTAAAAAATACAATCATTTTTTTATTAGTGGTGCACAGCGTGACGAAAAATTTAGAAAGGGTACACAAAAGTCATAAGTTTGGGAAACACTGCTCTAGAATGAGCCGGCGATATAAAATAAAATTACAGTAAAACTTGTGTAAGTTGGCCACTTGTGGTGCATTGTTTTAGTGGTCAACTTATAGAGGGGGTGGGTCATTGTTTACTTTTTCTTTTCCTATATCATGTTGGTATATATTGAATTTTTTTTTTACTTGACTTAAAAATTTTATTCAGAAAATATGCAAATGAATATGTTAAGAAATGTGTTTAAACCTGAATGAACTTCAATTTGATACATATAATTCTAATATTTAACTAATTTTTTTTTAAAAAATTATTTGGTTAGTTATGCATGGGAAGTGCTTAATAAATATAATTTCTTAAAATATCAGAACACGAAAACATGTAATTTGAAATCTTTCACAAAATAAAATTATTTGGACACTTTAAAATTTATTTACTACACTTAAAGATCAAAGATTCAGAGTATTCATTAATTCAAATGCTCACTATTGCAACAGTAAGAGCAACTTTTCAACTAACACACCTGTTTTCATTGAACGGATGAAAGAAATGGTAAAAAGCTAACTCCTTACAGTTTCCCCTGATGGTCAACTCACAAAAGGGTTTAGATTAGCTTTTTACACTATTTCACCAAACAAGTGAAATTTTAACATACATTGCCAAAATGACAGAAAATTTTCTGAATTTTTTTTCTGGTCAACTTATGAGGTTTTTAGAATAGAATTTCATAATACTCCTAGACAAAATTGACTTATTTCAGTGGTCAACATACAAGATAGACAGGTGGTCAAGTTACAAAGGTTTTGTTTCTTTATATTATATAGGAAAAGTTCCGTTCTTGATAATTGAGGTCAACTTATGCAGGTGCCCAACTTACAAGGGTGGTCAACTTGGCAGGTTTCACGTGTGAAAACGAAATATTTTTTATTACAACTAACTATCTTACCATGAGTCGTGTAGACTTAGAGAATAGTTCACTCGCTTCCCAATAACGTGACTCAGCTTCGAATCCCAGGGGTGGCTGATTGATACGAATTCTGCTCCAGACTCGCACCGACCACAGTGTTGACGTCGAATGTTCCTAGTGGCAGACGCATCATGGTTCTGAAATCCCGTGCAGTCGGTCTGACTGTGGAAGATTTTCGTGTCTTGTCTCTCCATATAACGTAAATATGGGTTAGTTTCATTTAATAGACCTCCACGAAGGTTTGTCTAATCTCAATGCTTGATCCAGGGATTGATGCTTAAGGGTTCGAGGACCGGACCTCAAATATTCTATAATGCAGACGATATTTTGAATTACGAAATCATACACAAAAGCGTACTTTCTCTGAATAATACCTTTATATATCTGACTTAGTTTTTAATGCCTTTTGTACTCATAAAATGTTTAAAATTACTAGTTGGTGCTTCAGTTATTCAATATGGTATTCTTCGAATACTGTAAGTAGATTTTTATTAAAATTATTGTTAGTTTTTTAAGCTATGTTTCTAATTGCAGTAAAAGTCCGTTATAACGACATTTAAAAAAGAACATGAAATTGTCATTAAATCATTATAAGCGAATAGGATTAGTCACTATGCTAAAAATAGCATTAAAAAGATTTTAAAAAATTAAATAGAACACTTTTATTTTATTTTGAACAACTATATTTCGATTTAAAATGCATATCTAGAGTAGACAAGATAGCTTGGTCTACACATTGCTGAATGAATTATTTAGCTCCTTACTTACAAGGGAAACTAGGGAAGTGTGACTCGCCAATTTTAAAATAAACTAGTGGGATGTATGCCTTATGAGGAATAATTTTAGGGGGTAACATTCGTTTCGGCCCATAGAAGGTTCTGCAAGTGATAAAAAATAATTCAATATATAGAACAATGGGTATTTTATTACTTCAATGCAGACTATTAGTTATTGTAATTTTCTCATACTCCAATTAATTTTGTGGAACTTACTTTCACGTATTATATAATGCATATTTATTCTCAAAATTGATTTTGAAAATTTTATATATCTGTAGTTTTTCAGAAAAACCTGTTAGGTTAATTTAAAAAAAAAAATTGACATCAAATTTTTTTACTTTTTTTTTCTTCAAAAATTTTCCAAATTAATTGGAGTATGTAATTGCAAATCAATCAATTAATTAATTAATTAATATTTAATTAATAATTAATAAATTAATATTCAATTAATAATTAATATTTATTTAATAATTAAGTAATTTGCTAATTGATTTATTAGTTAGAAAATTAATTAATTAACCAATTAATTACAAATTAATTAGAGTATGAGACAATTACAATAACTAATAGTCTGCATTGAAGTAATAAAATATCGATTTTTCTACACATTGAATTATTTTTTATCTCTCACAGGACCTTCTATGGGCCGAAACGAATGTTGCCCCTTAAAATTATTCCTCATAAGGCATACATCCCACTAGTTTATTTTAAAATTGGCGAGTCACACTTCCCTAGTTTCCCGTGTTAGTGAAAGAAAGAAATGTCTACGACAGGAACATTTAAATCAAAAGTTTCCAAAACTTGATAAGTTTTAGCAAGAAGAAAATAAAATGTAGTACAATAAATTTTGTCAATGAAAGTTCATTTAAAATATAAAATGACAATTAGCAAGTAACAAACAGAATTTTATCGTAATGCCGGAAAATTATTAATTCGTTATAAAAAGCAATGTTTTATATTTTAAATATTAGCATTTTGACGGCGTATCGTAAAGTTGTCGGTGGACTAGTTGTAACATATCATAATCATTATATCGAGGTTTTACTGCATTTTATGTATTTTTTGAGGCCGTGATAGCTCAGGGGATAGAGCACTCGCTCCCAATGAGATGCCCCGGGTTCGAATCCCAGCGATGGCTTGTCGATACGAATTCCACACTCGACCACGCAAAATATCCTCTGTAGCAGACGGATTATGGGTTAGACTAACCTCTTGTGCTCAGACTAACTGAAGGGATTTTTCGTGGTTTTCCTCTCCATGTAACGCAAATGCGGGTTAGTTTTAATCAAAAAGTCCTCCGCGAAGTCAAAATTTCTCCCAATACTTAATCCTGGAGTTCAATTGTCTTCTGGAGTGGGTTCAAAATTACAAGGCTACAGAGTTGAACGTTAGTAGTTGTGAACTCAAAATTGGGTCGGCTGTTCAACGACGGTTGTATATTCATACATTAAAAAAAATTTATGTTATTTGTTTATTCATCTTAATCATTAAATCGTTCATTAATCTTAATCGTCATTTTATGTTTTCCAGTCAAAATTTTCCTAGCTATCACCATGAAGTCAATATTTAATAGATTCGAGTGAAAATCTTTCTCTCTGAATAAATAGAAATCTAGAGATCTGAAGTAAAACGAATGAGAGTTGATACATTTGCAGAAACCACGTGTTTCATTTACAAAATAAAAACTTATACTGCCATCTAGTTACTACTTTTAGAATTATACCAATCAATATTTATATCTGCTTTATAAAGGTACGATGTAAGAAAAATTTAATGCGAAATTTAATAACTGAATATAAATCATAATAGTAATAAAGTATTTGATTTATGCATATACTGTTTTTTTTAAATAATATTTATTTATTCCATTTTTACTTCGTAATAGAATAAAGTTTCAAGGCAGTTTTAAGCGTTAAATTCCAGCGCGAAAAGTTTAAAAGATAAAAAAAATATACCGTAAAATAGGATAACTTTTTGAGATTATGTTTCTCGCATCTCATTTAAATTGCATTGTAATCCACTGAATAGTTTACAAAATATGTCTGCACAACTATTTTTTACCGTGTGGTAGATAAAACTTTAATCTAAATGGTTAAGAAAATTTAAAAAAAGTCACCGCCTTTGTTGGAGTAACTTTGGAATATCTAATTTAAAGCTACATTAAAATCAACTAAAACATGATTCTAGCACATGGAATAAATATCTTGATTACGAATAGAGACATAATATGTTATTATTTTCATTTTTTACTAATTCTATTATTAATTTTCATAGTATTATTAATTCGATTATTATTACTAATTGCATTGCTATTTAAAATTTAATGCTAAAATTCAGACTCAAAGAAATTATTAAAAATTTTGTTTGGAAGTGGAATCTTTTTTTTAAAATTTGATTTTTCCTGTACCAGACAAAATCAATCCAATAAATTGCCGATTTTTGGAACTGTTGTTGGTGACTCTCATTGTAAAAACTGACAACTCTCATTGGCATCTGTACGCTTTCTCCCAGAGTAGCATACATCCCAGTTTGCTGAAATACTGAAAAAGAACATAGTGCAGCACTATGCATTTTCTTTGTGTTTCATCATTGAATCAGGCTATTTCTTTTACTGATATTGTGAAGTGAAAAAAATTGTACACATCATTCTTGATGATTATTAATCATCAAGAATGATCTTCATTATTAATCAACAAAGTTAAAGTACTATTTAATCAATACACTCTGGAAGCTATTGAAGTACTATGAACCTCTTGAAAGTTCTGCAAACATTATCAGATGCAAAAATTACATTATATAAGTAATCCATGCCGGCCAACAATCAGAATCCTTCTAGGTGAGTTTAGATGATAGACTTTCTACAATCTTCTTGATTGTTATTAATTGGTTTTTGAAGAGAATGAAAGAATGAGATCAGAGAAAGAAAGGGTTATAAGATGGAACTTTGCAGAAATTCTTTCTGATATTGATTTCACTGACCTTTATCGACCAACACCCTTCAAGACATGCAAACATTTTAAACGTAAGGAAATATCAATTTTTATCAATCTTTGCCCGCGATTCAAACCCAGGAACTTTATGATGTGAGGTCAGCTCTCTGACAACTTAACAGTCCGGACGGCCTCAATATAAAACTAAAATTTTGAAAATTAATCCCAAACAATTAAATGACATAGTCTTCCAAAATAACAAATTAAAAGAGGTGAAAAGTTTTGCGTATTTTGAAAGTATAAGCAACAAAGAAGGAATAGAATAAGTTAAACTAAATAGATTAGACAAAGTTCAAAGCACTTATGCTATTCTCCATGATTTCTGGAAAAGCAAAATTGTAACAAATTCAGTAAAATGTAGAATTTTCAATGCCAAATCTGACTCTACAGATTGGTGACATAGCACTGAAATAAAAATAACATGAAAAAATTTCAAGTATTTATTAACATCAGTTTAAAAAGAGTTTTACGTATCAAGTGGTTCCCTAGAATTTGTAAAGCTGAAATCCTTAGAAACGCAAAACAGATACCATTTAAACTAGAAATTAAAAAACACAAATGGAAATATATTGGTTATGTTCTACATAATCATGAGAAATTTAAAGTAAAACAAGTTTATGAATGAAACCCTCAGGGAAATAGAAAATAAAATGACTTAAAATTCCTTGACGAACGGCGTTATATATCCTCCATGAAAGTGAGTTTATCTAAATATTTGATCCAGAAGTTTCATTGTCTTCTGGGATAGGTTCGAAATTGTACACATGGCAAGTTGAACATTGATTAGCCGCAAATCTAATATGGATAGTCTGCTAAACGACCGAGAAAATAAAGTATTTTGCTTTTGTGGTGGTCATAAAAATTAAGGATTACAAGCTGATTAATTTTGACTGAAACCCATAGTTATGGAAAGATTACACCCGGCTCGCCCCGACCACAGTGCAGGCATAAAATATCCTCAGTGGTAGACGGATCATAGTCCTCTTGCCGTCAGGTTAACCGTGTGAGGTTTTCCTCTCTATGTAACGCAAATGCAAGTTAGTTCCATCAAAAATATTTCCCAATACTTTATCCAGGTGTTCCCTTATCGTCTGAGTTGGGTTCAAAATTACGAAGTTGAACATTAGTAGTCATAACTCAAAAATTGGGTCGGCTGTTCAACGACGGCTATAATATGAAAAATAGCATGATTTGGAGAACTAAATCAGAGATACCGTTAAATAATAGAGCTTACAAGTTTGCTTTTTTTTTCAAATAAAAAACATCATATCTTTATAGTATAAATACTTAGCTTTTCATTTAAAAAAGAAAAGATATTACTTTTTGGCGTACAAATTCAAAAGGATTATTCTTTGTTTCTATTTTGCGTTGAGGAAGACGATAATTAATACTATGTAATTTGCTTATTCATAAAATGTAATTCTTGAATTAAATGGTGCATCAATCTGAGTTCTTAAGAAATACGGATTGAAAAATGCGTCTTTTAGTGGACAACTTTAATCGATTTTCATCTCAAACAATAAAGCAAAGAAAATCTGATTTAGTTTTCGCAGCCGTTTCAAGACTTTAAGGCGAAAGAAAAAAAAAATAAAGAAGGATTATTTAAAATCCAGATCATGAAAAAAAGGACGTCTTGCACTTAATCCTCTGAAAGTTTGACATTTTTCTTCAAGAGTGCACCTTTTACTATTTTTCGAAAAAAAGTACTACAGTAAATGTATCTTCTTTTATGTCATTTTTTCGAAAACATTTGATTGTAGATTGATAAAAAATTAGTTCTAGAATGACAAAAAGTCAGTTAAACTGTCTATTTGTTTTTAAAAAGTTGTGTTTCAAACTTAGTATGTAAAAACCTTTGAAATTAAATAACATATTAGTCTATAAATTGAGTTATTTATTTTGCGTCACCCACTTTTTTTATTACAGTAATTTAAAATGATGGTATTATAAATAATGCTATTTGTACGTGAAAATCCGATCAGGAGAATTTTGCGCAGTGCACACTAACCATGCATGGTAAACCTGTTATGCTCAGTTTCTTTAAAACATTAGTTGAATAGCCGGCCCAATTTTTTGGTTCACGACTACAAATATACAACTCTGTAGCCTTGCAATTTTGAACCCAATCCAGAAGACAGGGGAACTCCAGGATCAAGTATTGGGAGAATTACTTCTCTTCTTCCTCAACAGATAGCGCTATTTCCAGTACTACTGTTTGTTGAGTGATAATAGTTTAAGTAGCCAGTATCAATGTAAAGCAAATTCGGGTTAGTTCCATCAAAAGGCAAATTTCTTCCAATACTCAATCCCTTATCTTCTAGATTGAATTCAAAATTACAAAGTTACAGAGTACATTAGTAGCCGTAAACCCTAAATTGGGTCGGCTGTTCAACCTCGGTTATAAAATTGTTTAAGTAATTATAAATAATGGTTCAAAAAATATTATTTAGGTTAAGATTTACTTGCACATTTCATAATTCGCTAAATAGTAAGTGCTTATATTATTTCCAATTTTGAATTTCTCTTTTTGACTTACATGATTACGCATGATGTATCTAAACTTTACTCGTAACTTAAAAAATGCCGGTAGTAAAATCTACGTTATTTGACTTCTCCAATGTTGGCAGGTATGTAAAATAAAAACTTCATTATGTTAATTTAGAGAAGTTATTAGAGAATCAGTACTTTTTGAATTCTCTAACATGCAAAGCAACTCAATGCAAAGAATGCTGTCAGTAGTTTTCAGTTAGCAACTAAATATTGCACATTTGTACGAGTTTAACTCTCAACACATTTTTTAAAGTTTCTTTTCACTGTTGGCTGAACCTGATAGGGGGACCACGCTGAGAAATTATCTTAAGATGCTGAGAAATCGATTCTCTCTATCTTCTAATTCTTTTTTATATCCGTCATTGACAAAATTTTTAGTTTACGACTACTGATGTTCAACCTTGTAACTTTGAACCCAATCCAGAAGACAAGGAAACTCCTGGATCAGTAAACCCAGAGGTATTGATTCGTTACGGAAAAATGGAGGACTTAGTGACTCAACAGATATAACGTTGATTCAGTCACCATTTACTACACGGGGAGCCTTCAGTTGGTGGGGATCGAATCCACGACCTCTTGCACATGGACTCAGTGCCCTACCAACCAGACTATGCCAGCCGCTCTATTTTCGCCAAAATACAGTCCCTGGTTCACATCGCCAAATTAGAGTTCCTAACCATATTATTGGACGCACTATAGGATTTTATGTAAAATTATAATTATTAGTTGATATTATACGGCTGTATTATTTTAACTCGAATGAAACCGGTTTGCATTTGTTTACGCTCCTGTATCAATTGGTTACCATTGTAGTGCAATACGTTAAAAAAGATCTCTTGAATAAAAACCCATAACATGTATGTTTAAATATTCCATGTAAACTCATATAATTATTAAAAAACTACAGTGCGTCAAATAATTTGATCTAATTATTATAATGTACTGATATAATGCTTAATATAATACATATTCTATATTTGTATAATCTATCACCTAATTTATATTATATATTGTCTAATTTCACCAATTGATACGCTAACGTTAACAAGTGCAAACCAGTTTCAGTCACATAAAAACAGTAAAGCTGTATAGCAGGGGTTCTCAACCTTTCAGTATTCGCGGCCCAGTTTTCAATCATAATTTTCATCGCGCCCCCCATTTACAGTAAAATGTATACAACAATAATGTATATTGAGTATTTTGAATTCTGTCTTTAAAATATTTTTAACTAACTGCCAAAACAAAAGTAAAGTAAAAGCCAGCAGCAATTAAGATTGCAGAAACTATGTTTGGAGTTAATTTTTCAAAAGAATTACCGTCCTCTTTCAAACGATACTGTTGCTCCTCGAATTGGTGATACAGCTGAAAATGTAGTGTCAGCTTTTCTCGATGTTGCGTGACAAAATGTTTTCAATACAGTTTGATGAAGCATAATAAAGATGCTCATTTAATTGTCAATGTTTAATTTTGTGATAATATGTCAGTAGTAAAACTACTTTTCTGCAAATCAATAGAACTCAAAACAACAGCGCCATTATTTGCTATTTCAAATGAAGTTATGAATGAGGCAAACATAGAATGCAAAAATTGCATCGGAATATGCACCGATGGTGCTCGTTCAATATCCGGAAGGTTCGAAAGTATACAAGCACTTGTAAACTTGTAAAAAATCGCCTCCATGCGTCTAGACACATTGCATGATCCACAGAGAAGCTTTGGTTTCAAAAGAAATGCGTCCCTGGTTTTAATATTGTGTTAACTATGGTTGTAACGATTGCAAATTATATAAAAATGAGAGCCCTGAGATAAAGAATCTTTTCCGCTCTTTGGGCCCAAGGAAGTCACTAAAAATTATTAATTTCTTTTTTAAATTAGTATGCTTTGATTAAGTAAGGTGGGTAAGCCAAAGGTGGTCAGTGCTCCTAACGTAGCCCACCCCTCAAAGTAAAATTAAATTTATTTTGAATCATAAGACGTCCCTGCTGCATTGTAAATCTTGTATCTGAGGTGCACGAGGCTGAATTGGAAGATATTTCCTTGAATGGCCTCCACTCTATGAAGTGATTTAATTTTTTGCAGTTGTTCTAATTTCCGGGTGAGAAGATATTGTAATTTATATGTGTTCAAATTCTTAGAACTTTGAAAGTTTATTTCCTTTTCTTTAACCGCATTACTTTAATTCTAATTAATCTATCATATTAATAGTTTTAAGTCGTGCTAATGGTGACCATATGCATGTATCAAGGTGACCCGACACTGGTGCCATCTTGGGGACACAGGGGCCACCTTCGGAAACAAACGTGAAATCTATAAAAGAGTTCATTATAAATCATTACGTAGCATATTATTTCTCAAAGAGGAATGATTGAATTGAATGCCAATTGATTTATTTCATTTTAAGCAAATATGGAACTTTGGTATTTTTTAAACTTTTATAATATTTTGAAGTTCTCTGCATTTTAGCAGAAATTGCGATATTTTGTTACAAGTTTTTTGTATTGTTTGCATTTCAAAGTAATTTTTCAGGTATTTTTATTTTTTATTTTTCTGGTAATTATGAGTGTTTTTGTGGTCGATTCTGGTATTTTCTTGTAAATATGGGTATTTTTATACTAGTTATGGGTTAGGTTAGTTAACTCTAGTATGGTTATTTAATTCTTGTTAGTTAATCCTTTTGAAAAAATTGACTCAGTAATAAAGATTAAAAGAATCGCTAGTGACTTCACACAAGAACTATCAATGTAAAATCAATAAACAAATTATATACTCTGAAAAAACAAATATCTTTTTCAAAATCGGAAAACTTGTTCCTACTAACAAGACACTTAAAGTGCCTTTTTAAAAAACGTTTGCCAGTATAAATGTTTTTTCTAAGGATAATTTGAGTAAGTGAAAAAGTGATTTCAATATATGGCTCATCTTTGGAACCTGTGGGAAACTTTAGGCGCAGAAACTACAATTTTGAAATTGTACTATAAAAGAAATGAAATTTTATTTTACAATTAAAAGTATACGTGATATATATTAGAGATAGGTGTAAGATGTTACAAAAAAAATTTCAGCCACACAGACTTAACCAGAAAATTAGGAAAAATCCTCAAAGCAATGCCATTTTTGGCTCCCTACCTTAAGTTGTGATTCAATAAGTTGTTTCACTTTAATAAGTTATTAAATATGTCGAAATGTATTTTGTTTTCTATGTGTTTGTGCGCTTTCCTTTCATACAGTTAATCAATTTTTTTTAAATAATATTTTCTCTTGAATATTCTCGCGCCACCCCTCTAGTGTGCTCGCGCCCCCCTAGGGGGCGCGCCCCACAGGTTGAGAATCACTGCTGTATAGTATTACCTGATAATTAAGATTTTACATAGAATCTTATAGTACGTCTAATGATTATGCTAGGGACTGTAGTGATTTTTTTCTAAAATCTAAAATAAGATGTAAATAGCAGAACTTCGGCCCCTTACTTGGCTTATAATTATTTGATCTTGTAAAAAAAAGTAGTTCGAAAAAAAATCTGACAGTAGAATAATATTTGAATGATTTATTCAATAAAAATTATTCTTCTTTTATCTGAGTAATAACATTGCTTATTCTGAAGGATACAGTTGAGTAAAATAGACAAAACAATTTTAATTCCCTTAGATTTTTCTTTTTAAAAAATATTACCGATTTAAATAAAAAAACATATTTACAATAACCTTTTATCATCTCAACATGAAATTTAGTTTAACTTCAGCTTATTTAACATTTATATGAAATAAAATCTTTGTTAAGCTCACATATTATCAACAGTAATAGAATGCCTTCCTCTATGACTGTATATCTTCCCAGTGACTGTTTTTTTTGGGACAAGTGATGAAAAATAAATCACGTAAAATTGCTGATTTTTCTTCAGGTGTAACGAAACTAAAAAAATTAAGTTGTGACAATTAAATTAATTATTGAAGTTGTGAGATATTATATTGTTTCATTAACATTAAACAACTAACACTAAAAAATGGAGTTACATATTTATTATAAGTCAATTTATCGTTTGACGGTGATTGCGCAGTGCACATGATTTGACAGAAAATATGATTTTATTTGCATTCACTTTTGATCGCAAAAATATGTACAATCATGTAGTATCTTTCTCAACAACATTCTCCAGTAAATCAAGGAGAGCTGAAATCTGTGGATTCAACTCATCTTGGAAAGAGTGACTAGTTTTTTGCTCCAGAACTAGCGACTGCAATTCTGTGACTGTACTCAGGAATAGAGGTGACGACCACATTACGATTTCTTTCACGTGATTCCAATCAGCATCAGTAAGTGATTGCTTTAAAATTAGATTCTTCTTAATTCCTCTCTCAGATAGTATAAGTTCATTTTTGTATCGCTTCACTTCATCGATACTGTTATCAAAAGATGCATTCAAAAGTATGGTGGCCCTTTCAAGAAAACCTTTACTCAGTGCATACTCTATACAACTACGACAAATAAGTCGAAATTCTGCAACATTTTCAAGAGAAGACAAGTTGTAATTTATAAATTTTTGAAACACATCGCCTCCAATGAACGGCGCGTCTATGAATCGCTTGAAATAATAATTACCCCATTTTCGCAAAATATCTGCTTTAAATTGTTGAATTTCCTCTACCGTCTGGAAATACCAATTCAAGAACTGGTCCACACGCTCATGGTTGGGCAAAAATATTAATGTTAAATAGATAACATCCGGAGACGACATAGTTTTCTTAAATGTTTCAATTCCCACAGATAGATAAACCCATCTCAAGAAGGACTCAGCTGCTTGAATGTTACCATCGCATATCCACTCAATACAAATATGCCAATCGCTAACTCCAACAAGCCACGATATTATCAGTCTATCTTGCTCTCTTTGCTCTATAAGATTGATTTTATAGGGATAACATTCTGGTGGCAAGGTAGATTTTGATAACATCACGTGAAGCGAATTCAGATTGCTTGAATAAATAACACGCTTAAATTCAGGCCGACCAAACATAAAGCAGATAAATAGATTAATCTCTTCTTTGGAAGCATCATTTAATATCCTATCAGCGATGCTTATATTTCCTAATCGCATCAAACGCAACAACACTTTGCAAAGACATTTATTTTTCAGAAAGGATCGTCTTAGTCTTAAAGGACTGGCACTCCATATTTCTTTAAAAATCATCATTTCATTTACCCTCCTCTTAAAACTAATATTCTCCATCATACATGCATAAATGTCTTCTTGCAGATTGTCTAATAGTTCAAAAACAGTGGACAAGAATATTCTTCGATAGGGCCAACTTTCGAACAAAAACGTTAATACACCAGAATGATTCCGAAAAAATTCGGTCATTTGAGTTGAACGATTGACACGAGATAATAAAAAACATAAAACATCTACAGTTTCTGAAGAATACTGACAATATATATGGTTTGGAATGCTCATACCTTCAGTAGCTTGTAAAAGCCACTGACTCAAATGATCGTTTTTCTCCTGCTCCGACAATTTTTTCCAAAAATACTTTAGGGCAACTTTGTTACCAATACGAATCGAGAAAGTAATCATATTTACATCAATACTAACCTTATTATCGTATATGTTTTCAGAAGCCATGAGTTCAGTTAGAAAACTCCCTAAATTATTGTCGAGGACACATGTCCAATATCTTATCAAATAATTTCGGTGCCTTCTAAAGCTGTCTCTACTAAATTGTTCTGAAATGTTCTCCCACAAAATTGAAACATATTCCTCTAAACAATGAGAGCAGGCTATCTCATACAAATCACGAATATCTAAGCTTCCTAAGCTTCCATTATCGAATAGTTCCTTAAGGGATTTTACTATGTCAACTGTCCCCTCAACTGTCCAATAAATTGCACCACGCTTCATGTAATACTCACAGAGTTTTCTTTGATGTCTTATCCATCTGTAGTAACTACGAAACAATTCCCACAACTGCCACTGAATGGGTCGAATAACGTATGAGATTTCGCTCCTCAGCGATGAGGGCAAAGAGCTATTGGACAATTTGTTCAATATTCTTCTCTCTAACTCATACATGACTGCGTTATCGTTTGAGGGAGAAGATAAGAAAGAAGATGTCAATTCATTCCTTATATCAGGCGCCGTCCATAGCCCAATTGCAATCGACACTACTGCTATATGCTGCAGGGAAGGAGGTTCAGAAAAAATGTTTATGAAGTCGATTTCAGTTGATTCTGTTTTAGAAGTTTTGAGTGTCCAGCTTCCAGATCTCTTTTCTTTGCGGACTCCATCTGTAAAATACAATTTTTAAATTTAGTTTTGAATTAAAGATTCGAATAAAAAGAGAGAACATGATGCTTACGTAATTTATAACGAACCTAAGTCATATATTTAATATGCATGTTACTAGTTAAGGACAAGAGTGGCGCTAGACTTAGCCCGACAGGGCGTCAGCAATGCCCCGACAGGGGGGCTAAGATAATTTTGAAAATAAGCAATAATTTTTAATATGCGAAAAATAATTAATATTACATAGACATATTTGTTCTGATAAAAAATTTATCATGATTCAAATATTAACAAAGAAAAAATATAAAAGTGATATCTGACTAAATAAACAGTATATGCACATCCATCATAAGATTCTACAGTGTTCTCAATTAAATATTCTACTCAAACAATGCAACTCAAACAATAAAAAATTTATGCACAACTAGAAAAAATTCTAAAAATTCGAGCTTACTACTACTAATGTTTAATTCCGTAGCCTTGTAATTTTGAACCTAATCCAGCAGACAAGAGAACTCCAGGATCAAGTAGTGGAAGAAATTTTTGCATTCGTGGAGGACGTTTTGATAGCCCGCATTTGAGTTACATGGAGAGGAAAACCACGAAATCCTCCTACGGTTAGTCTGATACCAAGGGAAGAAATGGTCCGCTTACCACTGAGGATATTTCACGTCAGCACTGTGGTCGGTAAAAGCCGGGTGTGGAATTCATATCATTCAGCCATCACTGGGTTTCGAACTCGGTGCACCTCATTCGGAGGAGAATGCTCTATCCCTTGAGTCCAACTTTATTGAGTAATAACTCTGCGGCAGGTACCAATTTTCCAATTTTATTGATTGGTACCAATTTTATTGATTTACTAAAATTTAATCACCTTCAAAATGTAAATGGGAATTCAATCGTAATTTTTGTAGAAAAAATGGAAAATAAACCGTTTTTCCTCTAAACCTGCAATGAATGCAGAAGCAACCACGAGGGTTAGTGAGCAAAATGAACAGGTAGCGGAGCCTTCCAGTTCTTCAAATAATTGTTAAATTACTAGTTATTAACATGCATACTTAAAAAAATACGAAAAACATTTTTCAGTATTAAGAAATAATAATTAAAAACTGCCATCAGCTGGAATAGAGCCCCCGATCTCACAGTTTTGTGTTAGATTTCATAATCATCAGCCCCAAATATACAAACCTGCCTTGTGGATATTTTTTAAAAATTTTTTTTAAATTCAATAAATTAAGTCATTTGGATACTTAACATTCTTGAAAAATGCTTTCCAAATTGATCAGTTCATTTAGAAGTAAACCATAATTCGGCTTATCTTATTCATTTTCAGCTTATGTATATATATATACACCAAAAATTATTCAAAACTAGATTAGATATAACTCAAGGACTGCAAACTTAACTGTCGGATATAAAACCTTATTTAAGATTGAAAATGGTAAAACGAGGAAAAATCTACATTCCTCGAATTAAATATTTTAAAAATAGTCTGTTTTTAGGTTATAATATTCGTAATTACCTTAATAAACTTTAATCGTAATGTCGGGGTTCCGCCGATGGAAGACATTTAATATATACACACTAACGCTTTATATCAATTAGTTTTAGAATTACAATTATAGAATAATTATTATAAGATTATTATAGAATTAATATAGAATTAATATAGAATTAATAATTATTATAGAGTGAAAGGTTTTAAAAGACAAATATTTGTTAATGTTTAATATTTAATCTATGAAAAAACATAACACATATTGAAATCTAACGAATAGCCCCTGATAAATTTCGTGACAAAAAAAAAAAAATTGAAGCTTGATTGATTTCCGGATTTAAAAAACACCTTCTAGTTTTACTATTCAATCAAATTGGTTTCGATGTCGCATGTGACTGTGTCATTCAACTTTTGAAATTTCAATTGTAGACCTAATTGCTCGATATCCTTAAAAAAAAATTTATTTTGTTAAGGTAAGCAGTAAAAAAAATCATTGCATTGATTTTTTAAATAGTTTTTTGACTAAAATATTTTTTTCAATCTAAAAGTTATGACCATTTTCTTACGTATAACTCATTTTAATACCGCATTCAGTATTTTACTTTAATATACATATTTTTCGATCCCATCCTGAACTGTCTTGGTCTTCTCTGGGAAGACATTTACTCTACTCCTCTTTTGGTCTTCGATTTTCTTCAGGTCAACGGGTTCATAGATCTGGTCTGACTTCGTCAGGCCAGAAGAGGATAAGCAACAACAACAACTTTAATATACTGTGTTACTAGTGTTCACGTCACGAAGTCATTCCCGTCTGGCAGGTCTGGAGAATGGGAACTTATTTTTAACCTCTCGAAAACTGTAAACTTTTATTACCATGTTCATTCGATTGTTTAAAACAAATAATTCACGCTCTCAAAAAGGGGGACCCATTCTCAAGATTCGCCAGACGTGAATAAGGAAAGCAAAAATAACCTGAAAAAAAACCCAGTAAAGTATCTTAAGAAAAAAATGGAAAATAAAAAAGAGAAAAAAAATTAGAGAAATCGCGGTAGCCGAGAGTGAAACAGAGAATGAATGCGTTACTAGTCCAACCTTCGCTACATCGCACAAGACAGGGGCAAGCTTCAAAATTTTGACTGAAAGAAATTGGTAGTTAAGATCGTTATCTAGAATGTGATAAGCATTCATGACCTCTTGAAAATGGTCTAGCTTGCAACTGGACATTGAGGAATAAACCACAATAGCAATTGCTTGCTGCACAAAATTACAAGATTTCGAAACTTGAAATTACAAAGGTATGAAAAAAAATGTACAAGGAGTACAATGGAATAAAAACTATTAAATTTTCTTTCGAAAATTTTTCGAATTTCGTTAAACTTGTAAAAAATGCCATTACTCTGAAATCCAAGGGAAGGTAATTGCAAAATTGAAATTTGACGGGCTGAATTTATTTATTTATTTTCAAAATTCTAATTCGTTTGAAAGTTTTTGTAATTGTATTTTTCTCTCTCCAATTGTTTAACTCTTTTTGCTATGCTTTACAATTTGTTTTACTCGGCAAAAACTAACTTGGACACTTAAAGTTACAAAATGTGAAGAAAAATTTCGAGAATTTAAAAAAATTAACAGTCGTTAAATAGTTCAAGAATTTTCAACTGTTAAAATTGTACTAGAAAATACTACGTGGGACTCTCTGCAACTTACAGAAATGCATTTGCTGAAAAGTCCATTTTCCATTATGAATTTAAGCCTATTTTTTTCCGGAATTTCTATTTTTTTCGAAAGCTATTGCAGTTTTAAGTGCCGTTTTTAGCCATTTTTTTTTCCATTTTTCCTTGCTATAAACAATGACTATTGCTTTAGAAAAAAAAGTTTCCCCTCGAGATCTTAATTTTATAAGCTCGCTCTTTTCTTCATGTAAACTTTAATAAAATAAGTATAATAAAAAAAATGCGATTGGTTGGATGTTTCCAGGCATACATTTTAGCATTTGTATTGAACTTTTTAGGCTATATAAATGAGTCAAGAGAAGAAGAAGAAAAAAAACAGTTTCGTATTTGAATTGTTATGTGATTTAAAGTAATCGTTACATATTATTATGTACACAAGTTATACATTTTTAGTAAGTAAAATGACTTCCTATCGCGCCACTCATTCTATATTCTTGAAGTACAATTTTTTTCTCAAGTACAGTTGATTATTTTTTAAATCTAGGTATCCATTCATTTCGTTGTAATTAACATGTTAATAAACTGCTTTGCATAAAATTATACTAATTTGATAGTTTATAAACAAAATGATCTTTTTTATCAACGTTTAATGGAAATAAAAAACAATGATGAAAAAGAAACAACCACATGAATTGAAAATTGAAGCCTCTTAAATTAATAAAATTAAAAAAAAAAAAAAAAAAAAACATTTAGTTTAAATTTAACCAATGAGTACTTGATCAAAATCCAATTATACATACTTCTTTATGAACATAAATTAGAATTGTTGCTTAAAATAAAATAAATTCTGCAAAGGGCCATTCCTTTTAAGCACATTCGTAATCATTATCATAACAGACAGACTACAATGAGTACTTGATTCAAAACTAATCATACGTAGTTCTCCATGAGCATCAGTTAGAATTGTTGCTTAAAATAAAATAAATGCTGCAAATGGCCATTCCTTTTCAGAACATTCATTATCATAACAGACAGCAGCAGGGTGATCATTAAATATATCATTACATGCAGTTAAAAGTCTTGTATTTCAAGTTGTAATAATAATACTTCTCTTTTGTACTATATATCAATTCTAATTATTTTAATTTCGCCTAATATTCATTGGTTTGGTGTAATATTTAAATTTTTGTTTAAATAATTACAAATGTTTATCAGTGTTACAATTGGGTACTTGCACTTTAAGAAGAAGGAGACCTCCTATACCCACACATGGGACTTATGACATCAGCGGCATCATGAACTATGTTTCTGTATGCATGTTAGAAAGTTAATTATTGTTAAGTTAATTAATACAGAGCTGTATCGCACATCGAAATTGCTGAAATATAATTCTATCTCAACTACTTTTTTTACTTAACTTAGAGTTATTATTTGTTTATATATTTTATTCTAATCGCGATATATTTTTATTTTGAGTACCTGGCAAACTTCTTTGCATAATTAGTTTGTTTATGTTCCACATGGTTTCGTGCCTGTCTTTGTGTTAAATCTCTGCGTAAATATATAATAAAAGAATTGAAATCTTTGATAAAGAATTTCGAATGATTGATCAAAAATGCCACTTTTGATTAATCAATCAGGATCAAGTTACTTGGGAAGTGGTGGACTGCGCTCCGTAATTGTCTCAATTATGACCCCCACCCGTAACAGTATGCCAATTGTGCTGCTAGTTGGTTGCGTTTCCAGGTAGATCCCTCTTCTCATTGACACGTGAGGGGTGCAATTTATAAAAATCAAGCACTAACTTGACAATAAGCTTTTACTTAGCCAAGAAATGTATCAAAATATATTATGACAAGTTACTAAATTCGAGATATTGCAAGCACGATTAGATTTATAATTAGAATATAATACATTTACTGATAGTATTGCATTTATCAAAACAATTTTATAATCTTTATGGGTTAGTCAATTTACAAATGTGCGGAATTATAAATTTTGGAATTAAAGAACGGGTGAACTTAGCCATTTGCGAATGTTGTGTTATTCTCTTTTCAACTTTTGATTTATTGTGAATAAAAGAATTTGATTAGGACACATTTAAACGCATTATTTTGTTTAAATATAGTACTCAGTGTTTTGTAGTTAAAATTAAGAAACAGTTTCAATCACGAGATTGCTTAAGAGTAAGAATCGAAAATTTTTTAAAAGTTTTACAAAACAACTCCTTTATGGTTTTACTTCATGAAGTAAAAATTAGAATATTGAGTGTAACTTTCTAATTTTGGGAAAATCAAGTTAACATAGCTTCAGTTAATTTTTCTCATATTATAATATTTTATGAAATTTTATCTTAAAATTTGTTGCAAGATTTTCTTATTAACTCTAAAAATAAAGAAGGAAAGTCGAATAATATAAAAATATCAAACAAGATATCAACTTTTATTTTTAAAAAAAATAATTTATAAGAAATTCTTGCAACGCCTTTTATGAAGTTATATTTAAAAAAAACGTGTACTGAGACTATACTGACTCGACTATCATTAGTTAGAAAGTTACACTCAGTATTTTAAGTTTTGCTTTTCTTAACAAAACCTTCGAAAATTTGTTTTTTAAGCTTTTTTATTTTATAGGATATATTAGGATTTCTATCAAGTGATTAAAGATTCTGCCTTTAAAAAAAAATTGCTTCCAATATTTTATTCCCCTTTTTAAATTTGGTATTGACAGCAAAACGCGATTTAAGTTCATATTTGTATTGCATATAATTATAGAGTAAAGCATAAAGCTTATATTAATCTTATATAATTATACTGCACCCTGAACTTACACTTTTTAACCAACTTACGACGAGAAGTGGGCAACAAATATATATTTTTTTAACTTTTTAACCAATATTCTTGAAACAATTACATAGGTGTAATTAAAATTTTGACCGATTTTCGAAACTTTGAAAGCCATATGTCACCTTAAAATGAACTAGACAATTTTTTTTCTTAGTTTATTTATAGTTTGTATTTTAAAATTACAGAAGTATTAAAATTCACAAACCTGTAAAAAAATAATAGAATTTATATTTTTATATATTATAAATGTTTATATTATATATATATATATATATATATATATATATATATATATATATATATATATATATATATATATATATATATATATATATATATATATATATATATATATATACACTTTTTTCAACTTCTAAGTTCTAACTAAGAAAAGTTCTGAAGAAATTTTTTATGACATTAGTTTAGTTGTTCAAAATTTACTCATTTGATGAAATTACATAAAAATATAACCTACACCTCCTTGTGAATGATAATATAGAAAATTATTAAGGGCTTTTGTAACTAGCTGGATTTTAAGTACATATAACATCATTGATTTCAAGGTGTTGAAATTAATATATTTAGTGGGGTATGTAAATCAACTATGTCTTTCAAACAGTACCTCAATATAGAATCAAGTTAACAAGTCTTATATGCTACTGAATTGATATTTAATATTATTAGTGGTAGTTACGCCACATTACACTCCCCTTCCAGAATTTTGATCTGTAATACATTTTGATGAATGAATACCACGAGTCGATTAATGCTGTTTTATTTATTTATTAATAGATTTTTCTACTTATATTATTTATCCCATTATTATTTATTAGCCGGGAGAAACTTATTTACTTCACTGGATTTTTGACCGCAATTTTGTGTGCAAATCAACTGCTTGATGGGGACCATCTATCGATGTTGCTGAGTACAGTCATTAATGTGGGGAGTTTATTATGTCTTTTTTCACCTCTCAAAGGGTACCTCTATATAGAATCGAGTTAACAAGTGTTATATACATAGATGTACTATATAAGTCCTTGGTTATATACTACTGAATTGGTATTGATATTATTAGTGTAGTTATAACACATTTTCTTATTGCTTTAGGTACTAGTATTTTAAGAAATTTATTTCTAGTAAATACCTGGTATACAACACTAACAAAATATAAGCATTTGTTTCTTAAATTAATTAGTTTAATTATAAATTTATGTCGCAAATTATAATTCATTACTGCAATTAATAAAAGTTCTTATGATTCATGGGGCATTTAGTAAAAAAATATTTAATGTCATAAAATAAATTAAATATATCTTTATTTTGATTGGTAACAGGAACATGGGAAAGATATAAACGCATAACACGAGCAAAGTGAATAACATGAAAAATATAAAAAATAACATAACTTATTACTTTTATACTTTTCCAACGTAACCATGTGTAAAAAGATTAAAAAGCTTAGAGAAAATAACCTATTTTAATACTTATACACCTGCATAAAAGATTTTTATTTAAAATAAATAAACTTAAATGTTGAATTCTCTTCTTAAGTACTGGAAGTATAAAATAACTGCATCGCAACTTTAATAAAAAATAAAAATGTTTTGTTAAAAAACTACATACGGCTGATGTTTTAGGCATTTAGTTCTCTACACAGAATTTTTTTTTTAAAGGCTGTAAAATATGAAATAATCGTAGCTTTTAAGTAATAAATTTTTATATTTTCCAAAAACGCATGTTTTGCAAAAAGAAAAAAATGCTCTTAAAAATAGCAATTATTAAAAATAAATGATAAGAGCGAGAGCAATTTGTGTAGCAATTATTCTTTTTTGAAAAAAAGTTTTGAAGTTTTATAAAAAAAAGTTCCCATAACTAGATTTTCTTAAATTTTTTTCATTTTCATAAACTCGTCGCAATCGCTGATATATTCAAACTTTGATGACGGAAACGTTATTAAATCCACAAATCAAGAATTATAAGCAATTTACATTATAATTCTTATGAAATTGGATCTATATATCTCATTTACGTAATATTTTAAAATATCACTTTTGACTGTAAGTTCATATTCAATAATTGAAGTCAAATAAGTAGTTTGCATTTTACTTCTTATTAAAAAATTGAAATATTATTATAGCATATTTACTTACAATGAAATTAATCTAATTGTATTTCTTAAAATTTTTTTGAAAACCAGTCGCAATGGCTGATACAAAAAAATGTTGAACACGTGTGTGAATAAATCAACAAATGCATATTTGCAATGTATTCATAAACTATTAAAACATGAATTTGCATTCCCGATTGCAATACAAATTCCCGATTGCAATTTCACCAAAATTTTTTGTTAAATAATTATATAATCTGCATTATACTTTTTAATAAAATTTAGTAGCTTAAATAAAAATTAATAATTTTTTAATAAAAAGTATTGCATATATAAGAGCGAAATAACATCTCCGTTTTATATTTTTAAAAAAATCGAACAAAACTCTTTTTCCTAAGTTAATAAGAAATACTTTTCTATTTCACATTACAATTAAGTAAATTTTATTACCGAAAATAAATCTTCGCATTAAAAATTATTTATTAGTATTTTATTATATTTCAGTTAACTATATATAGAATGGGCATAAGTACTTACCATTATCATTTTCCATAGCATAACTTTCCATCCTTACAATTTTAAACACCTACTCACTTTCGTCTGAGTACACTAAACTATGTTTCTTTTCTTGAGGATCCTTGCACTCATAAGGCTAAACCCCGTACATTTCAGAGCAATTTATTCTTAAGTGCATATGTTGCCCATTCATCAATGTCGAATGCGAATTGTTCACTTCCTTGAATAACCACACCTTACTAACTCTCAAATGAATGGTTTCTTATCTACTTTTTCTATTGCTGCTTTCTAAAATAACAATACTTGCTTACTAGTAAATTCACATTTATACTGAATACTTTTGAGAAATGGACGCTGTAACTGAGGAGAATTTTTTTATAGCAAATTCTCTGAAAATAAATAATTATTTGACTGTGTAATCTGTTTTTAAAGCTTAAATGGGGAAAAAATTATTGATAGATATCAAAACTACTTAATTAAAAAATTATTTGCAATGAGTTGAATAAAACTACAGTTCCTGGCCAAATTATTTTACGCACTGAAGAGTCTATGTCAAATCTTAATTATGAGGTCATACTATACAGCTTTATTGCTTTTACATGACTGAAACCGGTTTGCACTTGTTTACGTTACTTGGTTGTTAACATTGTAATGCAATACGTTAAAAATAAATACAAATAGGAAGTACATAAAAAATTTCCCGAATAAAAACACATTACATGTATGTTCAAATGTAAAATTATTGCATATAAATACGTGCAAAAGAGATAATTTTTAAAAAAACTGCAGTGTGTCGAATAATTTGGTCGAATTATTATAACATACTAATATAATACCTGATATAATAAATATTTTATATAATATACCGTCTAAACTTATCTTATTTTATAATTTAATTAATTAATACACGAACATAAACAAGTGCAAACCAGTTTCAGTCGCATAAAAACAATCAAGATTATATAATATCACCAGATAATTATAATTTATCTTAGAATATTATAGTGCGTCTAGTAATTTAGCCAGAAACGGTAAGCAGCTTATAATTTGGCATTTGATACTATATAAAAGTTTAAGTAATATTTATATAGAAACCAAACTTATTAGCAAAATGAGAATAAAAAAAATGCAAGAATAGAAGATAAAAGGACGGAAAAGAACAGGATTAAATAGCTAATTATAATAAATTTTGCTTTATTTTATATTTTAACCTTATTAATGAGTGTAATATGATTGCTATTGTTCCAATTCAATAATCAATGATAAATAACGGTTAATTTTAATTATTTATGGCGATTATTCTAAGATAATTTTGAAGTTGAATTAATTAAAATTATATAATAGATAAATTTGTTTCTATTTAAATTATTTATAATAATTTAATGTTAATTATTAATTTCAGAATTTTTTTACTTTAAGTTTTGTCCAGTCGAAGTTATGTTCACACGAATCTTAGTCAGTGCGAGGTTTTGCGATCGCGAAGTTTTGTCCGGCGAAGTCTCGACCGTGAAAGTCTGACCAATTACTTTTACGAATCTGAATAATATTTGTTAAAATTAGCGAGAAAAACTTTCAAAATGCAAGAAACAGTTTCAGTCCCCTTTTCAAATAACTATTTAAAAAATAACGCATCTTTCATAAATAAATAAAAACATTTTTAATAAAACACCCCCTTAAGAAATACGTCGTGCTCAATATACCCCCCCCCCCTTTTCTTCAATTCACAAGTCTGAATCATAATTTAAAAAAAACCATCCCCTCCGCAAAGGACCAAAATTGTGATGGCATGTCTTCGGATCATCCTTAGGGATGTTTCCCAGACCGTTGCCAATAGCCCATTGTGCAGCACTAGTGCGACGTAAATGAACAACAACCTTCCATTAAAAAAAATATTTCACAAAAATAAACGCTTTTATAAAACACCCCCTAAAAAAGAAATAATTTCCACTCAATATCCCCCTCCATCTTACCTCAATTAGCGAATCTGAATTATATATATTGAATTAGCGACAAAAATTTTCCTGATGCAGAGAATCTTCAACACCTTCACAAAAAAAATCATATGTCGAAATTGTAGAATATATATATATTTAAAAGCAGAGGGGCGTCATCTATGGCTAAGAATATGACTTCTGCCACACACGTACAACACAGCCTGTTTTACAGAGAGGACACATTCATACGCCATCCTCAGATCATAATTTTGACCAGCATCGATCAGAGCACGATCAATCTCCGATCCAGTACCTCCCGAGGTATTGATTTGTTATGGAAACTTCTTGGAAGACTTCGTGCCGCCGACAGATTTAGCTTGCATTGGTCACCAATTTGCGGGCAGGAACTCACGATCTCTCGGGCATGGCCCCAACTGCCTACAAATCAGGCTATACAAGCCCACTGATTTGCATTTAAATACATTTAACGTTTCTTTTTCTTATATATCCTAAATTCAAGAGTTTTTTTTTTTCTTTAGGAGACCAAATTAAAGGATCAAAAACACGCAAAGATGTTAACACATTTGTTCACATGGATTGTAATCTTTCTGTGATGTACAGTGCTCGAATGAAATAATAAACAAGCAAACGGACCACCCTGAATAACTTTTGATCTGATGATCAGATCTTTACGTTCTAAGACATAATCTGAATGGTTCAATTGGGGTTACCTCAAATATGCTAATAAGAGCAGACGACATTTTAAATTACAAAATCAGATACAAAACGTACTTTTTCTTAATAAAAATACTTTTTTAACGGATTCGGGTTTCTGAGCCCCAAAATATAGGAGTAACTGCTATCGAAAAATATGTTCCCAATAATTTGGTCAGGAGAGTAATCCAAAGTTTTGATTCTTAAAGCTAGTTTTAGTTTATTTGGTTTCGCCATATCTCGAAAACTTTTTAACCAAATTTAAAAAATTTTGCACACAATTATAAAATTTATTTATCCGAAGATAATTCTATGCAAACAATAACTTTTAGTAAATAGAAAAAATATTTTACTTATTAATAGTTGAAATATTTTGAGTTTAAAGGTACTTAGTGTTTTTACATGTTTAAAAGAATTTTACACGGCAAAATACAAAAATTTGTCAAGTAGTTCCTAAGAAATCGAATTCAAAAAAAAAATTTTTTTTTTAAATCTTACCTTTACAAGTCATAATTATAAAAGCATGATAAACGCAACATGATTACTTAAATTTACCCTAAAAATAACTGCTTTTCCGATAACCATCTTTTTTAATAACCATCTTTCATAAATTAAATTCATGAGCTAATTTGTAAAGCACACTTCTAAAAATAGATCTATATTCAATAGTTAAATCCTTAAAATCTGTCAATCAAATGTAAAATTAAGATTATTTGATTGGATTAGACTTCATTCAGAAGAATTGTGAGATTGTTTGTAGCTATACACCTAACGTACTGAAAAACACTAAAACGGTTATGTGGATCTTTTATTAATGTATGTCAACATGCAACATAAATTTTTCTATTATATATACAATATATGATTACCTTCTATAGAATATGATACTGCTCCCACATGATTGGAACAAAATACCAGTCTTATAATGACTTAGAGCATTCTGTCCATGACCAATTAAAACAGAAAAATGAAAAGTAATTCTAGGCTCTGTACAGTACCCAAACACTATAAAGGGTAAATTATGGTTCCAGTCATTATCCTCTAAGAACACAGCATGAAAATTTAAAAACAGATTCCATCACTACTTGTTTGTATTAATAATTTAAAAAACTTAACAAATGCAGAATATAGATTAAAAATATCACGACATAAGTCTATGTGCTTTGATACTTTTTATTTTTTGAATTTAGAATTGTAATGTAATATGTAATTGACACATTCAGATAATCATTAGTTAATTTTCCTCAAAGATAATTTAAATATTCAGAGTGTTTAGAGAAAACACCATATAAAAAATAATGTAGTCAACAACACCAATTTCTGATGTATTGAAAAGCAGAATTGAATTGATAACTCAAAATTAAATTAATATAAATTTTATTTTTAACAAATTCAAAAACAAAACAATAAATTATGTATAAGATAAACATACAATTTTAAACAAATCACAGACTTAATTTTTTTAAATACAATGCACCACAAACGTTTAAGCAGATATAAAATATTTCTATAAATTCTAAAATGATTCATATTTTTTTCCAATAATTTTACTGAATGTGTAATAAATTTATAGAAACAGATAAAACAGAAACAATACCTAAAACATTGAAAATAAAAATAATATTCACCTTTTGACCAGTTTCGACTGCACAAAAGTTTAGGTACAAATGAAAATATTTATTGAACAAATAAAGTACGAAATTTTAATAATTGATTTCATAAACCATTTTTTTAATCAACTAGAACACACCAATTTCCCTTGTGGCAAAACTTCTCTGAGCTGTCTGCGACAAAACTCTCTAGCACTAATATCTTCCTGCAAGATACTTTTACAAATAACAAACATGCATGTTACAAATTTAAAAGAACAAAAGCGCTGTGTTTACAAAAAAAACTATATACAATTTTTTTAATTAAACATGAAATAATTTTTTATTCTAATATTATGGGTGATATTTTTGCATTTTTTAGGGGGAGGGAACGCATTAATTATTTCTTACTTCGCATTTTGTAAATAATTATCACAGTAAAAAAATTAATAATTTAAAATCACGAAATCCGCAGAAGTAATTTCGTGAATCGGGCTTCTCATAAAAGGGTCTCTCACATGCGTGTTTTGTTTCGAGATTAGGTTGTTGTAATAAATATTGAATAAAAAATATCAGGTTTAAAAACTATGGAGAAATCAATAGCAAATAACTGCCGAAAATTCAATATAATTATTGCCTTAAAAAGAAAATACTCAAATGCATGATTGGGATTTTCCATACTGTTTGAAATGTATAGGGAAATTTAAAATCCATGTGAAAATCAATATTAATAACTGCGAAAAATACAATCGGAAAATTACATCGATTTACGACACTACCAGCGTAAATTGAGCGTGTCAAAAAGTTATTATCTAAATACACAATTCAAATATTACGTGCAAATTTCTGTAGGATAGAAAAGAAATTTTTTTTAAACTTTTCAAAAGAAAAATCTTTCTGCATGAACTCTGCAATGTTCTGCGATTGATACAATTTTACGAAGCCAATTTCATGAAATCGAAATTAACAAACGAAATTAATGCTAAAGACTAATATTAACATTTTAATTCAATGGTAAGGAATGTACTGAACAAAATTAATGCTAAAGACTAATATTAACATTTTAATTCAATGGTAAGGAATGTACTGAACAAAATTAATGCTAAAGACTAATATTAACATCTTAATTCAATGGTAAGGAATGTACTGTCGTATGGGTCAGAAAAATGGTAACTAACAAAACTTCAGAGAATAAAACTAAATAGTTGGTGAAACAGATGTTTGAGAAATATTCTAAAAATATTCTGGCCTCAGACCATATCAAATTCAGAACTCTACAGTAAAACCATGCAAGAACCAATCACCATCAGTATAAAAAGATAAAGATGGAAATGGATAGAGAGTGTATTGAGAATGCCTCCTAGAAGAATACCTTCAGTAGTCTTAACATGGGCACTAGAAGGCAAACGAAAAAGAGGCAGACCCTTGCTAACATGAAGAAAGAGGACAGGCAGGATGAACTAGCTGATCCGAGGAGAGATCTTGTGCAAAAGACCGAGTGAGCTGGCACAAGAAGATAAAGGCCTTATGTGATCAGGGGTCTGTCCAGGCCGAATTTACTACCGTTTAGCGGTACCTTCACAAGCTCAATTTTAGGTAAAACGGTAGTTTCACAAATTCAACTTTAGGAAAAACGGTATTTTCACAAAATACTTTTTCTTAAAATTTTATTTTTGTCTCCCTTAAGAAACGATAAATCTATATTTTTACCATGTTTTAGTGTTGACTTTTTAATATAATTTTTAATTTTTCACAAATTATGTCAAAATTTTCACAAAATAGGTACTTTTAAGAAAAACCTAGACAGACCCCTGGTGATACTCGGCACGAAGTACGATATATTAAGTAAAAGAATGTAACAAAACTGAATTTGCATGAAACCAAAACTTCCTTTCGTCCTATTGCAACAAAAGAAGTTATAAATAGTTACCAAATATTTAACTTTCATTTCATTTGTTGTTAGAAGCGAATTCTGCAATCTCATTAAGGACTCATATAAAAAGATATAAAATATTTCGAAAAAAAACCTAGATAGGCTAGGCATTTTCAAACCCTGACTTGACTACGAATCCCAGGTTGGGAATCTCTGGAATAGGTTTGCTGCTCGAAGAATTTTTGAATAAAATAACTAGTTTTACAAACATATTTACCCAATGTAATAGCAAGCTTAAAACTATAGATAATACAAAATTTTAAGAGTTTTTCAGAATACAACTAAAAAAAGCTCTGCCATGTTTTTTAGAATCCCCACTAGAAATAATAAGAAAAGACTAAGACTTCATAACCTTTAATAATAAAGGTTCTCACATATCATTTCTTCATTATGAGAGCCTCAAATTAATTTTTTTTTCAGTGGTACTGAATTACTGCAGAAACTTTTCAAGTTAATAGAAATTTTATAAGACTATTACAAAACTGATGACATGAAAATTCAACTGTTAGATCTTTTATATATCTGTCTAAAGTATTTATATACAGAGACAGTCAAAATTTCTTAATTTCTAATTAAAATTATTATTCAAAATATTAATAAATTAACTTTTTTACTAGTAAGAAAAATATTTCAGGAAACTATGGAAATTCTATAGCATTTAAAGTATGATACCGCATGAATTCAAATGTGTAACATACACAAGCACAATTTAAATATAAAAAATTAAACATAATTTACAAAATATCAATTAAAGGTAATCAAAATTAAAGAATTTTCAGTAATCGTGTTAATTTTTTTAGCATAAAACTTTTAGATTTGGCAGAAAAGTTCAATTCAATAGAATTTCTAAATGAGAAGAGTACGAAGAAGAAAATTTTTCAAGTTTATGAAAAGAAGGGAGCGAAATCTAACGTTTTGCCTTTTTTAAGTCAGCTAATCATATTTGTACTTTGAAGGATGAAATACTAAATTATAAATGTGGTTTTTTGTTCTATAACAAAAGCAGGAGTCTAATTTTAACAGTTAAAACTCCTTTAGAGAATCTTCTTTAATTATTTTAAGATTTAATATAAAGTATAAATGTTACTTTTGGGATGTTTGTATAAAGTATTTATAATTTTCATTAAATGTGTGTAACTAATGCAATTCTAAGTTTTAAACAATCTAAATTTTTTTCATAAAGCCTTAAGCTTTAAATTCTCCAAGTTCAACTATGACAAAAACAGATCACCTATTATAAATTTTGATTTAAATATAAAATGTAACACTTTCACGAAAAATTATTCAAATTTCTCATAAATAATTTTAAAAATTCACGTTTTAAAAATGTTTAATTTTTCAAGAACTTTCCAACTGATTTATTTATAATTTTGTAATTTAGCAAGAAGTATGTCGTTAGAAAAAACAGAAGATGGCGTGCACAAAGTGATTAAAAGTAACAATTTCGTTTTTTTTTCAATACGCAAAATTTAATTAAATAGTTAGAAAGAACAACATGCAATAAAATAGATAAATAATCAAATAAATTTAATATTTAGCAAAATTTATGCAAATTAATCTTTGCACTTTTAAAATTAATAGTATAGAAAAAAATTCAACAAAAAACATTCATTAAAATATTTATAGATAAAAATATTATTTTTTACATTAAAATTTAAAGCTCATAATTCATATTTATAAAACATTATTTTAAAAAAATATTTCCTTTTTAAAATGTTTCCAAAAGTATGTATGCAGACTCAGTCGCAATCACATGTGATGCAGCAACATAGAAAAATACATAAAAAGTGAAAAAATATCAAAAACTGTACTGTACTGTACATCTCAGGTGAAGCTAAAACCTAAAAAAAAAGAAGACATTGAATTTGAAGATATTCATTAGTTTAAGATCAATATGTTCCACTTCTTCTTACTTTAATTTTTTATAAAATAAGAAGCATTAAAATATAAACTGTGATCAAATAAAAAACATATACAAAAAAGAAGAATTATATTCTAAAGGCATTAAGGTATTACTCGATTTTATGTAAATACACTGAACACCTGGTTACATGATAAGCAGATAACCTGCAGTTTGCTTCTAGTAGAAAATATCCCATCAGTAAATCTAAGGTGGAAAGATTTTCAGAGTACAAAACACTAAAATAAATATTTTCTAAAATACATTACAGTGTTTTTATTCAGTTTGCTAAGAGGCACCCTCAAGAACATTGCATAGGACAAAGTAAAGAAATCCTGCTACTTGTCATTGGTTAGTTGAAATTTTTTTAACAGTAATGACTTTTTAAAACAAGTAGCCATGTTTTCAAAATTTTAAAAAGAACAAGACATTTAAAATTGACAAGGCTCATTTCAAAAATTAAGAAATGTTTTAAGAAACAAGCGAGAAATAAAGTAATTTTTTGATTATACTATATTCATAACAATTTAATGTTTATTTTTTTAAAAAATAATAATAAATTGCACAACATGGGTGCATTTTTAGCAAAAAAGTGGCGACTGGAAGATAGTTTTTTAATCTTCACATGTTACATTTAGTGGTCTGTGTCCAAAAATGACCATTTTTTTTTTTTAGTTCATAACAATTTCATGTTTATTTTTTTAAAAAATAATAATAAATTGCACAACATGGGTGCATTTTTAACAATAAAGTGGCAACTGGAAGACAGTTTTTTAATCTTCACTTGTTATATTTAGTGGTCTGTGTCCGAAAACAACCATTTTGCTTTTTAGAAAACTGTATAGTAAAACTCCGATTATATTTAGTGGTACTTCATTTTTGGGGAACAAGAATATTTTATGAGAATATTTTCTAAATGAAAAAAGAACATAAGCATCATCATTAAGTATATAAGTACAATAAGTTTACATTATATTGCATCAGTCGAAGACAACAAAAATGCATAGCAAAACTAAAGTGACCAGCAAATAAAGTATCGGATAACTTCATGCATTCGAATGTGGCTGGGGATGGTTTAATTTTTTCTTCCCTCTTCTCTGTCAGTTTCTGCGATTTGCAAAAGTTCTATTCAATGGTATGCAGAATCTATGCAATGGTATGCATAGCAACACCTTTAAAGTTATATTATTTAAGTTGCAAGTATAGTATAGCAAGATATATGAAGAACGTTAAATCGTTTTTCTTTATAGCTTATCTAGATATGATTTTTTAACAAATTGAGCTAAAAGATTTTTTTAAATTTTTTGAGGGAAGTGGAATATCCACAAACAGTACTTTCTTTTGATAATTTCAATAAAAGAATTTTCATAAATGTTTTTATAAAACTCCTCTATAATATTCAATTTATGTTCAAAGTTTACATAGTCATTTTAAAACTTGAAAAAAAGTAAAAATATTCCTCGCAAAATCGTGAATCATATTAAATCAGAATTCTAAATAAACTAATTTACTGCAGTTTTTCAAAACATATTTTTTATAATAAAATGTTTTGCAGTCTCTGGTAACTAAGACATTTGAAAGTAAGCTCTTACTGAATCAGAGTTTGGTCACATTCATTATGTATACATACAATCAGGGTTGGAGTTTTTGCCGGCAAAAAGGGGTTTTTGCCAGGACAGTGGCAAAAACCTGGTAAAAACCGGCAAAAACTGGTAAAAACCGGCAAAAACCAAATTATCTAAATTGCTGATTAAATATTATTACAAAATACTTGAAACAAATTTAAATAAATCATAAGGAATAATAATTTTGATACATTACATGAAAAAATTATTTTTAACATATTAACAATTAATATAAGGGTAATAATTTTTAAAACATTGAAAGTTTTTGATCTCTTTTCATTTTAGAATCCTAAAATAAGTTTTTTTACAAATAAATAAATATTATTATTTGTATAATATTATCATATATTATAAAAAATTATTATTTCTATAATAATTAACTACACATGTTGATAGATATTTTATGCTTTAAATTATAGTTATATTACTTTAAAATAAGTTCATTTCACTGGAAAAAAGAGAATAATCGCAAATTTTCCAATTAATAATGCTTTAAACTACTAAAGTGATATATTATTACATTATCATTTTATTATGGAATAATAATTTTGTTCATTTTTTGGTAATTATTTATATTCATAGTATATATTTCAATTTTAGGAATAATTTTGTATCAAAAATGTGTTTTTGTCCTCTCATCTTGGAAAATATAGGTTTTTGCCACTTTTTGCCAATTTGCTTGGCAAAAACCTGTTTTTGCCAGGACGGTTTTTACCGGTATTTACCATGGTTTTTTCCACCTGCGGCAAAATCTTGCCAACCCTGCATACAATATTTACTGCTTTGCATCACTTTGATAGCTTTTCCTTGTTTAATAAAATAAAAGATTCATCAGTAGAAAAAAAAAAGATTTTCTAAATCTGGCTCATCAGGAACTTGGAACAGGAGTTCGGAAAGCTTTGGAGATTTCCCATTTCCAGCATCCAATCCCATTATCAGAACTATAAATTAAATCTGTGTGAGCTGATTATTATGTTGCAATTTTATGCATGCCAAATTTCAGATTAAAATCAAACTCAAAATCACGCATGTAGTAAAATTGCTGGAGCCTTAGTTTATCATCTGGGAGAAAAGCTGGAGTTGAAACATCAAAAATGTTTAGTTTTTGATGTACCCGATTTTCACAAAGACACTAATATTTATCAATTTATTATTAAATAAAGTTATTTTATGAGTAATAAAATGAGATAAATACTATTATTACCGATAAATTTATAAGCAATGAATTATTATAAAAGCAATAAAATAAAAACATTAATTATAAAAAAAAGTCTTGTATACTTACATGGCAAAAATATACTATGGAAACCTAACCAATTTTGTCAATGAAGAATCAAAGCACGTCATCTGTTTTAGATTGTTTTCTGAGGGATCCTTACTGTGACTTCTAAAATTGTAGGCAATTTCAAAATTGACCAATGTCAAAATTGATACCAAATCCAGTTTCTTGTGATTTTGTTTCAATTTATCACAGAATGCTGTGATAAAATATGAGAAATGTGAATTTCTGAATGAAAAAAATCCTGTCAATTGAAAAAAAATGTCAGTTAGTAAAGTATGAATTTTAAAGAAGTTAATTAGTACAATAATGACACAGAATCATTGCTTTCTTTCCGATTTACTGTTTTTGTTTTTTAAAATAAGTTTTAATTCTGTTGTCTTCATTAATATTGACCATTGTCTAAATTGATACCAAGTATAGTTTCTTGTGATTTTTTTCCAATTCATTACAAAATGTTACAATAAAACGTGAGCCTCATTTATTTTGTGACGAAAAAAATTCTGCCAGTTTCAGTTAAATAATATATGCATAGATTTTAAAGAAGTTAA